>NC_140934.1:137776740-138376740 GCF_014529385.1 Adiantum capillus-veneris | reverse complement strand
TCCCCATGACAAAGAGAGTGGGTCGATGAAAAAGACACCCCCTAATATGAAAATTGAGGCTTTAGAATAATATGGTCTCCATTGATAAAGATGCTTAGTAATGAAATAAGGTGCCTAAACATGTTGGTGTGTGAATGAATGTTTACTTACATGGTCTCTTTTAATGAAGAAGATGCTTAGAATTGAAATAGGGCACCTAAAGGCGTTGGTGTGTGAATGAAGGCTTATTTGCAAGTAATTCCTCAACACAGCTCTAGAAGCTTTGGATGGAGGGAGTGAAAGGATTTTCAAGGTGGAACAACTTCTTGAATTCAAAAAAGTCAACTTGACCATCTCCATTCTCGTCCACCCGGGCAATCATGTCCACGCAGGCGTCCAGCTGCCGGGCCTGTGGAAAGCCCAGCGAGCAGAGCACAGTCTGCAGCTCGCTTGGCGAGATGAAGCCATTGCGATCCTTGTCGAACACGTGGAAGGCTGCCAGGAGGTCCTGGTCGACGTCAACGTCGACGGCAGATGAGCTGGCAGTGGCGTCGAACTCCTCCACAAAAGAGCAGACGCTCTCGTAGAGCTGCAGAAACTCATCTTCATCCACGTGGCCCTGCGTCTTGGTGACCAGGCCACCCAGAAGGGATCCAAGAGAATATTCGGAGGTGGGGATTCCGAGTCTGTCGAAGATGCTGGCGATTTCGTTGATGCTGACGTTACCGTCGCCGTTCTCGTCGAAGGTGCAGAAGACGCGCTGCAGGATTTGGTGGGAGGGGGCAAATCTAGAAAGAGGAGAGGGGGAGGGGCAGGTGGAACTGGAGGATTCGTGGGAGCGGGGGCTTGCAGGAGCGGGTGAGCGTGGGCTGGGGGAGCCGGAAGCGGGGGAACGGGGGCTTACGACGCATTCGAAGTGCCAGAGGGCGTCAAGCAAGAAGGGTGCAGAGCCTGCAGGGGTAGCTGCAGGGTCGTGGAAGTTGGCTATTTTCAGTGGCGCAAGCTTGTTCTGAACTCTCTCTGCATATGCAGGCCGTGCCATGGCCTCAATTTTGTTAGCAACGTATTTTTCGCAAAAAGTAATATGTGAGTGTGTTTTGCGCCCAGCCCTTATAAAATCATAAAAAAGCAGCTCCTTTGAAAAAGTAGGAAGCTTCGCAGCAGCAGCGGCTGCAGCGTACTCTACCGTACTTGAGTGTCCGTGTACCAAAAGTAGTACGGTTCAGTGTTAAAAAGCGGCCGGCCCTTGCGGAGCCACTCACTTAAATACTGTTCCCTTGTTTTCACGTCAGTACTACTAGCCGTACACATTTGGTAACTCTTCCCGTGAGTCGAAGTTGCGAGGCAGGTTCTCATGAGATGACAAACTGGAATGTCCAACATGATCAATAATCACAGAAGACAGCGCGATACTTGGAAAACCTACGATTGAGAAATTTTTAGACTGTATTTGAAGGTTTTTATTTGGATAGTCTGATCACACCTTCACTAAAATTTAGAGATAAATCTCAAAATTTAAGGTTTTTTTCAAGCACTGATTATTATCAGCTGAGAGAGAGAGAGAGAGAGAGAGAGAGAGAGAGTGAGTTACGAGTATTAACGCATTGGCCTATATGAGACCAAACTCGTACATACAACCAAGGGAATCTCCCATCTGATAGAAACTGAAAAGTGGGCCTAAAGCTAAAGGCTGAAATAAGCTACCTATCTAACAGACAATGTATAACTCTCTCTATGAAGTGTCTACAGCCTCCCTGTGTGTGTGTGTGTGTGAGAGAGAGAGAGAGAGAGAGAGGGTTTTTCAACACCAAATTCCAATGCTTTTTGTTGTTCCCTTCCTTCCTTGGTCATTTTGAATAGTTTCACTGTTTCACTCTCTCTATCTCAAAGAAAGCAAGTATGGTTCCAAATTCAGATCCTCCTTGATCACATGGGTCATATTCCTCAAGCTTTACCAAGGAAGAAGATCCTATAATTGATACACAATCCTTCACCACTACTTATAATTACCATGCACGACATAGCTAAACGTTTTGTAGACTCACACTTTGATTTCACGACAACACACAATTGCAATTTATTTCCAATTTTTCATTCATAGTATTACGAAAGGACGTTATATGTTAATAATAGCCGACATCCTGACAAATCATCTCTGGTGTGAGAGGGTGTTTCTAAGCCACAAAACATCCTATGATGCCATGAGCTGACTATACTTGAAAGAGTAGCAAAATCATTGAGGCTCCCCTAGAAATACCACAACCAAGTTAGAAAAAAGAAGGTAAAATATTAATAAAGACGCAGAGACCAAAATTTCCACAATGGAGAAGCACTCGACTTACAAATATGTTTGCTTCTTACCATACATTTTACCCGTTTTGGGGTATATTTATGCTGTTCTCTATGGGTGAAAACGTGTGCTACCCTTCAAAAAATACACTAAAATACTTGAAAAATATTCCTAAAATCTTGGAAATTAGAATGGCAAGGATGCCCATCAAAAATCACCCTGTTTACAAGCAATGATCTAGCACCAAGAAATCATTATAAAAGCACAATGAAGGAATCAAGTGTTTCAAGTGTAGGAACATTAATCTATACCCAATGAATGCACTTCCTATCTAGAACTTCTTTACTTTTTTTTTAACAAGCCTTCAAAATGAAACCTCTAAGTTCATTCGTCTCCTAGCATTGGACGTGTCTTTTATGGGCATTTAATCCGTTTTACTTGTTTTTTTAAGATAAAAGTATGAGTTGTACCTCTCCAAAAAATGCATCGGTTCAAGGACAAGAACGGTCCTCTAAAAATCAATTATTATAATGGAAATTACAATATATATAATTATTTCATTTGAGAGGTGACAAAAGCACAAGCAACCAATCATATTGAGCATTCAAGAAATATATAAATAAATACGTGCTCACTATAAGAGCCAAAATTGAGTACCACCCCTATTACCGCGGAATAACAAATAAAAAAGGAGAGAATAAATTATGATGGCAATAATAGGAGCGGCAATGGTTTGTGAGCCATATACGATGCAATAGCAGTCATGGATATATATATGCGACTATTACCACGTATATTGCCGTGCCTATTACTATAGATATTATCGCTATACGGCTACTCAAAAATAAAGGTGCTCATTTTGGCCACCCAATTTTGGATGGCCCAAATGAGCACCTTTACTTTTGACGTGCATAAAACATGTGAAACATCAATTGTTTTTTGAGAAAGTGTACATAAAAAATTAGACAATAGAGTTTGAATATACCTTACCTTGACAATTTAAAGTGCAAAGACCAATAATTTTAAAAAATTACAAATAAGATTGAAATTTTAGTTTGGTTGTATATGCATATGCTAATAGAGTTTTTATTGTGCCACATTGGGACTTTAAGAGAAGACTACAAATACTTTTATACATGTCCAAGTCCTCCTCCTCCTCCTCCTCATCCATAGGTTCGTAAGTTTAATCACCATGACTCTACATTAACCAAAATCAAATTAATCAAATCAACATCTCAAAACTATTAATACAATATGATTCATCTACGCTTACAACCAGTAGATATCCGATCTCTAAGTCGCATTACTCGCAAGAGATGTGATGGTACTACTCTCCATACTTGACCATCTCCCTAGTCAGGCGACTCAGAGTGATATTTTCTTAAGTTAGCAATAACAAAAGAAATTTTTAAACTAAAACCTTTTTTGAACCAGTTTATACTCCAATTAAAAAAATTTAAATATTTGTCCTTCCAAGCTGCGTTGCCTCTTGAACCATAGTGTATAGGAGTTTGTAAAATTGTATGGCCCGAGCTTCATGCTATTATCTATAGCATGAGGCCGTTACAACTTGTTCATGTTGAGCTATATATAGTATCTCTATATATAGCATAAGTGTGGGCTCTCTATATAGCTCCAACACCCCCACTCAAATAGGAGTCCCTAACTGTGGATGAAAAAACCCTTGGGGGTACAAGGGAAAAACCCACAGCATCATATACATGCACTATTATATTAACAATTATCAAAGTTTACAAATTTCATTTTTGAGGAGCTACATCACTCCATAATATACAATGTGCGCTCTCAAGCATCTTTGGAGGTATAATAACCCTATATATACAATTGCATTAATGCAAATTCTTCAATATCTTTGAGCCCATGTACGTCCTGATTGATATGGCTTTTATCCTGTGAACAACACTAACTCAAGAAACGTATCTTTGAGCAACTTCAATATCTTTGAGCCCATGTACGTGTTGATTGATATGGCTTTTATCCTGTGAACAACACTAACTCAAGAAATGTATCAAAACGTGAAGGTTAGAAATAATCATATCGCATTGTCCCTAGCGATGGTTCGTGACGCCGCTCTAGAGACGACAGAGAAACAAATAATGATGACACATATACATATAACAAGAATGTAGTACATCTGTGCAGATAAACACAAGCGAACACAAAAATGATATGAAACAATGTTGTTGTATAATCACAGTTGCCAAATCCCTAATGATGACGAGGGTGCAATAAGAAAATAAAAACAACAACACGAGTGACGACGATGGTGCAACAAGACGATAACAACAATAGCACCAATCAAGAGGACGATAACAGGCTTCCAAGTACACATAAAATTTGTCACATTTCTCATCCTTGATGCCCATAATATTTGCACTTGAAATATGATGAAATAAACATAATACCAATGGTAAGTACGAGGCACCGAGCTCTCTGACAAAATAAAACATAATACCAATGGTAAGTACGAGGCACCGAGCTCTCAAGTACACAAACATAACACCAATGGTGAGTACGAGGCACCGAGCTCTCAAGTACACATACAAGGTCTCTGTCACATCCATCATCTATCACATCATCGAGGAAAGTATTAGTAAAATCATGATGTAAAATTATCGATTAACCAAATATAAGTGACATAACTCTACCAGTGATGAGCCAGCAACCATATGATCAAGATTTGAAACAAATAGCTCTATCTATCCAGGAGTCGGCTCATGAGTGCTCAATATGGGACGCTGTCTTTGGACTATTATGACGTTATCTCTGGACTATTATGATGCTATATTTGGATTGTAATGACGACAGTGCTCGACATAGTTTCCTTCAGCTAAAGTAATACTGCCAGCCTTTCTAAGTCTCACGCTAGAAGCAGTGACAATGATCTCTAAATATCCATTTACTACTTATGAGCAAAGCTATACATAAATACAACATGTTGGTGATGTAATCAAAGACAAAAAAGTAACTCATGCTATACCAAAAAATTTGGCAATGCTACTTACAACCAAACTCTTAAATAACATTATATTTTCTTGAAGTAGCATAAAACAACAAGGTAAAAGTACCAATGTTTTACGATGTGTTGCCGATTGGGTCCGGCAGATGTAGGCGACGTCGCGAGGCATCGTAGCTGACATCACTGTGGCATCTCTGTTTTGTGCCTAGACAGAGCCCGAAGCCTTCTACCAATCGCCTCCTTACACACATACAACTCGGGGCTTATAAACTCAAGGTTATGCATAGTGCACGTGAGATCTCATTAATGATAGAGTAGCTTGCGTGCAAATGACCGCCATGTCCTATTGCAGACCAACCATCTCTTGCCTTCTTGCGACCATGAGGCACGCTGCAGTGTTTTACAAAGGCCTGAGAGATAGCAACTCTATTGACGAGCACGCAATTGCCATGGCCGTCGATGTCAGGTAAAGTCTTGCCGTCAGGACTACACCCAGACGCTAAGCAGACCCTGGACACCACAATCTGTGCTGGTACCAATGGCGCTAAACAGACCCTGTCCTTTGCCAGCTAAACAAATCAGTGTAGCACGAGTCTCTCTTACTATAGCGCAGGCGGCTCAGCTAAACTTGTCTGAAGGCCAAAACCGTATGCGTCTCAATCAAGGTTTGCAGTCGAGATTTGTATGAAGTCGAGATGTGTGAGGTAGCTTTCGGGAAGAGTGCTTAATGATCAAAACGAGGTGGTGAATACAAACTGTGACTGCACTCTGCTGCGGATTCCTGTAATCGCACTTTCCCAGAAATCTTTTCACTATTTAGAAATCTTTTCGCTATCGTACCTAGCTTGCTCACACAATCATGTACGTGCTTCAAGGTCTTTATTAGTGCCTTCAAAAGTTTAGAGACCAACTTCCTGAACTATATAGAGATATATAGAGAGCCCACACTTATGCTATATATAGAGATACTATATATAGCTCAACAGTTCACCCTTTTCCTGCATTGCCCACTCCCACCCCGCATTTGTCATGTTGCCTCTGAGATAGCTCCTGTTTCGATTTGCGGCCTAGTTGGTCGCTATGTGCCGTACTCTTAATTACATGTCTTTCAGAAAAAAAAGTAGCCCTCCAACCACTGTGCTCAAAACACTCATTGGATGCATTTGGAAATCAAGGATGCAACGCTTCCTCAATGTAGCATGCAACGCTTCCTCAATGTAGAAGAATCTAAAGATGACGTTGAAATGCCTGGCCGTGTGATGTACCAAAGTCCCCTTCGGTGCCATACTTTACTCTATAGTAGCACCCATGCATGTTTGGCATGAGTTCGTCAGTATATTTGTCCTCTAGATCTGGGGCGGCATGCTATGAAATAGGAGACTCTGTCTTCCCCCCACTACCAAAACAAGCAAAACCACAGGAACCCTCGCCGCTCCATCTCTCCTAGCACTCGCTAGCTTGAGAGGAACCTTGGTGTGCGCTCCTAGAAGAAGTGATCGACCAGATGTAGGCTATTGATGATTCTCGAGCGAAGCACGAGTTGAATATATGGAATGATGTGGGTCCTTGATGGAGGGGAGTAGGCCGGTAATAAGGGAGCCTAGAAGAAGGTGACATCGGTGCGAGGCTCTAGACGTAGGGAGTCCCTCCCTGGCTCCGCGATGACCTGGTCTATTGAGAAAGATCATAGCCCTCAAGCTCCTATAGAGTGTAGTGTCCAAACAATCCCTCCATTCGCCGATGGAGGTACTCGTCCCGCAAAGAGAGTGCGCATTGGAGGTTTGGATCTACCACTGGCGGCATTAGGGAATTGGGGAGGTCATTTAGAGGGCCTTATTGAGGAGAGATAAAAGGAGGCGCATTCAATGAATAGCAAGCCAACGTAGTTAGGAATAAATAAATCAAAATTTGCAAAAGAATTTGAGGTAAAACCTCATTTTCACGGTGTTGAAGGTATCTATATGTGGGCCTAGGGTCTGTATATAGTTATAGTACTAAAAGACAACTACAATACTGTATCATTCTCCCACCACTAAAAGCTCTTGCTCCATAATCAAGCGTTCAAAATTGAATTTCCCTCCATTGGAAGCAAGTTCACACTTTCTTCTGCCATGCAAAAAGATCCATAATTTCTTCTTCTTCTTCTTCTTGCCGCCCTAATATCTCTAACGGTTGTTGTGCTCTCACCCCAGAAAACCTCACCATTAGTCTTCAAAGGAGGACAAGTAGCACCATAATCGCTATCACTATCTCAAACTCCATCAATATAGTTAGTCAATGGAAACAACAGACAGTATACAAAGGCTCTTGGGTTCTTATGCTTGCAAAAAGAATAAAAAGATCCTCAACAACAAATCTATTATGCTTAGCATGGAAAGCAAGAGTGCTAGATTTTAAAGTGGAGGTGGGCAAGAAAACTATTAAGGAAGTTTTGATAGAACATGTTTATAGTCACTGCGATGTGATTGCTAATGGTGGAGATGTCTCATTGGCTATCATCCTCGATGCAACTGTGAGTGTAATCATAGCCTTCCATCTCTACTCTTACTTTTAGACCTTGCTGTTCTCTTTATTTATTTTTTCTTTTGAAGAGGTAGAATAATACTAACAGAGAAAGATCTATTTCTCATAAGTTCTTCATTCGTTTTAGTACTTATACTAGGTGTCTTACATTTTGTTGTTGCAATTGTAAATGTCTATCTTTCATCATATGAGGAATGGGAGTCACTGGAGTGTATTATAGGTCTCATATCTGTAACCCACACTGACATTGGTGTTTTACAGTATGATCAAAGAGCTGGCAAGAGTCTTGAAGATGAGGGAATTTTCTTCTATGAGCATTTCTACGAGCTCAACCAAAAACTTAAAAAAGGTAATCTGGTTAAACTCCCTCTCCCTACCAATTGGAGCTGTATTGATTGGCTAGTCCCAGACACCATCGTGTGTGAGGCTGTTAGAAGAAATCTGTTTAGGGATTTGAAGAGGTCCCTACGAAATGCAGTTTCGATTTAATTGGTAAAAAATGCTAATTTTTGTCATACAAGTTTATTTGTGGTCTTATTTCACACATGCCACATACATGTTGCAAAGACAATGCTGGTATGTAAATCTCTAGATGATTGCTTTTATGACAAGATGCTTGATAGAGGGTGGTATGTTAAAGAGGTGGACGGCATACATAACGAGGCTGCATTGGACACTTTGGTGGCTAAGTACATGATCGGCACATAGTCCCTTCTCATCTCCTTCTGGTACCAATGCTCTTAGATTGTTGCAGGCTACTCTAAGTTTATTCCTATTGATCAAGAATTAGGAGGCCTGGAGAACAATGGTGTCATTGTATTCGACAAAGAGTTCAAACTTTATACAATGGTTACAATAAGAGATCAATGCAACCTTCTGCAACTTTGGCACGACATCGTGGACGAGTCCGTGGAGAACGAGCCCTCACTTTTCTATTTTTTAATTGGTGTGGACACAAAGTAATGCAATGGTGGGAAAAAGAGATTGTTTGTAGAGAACTAACTCACCGAGTCCAAATTGTACCTATCTAACTTGAATGAATCTATATTCATGACTTCAATTCCAATGTTTCTTGCAATTTGGTTATGAGATGATTTCCACAATTCAGTTATAGATTTATTTGAATTGTAAGATAAGGTCTATCTCACTACCTATGTCCCTTTCTTAGCTCGTAGTGTGATAACTGTATATTTTGAACAACATATGCAGAGTTATGTATAATCTCTCTCTCTCTCTCACACACACACACACACACACTTTTTCCATGGCACCACATTGGGAAGCACAAAGAATTGTATTAATCTAGATAGCTAGCATTTCGGAGAGTATTTGTAAGTACAGATTCTAAAACAATCAATGGGATGAACTACAAATTCTCGAGATAAGGGATCAAAATATCATCTAGATAAAAGTCATGCTCATGACCTTCAAATGAGGGTGGGGAGAGTGGTGCCTGATGGATTTAGCAAGCCCTTATGGGGTGTGTATTTATCAACAAAGTGTTGATATCATCATGTGGGACAGAGATTTGGTAAAAAGGTTTATAAAATAGCAATACATTTGTTTTGTAGGGTTGTAGTCACCTTCAATGTAGATACACTCCTTCTGGAAACGCTCCGTTGCAAACCATATTCACAAGGGGATTGAGGTTTCTCTATAGCATAGAGGACCATATGGCTACACGGAACCTTGGAAATAGAAACTGTATAAATTCCTTGGTTCCTGGATGCACAATACATCTGCGATCACATATCTTGATGTTGCACATGTTAAATTCTGCATGGGGATTATAAGGCTTCTGAAACACCAACAATCCGTTGACGTCCAAAATAATCAGTCTCTGCAAACATTTTGTAAAAACAACAAGTACTTAGATAATAGGTTGATTTTCATATTCTTTCATATAGGGTATTATCGGAACAATCATAGGATATTAGGGCCAAAAACGACTCAAAAAGGGTTGTGTAAGGAATTGGTTAAATTACTAACTAGTAGAGCCGTTTGTGGTCAAAACGGCTCCAAATTTGTCCGTTTTGGTCATTTAAAGCATATCTATGCAATCTAAAGCGTATATAGGTACATATCTCTAAATATTCAAAAAGATATCGTTTTCTTCACATTCCTTTGTGGCTCACCTCGAAATTTGTTTTCATTTACTTCACTTGGCGGCAAATAGTTGTTTCCACTTTTGAATCTCTCTTTTTTCTCTCACCTTTCGTGAGCTTTATCTCTTCTTCTCTGATGCACCTTGTTCTGCTGCTACATTATTTCCATTATACTTTCTGCTCCTTCATTACTTACAATGACTAATACATCTTCCATTAGTGATAACCGCAAGTTTCACTTGAACATTAAGCTAAGCCAGGAATATGCTACTACACGGAGTGTCTATCAAAGACCAATTACAACTACAAATGAAGCACAACAATTCCACAACAAGGGAAAGAAACACATTGATATATGGACAAATGGGAGCTTGTATTCACCGGATCCTAGCAGTAGAAGATATCCATCTTTTCACACACCTCATGATTTGATGAAATTTGTTGGTGATGGGGTTGATGGCTTACTAGGATATAGTTATAGGTTATCTCGTTTACACATTGATCATACACATTACATTCAGTATCTCAAAACTGTTTTGTCTTCAAATGCAACAAGAATTTTAGAACTTGAAAACCAAATAGCATCTCTAAAACAAGAAAATCACCAGCTCCGGACTTTAAAAGAAACTCCAATAGGATTAAGAGCACGAGTAAAACAAATGAGAGATGTAGTAAACTTAACAGAAGGTTTTGGATAAAGAAAAAAAAAGATTAAAGATTATTAGAGAACATGTGACTAGTCTTTTACGACTTGATATGTCCAATGTTCAAGAAAGGGTGAGATTTTTGAATGAGGTAATGAACAAAAGTGATATTCTTAAACTTTTGAAACTTCTTGAAAATCAAACTCAAAAGAAATTGGTATTTTAAAGTTTACTAAAAGATATGGGTCCAACCTTCTCAAATGCAAGAAGGTTGTGACACAGTGGGGGTGAGTAGAAGGGGTTACAGGGCCATCTCTAAAACCTGGTTTCAAGTTTTAAAGTATTACAAGATTAAATCTTTTGGGTTGCCTAGGCCTCACCATGTTGGAAAAGTTAGGACTCTATTAAACGAGGAAATACCCGAACATTTTGGAGAGTACTATCATATAGAAAGAACGATGCCATATGAAAAACAGAACAAAAAATCTTCTTTTGAGTGTAATGTTTTTAATAACATTTGGATGAGTATAAAAAATGTTCAATCTGCTATGGTGAAATACTATAATATGCAAGAAGTAGATTGTGAAGGAAAACTTATATTTGTTATGAAATTGGATGAATCTCAAATTCAAAAATGGAAAGAGTATCCATGTCCCTTATGAATAGAGCATTGGACTATAG
Source organism: Adiantum capillus-veneris (assembly GCF_014529385.1). Classification (NCBI taxonomy): domain Eukaryota; kingdom Viridiplantae; phylum Streptophyta; class Polypodiopsida; order Polypodiales; family Pteridaceae; genus Adiantum; species Adiantum capillus-veneris. The sequence continues at coordinate 138,365,538 of NC_140934.1, read as the reverse complement.
CCAGGGTACGCTTGATTCCCCATACCACAAAACTCAATCAGAAATGGAGCTTTGGTGGATCGGAGCAGCTCAAATACCAGTAGAAAATCACGATACATTGAAATGGACATTTTTGTAGACCGATATCCCTTTTGCTATGCACAGGACCAAAATGCAGGTGAAAAACTCTGTGTAGATGGCATGGGTGACTTTTTTGTAGAATGGACTTTGAGTACCGACCTAAAAGCATTAAAGTGCATGTTTGGTGTATGTGGAGGTGCCAATACCAAGTATCCATGTCTATATTGCATGGCAAGCACTGGAACAAAAGGATGGCTTGTAGAACATGAGGTTGGAAAATCACCATCAAGGAATAGTGTTAACGTCATCGACTACCCATCCTCTTCTATGATTTGGGATCCAATTCTAACTATAGATTTAAAAAATGTACATATATACACAATGCATGCAGAGATTAGAATCTTGGACAAATTGCTTCGACTCCATCTTGACTATGCATATTCTATTAAGCCAACTAAACTTGCAGACGAGTGCATAGAAAAATGCGAGGCTTTGCTCTCTCAAATTGGTTTTCATGGTGGTCAAGTGCATCTAAAAAAAGATCCCACTCTTTTAAAAGGAACCGGTGATGTTTTGCAAGATGTTTCAATGGGTGGAGCAGAAGCTAGAAGATTTTTGAGTAACCATGACAACAAACAAGTTGATGCTATTGATAGCCGTTTTTCGGCTCTCCGTAATTGCCATAGTGAGTTAACCCACCCTACCAGAATCATCCAAACACTGTGGCTATCCCTACCATTTCAGTGTATATAGGTGTGTGTGAGTTAGGGGACTTTTCCCATATCTTCTTAAAAACCCTTAATTAGCTAGTCACTAGGCTAGTTGAGCCAAAAAAATTAAAAAATATAAGTATATTATGGCGCATTTGTGTGTAAATATTTCATTGTATATAGGGCCTAAATAAAAGGATTTTTCATAATTATTTTGGTATTTATTTAAATATTTCTACCTATGGTGTGTTATTTATGCTATGTACATTGACTCGCCATTAACATATTTTTTCTTACCATTTTGCATACTCTTTATTCCATATAAAAATAATTTCATGCAAGCTTCTCTTATTTTTGGTGTAACTCCATCCCAACAAAAATCCAAAAAAACTAGTTTTATTTATGTGTATATTTTTTCACTATTGTGATTTTTCCTTCCTACATCTATTCTCTTTTACTCTCATAAATTAGAACACCAAAAATATTCATCTTTTTATGGTAGACTTATAATGAGAGAGATTTATTTTGACCCCTTTATATTTTTTCCACCTATATTATTTATATTTGAGATAGGGATTTATTGAGCTTGTTTCAGGAAAGAACATCACCCTCTCCCACAAGATTGGATAGTGTCTAAGCACCTCTAAGATTCACATGAATCAGTACAACTTACCTCAAGGCATATCACACATTCCGATACAAGTACGCTCAATCAAGGTAATACTGGACGGGAAGGCTCACTACCAGCACATTATCGACACCATGTTGGGTGGGGAGCACTTCTTTGAGGTTGTAGCATCAAATCAGTCATTTGTCTTACCTTTGGTACAAGCAATGTACTGTTTGAGATTTTAATCTATGTTATAGTATAAAAAGGGTATACACGCCTCATTGTAAAGAAAAAAAATAAAAATATATATTTGGATTGCAAGCTAAGCAGTGTGTCTTTCTAGATCTCTCTCTTAGTAATCATGGCAAGTTTAGCATTTCCAACATTTAAAGGAAAGAAGAAGGAGGATTTGGTAACAGATTTCCTAGATGACTTTGAAGTAGCATGTGTACTAAGCAACAAAGATACATATAATCCCGGGTTGGAATCTTTAAGCATCTCATGAAGCTAGAAGCTAGGTCATGGTACAAGGCACTTCCACAAGCAACTAAGGATGACAAGGAGCCCTTAAAAACTTCTTTTAAGAGGCGCTTTGGGGGAGGTACCACTTCAGAGAAGCTGTGGGACAAGTTGAGAGACTTGAAGCAGGAGGGTCTTTTAGAGGATGCCACCTATGAGTCCAAGTTTGTGGATTTGTGGGAACAATGGGTTGAGTCATTGCCAAGAGGGGAAGCTGCACCCAATTTGCTAAAAAAGGACCGGTTCACGCATGGCTTGTGTTCGCTTCTCAAGGAGAAGGTGAAAGGTAGATTCTGGGCTACGTACAAGTTAGCCTTCGAGATTGCTCGCCTTAAGGACAACAAGTTACGGATGAAATCCAAAGAAACCGAGCCAAAAAAAGTCGGAACATCAAGTCGACCAACAACCGTGACAACCACCATTATAATCTTCATCACCACCGGCTCCTGGGATAAGAAATGACCAGCAAGATATGTTGGTCCACATTACTGACAAAATGCAAAATTCGTCTATCCACTTGATATAGCAAGGAAGGAATCAGGAGAGAGATCAAGAATCGGGAAGAGCACGATGACAAAACAGGGATTATCATTGCCGGGTGAAAGTATGTTAACGTGTCATGCTTTTTGTGCTAGCTAACATATGCCAACAAGCACATCTTCTAAGCATAACACATGGATAGGGCAATCACGTTTTTTCAAGTGTGCGGGCCACCATCATGAACAGTACCAAGTGTAATACTTGGACTTCATAAAAATGGATCGTAATATTTTTAAAATCTCTAACATTTAAGCTCAGTCGTTACGTTGAGGTAGCAGTGTAGTCATGAAGCATGGAGCAAAGCCCAACATAGGGGCCACATATCAGAGAGAGGGAGGAAATTTGCGAGCTGCAAGCAGCTCTACAGTCAAAGGCCAGCAATCAGCCCAAGTGGAGGATAGCTCATCATTGGATCCAGTCACCTCCGATAGCAATCTTGACAGTACTCCATCGAGAAGGAAATCGAGGGGCAAAGGTTTTGTTGCTTCTCCTCAATCCTACAAAATATCAAATGCTTCTAATTCCCAAGGGTCCCCAATGTCAAAGTGCATGCATGCAGGGAAGGGGAAGCAGGAATCAAGTAATCTCTCTCTCTCTCTCTCTCTCTCTCTCTCTCTCTCTATCTTCAATGAGGGGGGCACATTTGGAAGTTGTAAATCAAGCAAATCATGACACATTTCTCCAGCATGCCCCAATTAATACTAATATGTTAGTGAATCCTCTCACCCATGAGAAAATTGTGTTGCTAAGCATATGCTGCAATCAACACAAAGGACTATGCATTCAGATTGTATGCTTGTTTTTGCAGTAGCCTCTCGCTGCAATCTAGTTGTGGATTCTCTCACACTGATCAGGTGTTTGTGCATTGCCTTAGGCATTCAAGGTGCATGCTTAGATGATTGCATCTAAGGAGAGCCCGCGCAATTGCCTATGTAGAAATTACTTGACAGCCCTATTCTAGTGGGGTTTTGTAAGTTTTTAATCTTATAATCCTCTATGCGGTGCAGGCCAATGGAAAGTTCCCAAGCTGAACATCCCACTGCAGGAAAAGTTTTGTGTAACAGCAGAAGAGTTTAATGTTGTCCATGGCCTCTCCATGGACGATGATGACCCCAAATTGGTGAAGTGGGAGCAGATTACAGATTTGGAGTGGTTCAGTGTATTCAGAGATGCAAAAGATTGCAACAAATATCACTTTAAATCAGTAGAATTTGTAGCGACATGTACAACCAAGTACTTCAAGTGCACTATAGGGTGTACCAGAAGACCTCCACCAACATGGAAATTAATTCGGCTTTTGCGAAGGGTTTTGTAAAACAATTCAGTCCAGTGGCAATTGCAAGTGGCTCAATCATGCAGTCCAATTAAGCTAAGCTTGCTGCCTAGCATTTGTAGGACCTTCGAGAAAAAGGGTTCTACGATGCCCATGTTGAAAAGTGGAGGGTGTGTAATACCCACCTCTCAAGTCAAAAAACAGAGGAGGGCTCCGTGGAAACGAAGGACGATTGCATTGGCCAAGTAGCTCCAAATGTTGTTTCTGCTACCAGGGAAACACCTCTCTCTATTAACAGCTCTCACAAAGTGACAACAAGCCTATCATATTTTGGGTTCTCTGATTTGCAGCACATCATGAGTGCAAATGACTATCTCAAAAATCAGCTACAGGATGCTAGACAGTAGCTCAAGAATGCAGGTCAAGAGCTTGAAGCTGCGAGGGTTCCAAAAGCAAGCCATGATATGGTTAGCCCTGTAGTACTTGCTATGAGACATAAGCTTCATGATGCTGAGAATGAATTGCGGTGTTTAGGCCTCACTAACAGTGTGGATACAAGGAGAGAAATAGAGCTCAAGGTAAAGATCGAGACATCGAAGGAGACACTGGATGGTTTGGGGTCTCCTCACAGTGAGGACACCCACACTACTGTTGATATTGAGATAACCTGTCTTCATGCAAGTTCCAATGGTTTTTCTGATGATTGAACCTTATGTTTTGAATATGTGCACAACTATTCTATGTACTTACCATGCCTCTATTTTGATTGGTTTGTAGATTAATGTGGAGGTGCACGAAGCGAAAGTGCACACCTGTGATACTCAATTGCAGTTACTCATGCAGATAAGTAGGATGATACAAGGCTCCTTCATCCCCACTGCCCTATGCAAGATAGCTATGGACACTTCTATAGAGTGTATAGGAGGGGTACGTATGCGATGGGACAATAAGCAACGTGTGTACTTGCTGTGGTATGATATGCTAATTAGCATACATGATATGCTTATTGGCATACACAGTATATGGAGAGCTGTTATCTCTTCTCCTTGAAACCAGTGAACCTATGCTAATTAGCATACTGTTTATGGCAGTTAACTATGCTAATTAGCATACCCACAGAATGTTGATTGACAAAAAAAGTATGCTAATTAGCATACACAGGATGTAGAGACCTGTCATCTCTTCTCCTTAAAACTAGCAAAGATATGCTTATTAGCATATTTTTTATGCCAACTGGCAAAAATAGTAAGCTTATTAGCATACATAGTATGCTAATTAGAATACCTTCAATTACCATATTGTGCATGTTTTGTTTGTGCCAACTTTCACTCACAGCATAGTATGCTAATTAGAGCAAATAGTATACAAAAATCTGTCATCTTTTCTCCTTAAAAACAACAAAGATATGCCAATTAACATACTTTTTATGCCAACTAGCATAAATAATATGCTAATTAAAATACACAGAGAACTGAAAGGTGCCATCTCTTCTCCTTGAAACCAGCAAAGGTATGCTAATTAGCATACACAATATACAAAAAGCTACCATCTCTTCTTTTCTAAACCAGCAAGGGTATGCCTACTGGCATAAGCAGTATGCTAATTAGCATACTATTTATGCGAGTTGGCATAAAAAGTATGCTAATTAGCATTCCACTCATACCATAGTATACTAATCAGCATACACATTATACAAAAAGCTGTCATCTCTTCTCCTTGAAAACCAACAAAGCTATGCTAATTAGCATATTGTTTATGCTAACTAGTATATATAAGTTTATGCTAATCAGCATAAACAGTAAGTTAATTAGAATTAGCATACATAGTATACAGTAAGCTGCCATCTCTTCTCCTTGAAAACCAACAAAAGGTATGCTAATTATAACACTTTGTATCCTAACTAGCATTAACACTATGCTAGTTAGCATATTATTTATGCTAATTATCATACCCACAGAACACAATTAGGACACAGTGAGACAGGTTGTACAAATGATCTCTGTTTGTGGATCGCCGTGACGGACGTCCATAGCATAGCCTTCAGGCATCAACATAAATATCAATACCGGGGAAGCGACTCGGATGAGGCATGGAAACTCACTAGGGTGTCAATCCTAATGAATGGAACTCGAAAAGATGCAACTACTAACTCTACAAGAAAATTAAATGCACTAAAGCCAAGTAATCTGCCTATGTCCTTCTACACAGCTCTACAGTCATCACTCCTGTTTATCATGCAAATTATATCGGATTTGCACAAAACTTGAAGGGAAGCTACATGGGACTATCAGGAGCATATCCTATCACCGTATCAGCATTCTGGATGGATACACGGATCACGATCGTTCATCCCAAAGTACGCAAAAACAGTAAACGGATGATCCTAAAGGGTCGTTTTTGGGTCCCTAAAGCCTCTCCTAGGGTCAAAACAATATAAAATACGCATATAAACACTCAAAACAGCGATTTAAGGCCACAACGGTTGCAATTGACACCTACACCGAATCTTGAATGAAAGAGCAGAGTAAGAAGAACACAATGCAATAAACAAAACTGAATTTGGATTACCGTAGCCGCAATAGCGATGATTACAAGTTGGAGCCAACAGGTCGCTGCCTGTGCGTCTAGCAATAGTCACTTATTTTCGAAAATAATCTCCTTTTCCCACTAACTTTAGTGTATTATGTACCTAGGGATTTCTAAAGTGGCCGGCCGCCAACTTCTCATGAACCTTTACATACATCATTGGAAAAATTACATCTTTGACTTAGACTTGAAATAGACGATTTTCATTAGACTTTTACAGGGTTTGATGTATTAAACATCGGAAAGATAATGTGACCACATCAAAACTTTGGCTGGCTGACCCAACGGGTGCCTTGACTATGTGGGCACTTGTATGTTGTTATCACCTCCAAACAGTGCCCTCTTTCTAGCTCGTGTCATCCCTTGACACGACCATTTGTAGTCTGGTCTTCTTGTTGATGAGACTCCCCCCTTCCTTGATTGAGTTATATCTGGCATGTTTTGCTTATTCAAATGGGGTGCCCATTTGCCTTTGATTGATGAACATGTGTTCTTTGTGATTTGGATGTTGTGGACGAGGCATTTGTGCATGTTGTTGCACATCCTGCTTTACATTTCCATTTGTGTAGTTGGTCAATGATACCTACTTCTTTGGATATGTTGCCTCCCGGTGCACTTGACTTTTTATTGGAGGTTGTATCTCAAAATGTTTGAGACTTTGACATGTGTGCACTGGCATCTCCAATTTGATTTTATTTTCCACTTTGTCAATAGAGCTTTGTTGGTATCTTTGAAGATAAGAGCTGCTCTTGTCAAATCGTAGTTGAGAACAATGTGGCCCCACTTTATCTCTTTGAAGATCATGTAACAAATTCTTTATCGGTTTCATTTGATGGAAGAAATATATACGATAGAATAGTGATGGGTGTTTCTAAATTAGGGTCTAGAACCTGAATGACCAAAGGGAAAAATCCAGTGGGAAAAAATGCCTTTGGTATACGCTCTTATTGGGGTTGAACACTTGGAAGTTGAGTACCTGTTCATGCAAGGTCAGTGCTTGGGAGAAATAAAGTAAGAGTGTGTAATGCAAGTGCCAATTATGGGACGCTCTATATGCACACAAGAGTTCTTTCAAGAAAATCATGCGGTGTGAAAAATGAGTTGTTGGGTGCTTCAAGGAACAAATGTAGCACATGTGATATCCAAGGACATCTCAATAGCTTCCACATTTCCAAGAAGGGTTTTTGATGTTGAAGCTTCTCCACTCATTACTCACTATGCATAGTGCGTAAGTGTCTTTTCGGCTGTCTTCTTCACTTTACCAAACTTAAAATACATAGACTTGGATTCTTATGCTCACCTATACCAGCATGAGCGACACAAAATAAATATGCTCAACTCCTCCACCTTGAGCAGTACCTAGAATAGCTAAGACTCTTAGACCATAGAGAATATTACTTGAAGCTTTGGGACTAATGCCTTGCTCATTTAGTGGCTCAGCTGCCCGACTCTTGACTTTTATGCCATGTATTTTTAATGGCAACTTGGACTTACCTGTTCATGGCCTGAAACCCAATGCCATAAGTTCTTGAGATTAAGGCCTCTATCATTGCTTTGGTCTTTGTATGCCACCATCTTTTCAAGTAAGTTGGCATACTTTGACTCCTCTAGCTTCTTTTTTTGCATGGGATGTTCCGTAAGGAGGCTGCATTGTTGTACCTTTACTTTTTCTTCTTTGTGAGGAGCCTAAGTTTTTAACAGTGGTTTTGGGACCCACTTTGTTCTTGCTTCATGAGTTGCTCTCTTGACTTGATGGAAACTTGGCTTTTGTATCCATACTTGGCTATTACCATTGTAAAAGCCTTGCTTTTGTAGTAGAAGACGAGGGATCCATTTTGAGGTTGTTTCTGCCTTGGTTGTGCTTAGTCTCCATTGGATCTTTGTTGTTGTTGATTGTCTTCGTGTGGGGTCCTTTGCTACTTGGTTGGTCTTAGTGGATCTAGGTTGAGAAACTACTTTGGGTAACCATATTTGGGTGTTACCTTCATAGAATCCTTGTGCTTCAAGTAGCTTGACGGGAACCATTCTATTCTTTGTCTTCATTTGGCCTTGTTGGGTAGCTTGATAAATCTCTGACTTTGGTACGCATATTTGTTGTATTGTTTGCTTCTTTCAATCTCTTTTCTTTTTCTTTTTCTTTCTCTTAGTTGAGTTGGTTGTCTTGCGTTGAATGCTCGGCTTGTTCTTTGTGGGGTTTCTTTGTAAGGGTGAGAAGTTCCATGCCGTTACCTTGGGATTTTTGGCCCAAACATCATTTGAGGCCACCCACCTTGTCGCCTTTTGTTGTTGAGATTGTTCTTGAGAGTGTATCCAAAATGGATCTTTGACTTTAATGTGTTCCTTGGATACCAACACCTGCTTGACATTTCTTTGCTTCTTTTAGAGACTTTGCTGCGATGGAGATTTAGGTTTCAAAACCTTTTGTTTAGGGATCCATTGCATTGTTGAAGCTTTTGTTCTTGACATAGAGTCTTTGCTTGAGCTTTAATGTGGGCTTGTCGAAGGTAAAACTGACTTGCGAGGATGATCTTCTTCAATGTTTAGTTTGGCCTTAGCTTTTTTTGCTGTAGATGGTTGTGTCTTTTTTGTTGATGTCTCTTGAACCGTCTTCGTTGTTGTTGTTGATGCTTTTTGTTGTTGCCTGAAGAAGATATTCTTCCAACTTTGACTAGACTTTCTTTGATGTGATGTGAGTCAACTATGTTGAAGTTGTCTTTGAACTCCCCATGACTCAACTTGATTATTGCCTCCGCTACGCCAAAACTTGGGATTGGTGTTTTGGCACTAGTGTATACTCTTTCCTCCACCTCTTTAATTGTCGGCTTTCCCATCATTATCCAAGTGCCATATGACATTATATTCTTAGTAGCATAAGGATCAATGGCGGCCGAACATGTAACCTTCAGTCCTGTTTGTCCGCATAAATTGAATTTGATCAATGTGGGATATTTTTCATCTTGGCTTCTTCCTCATTCTTCCTTTGATCTTGAGTTTGTAGAACATCTGTTGATGTGGAGCTTTGCACATCTGATTCTTTCTGTACTTTCAACTCTGCATCATTTGAAGTTAGTTTCTTTGGAGTAGATGTTGTTGAATCTTCAAATATGTCAATGATGACATCTCCACATGGTTGTATTGCTCTCCTAGTTTGTGTTTGTGCAGCATCCTCCATGACATAGCTATTTGTCCCTCTATTTTAATTCTCACAAATCTCATTAGCATTTCTCAACACTTTCAACATAAAACATGAAACTAGGTCATAGCCTTCTTCATCACAAAACTTGGTTGGAGTTAGCTCATTTACACACACATCCAAGGTTTCCAATATTTGAGTCCATCCAAATGGCTCAAATAATTGCTCTAGAAAGGGTTCTAGTATGTAAGCTTCATTGTCCATTGATCTTTCTAGGATGCAATCCTCCTTCACTTAGCTTCCACACTTCGAAGCACCACACCTCCAAAGTTCTTGTTTGGTTTGTAGCCACGTAGGTATCTCTTTCCCATTGACTATAGTAGAGTCAATTTCTTCTAAAGGAGTTCTATTCATAGCTCTATAGCTATGGTCTTTTATGCTTATTTTTGTGGTGATATTTTTATGTGTAATAGGACTAATTTTTGAAGTTCTTAAAGTCGAAAAAAATGTAGTAAGGCATATCTTTCGTTTAGCACGATTTGAAAGATTGTTGAATAGTCTATTAAATAGAGCTTATATGAATAATTTTGAGATATTAAGAGAGAACATATATTATTTTCTTAAATAATACACTAAAGACGTATTTGATAAAGATTAATGAATAACAGATAGTCTATCTATGAATAGTAAAATTGAGATTTTTATTAATATCAGTATTTTATATTTATGTGTTTTAGCTTAAAATGCATGGGTAGGCTTAAAATAAGTTAAAAAAGTAGTGGAGACCCAAAAATAGAGGTTTTATGAGTTGCGACTTAAAAGCTGTGTTTTCAACCAAAGAAAGAAGTTTTCGTAATTTTGTCCACGTTGTCTTGTAGACCAAATCTATTCCCGTCGTTTTGAGTATCTGGATTGCTTTGTTCTGAGTTCGTTTGTAAACGTTATGATGAAAACAAACAGAAGACAACTGCAGTGTAATATACATAGGGACAGACAGACATACAACATCATACAACTCTCCCTGCTATCAACCAAGAAGTGGATTTGTTTCTTCATGGTGGACCATTGCAATTGAGATCATGAAGGTATATAATTATGTTTTTTTACTTTGATTATCTTGTTGAATTGGTTGCACGAGTATGTTCTTTTGGCTATTTTGTAGTTGATGCAGAAATCAATGTGTGAAATAGAATCTGTGCAAAGTGTCATGATAAAAATCTAACCTTCATGGATCGCTTAGCGATCACGTTCTTATCTTATTCTCGCAGGTATACTTGGTGCGAAAATCGAGTTGACTGAACGCTTAAAAAGCGACTATTTTGAGAAGTCGCAGGCTTTTCGAGGAAAAGAAGGATAAAAGCATGACGGGTGGTGTGTTTGGGGATCATTCACCGATCTCTTCTTCTACGAGTGCGAGTGCGAGTGCGAGTAAGACGCTGCATGCAAGCGAACTGAAGCTCGGGGGTGGTCGGGAGGTTCGAGCTCCGTACAACGGAGTGCATCCATATTCTATTCCTCATCTGTTGTATCAAAAGGCTGCAAAGATTTATCAATACAAAGATCTCTTTCTCTACCTTTTGCTGTCTATCTCTATTATTATGTTCCTGTGACAATTGGTATCAGAGCAAGCGGTTGATTCTGGACATGGAAGGATACGAGAGAAGGATGAAGGAGCAAGAAGACCTAATTCGGCGATTACGAGAAGATCTGGAACAAGAAAATCAGGAGCGTGCTGAGGCTCTGCGGGGCAAAGCAGCACGAGAGCTTGATATCTATGTAGACCTTGATGGCCAACATGAAGGCTAAGCTTAAAGAGTTTGATGGCATAAGAAAGATATGTGAAGATTTAGAAGCGTGGATTGAAGAACTCAAAGATTTGGATTATACTTTCAATATCAAGAACACGACCACCAGACTTTTGAATGCTCGAGCAAGGTGACCGATAAGACAATACGTACCAAGATGGCTCAATTGGAGACTTTTGGCGATGCGAAAGCCCTTGATACAACCCTATTTTGAAATAATGGATGATTTGGTAATGGCATTTGTTTTTCTATTTGATGTCCAAATAGTATCCCCCTCGTGTAGGTTTGATTATAGTAGCACTCACTCATCTCATGATTGGTCCATTTTTGCTCAATGGCACACCATTTTATTTGTTGTGCTACTTGCACTACTAGCTCATCTAGGTTGGTCATTATTTGAGACATAACCACTTTCCTTGTGTTGGTTTCACCAGATGCTAAAGGAGCATTATCCATAGTGATCTTTGTATCACCAATTTCCTCACCATAGGCTTTACAATTGTCAACTAGGTATAACGCTTCTCTCGTGACTTGTTCAAAGGAAGTATATCCTTTTAAGTGCAAATATTTCTTGAGAGTTTCATTTTTCAAACCCTCTATGAAGAGAATTGATAATCTTTCATCCTGTGGTAACTCGCGTTCCGGACATCTCTCTATATATTGTTTGAAGCGTAGTGATGCTTCCTTCACTCTCTCATCTTCTTTTTGCTTGAATGCATAGATTTGGGACACTGTGTTATGCTTGGTTCCCCTATTAGAGAACCCCACAACAAATTCTCGCAACAATTGCTCAACGTTTGAGAAGGCATTTTTGTCGAACGGTTGGAACCAATTCAATGCTATCCCTTCCAAGGTTAAGGCAAATCCCTCATACTGTGTATGAAAATAAAATACTTGTTCGGCTCTTAACACTTGTTTGAGAAAGGATGCATGTGCGTATGGATCCCTTAATCCATCATACTTCTCCTTGACACATTTGGCCAATTGATATGGTCTCATTGGTTCTGGTTCAACCATGTATCCGTGCTGGGTCTCTCACAAAGACATCCCTCGTTCCTTCTTCTCGTCTTGGAGAAAATCCTTGTGGAATCCCCTTTGAGACATGTTTTGGAAATGTTGATGGATTTGTAAGTCTGATTGGTGGTCTCTTGGTTCCACTCAATGAGGTACGAGCTACACTCTCGTGAATAGCTATTTTGGATGTTTGAGGTCCATTTGATTCCATAGTTTCAATGTTAGCTTCTTGCAAATCAGTCTCAAAAAACCCTAGTACGCTTACACTCGGTTGAAAGTAGTAAGCAGAGATTGGAGTACCCATGTATGTATATATTTATAGCTCAATTGGGTTGATAAGTTTGTACTCTTTTCCATACTTATCTACCATTAGAACTTGAACTCCCTGGTCATCTGTGTATGTGCAGGCATACAGGTTCTTGTAGTCTGTCAACTCTTCAATGATGGAATTTAACCATCTATAGAAGTTTTTTTGATCCCCAATAGGTAACCTATAAAGGCCATCATAAGTGTAATCCGTTAGAACTCTCGTGGCTTCATTGGGTTTGTTGATTAGAGGATGCTTCTCCTCTAAGTCTCTAGCAATTTCCACTTTTGCTCTTCCAAACTCCTGCATTTTAGTTGATTTGTTTGGCTTCTAGTGAGCTACATGATCACTTGAAAAATATCCATGAGCCATTCCTTGAGTTTTCGCTTGGTATGATTGATAAGCCTCATGGTCTTGTCTCAACCCTCTTGTTATAGGTGTTGCAGTATTTCTGGTTGTTTGTGTAGGTGGCATAGCTCTGAGTTGAGTGGGAAACCCTAATGATGGATGAGTTTTCATGTTTAAGCCTCACTCAATACTCTCAAGATGGTCCTTGATAAGAACACCTTGGCTTAGTGCACACAATCCCTTTTTGCCCCTGGTCAAGTCTCTAAAAAGTCAGGCTTTGGTGCCCCATTGACCTTTGGATACTGGTATTGGGTACCCTAAAAGTTTGTAAATGGGAATCCTAGCAACTTTCACTCTAAAATAGAAACCTTATCTCACAAGCTTTCTTCCTAGATATAGGAGACTCAGTTTGGAGTTGTGTGTCAAAAGTTAGAGCAGTTTTGGTAAACTGCACTTGAAACAGCACTCAAAACAGTTTCAGGATCAGGACACAAAGAGATTTTGTGCTTGTATCTTGGCTCCAAAGGGCATTTTTCACTCAAACTTGAGATTTGTTATGTACTCAAGTAGATCTACAAACTTATGAAGTCAAATACCCTCACTATGTAGAGGTACACCGATCGCGATCGTTGACCCCATGTCACAAATTTGGAATATTTTTGCACAGTAGCTAGCCCTTGATGTCTTGATATCAAGTGTCTTTGTATTTTTGAATTTGGAGAGGTTTTGACCAATGAAAACCCAAATCCTAGGTGGTTTTGCGGGGTTATTGTCCTGATTGTGTAACTTGGACTTTTGACCACTTTCTTTTGCCTTTTTGACCTTGCTCCTTTTGGAAAATATGTTGCACTAGATGTCAGCTACCTACTCATCAAGTCTCAACTCAAAATGTCACTGGGGTACACCGATCGCGATCGTAGTTCTAGCTCCTTTTCAAGTGAAACTTGTAGATATGGTAGACAATGATGTGTACAGTCTACTCCTCAAATATTTTTGAATTTGGACAAGAAAAAGTCAAGTTTTTATCAGATCTTGGTCTGTTGCAGTGGTTTTCTGACTGTCTCCTGCTGTTTTTGGCTATTTTGGTGCCTTTTTTTTGAATTTTGACATCTTCTGGTATCTTATATAACCTAGGTGTATGTGTGGGTCAAATCTGGGTTAGATCTGACACTTAGGCACACCGATCGCGATCGTAGTACCAGAGCCAAATCTGATGAAATTTTACAAGCTCTCTCTGACAAGTATTTCCCAGTGTTTGGTGCTACCACTTTGTGGTTTGAATCAATTTTAGCTCTGTTTGGTCAGATTTACTAATTTCAGAGTCTTATGGCCCTTTTGCCAAAGTTATGGTTTTCTGGTGTTTTTGACTCTATCTTTTGCCCCAAATCTGACTAGAATGTGATTTACTTATCCTACTCCTAAGTACAAAAATGAAAGAACATAAGAAAATGAATCAAACAAAACAAACAGGATAAAAAACGGATGATGGATCGGTACTCAATCAATACAAAGAAATTTGAAGAGAAAAAATGCTTAAACAACCTCACTCACAACTCCCTATATCTCTCAAGAGTAGATCTAGCCAGTCCACCGACCGTAGACTCCACTAAGCACTAAACCCTTGTCTAGATGCTTGACTGAAATGTAAATGGAATGGAAATTATCTTTTGGAACAATAAGAAAACTCTGAATATGCACTCGGTCACTCATCACCTAAGATTCATTCCACGACAACGACGCCAATGTTTGTGGGTCGCCGCGACGGACGTCCATAGCATAGCCTTCAAGCATCAACATAAATATCAATACCAGGGAAGCGACTCGGATGAGGCATGGAAACTCACTAGGGTGTCAATCGTAATGAAGTGAACTCGAAGAGATGCAACTACTAACTCTACAAGAAAATCAAACGCACTAAAGCCAAGTAATCTGCCTATGTCCTTCTACACAGCTCTACAGTCATCACGCCTGTTTACCATGCAAATCATATCGGATTCGCACAAAACTTGAAGGGAAGCTACAAGGGACTATCAAGAGCATATCCTATCACTGTCAAAGCATTCTGGATGGGTACACGGATCGTGACCTTGCGTCCCAAAGTACGCAAAAACAGTAACGGATGATCCTAAAGGGTCGTTTTTGGGTCCCTAAAGCCTCTCCTAGGGTCAAAACAACATAAAATACGCATATAAACACTCAAAACAGCGATTTAAGGCCACAACGGTTGCGATTGATACCTTCACCAAATCTTGAATAAAAGAGCAGAGTAAGAAGAACACAATGCAATAAACAAAACTGAATTTGTATTACCGTAGCCACAATAGCGATGATTACAAGTTGGATCCAAGAGGTCGCTCCCTATGCGTACAACAATAGTCACTTATCTTCAAAAATAATCTCCCTTTCCCACTAACCTTAGTGTATTATATACCTAGGGCTTTCTAAAGTGGCCGGCGGCCAACTTTTCATGGTCCTTTACATACATCATAAGAAAAATTACATCTTTAACTTAGACTTGACATAGACAATTTTCATTAGGCTTTTACAGGGTTTGATGTATTAAACATCGGAAAAATAATGTGACCACATCGAAACTTTGGCCGGCTAACCCAACGGGCGCCTTGACTAGGTGGGCACTTGTATGTTGTTATCACCTCCAAACAATCTCTCTTAAATTGATACCCCTCTCTCATAGACACCAAAGCAATGCAAGAGACACAAGAGACAAAAGATACCCAAGTTTTTTATAAAACTGGATTTTCTCCATGCAGGAAGTACGTTGAAGATGCAATGATTACAACTTAAAAGTTGAAGGGAATGCTATTATAGATTGGTTCATAGCTTTCTAGGTTGATTGTGTACACTTGCCATCTCCTTGGGATTGTTCCATGGGTATTTTGATACATCCTACCAGATGTGAAAGTACGTGGACGATGGGCTGCTTGTGGTCTAGCTTGAAGGTGTATGCATCCAATTGCTCATAATACAGACCTTGCACAACATATGAGCCTCTATTAATTGCATTGCCCCACTCATCAAGGTACCCCTTCTCCACCTTCTCCTTTGCGGCAACACACTTAACCAGGTAGAAATCCACATCCTCGATGTTGGTCGAAGCATCTAGATTTATAGCAAATGTGTTGCCAGCACATAGAGCGCTACTCAACACATCATGATGACCTTTGTATGTGAAGTCATCATAGGCGGCTACTTCATCTTTTGAATCTGACAGAGCCTCATCAGGTAATGACAGTAGAGTATGATAATCCCAAGGCTGCACGTGAGCTTTATTGACGCAACGATTCCATCTTCCGTGCATGCATGTATCACAGAAGCATGCCAAGGCTCTTGTTGCAAGGGCAGTTGGATCCCCACGGTTGTGGCCACAAAAAGCATGCAGAGAGCGAGCTTTTGCCATAGTGGCACAATTCCACTGCACCTCCCTATTCACTTCTTCCTCTTTAACCTCCCAAAACACACGGGCAGAGTCCCTTTATTTTGAAGGATTGTGTGAAGGTGCTCCCTGCAAGCAATAGGTTGGCTTGGCAATAAGCAACCACATCAGTTGCACACCGCAAAATAGCTCCATTATGGTTTAGCTGTTCATGGGTCAAGGTTCTTTTCACAACTACTCCTGCACCATCATGCTCTCCCTTGCCGTTCCCTGATCCAAAGAAGAACTAGCTCATCCCCATCTCTATGAGTCCACCATATCTTGCAACGAAGTAAAAACGCATGGCCGCACCATCAGACCCCACCCAATGTTGCTTAGGAGTGACACCCTCTTGTTGTAACCAATCATGGTGTAGCATGAAGCAGTGTTGCACAAACAACGTGTCATGCACCTTGTCATTTGATATTAAGAAGTGGATGGTTTTGACTATCTCCCCTGCCTTGCGGTAGTATGTTATGTGTACAAAAATGGTTACTTGACTAGAGTGCCAATGCATTGATTGAATCTCATTTTGTTCGTTGAAGGCATAATTCTCTGCAAAATCAATAACTAACACGATGACATTTTCCGGAAACCGAAGAAGGAAATCCTTGAATCGTTGTCCTTGCCATCAAGCCACATAGTTATGAGTGTTAAAGAGCTCCAACTTGGTCTTCAAGAGTTGAAGAAACTCCTAGCACTGCATTTCTTTGCGCAAAAGATCTTTTCTTTTGTTACTATTTCCATGCTTGTCTTCAGCTTGTACATATGCAAACACTTTCACATTAATACTATTACCTGGCTTTGTTATCTCGAAGCAGCATAATTCCAATGTATTCACTCCACATGTCAAACACTCTCCCATCAGGCATTCC
The DNA here is from genome assembly GCF_014529385.1 of Adiantum capillus-veneris. Taxonomy (NCBI): domain Eukaryota; kingdom Viridiplantae; phylum Streptophyta; class Polypodiopsida; order Polypodiales; family Pteridaceae; genus Adiantum; species Adiantum capillus-veneris. The sequence continues at coordinate 138,348,325 of NC_140934.1, read as the reverse complement.
CATCTATGGAAAATTGCATCTGCAGGCTTTGTACAGAGAATAGACTCCCACATATGTGTGACACCTTTGAGTGTGTGATGTGAAGCCAAGCAACCCTTGCTAATGTTCTCACCTGGGACACAGATACTGCATATACAATCACAACCTGTTCTATGCAGCCAAAAATCACGAGAGCGTATGTGGTTCAGTGTGTCCTTCAAAAAAGACATTTCCACATGGTATTTGCAACAACATGTGTATCTATCCTTCAACCGCCTATAAAAGAATGTCTTCAACATCTCAAACATTCTCATGCCAATCTTTCAATATGGATGTTTTTCCTTGAATCTATGAGAGAACTCAACCTGCAACATCCAAATGATGATCAGTATTCAGATTGCTAACTAGGACATCCAACAATTTCATGAAAATAAATCATAGTGACAATCAACATCCTAATGTGCATGCAATAGCGTATGTGAAGTAGCATAAAGAGTTTCAGCTAGCATATATCTTGTGTTTACCATGTAACTTTGTATGTTAGGTAGAGCTCAAGGCATGCTAACTAGCACAGACCATATGCTAACTAGCATACTCATTAGTACACTCATCATTTTGTTGAGAATACTAGATGTTAACTAGCTGAAATTATGTTAATTAGCATACATGTTGTGCTAACTAGCTAGCTCTGTATGCTAGGTACAACACAAGGCATGCTAACTAGCATACCCATTCCAGCTGCGAGTTCTAACTAGCATAACCTTTGTCTAAAATAGCATATCCATCATGCTAGTGAGCACAGTAGTTGTTAACTAGCATAAGTGGTGTTAACTTGCATACTTTTTGTGTTGACCAACTAGCTCTGTATGCTAGGTAGAACACAAGGCATGCTAACCAGCATACCCGGCCCAGCCTAGCATAACCCTTGTCTTAAATAGCATACCCATCATGCTCGTGAGCATACTAGTTAAGAAAAGAGCAAGGGAAAAAGCCCATCAGACAAGCTACAATCAGATATTGAAGCTGCCCCCACAAATTTCAAGAAAGTTTTAGAGGAAAGGATCTTAAATAGCAAGGTGGAGTTTACATTGGGATATGTCCTTGGCATTGCAATAAGAGAGTTACACGAGGAAATCATTGATATCATAAGAAGGAAGCGACAAGCTTTAACGCACTCTATCCAATCAGAGGCTGAAGAGAGTGCTTCAAAGACACATGTGATACAACGACAACAAACAGATGAAGATGAGAATTTTGTAAGCTGCTACTACCAATCTTCGGACAGCGAAAATAGGCATGTTAAATTTGAAGATGAATATGAAGACGAAGCCACTCATAAGAGCCATTATTCTAGAAACCATTGGGCGATGGATACAACAGAAACCTGGGTTAAGGTGGGAGATCTTGAGGAGCCTTATGTGGCCTTGATAGACCATGGTTCGGAGATTAACCTCATGTCCAAGAGTCTCTTTATGAAGGGAAAGTGGCCAATTGATACTGACCATGGGTGGATGATTAGGGCTGCAAACAACTCATCCGGGGATCTCTATGGTGCTTGTCCAAATTTTAATGTAACCATAGGGGATGTGAAAGGTGAGTAAAATTTCTTTGTTCAAGAGATGTCAAGCTATCCTATAATCCTTGGACAACCATACATCACCACATTGCGAATGGAGACAAAAGTGTTGGATGATGGATTTGTCTATGCCAGGGTCAAAAGAAAAGATGGAAAACGAGCTGTTCAATTCTTGAGAGTTTGCGTTGACCATGAGCGAAATCGTGATAGCTTAAGGGACCATTCTCTACCAAAACCAAGCAAGGAGTTTCGAGATCAAAGGGAGATGAGGGGTTTTGGCCGAGTCCCATTGTAAAATGGGAGTGCAGTGGTACAAAAAGAAAAAGGTTCTCACCTGATCCGAAGGGAGGTGAAGCTTTTTCTACAGGTGCCCTAGTAGAAAAGGATGGATCAGTATCTTTCACAACGCTTGGAGATTTAAAGAAAGGAAAAAAACAATATGTAAATAGTGTACAGAGAAAATAAAAAAACCATAATTTGCTAGATGAAGATGAGTACATTTCAGGTGTTTTTGAGGAGGTTTCTTTTGTAGATACTATGGGTGATCTCAATGAGATAACAAGTTCTAGTTTTCAACAAGGAAATGACCTGGTAAAAGTAGCTTCCATGGACATGTATAGAATCATTGATTCTTTCAAAGATGAGGAGTTCTTCAATGTGCAAAAAGATCTAGAAGTGCGAGTGGAGATGAAGTACAAAACGATAGCAAAGAAGGTGAAACCAGTGGCAATGCCTTTGCCTAAAGATTGCATTGAAATGATGGATCAGGCTCTTTGAAACCTAGTCTCCGATATCCAAAAAGAATTGGACACAAGTTTACGCAAGAGTCATTAAAGATGCTAAAAGTTGGAGGCAATGACTCCTTGACAGACACTCTCCAAATATGGGAAGGCTTTTGCATTTGAGCCGCATGAGATAGGGTGTGTGGATCCATCTATAGTCAAACCAATGGTAATATTCACTATATCTCATGTGCCTTGGAATCAACGACCAATTCCAGTGCCAAAAGCACTCTTGCCAAATCTTATAGATTTACTCAATGAAAAGATAAACATGGGGATTTTGGAACCTTCATGTGACCCCTACTCAAGAAGATTGTTCATAGTACCAAAGAAAAATGGAGCTCTACGCTTCATTCAAGACATGTAGCATGTCAACAAAGTCACAATCAGGAATATGGGTATAGGGCCAATTGTAGATGAGTTTGCAGAAGCAGTTGCAGGAAGGGCAATATATTCTATGGGGTATTTGTACTCAGGGTATGATCAGTTCCAACTAGCATTGGAAATCAGGGACTTGACTACCATGAGAACACCCTTGGGTTTGGTAAGGATGTGCACCTTACCACAGGGAGCAACCAACTCGGTTGCACACATGATGAATGCTATGAACAAATTCCTTCATGACTTCATAACTCAAATTACAATGCCTTTTCTTGATGACATTCCAATCGCAGGATGCGACTTAGGTAAAAAAGACGAGGCTATGGATTCAAGGGGGTGCCGTAAATATGTAGCAAACCACATCAATAATTGTGATAGAATTTTAACAAGGCTGGAAGAAGTGAACCTTACATTTTCTGGGCAAAAGTCAGTGTTTGGGGTTGATGAAATATTGATAGTGGGACATCTTTGTAATCCTCATGGTCGCCGACCTTGTCCAACTAAATTGGATACAATACAGAGGATGAAAGAATTATGCGTAAATATCACCGAGGTGAGAAGTTTTCTAGGTGCATGTGTCTTCTATCTCATATGGATTCCACATTATGCACATGTCGCAGATCCTCTTTATCAGTTTGCTAAGAAAGAACCAAAGGTTTCAATGGATTGATGTACATGTAAAATCTATGAGAAAGTTGAAGCAATTGTTTTTGTCCTCACCAACTTTGAGTAAGATTGAGTGTGAGTATGGAAGACCGGTGATTGTGACAGTGGACACTAGTCCAACGGGAATTGTATGGGCAATAGGACAAGATGATGAAGAGAAACACAGGTACGTGGTGAGATTTGGGGCCAAGGTTCTAAGCTCTCACCAAAGAGCATATCCATAGGTAAAAAGGGAGTTATGGGGGGTGGTTACAACATTAAAGTGTGACAAAGAGTACCTCATTGGAGCATCTGTAGTTGTGGAAACTGATTGCTTACCACTTCTAGGGATGAATATTGCAAATTGTTTAATCCTAATATTGCTATGTTTAGGTGGATTTCTTATATAAATTCCTTGAACCCAGAATTGAATCAGATTATAGGAAAAGATAATGCAATGGCAGATATGCTTTCATGGGCAAGGTATGAAGATGAGGATGATATGATTGATGAGGAAGAAGATGTGGGCACAAAATTCTACACAATTTCTCATGCAAAGTGTGATGATATATGCATTGTATCTTCACTTGAATCCTTTTAAGAGGAGTTCTATGAGGATGAATGGTTGCTCATAGGTCGCTACCTGAGTACTTTACAAATCCAAGATGATTGGAGTGAGTCAAAATTCAAAAGGATAAAAAAGAAAGCATATGGATTCTTCTTGAGGGATGGCTACTTATGGAAACGTCCTAAAAGAAGAGATGGGACTCCATTGCGAGTAGTATGTGATAAGACTACTCAACTCAAAGTTACCAAAGAGCTTCATGAAAGCCTATATGCTGGACATGGAGGTATATGGGCTACTTTTTTCAAAGTGAAAGAGAGATATTGGTGGAAAGGCATGTATAAGGATGTAGCGGATTTTGTGGAGTCTTGTGTCACATGCCAAATGTACGCCATCGTGATTTTGATCTAGTCACAATGCCTTTAGGACTTTGGCAGATGAGATACTTGGTACTTGCACGAGAAGACTTGACAAACCAAGTGGAAGGGCGTGCATTGAGGAAAAAATCTACAAAAGCTGTTTGTAAATTTTTTCTTGAAGATGTAATTTGCCACTATGGCTGTGTGGGAAAGATAGTTGCTGATGAAGGTGAGTTAGATGCAAATGAAGCAAGGGATTTCTTTACGAGAATTGGTACCAAGCTACCCCTGACTTGTGCTTATAATCCAGAGGGAAATGGAAAACGTGAAAGAGGACATCCTCCTATTGTCAAAGCTTTGGCTAAGGCATGCAAAGGTAGAATGCGTGAATGGCCAAGGTTGCTACCATATGCTTTATGGGTTGATCGTACATACAACTCATAGCTCGATGAGACTGGTTACATGCCTACTGAATTGATGTATGGTCAGAAGCCAGTCATGCCAATTGAGGATGTAGTTCCTACTTGGAACATATTACCTTGGGAAGATGGTGTAAGTAGGGAAAATTTACTTGCTTTGCGCATAAAGCAATTGGAAAGAAGACAGGAAGACATAGACATTGCAAAAGCTATGGAAGACTAAAGAATAAATATAGGTTTGATAAAATACATAGGCTTTGACCAAAGCCTATTGAAGAGGGTGATTGGGTCCTAATGTATGATAGTAGCCTTGACAACCAGCACACCACACAAAGAAAACTTGCAAAAAGGTGGTTTGGTCCCTATGTTGTCAAACATGTGCATGGAAATGCTACATATACTTTGAGGGAGCTCGATGGAACATAGCTTAAAATTCCCATAGCAGGCAAAAGAATCAAGATGTTCAAGAGGAGACATGATAATGATCCTTTTGACTCACAACAAGATGATGATGAAGAACCTAATGACATTGCTACAGATGAGGATGAAGAAGCAAAGGATGATCTTTTGGACTTTGAAGAAGATGGAAATGACATCCAAATATTTGTGGATCTTAATGAAGATTAAACCTACATAGGGAAAATGTTGGCACGTGCCGGAGGATGTGTTGATTCAAAGGGGGTGGATGTCGTGCCGTGGCGCGTACATAGTGTGAAATAAAAACATTTGCCCCACTCTTGACACTTCTCGATGTATGCAAATAAAAGAAATCATGTACATATTGTGATATATGTTGAAGCGTCTATTGCGATCATTATCATGTACAAACCTATCCGGGGAGTCGAGGCCCTGGATGTGGCACATTTGTGTGCTTTTCCACTTGATAAGATGATTAATTTGGTTTGACAATGCACATAGTCCAAGTGTGTTAGCGGGTCGCCACGATGGACGTCTGTAGCATAGCGCTTTTTTGCACTGACATAATGTCAATATGCAAGGAAGCGACTCGGGATGGGGCATGGAGACTTAATGAGAGTGTCAATCTCACAAAAGTGAACTCAAGGGCTACTCGTTCTATGAAAAAAGCAAATCAACCACTTCCTAGTCAGACAATCAGTATGCGTCCAATCTCAACAGTCAACATCATCATGCCTTTTCGGTATCCAAACAAATCCGGAATGCCACAAAACTTAAGGAGAGATATCACAATACTTATGGGCTCAATCCTACCAAGTTCTGTCACCATCTAGAAAGGTACATAAATCACGATCCATCACAAAAAATGTGCAAAAAACTGAAACAAAAGTACTTGGAAAGATCTACCTTAAGCATAGAAACACTTATCCATGGTCAAAACATCAAAAAACAACCATTTTAACTTCCAAATCGATGCATTTAGCTCACAAAAAAAATGTCACAAACCATAGCAAAATTGGAAATGATTATACTTAGATTGTAGAGCAAGAGACAAGGAATGCAATGTGCTATTTGGAATAGAATTCTGATTACCAGCTGAGGAGAAAAGAGGATTACAAGTTGTAGTCACAACAAGCCTCCACAGTGCACGTTTCTTTTCTTTACCTACTGATACTTTTTTTCTCAAAAGTAAGGGTTTTGACTTTAAAAGTTAGGGGGATTTCCCATGGCCATCTAGCCTCTTACAAGGGTGTAGACTCAGAGAAATAAAAAGGGTATGATCTAATCTCATCATGATTACAACTTATCTTAGACTGAATTACAAGGTTTTTTTCAAAAAAATAGAGTGTCCACAGGGTTTGGTGTGCATACGCCTGTATGCGCCTATATCCAAACAAATTTTTTCATGGTGGCACACTCATTTCGCCTATAAAGACTAATGCAAGCAAAAATTACCAAAAATAGCAGCTAACAGGCGCCGTTGCAAAATTGCATGAAAAGTGACCCAAAATGGTACATTGATAAAACATCATGATTATCTATTCTTTTTATTCTTATGCGAGTGATCCCACAAATTTAGGGATTTTTCTAACTTCGTTTGGGATTTTTCGCATCAAAAATGGTATTTTTTGGGTCAAAAATGAGATGAAAATGACCTAGTTTTGGTCCAAAGTGGCAAAATGGCCCAAAAATTTCCCATGGCGATTTGGCCTCTTACAAGGGTATTGACTGAGAGAAATAAAAATGGTATGGTCTAATCTCATCATGATTACAACTCATCTTAGGCTGAATTACAGGGTTTTTTCCAAAAAAAACAATGTCCACAGGGTTTTGTGTGCGTACGCATGCATGCACCTGTATCCACCAAACATTCCCCCCTTCCTATTCATTGCACGTCCTTGTGCAAGCTGTCTCTAAGGGAGTTTACTTTACTGTCTTCTTTCGAGCATTGTAGTGAGATTTCTGAACTTCTGAGCTCTTGCTTCAATCTCGACTTTGGTTGCCAGCTCTGTGAAGGGATTATTGTTGATAGTACTTTGGTAAGCGATGTGGCGGACTGACAGATCTTTCGTCATTGGATTGAATATGGAAGAGTCCACTTTGAAGAAGCCTGTCATGAAAGCTTCTTCGAAGATCTGCATGTAATGAGAGGGCAGAAACATGACTCTTGCATATAATCCCATGATAACATTTCTGCTGGGGATTTATGTCTCCATATTCTAGCAAATAGCACGTGTATCCTTGACAAAAACTGGTCATGGAATCTCTGCTGCTTCAATGTCTCTGAAAGCTATAATGCATGTGATGAGCATTTTGGCAATCTTTACCAGCATCTGACAAGCAAGATATGGGATCTCTGTCATCATATTGATTACTCCTTAGAGAGTTTGCACCATGTAATTCTCTAATGAGAGGTTGTTATTAAGTGATTTTGTGATTACCGGGTAGTTCAACATTGCCACTCTTTTGCTTTGCCAACTATAAAAACTATCCTAGGATCGTTGTTTGTTGATGGGACAGTAAGTGGGGTTGATCTTGAGATGCTGGGGGGTGTTCCTGTAATATGTTTCGTCAATTGGTCACTGATCGAACCATTTTTTTCTCCAGAGTGGTTGATTGTCGAGGATGGTTTCAATCTGAAGGGCCATAATTGGAACCTCTCTGTAGTCCCCTCTGCTGTTTGGTTGAGTTTTTGGGAGCATCTTTTTCTGCCATAATCGAACTTCTTGCCGCATCAATGATAGTGGGATCATCTCGTGCCCATGATTTTTTGCTACCTCATCTGGAGTAATCATGAGGAGGGCAGCCGATTCCAACAATTTTAGTTCATATTCCATATACGCCTTGTGTGAAGGTTCCTTTACTTCTGAGATCCAGCGCTGAATTTCATCTTTTTCCAACTCTGAGGTGGATGTCGTGGCTGGATCTGTAGATTCCTGCGTGCCCTTTCTAGTGCTCATAGTGGGAATCTCTATTTGATGAGTTTCAAACGCTGATTGTTTGAATCCTTCTCCTTGCTCAAATTCTCCTAGGTCCTGTTGATACTTTGTTTGATTGGCTTTCAGAGCTTCTACTTCCCCTCTTGCCTCAGCCAATTGCCTCTTTAAGTCATCGATTTCCTCATCCTTGGCCTGTTGTAGGGCCCTATGACCTGCCGTCATGATCTGTCTCTCATATTTCTCTTGTTTTAGGGCCTCTTTAAAACTCTTTGATTTCTTGGCTCAAGAAAGTAGATCCTGTAGTCATCGTTGAAGATGAGGGTGTCTCATGTATGGCTAGGAGATTAGTGAGAGACCTGCTAACCACTGAATATGAGCCTTATAGCTTCTCATTTTGTTTCTTTTGTTTGGTTATCTCCTCCTCGAGGCGTTGCTGTCCAATCTGCAATGCGGAGTTCTCCTCATTGAATTGTTGCACTTCTTTGTAATAGTATGTTGCATTATCTTGTTCTGTCTACAACTCCGATTGGGCCTGGACTTGTGCGTTCTTTAGTGCTTCGATTTGTTGCTTTAATTGCTAGGATTATGATGCTGCTCTAGATGCCTTATTTTGGTTGTCTTCTAACTCCAACTCCTTGAGGTTGTTAAGAGCTCTTTGATATTGGAACTGTAGTTTGATTGTCTCTAAGTGATCGTCAATGTCAAATGACCTAACTATCTCCACTCCTTCTTTTATGGCCGCTTGTGTGAGTGGAGTTCTTGGCCCATGCTGGTCCTTTCGGATCTGATCCGATTGCTCATCCACCTCAGCTTGCTTTTCCTTTTTTTGCATCAAAGGTGGCAGGATTTGTGTATGATTCTGTTTTTTGATCCGTCTGCTTTTTATCGACCCCTTGCTCTGACCGTCCTGCACTTCTCATTTCTCTTTTTCAGACATCTCTAAAAGTGTCTCAGCATCCTAAGGAGAACCAAGGTCTTGACCTTGTTGGTCCTGTATGGCGTGTTGTCCCTCTCCTTGCGAGTGACTTTCCTCTTTTTTACTCTTACCAGATTCGTCAGGTGATTCTAGATCATCAACACGTTGCTTCTTTGATTCTTCTTGCTGCCTCTGCTCCATCTTTTGCTTGAGCTCATTGTGAATTCGTTGTTGCATGGCACTGGCAATTTCCCCTTTTTCTTAGCTCCCTCCTCTTTTGTTGCTTGATCCTTTCCAAGGCCTCATTTTGCCTACGTATCAGCGGAGCATTATCGACTTCATCGTCTTCTTTCTCGTCATCCACTTCTGTTTCTTGGGTTTGATACTGAACTTTCTTTTGTTGGTGGAGTGTTTCCCTCACTACCCAAGCCTCTTCCATTTTCCTCCTGGCATGAGTGATGGGGATAGCTCCTTCCAAATGTGCTGCCTTTTTCTTTAATCGGGTATATCCCAGGGTGTATGGGCTATCCTACTCTTATTCCGAAGATTGGTACTTAGAAGGAGTATCTCTTGGGTGGGACCCCTCTTCCTGGATACTCCAAGCATCTAACTCGGTTTTCTCACTGTCAGAATCCTTTAGAGGTGCACTTTTCCTTGTCTATTTGACTCCAGGATTCGGCCTTGTAGAAGGTCCTTCCACTGGTCTCACAGCTCTTTTAGACCTGTGGATTAGATCTATCTACGCTTCGGCTGGTGGTAGATTGTCGATCATGCTTAGTGCTTGATAGGCTATCGGTGTGAGAATTGGTCCTCCGTTCATGTAAGCTTTACTTATTTGACCGTCCTTCAGGTTTGCTTCCACAATCGTGTCAAGAAGATAGTTGCCAAAGTCTCAATTGACCACCCTGCCTTTAGCCAAGCCCATCATCATCACTAGTGCCATATGCAACAAGGGTTCAATATATCTAGGTGGCCTCTGCACCTTCAAATGTTGTGATATAAGACGCAATGGCAGTTTCATTTTTGAGTAGATCAGGTCTTGATATGTCAGCTTGTGGCCTCGTTGCTTCAAAAAGGCTTTATCATTGTCTATTGCCTTCGTTTTTTGCAATAGATTGTGCGTCCCCTTCGACAGGTGGAGGGCTTCATTGATGATTTCATCTGTAATTTTTACCTTAATAATTGCCCCATCCTTGTCTGTCAGAGTTGCTTCCCCATTGTATTGAATTGAACTTATGAGCTCGTGAGCTCGTCTGAAATCTGTTCCACAAGGAGGCAGTTGTAAGAAGTTGTCGAGCTGTAGGCACCTGACCCCTACTTGCACTTCTGGTTTCTTGTGAAAAGTCCACATTTCCTGCGGAAAGATGATGGTCTTTACAATTTTGCTGTCTGCTTCTTGGAACCTTCCGATGAAAATGTTTGCCGGAATTGCTTCAAGTACTTGTTCGGTGAGGTGAGCTTTCTCACTTGATGAGATATCGGTTATCTCATAGGGTCCCACATTCCACTCCCTCTGTGCTTTCCTTCGAGGCATCCTGTTGCCAATTTGCAAGTGAAATCAGGTTTTAGCCATCGATCAAAATTGTTGAACAGTGTAAACTTGACCATAAACTAAAAAAGTGAGCTTAACTTTGTCAAAACTAGTCCAAATTTGACCAAATTTCACCAGTGCACCTAGGATTACTATACGCACAAGACTGTAATGTAACAGATGGATTTTGGCAAAAAGAAACATGGACCATGATACATGTTAAGAAGCATTTGAAAATTCTAACTTTGGGAAGCTACTCCTGGGCATAAGGGGATGCTACTGAGCAATTTTCTTTGGATTTAGGGTTAAAGGTACATGGATCGCGATCCATGTTGGACAATATTTTGGAAATCTGATGATACCATTTGGTAGGGTTCATCTTTATTATGACTTGGTCCCAAAAAATTGAGATTTGAATCAATGGTTTGACACTTGGGTTGAATTTTAACAATCATGTACAGATTTAGAGATTTTGGCTTTTTGAAGTGGATTTTGGGATTCAAATGGCTTGAAACTTCATGGCTTAGCTTTCTTGATCATATTGAGTCAGATAGGATGGGTTTTACTTATTTTGGCCAAAAAGGTACATGGGTTGCGATCCATATTGGGAAGAATTTTGATACAGTTCTTGTGCACATTGGTTCCTATAGGTTTTCCTAGTACACTGGTGATTTTTTTTCAACTTCGGACATGTTTTTCCATAGTTTGTCCCATTTTTCACTTTATGGCCATATTTTTTTGTTTTGACCAAATCTGTTTCTAGCAATCACTTTTGGAGTTATGTTTTGCTTGAAATCTCTCCTTGCTTTGATTTCTGATGATTGAGGTATGTAGTTCATAGCTCTGCTTGGTTCCTTGGCAATTTCCCCCAGACATTGAATTCTTTTGAGAAGGCAAACTGAATACTGCAAGTTTCACCATTTTGCAACTAAACTCTTGCTTGGTTTTGATCCCATCACCATTCTTAGGTTACATTTGCTTGTTGATAGGCTTTGAGGAGAGTGTGAAGTTTCCCAAATTACTTTAGCAGTAATTTTGACCAAAAGACCATTTACAAACTGAAAGTAGCAATCCAAGTGGGTTTGATGATATGTAGAGCATTTTTTGTGATCATTTTGCAACACCCATACTATTTGTACATTGTCCAGCTAGTGAGCCACTTTTATCCTGATTTTGGCAAAAAGGTACATGGATCGCGATCCATGTTGGGATGGTTTTTACAAAAATAGTCATGGGGTTTTGTTCATGACCCTCTGTTAGAAGCTGGACACACCCTACGGGAAATGACTGCTCGGCAAGATTATTATTTTTTGTAATTATTCATTTATTGAGAAAAACCCGACATTTCACCTTGCAAATATTGGGGCTTACAGAAGTTTCCAGATTGTATCCCAGTTTTGACATTTAGATTGAGTAGATGGTTAAATTGGAACATTAGGGTTTGGGAATTGTAAAGTATTTATACCACTTTTTGACCTTAATGGAAACCTTTTGTCATTTTAAAAAAGTTTGAAGTCTGTGAGTGAGCGTACTATGTACGAGAGAGAGTGAGATCTTCATCTTGACGCTACGCGCGTACCGGTGGTTGGAATCGAGTGCAGAGAAGTGCACCATGTTGCCCCCAACAAGAGCTACACACAATTACCTACATTGCGAGCGTACGGTCCGGTTTTGCGAGCTCCATCTACGAGCTTCATCTTGTGATTCGGTGAGCATACATTGTTCGATTTTGCATTGCAGTATATCCACACGTTCGCATTGAGTAGAGATACACATTAGGCACTTTAGATTTCGGAAACAAAGATGTGCAAATTTCGGCCAGACATCCTACGTGATTTTGCACCGGGTGTTTTGGGTTGGGGTTTTGGTTCATAGTCCTTAGGGAGAGCGACCTATTGGTGTTATTAGGGTCTCCTTCAAGTTATATGGTGTTTTGAAATTGTTTGATGGGTATTCGGCTTTAGAAAGCGTTGTAGGAAGTTTCCTCTTATGCACTCTTGTAGGCTGTGACTTAGACATTGGGTAGTGGCCTCTGTAGGAACTAGCTAGGAGTCGGTCGAGTGTACTTTGACACCCTATCCTTGCTTCCACGCACCTGCGGGTTGAGCTTCATCCTTAGCTGACAAATCTTGTTAGGTGAGTTCTCATTGTGCTGATGCCCGTCGCGGCGTATCCGTCCAACATTGGCGCCGCTGTCGGGGACGAAAACCTTAGGTAGGGGACCGAGACTAGTCCTTGAGGATAGGGATTCTCTGGCTTTCCAAGAGTCTCGTTTTACATTTAGATAGGATCAGAGGGTGGGGGACTCTCTAGGTCTTAGAGGGAGTCTAGGGAGCGTGTGTGTGGCCTAGATCCTTCGACTTAGGTAGTTTTTAGTTGGGTTGTGTTGTAAAGAGTAGGAGTTTGAGTGGTAGAAGCGGTGAGAGGAAAGCTTGAGAGTCTGGAGAGGCCAGGAAGCAACCAATACACCATTATCACAATTTCACATGATGAGTAGGAGTAGAGTAAGTAGGACATCATTATTTAGGATCTAGAGCACTTCATGCATGTATACTTGCTTGTTAGATTCATCACAAGGTTGTAAAAGACGCAAAAGTGTGTTTGAAAGATGAAGTGAAGTCCAAAAGTTACTGTGAGTGTTTCTGATAGAGCTGCAGGAGCATCAGGAGCATTTCTGTGAGAAAAGAAAATTAATTTTAAGCCAAAAGACATGCTATGCGTAGGATGTTTACATGCTTATCTAGTGGGAATTTTGGAATTTTGAGTAGACCAGTGTGTTCATAAGGTGGGGTTTACCCTATTTTCACCTGGAAAGTGGAAATTTGACCATATCTTGACAGGATAAGGCCAGATAGACTGAAATTGCCAAACATCCTACCCAAATTGTGCCAAGGCATTATTTCAAGACCAAAAACTTAGGATGGCTGCATGGGCATGATCTGCATGATATATTGAGTGACTAAAGGAGGTTTCATCTCATTCGGGGAAGAAAATTGGGTTCTAAGCAGACTTTAGCACTTTTTATTGAAAAAGGCTAGAACAAATAAAATTGGGGACTTTTGAAATCCAAACCAAAATCTAAGCATACCCTTGGGTTACTGACATCAAGGGGAAGTTGTGGGTCAAACAGGCCAAAAAGACATCCTACGCGTAGAATGTCATCTGTGTGATTTTGCACTCCAAATCCAGATTTGAGAATACCAAAGTGATCAGCACCTCAAGGAGAGTCTGTGCTTTGCATTTAAAGCCATTTTGAGCAAATAGACATGCTACGTGTATGATGTCTAAAGCAAGAAATTGAAGCCGAATACTGACTGTAGGCCTAGCAGGGTGTTGTATACCTTGAGGCAAGCCTCCTAGTCAATTTTGGTCCAAATTGGAGTTGATTAGACTGATCAAACCAGCAGCAGGCTTCTGGAACAGATTTTTGATCCATTGACTTCCTTATAGGTGTCCAAATCAAAAAGTAAAAACAGTGTGGACTCAATACATCAAGGGGAATTCATAAGTGTAATAATCCAGGCAAAATAGAGCAGGAGACATCCTACACGTAGGATGTCTACTGGGGCTTAGTGAAAGGAAAAGTTGATTGAGCTTATACAGTGAGATTCCATTTGGCTTAACACTAGGTTGGTAATGGGACACTTTTATGTCGTGGGACACTTTTATGTCCTGTTAAGTGACCATTTTCCTTGAATTATGTCAAGAGTTTCAAAATGGATTATGAGGTGCTATCTGTCTAGAAAGTTGTCTCATGAGCTGAAAAAAACTTGACAGTTTTTTGGAATATCAATTCCATCTTTAACCTTGTCCTTGCACAACATTTCACAACCTAGACTGTGTGAAAAAACGGGTCCTGTTTTTGGCTTTTTTCAACTTTTTGCAACTATACCACTCTAGAATTCATGTTTGTGAGGTCTATAATGCTAGAAAACTATCTTTAGTAGTCCTCAACATGTCCTGATGCTTCTAGGGAGAAATAAATGTTAAAGTTGTAAGTTATGACAAAATTACAAAAATTGTCAAATCCTGTTTTTTAGCCAATTTTAGCTCTTCTATGATTTTTTGGGTGGCTTTCATGATATCCAAATGTAGTTTTGATTTTCTATCTCGCATATTGTAACATAAAGCTAATATTCCTTGAGTTTTGGGGCACCTAATACCCTATTTTTCATAGTAGACAACGATGGTTGATTTTTTCAATTATAGAAGAAAACGAAACATTTTAGTATATCAAGTATAGCTTTTTCAATATTGTTGGTTTCTTGTGACAACTACATGCATTTTGTAGGTAGTAACCATATCTAGTCATAAGGATCAAATTTGGCTAGATATTGAATAGTTTCTATGGGATTCTACAACTCATAATGTTGAACCTAGTTTTTTCATGTTTGCTGTATTTAGCACTTCATCTTTGTCCCCAAGGTTCCCCTTGGTAAGAGATGTACTATTCTTTTGACATGCTCCATGGCTCCTTATGAACCTAAAGGACAATAGGGAACTAAGAAAACATGCATATATTATTTGTATTGAGCGCGGCTATAGAAACTTTGATGATAGGTTTGCAGAATGGTAAAAAATCAACTTTTTGTACCTATTTCTTTTGGCAAAACAAAAAATAGTGAGTGAGAAGCAATCATCTGTTCTGATCACCAACCCATTGAAGTTAACTAGGGAATTTATCTCAAGTCCTACAAAAATCCCTAATCTTATTTTTATGCAACAAAACGTAAGAAATGACTGTTTTTATGAAAATGTACTGGTCCATTACCTTTGGAGGCTTGGTGTGACCAAAAGATGAGAAATTTTACAAGTTTCTTATTTTTTCCATGTGTAGTAGGCCTTGAACTATAACCTCATGAAACGATTTTACAAAATGAGTGGATCTACTATGGTTTTGGAGGTTTTTTTCAAAACCCTGAAAGGACACTTTTATGTCCTGTTAGGTTACCAACCTAGTGTTAAGGGTTCCAGAACTTCTTTCAGAAGTGAATTTGGACGTTGTTTGGCCATTTGACGGAGCAAAGACTGAATTCAGACTTTTTCACGTAAATTGACCAACATCCAAGGGAAGTACAGTTCCAGATTAGCAGACCTAATCCAAAACATCAGCAATGTATAAAATACACAAGTGGATGAGGTTAACTCTCCAGTTACACCAATCAATACTAAGATAACCTCTAGCAGTTAAATTCTTTGATTCGTTTGCCGAAATGAAACTCTTGTGTGCAGGTATACCAATCAATACTAAGATAACCTCTAGCAGTTAAGTTCTTTGATTCGTTTGCCGAAATGAAATAAACTCTTGTGTGCAGGTATATTTATCGGCAAAGCAAGAAGTTGTGCGGAGACTAATCCTTTGCCAGGTGAGTGGTTGGATTTGTGACAAGTTGCATTGCTAAGTTTGATGAATTTAAGATCAGGAAGATACATTTTTAGAGACCAGAAGGTGGCAGGTGATCAAGGTAGCTTAGTGTCCACCGAGGAGAGTGTAAGTCAGGCAAGGCTAGATCCACTAGCACCGATTATTGAGGAGGGTAGTGATACTAACACTTCATCAGAAAAATCCTTCTTCATGATGGGTAGTCAATAGCCACTAGGTTTCACCTATGACGGACCCATGCCAGGAGGAAGCACCTCCCCTAATCCTTCGAATGATTCCAAGTTCACTGTGATCTTCTTAGAAGGAACAAACTCAAGAGGAGCCCTAGTTTATTCTGACTATCAAGGACGCAAGTGTATTTGTATTGAAGAAAGGCCGGCTCAGAGACTGGAGATGATCCGATTCTATGATGATGGAGATAGATTCCGAGACAAAAAGGGGAACCACTATCTAATAGTTAGTAACCCTAATGATTACAACAAATATGGAGATAATGTGGCGAAGGGGAAAATGGTTTCAAAAACTCAAGAACCGCCTCCAAGCATTGATCGACCTGGAGCAATTTTTATGTATGATAAGAAAACAACCATGGTTTCAACTTATAATGAGAATGTGGGAATCTACAAGCATGAGAGTGAGGGAATAGTCTCTTACTTTTGTTGCAAAGGACCATATCCAACCGAGTTAAGCAAAGATAAGGTTCTTTACTTATTCTCTTATGAAATTGCTATGGGGAAGGATATCATTTTTGTTGATAGGTACGGGCGAGAATACCAACATATTCTGCTAGAGGAGGTAGAAAAGGCAACAGTTCCAGGAGAATCAACATATGCCCCCGATGAAGTGCCAAGAGCCACCTACACCCCTAGCAAGTCGACAAATCCCTTCTCAGAGGAGTATGACATGACCTCACATTCCACTCGACCGCACACATTCAACAACCAAAACCAACCAGCAACTCAGCCATCATTACAGGCATGGCTTCGACAGAGTGAAACATTAGAGCAAGAGCAAAACCGAGATGATTATCAAGCCACACTAGGGCTAGGGGATTTGCAAGAACCACCACTCTATTCAAGGTATCATGGAGAGAGTAAGCCAAAGGCTCAAGGGTCAACAGAGCGTGGAAGACCACCCATAGAACGAGTTCGAAGAGATGAACCATCTCTTGCAAGAACTGCTAGAAATTATGGCTTAGGAGCACCATTGGGAGAGGAACCAGCCTACTACAGAAGGCCAGAGGAGGTATATCGACTAGGACGTGGATATTCAATGATGAGATTTCTAGACCATCGTAGAATTAGACCTTCTCAAGTGTAAAAATGGGTCAACAAGAAATACACAGGAAACAGAGATCCAAGAGATCATGTAGCAGCCTTTGTGCGTGTTATTAGAGCGGAAGAGGTGTTAGACTTCCCTACCCAATTTGCAGGGTTTGGACTAACCCTAGAGGATGACGCTCCTGCTTGGTTTGACTCTGTGGAGCGTAGAGACTTTGAGTCTATGGAGGAGGTGTTTGACAAGTTTATCGAGGAATTCTCACTAAGGGGAATAGCTCATAATACCGTCTCACAAATCCATAAATTCAAACAGAAAGACGAAGAATCTATGCGAAAGGCATCCGTACGACTAAAAAGATATGTTAAGTTTTGCCCTATGGAAGAACTGCCAACTCAGTCCAGACTTATGCTTATATTTATCCAAGGACTAAGGAATGCAAATCTCTAGAAGGAATTACATATAAAGAGGAGCACGATGTTGAATGAGTTAACCAAGGAGGCTCTTTACCTCGTGGACAATTGTGCGGTCTACAAAGAGGGTGAGTTCAAGGATCTAGATGACGATTCATCCTCACAACAAAGTGGAAGCAAGTCTTCTAAGACAGCACCAAAAGGAGAAGTAGTTGTAAACTAGGAGCAACTTGTAGAGGAAGTGCTAAAAAGAATTAACTTGTACGCCAAGCCCCAGGCTAAATAGCCCAAGTGGTGTGCTATTGAACAAAAATGGACAAACCATGGGACGGAGGAATGTTATTATAACAACGGATATGTGAGAGAGAGACCTTATGCTCCCCAAGCTCAGGTATCATCTCCTCAAGTTCCATCGATGCCGAGGTATCAAGCAGGTAACCTACCAGGACTTGTAGGTGTAGAAAGACCACAACCAGTGTTGGGGAAACAACCACCCCTACCAAGATTACGACCAATCGGCATAAGATACACACCAACACTAACCAAATCAGAAGAGAAGGCTTTGGTGCCTATGCATGCATATTATGAAGATCCCAATGGATATGTTGCAAATCCTGTCTACTATCACCAGAAGAACCCTCAACACCAGAATCGTGGAACGTGATGGGAGGTGCAGGACCACCAACATCTGCACAGGTAGCACGAGAAGGAAGATATAGCTTAGATGAACAAAGATTGTTGTTCATAGCCAACGGAGGCATGGGCGGACCGAGACATGCATACCAACAAAGAGGAGCTCAAGGAGCACCTCCACAGCCTAAAGGACCCTGCTACACGTGTGGTGGAGACCATTGGCTAAGAGACTGTCCTCATGATGAAATCATTAGATTCAACTCATATTGCACCAAGTGTGGAGTTACATTGGCTAAGAGACTATCCTCATGATGAAATCATTAGAGTCAATTCATATTGCACCGAGTGTGGAGTTACTCATTTGATTCCTGATTGCCCCAAGAACCCGAACAAAGGAGAAAAAACTACCTTCAACATGCTGGAAGCAATGCCTTCCAGTGGAGGGTCAGAAAAAGAGACAATAATACCTATTCAGACAGTGACACAAGCCCAAGCCCAAAGAATGACGAATGAGCCCATAATTGAAGAGCCAAAAACCGATGCCCCAAGTTCAGAAACAAAAAATTAGAGAAGCACTTGAAAAGCTAGAAAAGCGCGTATGAAAGCCAAGAAATAACGAGAGAAAACTGCTCTCTGCGAGGAGTTAAAACACACAAAGGATAGATTAGAGCAGTTAGAGGATCTTGCTAGCCTAAGCTCACACACTATGGCAACCATAGCACCCAAGGAAATAGCAAAACCCAAAAGTGCAGGATCAGGAGGATCAATACTGGTAGACATGGTAAATGAGCAGTTAGATGGAGTTATAAAAGCTTATGAAGCCAGACTAAAAAAGAACCAAACCCAAGAGAAAAGATGGATGACTTATCCATATGCTGAAATAGAAAAACAAAGGTTGGAAATGTGTAGAAAGATGATTGAAACAGCTCAATCTTTGATAAAAAAACCCGCTTGGTAATTCTGCAGTTTGGCACGAATTACCTGATCCAATCCCTATTAAACCAGTTTTAACAAGTAGAAACGAAGGAAAGACTCGAGAATGCCTCTGAGTCTAGGGGAGAGCCTATCATAGTGCAAAATACTACAAATGGAGCAAGTGACGGGTTCCAGCCTAAAACATTGGTAGAAATGGGTAAGGACTGTAACGGTCTAGACGATCTGTGGAAGCAAATCCGTGAGGCTAACGAAGCTAACAGGGAGGGTTCCCACATGAACAGCAAGGGAAAAGAGAAAAATGAGATCTTACCTCATATTGAAGAATTTGAGGCAAGATCACAAATGAACTTTGGTATACATTCACAAGGGGGAGACCAAGGATCAATTAGTTCGGGGCACAACCAACCAGACTCGCTGAAAACTCTACCCTCTTACCTAGGAGAGTATGAAGCCAAGTCTGAGGTGAGAGCAATCCCATCTCAAAGATTTTCTTCTAACAAAGTGATGGATTCACAAGGGTTGATTGAGTTATTGTCCACCCCGGTGGCATGCACAATCACATTAGCCAAACTCCTAAGGTTACGACCAAACATGTGGACCACAGTAGGAAAATGCCTAGAAAAATTTGGAGTGAAAGACCCCACCTCGAAGCTTTAGGAAGGGATCAGAGAATTGGACAGGCCTCAACTAAATACTAGGCCAATACCTTTAAACAAGGTTGGAGAGTACTGTGAAGGAGAAGATGGAAACACCACGGTACCAGTAGAATTGCAAGGAGTAGTTTCCAAAGCTATTCTTGATAGTGTAGCAGGAATTGCTATAGCCACCAAGGAAATCTAGAAAAAATGGGGAAAAACAGCTTTGAGAGCTACCAGAATGAAATTGCAATTGACAGATGGGTTCATGGAGAAGCCTCTAGGACTCTTAGAAAAAGTAATTGTCACTTCTTGCGGAATAGAGTATGAGCATACATATGTAATAGTCAATTTCGACAAAAAGAACTGGGAAGACCATTCATGAGACAATTGAAGATGGTCCACGATTGGGGTTACAACCACATATACCTCAGACATGGTGAGACAAAAACCAAAATTCACCTGAAAGATCATAGTTACAAGGATGTGAACCAGACACCAGTGGAAGAGTTTGATTCAGCTACATTAGCAGGGTCGGAACTCCCCGCATGCTTAGGGTAACAAAAAGAGCTATGGATGTGCGGAGCTTCACATTGTGGGAGCTTAAAAAGAGAGGAATGCGTCTTAGAGAGAGCTATTGAGGACAAGGATTATATTCCGGAACATTTTCCTGAAGATACCTTAGAACCTCTAGAATGGGAACACATACTAGCAACATTGGATGTCTATACCATTACAGATAGTCCAACAACAAAATTTTGCGAGAAGGATGGCTATGATGTGCTACCCTATTATATGGTAAGCATTATACCAAGAGGAGATGAGATTGTAGAACCACCGAACAAGAAGAGACGTATAACTCCTCTGAGCATCTGGAGGTAAATGATGATGCAGATAATGAGTGTTCAGACAACTCAAGTGAGTGTGGGGAGAAAACAAAGAATATCAAGTTTTATGATTTTGCTAATCAACACCCTAGACGTCAAGAACGCTATAGGAGAAAACGAGCAGAAAACAAAAAGAGAGAGAATGTGATGCCCATGATAAAAGATAAAACTCACTATCTAATGCTTGTCAAAGTAGAGGATTGTGTAAACGATCAAATATCAGGAAGATTCTCAAAAATACGAAGGGAAAGAACGCGAGAGGAAATAAAACAAGTACGAAAAGATAAAACCGAAACAAAATCACCAAAATCACAAAAATCACAAACAAAAACAACAAAAGACCCAGAGTGGACCAAATGGAGCGTAAACAAAAATACCAAGAACTGAAATTGTATTTACGAGAGGAATGGACTACTAAGGGAGATAGTGATGGTAAGGGGGAGTCAAACAAAGGAAACATGAATGTACCATCACACTATCGGAAATTTACCATCGAGGACAGAAAAATCATCATGACACCACCAGTCAAGGAAAGAACAAACCAGGAATCTTATGATGGGCCGAAAAATACAAAACGGATAGACCTCGCTGAACCAGGTGAGAAGCCTCAACCGGTCTATATAGAAACCGATTTAGAGCCTGAAGAAGAAGAACTGCTCACAAAACTTCTCAAGAGGTATAAAGATGTGTTTTCATGGTCCTACAAAGACCTCAAAGGAGTTGATCCATTGATATGTCAAGATACAATTCCTTTGAAATCGGATGCAAAACCTAGCAACAGCGTCCTTATACATATAATGACAAGCTAATGGATGCTGACCTCATTTATGAAATCGAACATACAGATTGGGTGTCACCCATTGTGGTTGTCCCCAAAAAGAACAGAAAATTGCAAGTGTGTATAAAAATCAAAAAGGTAAATACGGCCATCATAAGGGACAATTATCCCTTGCCGATCACAGAACATGTACTTGAGAGGGTGGCCGGAAAACGGGCTTATTCCTTTCTAGATGGGTTTTCAGGATATAACCAATTGGCAATTGCAATAGAGGATCAACACAAAACAGCGTTTGCCATAGAATGGGGAATTTATGCATACCGTGTCATGCCTTTTGGCCTAACTAATGCCCCATCTACCTTTCAAAGGTTAATGACGCACGCGTTCAAAGAATACCTGAGAATATTCTTAGAAATATACATGGATGATCTTTGTGTACACTCCCTTCTACAAGAGGAACATATTGACCATTTGCAAAAGGTATTTGAAAAATGCAGGACATATTGAATCTGTCTTAACCCTGAAAAGTGTATTTTCATGGTTAGGCAAGGCCGCATCTTAGGACACATTGTCTCAAGAAATGGCATAACCAAACAAAGTCAAAGTCATAGTAGACCTTCCCAGGCCTACTAATGCGAAACAAGTGCAATCCTTCATGGGACATTGCGGATATTATCAAAGATTCATATACATATATGCAGTCATCGCACAACCTTTGTATCATTTGTTTGTCAGTTTCGACTAGACCGAGGAGTGTGAAACTTCATTCCAAAAGCTGAAGGAAAACCTTGTATCAACACATGTACTTAAAGCACCGGATTGGGAAAAGATATTCCATGTTCACATTGATGTATCTGCATATGCAATCGGGAGTATTCTGGCTCAACGCGGAGACGAAACAATGGATTTTCCAGTTTGTTACGCAAGCCGACAATTCAATAGTGCGGAAAAGAACTACACAACCACTGAAAGAGAGGGGTTGGAATGATTTATGCTGTAAAGAAATTTCAGCATTATTTGCTCGCAAACAAATTTTTGTTCTTCACAGATCATCAAGCTCTTTTGTATCTGGTAAATAAACCATGCAATACAGGGAGAATTGTACGTTGGTTTATTATATTGCTAGAGTTTGATTTCACAGTGGTGGTCAAAAAGGGTAAAACTCATCTACGGGCGGATCATCTTTCAAGGATACACAACGGGGAAGCTCCTGAAGGAGTAGATGATGACATACCAGATGCTTATCTTTTCAATATTGAAATGATACCCAAATGGTCTCAAGAAGTTGTTAGCATTCTTTCCTTTGGAGGTAGGTTTGATAACACGGAAGACAGATCCAAACAACAAACAATTCGACAAACAAAAAACTTCTAGTTGATTGCAGGACGGCTGTATCATCTAGGATCGGACCAAATTCTACGATTATGTATAAATCCGGAAGAATTCGAGTGTTATCTTTAAGAAGCCCATTTCATGGATTGCCCATTTCATTGTTCAACAGTGAAAACACACCAGAGACTGAAAAAGTTAGGGGTTTATTGGCCAACTATGTATGGAGACACGCATGCTTATGTTAACAATTGTACTATATGTAGTGTCAAATGACCAGTGGACCATGCGACATTGCTTTAGGTAAAGATTGCACTTGCATGGAGTCATTATATCATTGATTTCTTAACCACTAGGACGTTTCCTGAAAACATAACAAGAGTACGGAAAAGGGCTATAGAGCTAGAGGCTCGTGACTTTCAGTTAATTGGGAACCAACTCTATAAGCTAGGAAAGGACAATCAACTTAGAATCTGTGCAAGTGAAAGTGAATACCTACTGATTCTAGAACATGCACATGGAGGAATAAGTGCAAGCCATTTTTCAGGCAACAAGACGGCAAAAATTGTCTTAACCGCTGCAGGAAAATGGTGGCCTACATTGCATATGGATGCTGAAGAGTTTGTAAAGCGTTGTGACTCTTGTCAACGCACCAAGGTGCCGATAAAGAGAGATGAGATGCCACTACGGCCAATGATGGGAGCAAGGGCATTTGCAAAATGCGGCATTGATTTTGTGGGACCTATTTCACCCCCTGCATATCGCACCCATACCCAGTATATGATTGTGGCTACGGACTATCTCACAAAATGGGCGGAAGCCAAGGCAACACAAAAAGTAGATGCACGAACCACTGCACAATTTTTGTATGAGAATGTCTTTGTACGATACGAGTTACCAATAGAAATAGTCAGTGATCGAGGAATGCCTTTTCTTAATGAAGTCATTGAATATTTGCTAGAGGAGTTCATGGTCATACATAGGAAATCTGCTCCATATCATCCACAAGCAAATGGACAAGCTGAGGCCACAAATAAAACACTATGCACTGTTCTCACTAAAATTGTATCAGAGTCAAGAACAGATTGGGATCAACAACTACACTCAACACTATGGGAATACAGAGTAGCTTACAAAACATCGATAGCAACGACACCGTACAACATGGTGTTTGGCCTAAATTCTATATTACCCATAGAGTTTGTAATTCCAACTCTACGAGTAGCGAAACGCTTAGAATGGACATGGTATGAGCTCTCTTCAAGAATAGATGATCTTGAAAAGCTAGACTAACTTCGCTCAAAATCTGTAGCTTCAATCTATGCTAAAAAGAGAAGACAAAAGGAGTTTTTTGACAAGCATGTGCGCATGAAAGAGTTCAAAACCGGTGATTATGTACTTGTTTATACCTTGAAGCAACATGTCAAGAAGCTTAAAAAGCGAGGGATGGGACCCTTTGTGATTAGTGACCTATCACCAAGCGGAGCTGTCAAGCTTGCTACAGTAGCAGGTGAAGAAATGCCAAATTGGATTAGTGGGTGTCGATTGAAGAAATATCAATTACCACTAACATAGGATATGCTCTGACAAAATGACTTTAATGTTACAAAAGTACTCTTCAAGCTCATAAGACCATGCAAATTCTACTTGTTGTGTCAACTTTTGCAAAGGATGAAGCAACTCTGAAGCTAAGTGAATAAAGCGTGACATATACTTCACCTTTTGAATAAATGAGATGACCTCTTTGAGATTCTTGGGTGATGGGAGCTCAATAAGAGCCTTTCCCTTTGAAGGATCCACCTCAATGCCTTTATAGGAAATAAAACCTGCTGCTAGAAGCTTTCTTACCTCCGTGAGTAAAGCCTGTTCCTTGATGACTCCTAGCCTTCGAAGCTTCTGAGCCTTAGGTGTGGCCTCTGGCTTCAACTCAATTTTGTGTTGAACAACATCTACTCCACGCACATTGGTGTAGTCTTTAGCAAAAAGCCTAGGAAACTTCCTTAGCACACATTTGAACTCCTCTCTTTCATCCTTTGTAAGTGTTGTAGATAGCATACCTTCTAGCATTCTTTCATCTTTCACTTTTTGGTTTTCTTGGGAACCTACCTCTTCCAAACCTGGGCAAGAGGTCTCTTGGTTGTTTGGCTTAAACATTACCCCCATGACTTCGATGGAAGACTCCTCTTCAGTAAT
Source organism: Adiantum capillus-veneris (assembly GCF_014529385.1). Classification (NCBI taxonomy): domain Eukaryota; kingdom Viridiplantae; phylum Streptophyta; class Polypodiopsida; order Polypodiales; family Pteridaceae; genus Adiantum; species Adiantum capillus-veneris. The sequence goes on along the minus strand of NC_140934.1, from coordinate 138,323,351 downwards.
GCTACCGCTACTTTCTCCTTCTGAAGTGCTATCGGTCCAGCCTTCCTCCCGTCTCACTTTGAGATGATTCTTCATGGAGCTCCTCTTGGCATTGCTCCTTCATGTCAAAGACAACCTTCTTATGATTTTCATTCCTGCAGATTAGCTTTCCACTCTCCCAATCCTGCAAAGCTCGCATTTTCATTAGCCATGGTCTCCCTAGGATAAATGGGTAACCATTTCCTTTCGTAGACATAACATAAAAATCCACTTCCTTCTTAATGCCAAAGGCCTCTACAAAAACATTTTTACAAATGTCTACACACCTAGCTTTGCTATTGTTTGCCATCTTGACTTTAATTTTAGGTGTCTCATGGATGTGCATGCCTAGTTTTTGCATGAGTCCCTCTATCATGATGCAAATTTGCGCACCCCCATCCACTAGACCTTTCCTAACCAATCTTCCTTTGATGTAACAATCGAGCACAGGTGTAATATCCTCATTCATTTCAGCATGTGCAATTTTTACAACAGGCACACTCTCTTTTACCTTTCTTCTAGTGCTAACTGCCTTTGTTAAATCCCTCCTAACTTGTGGGCATAATGCAAGAAACTCAGGCCATGAGATATCAGGACCCTTACCTCTCATGTCTTCCAACAAGTTGTATGGAGCTATTCCATGTCCAAGAGGTAAGTCTTGGAGGTTAATACGACGTCGCGTCCTCTTAGCTTTCTTGGTCTCCTTTGCCTTCTTGCCTCGTCCATGGTCACTCTGTGATGTGACACCTTCTTTCTCTTTACCTTTTCCACGGCCACGCTTAATGCCATTTGCTTCCATGTCAACCTCTTTTGAATTGGTCACCTCTACCACATGCAGATTAGGGTCTGGCAAAGGTGGAACTCCTTCCACTCCTTGTGGAGGTGGTCTTGCTCCATTTGGCCTTTGTAGAAGCCGTGGTTGCTGACTAGTTCCTTCACCTGCATTCATCACTGGGTAATTCAAGTTAGGTCTCCCTCGCTCCCCACGGGGCCAAGGACAATTATACATCCCATGTCCAGACTCTCCGCAATTCCAACATTGTAAGACTCTCCTAGGTCGTACATCTCGATCTTTAGACTTCCTTGCTTGTCCTTTTGGACCTACAGCTTGTGCAAGGTGAATTGACAGGCTACTTAAAGATTCATTTAACTTCTCGATTACTTCAGCTGTTACCTCAGGAAGTTCCCTAGATGTCGATGCTTGTGACTTACCTTTGGGTCTAAGACCTTCTATCGGAAACTCGCCCCTTAGGCACTTGAGTTTCCTATACTTCTTGGAAGCTCTAATTTCAGCTGCATCATAGGTGGTAGGTGCATCGGCCTCCACCTTTACCTTAAGATCAGGAAAGAGTCTAGCTATGAATCTCTCCTTCTTTAGAAATTCTGCACCATCACCACGGTTAGCAACATTTTGTATCCATAGAGCCCAAAGACGTAGAAACTCTTGCTTGTACAAGTAGTAGTCATCTAAATCTTTTTTCTTATGAGAAACAATGTCTTGCCATAGTTTTTGAGTGTTTTGGGGATCAAAGAAGTATCTCTTGAAATGATTCAAAAATTTTGTATAATTCCCCTTAAATTCCTCAGTCAAAGAGTCAAACCAAGTGCTAGAATCTTTCCTAAGGACCACCTCAAACATCTCTATACGTTCTTGATCAGTTACTATCCTCTTGATACGGCAAGACATCTTGAAATTTGCCAAAAATAATTTTGCATCCTCTCCAGGCTCTCCAAACAAAAGAGGATATCCAGACATTTGGCGTTGGCTCTCCATTGAATTGATTCCAAAATGACGCACATTTTGTTTTTTCAATAATATTTTCTAAATTGCAATCTATTCTACAACAAAAATAAAAATATTGACATCAAATGACCTATGATAATCAATTAGAGGTGGGATGACAGGGTTTGGTGATGCAAGAATTTCTCCTACTCTTTGGGCACCAAACATGAACACCATACGTTGTTGAAAATGGATTTTTCTACTGATTGCAATGTTTATTCTAATGTGTGGAGTGAAATGGAAGGGAAAAACCTCTATTCCTGGGCCATTATCCATTGTCTATGCATGACCTAATGCTTTAAACAAAACAAAAATATAGACATCCAAACTAAGGTCGTATCTAATGAGAGGTAAAATAAAAGGATTTACTGAAGCATTTATCTCGGCCAATCTAAGAGGGCCCAAAATTCTACGAATTACTCGCTAAAATTGCAACTTAGTACTAACAATTATGTGTACCTTTTGCCTTGCAATAGGAATGAAAGGATCATACAAATTTTCGTGATTCATGCAAACTACTTGACTATGCTAAAGATTGATCCTACACAAAAATACACAAATCATCCTCCGTGGGGGCACCAATTTGAGGCGGTCCGGGGCAGGCAACAAGAAGAGTGGCCTCTAAGCACTCTTCTAGGCTCCCGTGCTGCTCAATTGGGTTGGGGTTGGAAAAAAAACAACAACACACACACAAACCCGCAACCTAACCCTACACAAATTTGGGGCACCACCTAGTTTTGGATGCGAACTAGGACGCGTAGAGAGAGAGAGAGAGAGAGAGAGAGAGAGAGAGAGAGAGAGAGTGCTCGGGCTGCTTTGAAATGTATCGGCAGTGAGATCAAGCAAACACAATTATATATGTAAGAAAAAGAGGGAAGGGAGAGGGGGTGATTGTTGCACTAATACCTTCTTACAAATCTTTCATGACCAATGAAAGTGAGATTAGTATTTTTTCAACATAGCTTGAGTAAATTACACCACAACACGTCACAAGAAAAGCCACCCCAATCACTGTCTTAAAGCTAGGGGAGTCCTCTCCACCCTGTCGCCCTCTTACAGTATGTGGGATTTATGGCTAAATTGATGACAACATTCAGAGACAAGCTATCAAGAACTTTAAAAAACACCAAGACACTTACACATCATTGTTGTCCATTACTTCACATTGGAAGAGACACAAAATATCCAAGCTTACTCCAAATCCACCCTCCTTGATTCAGCAAATGTTGGGCTTACACTAGTAGGAGAAATGATAGATTTCCTACTCTCAATTGAATGATCACTCTCTCTTACAATGGCATAGAGTTCCCTTGCTAATCACCCCTAATACAACACATGCATATGCATAAGACAATGAGCTTCCACTCAAGAGCTCCTTCTAGAGAGGTTAAGCTTGGATTCTCAAGCTATAGCATAGTGCTCTTGCTTATGGCTCCCCCCATTTGTGCTAGCTACACCCTCCTTTTATAGCAATTTTGAAGGCTAGGGTTACTCCTCTAACCATGGTTGGGTTAGATTTTCAGCACTTATCTAATTTATTTTGCTTGGAATTATCAAGAAGTTGGTGTGGATAGATGAAGAAGAGAGAGAGGAGAGAAGTGGAGGTGATAGGACTTTTCATAGTAGGTTAGTGTTAGTAAATTAGTAGAGTTAGTATTTTTATTGATTTACAAATGGAATTGGATATTTACAATGGGAGTATTCATGTAGGATACAAATAAGGAAGAAAAAACTCTTAATAAGTAAGAAAACATGGATTTCTTACAATGTTGATGCTCCAAGTGTCTTGAGTAGGGTCAATTTTGACGCTTGTTGATGGTACGTTTTTTCTCCACTCTTGACCTTCCTTGGAAGCCAAGGTAAGTGAACATGAGTAATCAATCACCATGATGCTGTCTTTCAAGAGAAGAGGTTGAATTTTGTGGTTTTTTTGATAGATATGGGTAATATGGATGAGGAAAAATGAGACTAGGTGGTCAATTTTGGAATGGAAGTGTGTGTAGTAGACATGAGTTCACCATGGTTTCTCTTATTCTTCAAGGTTGAGAAGAAGGTGAGTAGGTTACAGAGAGGAGTGGTGAGAGAGGTAGGGATGATAAGTAGAGAAGTGTGTGTGAAAGAGGAAAATGATAAAGTGGAAGAGGAAGTGTGGCTGCATAGCATGGGCAAACTGGGGTCCACCAATAAAATCATAGCTCACATCTCGTAGCTCAAAAAAATATGAAAATATTTGAGCTAAAAGTTCAGCTCACGAGCTACAACTTTTGTTTGTATCAACTTTTCAAATTCGGGGAGCATGTGATCTTTAAAAACTCAGCAAAACCGACTGTTTTTTCCACTGCACAAAGTCCTTGTGAGGTCCTTCTTTGGATGGTTCTTTTGAATACCTCCAAGAGTGAGCCCCCCATAGTGCATGCATGCATGCCACATAGCCTTGACCTTATTTGGTAGGTCTATAATTGAAGATATTGTTGAGATCATGATATAAGCGAATGGTACAACTAAAAAAATCAAATATTGAGGGGTCTAAAAAAATATGTACATGTCAAATATAAATAATATAGGTGGAAAAAATATAAAGGGGTCAAAATAAATCTCTCTCATTATAAGTCTACCATAAAAAGATGAATATTTTTGGTGGTCTAATTTATGAGAGTAATAGAGAATAGATGTAGGAAGGAAAAAATGACAATAGTGAAAAAATATACACATAGATAAACTGGTTTTTTTGGATTTTTGTTGGGATGGAGTTACACCAAAAATAAGAGAAGCTTGCATGAAATTATTTTTATATGGAATAAAGAGTATGCAAAATGGTAAGAAAAAATATGGTAATGCTGAGTCAACGTACATAGCATAAATAACACACCATAGGTAGAAATATTTAAATAAATATCAAAATAATTATGAAAAATCATTTTATTTAGGCCCTATATACAATGAAATATTTACACACAAATGGACCATAATATACTTATAATTTTTTATTATTTTTTATTTTTTTGGCTCAACTAGCCCAGTGACTAGCTAATTGAGGGTTTTTAAGAAGATATGGGAAAAGTCCCCTAACTCACACACGCCTATGTACAGTGAAATGGTAGGGATAGCCACAGTGTTTGAATGATTTTGGTAGGGTGGGTTAACTGACTATGACAATTACGGAGAGCCGAAAAATGGCTATCAATACAAATGGCGAGTTAACACTAGTTTGGTACCAAAACAGGACACTTAAGTGTCCTTTTTAAGGGTTTTTGTAAAAAATCTTTCGCCTTTTCCAGAAACCATACTACTGATTCCTTTTGAGGGACTCTTATACCATATGTAAGTCATTTAGAAAAAGTGTTAGACAAAGATTTATCTATTTTTAGGAACCTGATAAAGCATCCCAAAGCAAGTATGGTACAAAAGGACACGCTTACATCAGCAAAAATGCGGATTACACCTTTAAAAAAAATCTATTGGATATGAAAAATATTCTCGGCTCACCCTTACAACCAAATGTGTGACACATAATTGCTCTCATCCACTTAAAAATTCATCTTCACCCAGATAATTGAATCTTCTTGTCCCTATTCAACAAAATAGCAACTCTAAATGCGTGTGAAATACATGTACAATGCTCACATTGCAAATCTAACATATCGGCAAACAAAGATTCTTGAAACCAATATAATGAAAATATCCACTACCACATAGACATAAACACTTCATAAACTTGCCATAAATTTTGTGCAATCACCTTATCATTGCAGCTCAAGCATCATCACCTCATAAACAACTTCAAAATGTCACAGGGCAATTGTAGGATCTCACCACTCGGAATGCCTGTATACCAACTCACTCATAGCCTGCCATTGCATGGTACTTATAGAAACATGGCTCTACACATAAAAACTTTTTTCACTTTGCACATCCATACACAATCCTTGTTGGCTTTGATCCAACTACAGTCTTTTCCTCACGCAAAAAAAGGTTATCTTTCGTTAGCACATGCAAAGCAAAACTTACTTGCATTTGAGCTCATCTTCATCAAAATGTGTCCATCCATAGCATCACTCGCACACAAAACCTCCCTTGGGCGTTGAAAGCCAAAATGAATATCCACTACTTGCTCTTGCAATCTCACCATAAACTTAAAATGATTGGTATGTTTCTTACCATCCAAGAATTTCCATATAATATATGCATTCACAAATATAGAATCTAGCATGCCCCAAAATAATGCGTGCCACCATTTCCAACCATGGATACTTGTCTCTAAGCTGTATCCAAAACCCAAGACCATACTATCAAAGACATCACAACCTTCTTTGCATTTATTATATAGTATAGCAATCTCAAGGCATGTAACGAAAACTCTCCGGCCACTTCCAACCTGTCTTTGAACTTCACCACTCTTCATGCCATATACATTTGATGCAAAAAAAATTCCTTTTTGTCCATCCAGCTGCAACTCAAGAGTCCTTTCCTTGCATCAAATGCATAACGTGATACACCTCTTTCACAACGATCAATTTGCAATAATCGTGACTCTGAGAAATTCTTCATGTTTGTCATATATGTACATGTGCCTCCATAGCCCTCAGCAGTCAAGTGCAACAATAGATTCACTGATGTGAACCATCGATCAAAGAAAACATGATGACCTCTTTGCTTCAAGTCTGCAACATGTGTAGACACAACATGACATGACAACTCAGGATATGGCAGCTTGTCATAAATACGAAAAGAGTAATTGTAACCAGTTTCTGAGTCACATAAATTCCACAATTGAATTCCAAACTTGTGCGGCTTCTTAGGATTATAGACGCGACAAGGATTTAGCTTACATTTAGATGAAATTATTCTCTTATCAATAGTTACAATCTTTCCACAACTGTAGTGCAATTTAAAAGTGGCATTGAACCTTTCTTCCAATGATAAAACTTTCCATAGCTTGTACTCTCGCGTTCCCTTCACAAGAGGCCGTTGCGAGTTATCCCATACATGCAAAAAACACTTTATTTGTTGATATTCCGTTTGCCCCATCTTTTCAGCATAGTTAGGATACTGCACAACACCACAAGAGTCTCTTTTCCAATAGCAATTTTTGTCTGACATAAATTGCAAGTCCATTCCAATAGACACTCCCAAAAACCTCAAGAATGAATTTCTATCTAATGCATTCCATTTTTGAGTTGACTCATGCTTTTCCAAGACATTTTCACATTTTTCCATGTCATATCTATTCGTCTCAGCCACAATAGTGTCTATCAAATCAAGAGGAAATAGAGACAAAAAAAGCTGAATCGCTCTGTAAGCTCTCTTGGAACCTGCCCTAAGTCTGGACCCACAATATCTACAAACGGTGGTAATCTTTTGAAAGTTCCTTCAGGCTCCACAAGAATTTTATCACCACTCTTCCAGGTTGGAAAGCTTACATTTGACCCTGGGTCAGTCACTTATCAAAAGACCCCTATACCACGTGCGTTCAAGAGGCAATTAATAATACCCCAATATACATACTATACTTACACTATGAGCCTATTTAAAAAACCCCCACACCCCTCTATATGTATACATTTTTATACATTTTGGTCTTTTAATAATCCTCTCCGATTAACTCACGTGATATCATACACATTCTAAAAAGTGACCGCCCCGGGCATTTGACCAATCACCCTCATCATCGGAATCCCGCAAGACAGGGCCTTCTGCCTCCAAAAGCTCATCTTCACACTCTTCTTCCTCGCCCACGGATGCATGTTCATCTCCAGAATCATCACCATCTTGCATAACATCCACAGGTCTACCCTTCTTTACGACATGTTTCCGTGAAGTGCCCCGTTTCTTGAGAATATTCTTTCCCTTCTTGTGAGCATGACTACTCTCATCATGAGCATTTTGCCTCCTTGCATTTACCTCCACAACTCCAACATCATAATGTCTTACAAGACCCTCATCACTGGAAATCCCAACAGTTACTTTGGCATGAAGGCTAGTACCAAGTGATGAGGCATCCACATTAGTTGCCTCCACATGACTACCAAAGCACTCTTTTGCATGTACTACCTTTGATCGGCCTCGACCCACAATGTTCTTCTTAGGAGGTTGACCTCTCTTAGCAACTAGAGAGGGCACACTAGGCACTCCAACAAGAGGCAAGCTTGCAATAGAAGCAATGTGAGACACGCCCAAAACATCCATAGCCAAAGAATTCTCATGTATATTCACAACATCGGAATTCAATGCATCATCAATAGCATCCATCACATTGCTCACATAATCATACTCAAAATGCATTTCAACCGCCTCAGATGCAAGTAGCATGTCCACATTTGATAATACATTTGACTTTACATTAAGAGCATCCCTCTTTTGTGATGCCAAAAACTCTGCCAAAGTAAACTCATCATTTACATCTGCAATGTATTGACGAGTGTCCACCCCTGCATCAGCAAGATGCATTTGCAATGACTCCCATGATAGCATGTACACAGTGGAATCTCCTTCAAAGACATATTTGAACAATCGTTTGCATGCATTGAATGACAGTATCTTGCATGCATAACAGTTTTCTTGCCAATCAAGAGGATGGGTTCGCTTTGCCCATGCAAGCCCAAACTTTGTGGCCGGATACAGCAACTCACGACCTTCTAAAGCATGGAAAAATTTCAAGGAGGATCTACCATACCCTAGTGCAAGTGCAGCCAAGAGTAGTGCTTCCCATTCTCTCACCATCGCGCATTGTGCACAGAGATTTGCAGCACTGTCTGAGAGTGTTTCCCTGCGAGAAAATTTGACCAGAAAACGGGTTTCGGCTCCAGAACTCTATTAGCCAGGCATTTTTGCTAGGTTGGGTAAGTGTGGACACGCTCCTTTTTGGGTTCAATTTGAACCATTGGATAGGCTTGGCCATCCGATGGCTCCCCTTTGCCAACCCTTTGCCCTCCAAGGCTCCATAGCCAAAGCCATGAAAGCATAAAAATTTCACCAAAAAATGTTTTAATTACAAGCTAATTAGGAGGTTTTTTTGCTTTTAAAAAAATTAGGACATTTTTTCAAGTCTTGAGAGGCAACCTAGGATAGCTTTCCAGTCAGTCTTGATAAATGCTCCCTTCCAAAAAAATCACATGTTTTAAAGTGTTTGCAGGACATTTTAGTGTCTCAGGACACTTTAGTGTCCAATTATAGGACTGGTGTTAAAGCTCAACAACCATCATTATTGATAACGATAGCTCAGGAAATGAGCATGCCAAACCCATGACCTAACGGTACAATAAAGCAAAGAGCACACAATCTACAAGATTTACTCTTTGGAAAACAACAAACAAAAATCTCGACAATAAAGCAAAGAGCACACAAGCTACAAGATTTGCTCTTTGGAAAACAACAAACAAAAACCTCGACCTCAGAAACCCTTGAGCTAATTACTCAAGACTCACTTCTTGCATAGCATAAAAGCTACAAGATTTTCTCTTTGGAAGACAACAAACAAAAACCTCGACCTCAGAAACCCTTGAGCTAATTCCTCAAGACTCACTTCTTGCATAGAATAATGGTTTCAATTGCATTGATCTTCAACGCATGATAGAGCCAACCAAGGCTATGCATAGACACAATTGTTCAACCAATGCACACAGTCGTCCTAGAGTACGCCATCTAGAAGGTTTGGAAAGGAACTAAGTAATTAAAAGGGCAATATTTGAAGAGGGAGGAAAACGTTGGATGTTAATGTGTAATTTTTTCCAAAATTACCTAGTAATGCCCTTAACAAGTCATCAGCAGGGGAAATTTAACTGATAACATTTCCCCGATGTGTGTAAAAAGTGTATACACTATCAGAAAATCATCAAAAATGGTCTTTTCTTGTTATTTTTATTATTTTTTCTTGATATTGGAACTTAAAAATGGAGTAATCCACCAAAAAAAATAAAGTAGTGTTTCTCAATGGATTTTCTTAATTATTTTTTACTTTGATTTTTTAGCACATTTAATTATTTTCTTTGAATTTTTTCAATAAACAGGTCAAAAATTAATAATAAAAAGCAAATGAACTCAAATGAAGAAATTGAAGATACGTTGATGATCAGAAGGACAAGGCGGACATACAAAAAAATTTCAATCGAACCGACAGATGGAAGCGGGAAGCTTAAATTAGGCCGCCAAGACCTACTTTCGCAAATTCTTGCAGAATGACCTAACGAAATCTGATTGCAGAAATTTTTGAGTCTAATAAAGATTTTTAGTAGGACTAAGAAGGGAATTTGGGGAAAAATAGATTTGGAAGTCCGAGTGTAGATATCCAAGGTAGCCCAAAATAACCTCATTTCCACTAGTCACTCTTGGAGGAGAGAGCTTTCTGCCTTCTTTGCGCGCGACTGTTGGATTCTATAGTCATCCATTTACAGCGCCGTCTCACACGAGACATGAGGGGTAAGTTCTAAGCTTATCAATGAACAATTCTATATGGCTGGGTAGCAAGTCTAGGCTCAGGAAAAAACCCTAGAAACCCAACAGTGCACGAAGTCCTACGACACAAAATTGACCATAGTAGCCTGTCAGCTCAACCAAATTAGACAAGGCTTGAACTGTAGCATGCCCCTATATAATAGAACACTTCTGTATTACCAGATGACCATTTGGTAGGCGTCCGGGGGGGGAGGGGGGGTCCCAAGTACATAATCTAGGTTTTTGCCATATGCCAGAATTGGATTATGACTCCACAGACAGCTTATAGACTAGGTCTATACACAATGTACCTGGATGGTTTCATGAAAATTGTCAAGGCAAGCTGTTGAACAGCAGAAAACAGCTCGAAGGCTACAAAGTGTCAAATTTGACATATGAAGTCAAATTGACTCTAAATGGGCCAAAATTGGATGGTAGCATCAGGACTATATAGCGGACAAGTCCATAGCTTCAAAAGTGACTAACCAACTCCACATGCCATATAATCACAAAAATCGGTGATTTCAAAGTCGACAAGAGCACGAAATGATGCCGACAAGACCGAACTTTACCAAATTCATTTTAGGACTTGTTTTAGATGTATTAAATATGTTTAGGTCAAGAAATTATCAATTCTTACAAAAAAAAAGTGGCTGCTGTAAATAATCACGATTGTTTACTTTTGTGCTCGCTTGGCTTGAAATTGATCTCTTCACTACACCTATCACTTGTACACATCTATTACATACCGCATGTCAAGTATGAGCCAAAATGATCAAGAAAACCTCGAAATTGTCAAAAAACGAACCAAAGTCTTTTCGATCCAATTTTTGAGTTATCTGTCATATTTTTTGATTCAAATCACCCCATATCTCAAACACAGATTTTACATCATGCCTAGAACCAAGTTGCAACAAAAGAAATGTACATTTTGATGAAAAAGTTAATAATCGCAATTATTTACTTTCTTACCAAAATGGGTGGAAATTGAAACTTTGACCTTATGGGACTAAAGAACATAATGTCCCAAGTCCACTGATCAAGTTTGAGCAAGTTTGGATCTCAAAAATTCAAAATCTCTTTATATCTATTGTTTTCGAGTCTAATGACCTAAATCTGGCACCATTTTCACCCAGTGCACTCAAATGATCCCATGCTTTACTCAGAGCACCTAAATGCCACATGTTTCAAGCGAATGATGTCAAAAATGCAAAAAGTTGGAAAAAAATTCTAGTTGTAAATAATCGCGATTATTTACTTTTGTTGCAATTTCTTCCTGAACTGTATGATTGTGATCTCTACATGTTTTTATGCATCTATGCATGCTCCTAACTTGATTTGAAGCAAAATGGACATCATTTGTAAGCAATTCAGACTCAAGGAATTTCAGAGCAAAATTCAGAGAATTTTCTAACTTTGACACTGTATTAGTTAGTTGCCACCATACCAATTAGGTCCAAGCTCAGTGAAGACAACAAAGGCAACTTACTTATCTAAAGAACAGCTTGAAGAAAACAACACAACGGTTTTCATTGGCAGATTCAAGAGCGAAGAAGGACACCAAGTAGAACTACAAATGCTACCAAAAGAGATTTATGATGTAGCTGCCAAGCCAGACACCAAGGAAGCCAATAGAAGGCTAGTCCTGAGAGATTTCTACGACCAGGACCCATGCAATGTGTACTTCCAGAAGGCATATGAACTACTGTCCACGATCAAAGAAGATGGGTCAACCCAAATCACTGATCAACAAGGGCAAAAGGTAGAACTGGTAATCACAAAAGAGATAGTGGCCAAGGCACTCACGCTGCCAACTGAAGGTATCACAATGCGGGCCAGAGATAGAAAGATAGTAGGTACTTTTACCAAAGATACTAATGTTGCCACTTTTTTTATAATCTCATCCAAAGACATGTGAAAGATCCAGCCCACCTCTACCATCAAAATTTCCACTTCCTATCAAAGAGACCGCCACGGGACACAACTCCACACCATGCGGTTGCGACTACCTTCACCCAAGTATTGAAGTTGACAACCAGGCAGACAATTGATCATGCGTAGTATGTGCTTACAACACTGAAGGTCACAAAGAAAGAGGGCAGGATCACATATCTGGGTTCTCTAGAAGTGCTAACAAGAATAGCATATCATGCTATTGGAATGGTTAATAATTTGCCTCCAGCCCCAGATCAGAATACCTGGATTGTGTCTGCTCAACCTTCTCCAAGGACCACTCGATCAACAAAGAGAATGTACAAGTCAGATGAGGAATCTGCAGAAAGTTCCCATAAATTTCATAGGAGTGAAAATTCTGACAATGAAGAAAGGCAAACAAGGATTGAAGAAATGAAAAAGAAAGTAGTAGCAACTCACCAAGAAGAACCGCTGCAAAAGAAGGCAAGATTTGAAAGAGAAAAGCAGACATACAAAAGAAACCACCAAGCTATAAGTGAGGACCCTGAAAGATGGAGTCCGAGAGATATAAGGGGGCCAAGAACCAAGAACCCTGCAAGGAAAGGAATAGAGGATCCCAAGGATTTTCTTGAGCGGATGTATGCGGAAGCAGAAGCCTTAAAGCTGAAAGAAGCTCAAGAACCTCAAAGGAAAGTAGAGGAAGAAGTGGCCGAGAAACAGAGACAAGCAGAAGCTCCTGAACAAAGTGATTCACATCATGACCACGCGGATATTTCTCCAAGACCCACATCACCCACTATGGAGCAAGAGAAGCATCCCATGCCAAGTCCAAATCCTTCACCAACTGCTAAACCCAATGAAGGCAAGGAAACAAAGGGAAAAGGGAAACAACAGGAACAAGCCAGTTTTGAACAGCCAAAGGGAACAAAAATGACTGAAGCTGGACCTTCTACAACAATGCAACAAGAATCAGTAGAGGCATCCGCAACGCCTCAAGGAGGAGAAGTAGAACCCCCTCCACAGCCACAAGCAAAATCCATAGCACCAACCAAAGACCGACAGACTAAAACGGCCTAGACCTCTAAACAACCGCAGGTAGACCCTGAAGATTGGGAAACAAATGACAAAGTCATCATGAAAATGCTGCTGATGCCAGATAAGATGCAAACAACAGCACTTAGCCACAGTGCTAAGGCTAAGGATCTTGAACCAGTCATTGTTGCTCTACAAGGAGAGCTAGACAACAGGATGAACATATTGTAGATCTTCAAAGGCAGATCAAAGAGTTGAAAAATGAAGTAGAACAACACCAGATTGCAAAGGAGAAGCAACAAAAAGAGATGGAAGAGCTAGGAGAGCTTCTGAATAAATTATTTGATGCCTACAAAAGCAAAGATCAACGACTTGACAGAAGTAACCAGTAAACTTCTAGCCACTACTCTGTCAGTACAAAAGATCCAAGTGCAGCTCGATGTAGCTAATGCTTCCTTGCAGTACTCCAAGCAATAATCAATGATCAAGCAGCATTTTCAAGAAAGATAAGAGAAAACCCTGTTGTCGTCTCAATCAAGGGAACAAATGAAGTCTACAAGACTTTAGAAAAGAGGAACAAGGACCTTGAGCTAGAGCTAAAGCTGGAACAATCGCAAAGACGAGACCTTGTATTGATGCAGGTCCAAAGAGAGGAGCAATTGCTCAAAGAAATAGAGTAATTAAAGAGAGCTAATCATCTGCTAAGAGAGACACAACCAAAAACTCAGGATGAACCACGAACCTTTGAACAACCAGCCATCGACATACCCTCAGTCTCATTTGCTGATATGGAAACACAGTCGTCTAGAGGACTAGCAGGAGAGTCGAATTTTCAAGTACCACTCACTGAACCCAATCAAGTGCCCATGGTCTAGCTTTCTAAAACTGAGGAAGATGCACTAAAAGAATGGATTGTCCAATAAATAGATGTCGAATGGAAAGCAACAATGGATTCGGAATTGAGAGTTCTCCACTTAGTAAATGTAACTCAGCTCACACCCAACCAAATCAATGCTCAGTGGCATCAGCAATCACCCTACCCTACCCATTGATCAAAGTGGAGCTACTACAGGTTAAGGAAAGACTATAAAAGGATATGCAAGTAGTAGGCTGAGAGTATATCCACCCCAAGTGGAGAAAGAACTAGCTGAACAAGAATTCTAGATACCTAGTTCTATTTACAAGAGCACCTGCAGCCCTTCAGAAAGACCCTACATTCTATCATGTATCAAGAGTAAGGACATGGCAAGCATACAATGCACTAAAAAAGAAGAGTCTGACATGGTTGAATTACCCGCGACTACCAGCTCCAGAGTAAGGACCAGCAACAGAAGAATACATGGTGAAAACCCTAACGGGCGCCATGACCTTCTTCAAGAGACTCCCTGCAATGTTGTACAAGATTTGGAGAATGCTGCTTACCTACATTCAAACTTTTCACAAGCTTGAGCAAGCCGGAGCACCATGGATGTCTTTCCTCGAAGGCAATAAAGGTCTATGTTATGATTTAAGTGGACAACCTTCAGAAGAATTCCTTTACGGCTTCTACGCCAGATGCATGTTTCTGCAATCTAGCAATATGTTGGCATTTGAAGAAGCATGCTATACAAGTTTCTTCACATGGTGAATGAATATATTTGGGCCAGTGATGATAAGAAACCTTAAATCAAGGTTTGTTGCCTATTCAGCCATTGAGCTTAAAAACAAAGTCACCATGCAATTTTTGCAAGTCCCAGCCAAAGAAAGAAGAATCAAATATGAAAAAGCCCTAGATGCGCTTAAACACCACCTCGCCAGCCCGTCAATCTGAACATTACTTCAGTCCATGAAGCTGTGTCAAGGGACGACATAGTCGAGGAGGGGGGGAATGTTAGCAGCAAGCTAACTCGGATAACATTTTTCGGAGCTTTTATTGTAAAAAAACTTATTATTTTGATAACTCGGGAATGTTGTACATCCTACTTTCTAGATAAATAGTGTAATTGATGAGCTAGGGCTACAAGCTTCCAGATTGTATCAACCTATCTTTAGTTAGAGCTCCCAGATTATTAGTTTTGACCACAAAAACCTTGGCTACGATATAAAAGCCAATTTTTGTAAGTATTTTTAGAAGTTTTTGGATAATAGAAACACAGTGTGAGCTAATAGTGCTCACTTCTCTCCTTGCGCTTCCTACTCCCTTTCCAATTGTCACATTGTAGTGTTGTTTGTTGCATTACAAGCGCAGGTAAGAGCTCTACGCATTGACGTAAGCATTTCATGGTAATCCGTAGCTTTTGGCGTCGCTAACCCGCAAACTAATTTCATCATAAGTAGGAATCTAATCTTAAGAATCATAAAATAAGTATACGTAGGGTATTGTGGCATCATTGCTAAGCATTTAGATGCATCTGGGTTAAAAACAACTACGTCAAAAACTCACTGTTGTTAATGATCGTGATTTTTTCACTTGACCTAAAGTGAGTTTTGAGACCATAAGCATGTGTGCTTAGGTCTTATAAACATGTCCTAGAAGTTTTGTAATGTTTGGATGTCGTTTGATGCTGTAAAGTTTATGATTTGTTTGTTGATTAGTGACTAGCTTTTGGTGATTTTTGTCATTTGAGTGTAACGTGAGTTAGATGCGAGTTGTCTCTTGTTTTCCAAGAGATTGAAAACCTTTTGTAGCCTTTATGCACTAGTCGAGTCAGCTCCGCCCCATGGATTGACAATTATATTTGTGGTTCTCGCTATGTCTGCAATAAGATAGGAGTGAGGTTAGACACCCATCCCACACGAAGCTTGCGTGGTATAGTGATAGAACCATTTATCATATATTTTCTTAAACACACGTACAACCATCATCAAAGCACACACATATCTGAGAGAGAGGAGAGAGAGAGAGAGAGAGAGAGAGAGGGGGGGGGGGGGGGGGGGAGATGACAATGGAGAGGAAGAAGCTTGTGTGGTATAGTGACAGAACCATTTACCACTTTGTTTTTTAAACACACATACAACCATCATCAAAGCACACACATATCAGAGAGAGAGAGAGAGAGAGAGAGAGAGAGAGAGAGAGAAATGATGATGGAGAAGAAGATAATTGAGTGGTATAGTGATAGAACCATTCACCACCTTTTTTTTTTAACACACGTACAACCATCGTCAAAGCACACACATATCTGAGCGAGAGAGAGAGAGAGAGAGAGAGAGAGAGAGAGAGAGAGAGAGAGAGAGAGAGAGAGAGAGGAAGATGACGATGGAGAAGAAGAAGCTTGGGTGGTAGTGAGAGGGAACAAAGTTGAGAAGGGAGAGAATCTTTTTGGAATCTGCTCGTCAGATTCCAAAAAGTGCTCGCCAAAAAATTACATCCCTTAACACCCCAAAACAAGCTTAAGGACCAAGTTTCACCCCATTTGGATCATTTTTGTCTTAGTTAACCTCGCAAAGAAGCTAGAAACAACCAAGGCCTACATAGGAGAGATTGACCTACCTACAAGTGTTAGAACTTCAAAGTAATCCTAGATTTGAACAAAGCATATCAAGGAGAGTACAAGATTCAAGTTTGAGCTAATTCTGAGCATTTAGACATCATACATGTATGATGTCTACAGGCCCAGTATAGGACCAGACTATAAACTTGGTGGTTCATAAGTCTTTATTGGAACCCTAGGATCTCATTGTCCTTTCAAACCAGTGCATAGAGGGAATCAAGTCCTTATATACATATGTTGGGTTGAGATTAACCCTCTAGTGACACCAATCTACATTATAGGGAACTCAAGTGAGAATCACTAGTTTAGCCAAGAATTGCAGAGTCAAAGTTGTGTATAGATAGCCAAACCAAAGATTCTGCACATTGATGATCATTTTGGAGTGCAAAGGACTTTACAAGTTGAAGAAGCGGTGGGAAACCAAATCACAACAAAGAACAGTTACGAGCAGGCCTCTAAGGTAAGAGGCTTGGGTTGAAATTTACTTGAGTAAAAGTTTTGATGAATTTGAGATCGAATGGGTGTCTTCAAAGAGACCTAAGAGTGGTAGGAGATCAGGTTAGCTTAGTGTCGATAGAAGAGAGTGTAAACCAAGCAAGGATAGATCCGCTAGCACCAATCATAGAAGAGGGTAGCAACACTGACACCTCTTCCAAAGGATAATATCAATGGATGGCTAAACAACAAGTTGAAGGTTTGCAATAGCAAGGGGCTATGGGGGTAGCACCTCCCAAAAACCGTTAAACATACCAAAGTACACAACAATCTTCCTAAAGGGAACAAATGCACATGGAGCTTTGATATATGCTGATGTTCAAGGATGTCAATGCATCTCTAGTGAAGAACGGATAGCAAGAGGATTGGCAGCAGTAAGCATGGTAACTGACGATGGTGATAGTCTCCACGATGAGGAGGGAAAACGCTATCTCATTGTAAAAGACACAAAAATTTACAATCAATATGGAGACAACATAGCAAAAGGGAAGATTGTAATGGAGACCCAAGAATTACCTCCTAAACTCACTCTTTCCGGAGCCTTCTACATTCATGACAAGAGAGTAGAGAGAATGGCTACAAATTAGGAAAATCTTAGGATCTACAAACACGAGGAGGGCAGAATCTCCTCATACTACTGGTGCATGGAACCCCAGGTGAATGAATTAAGAATTAAAAAAGTCATTTACTTGTTTTTGTATGATTCTATGGCTGGAACCCATAGTATTTTTGTTGATAAGTATGGATGGGAATACGAGCCAATTCACCCAAAAGATGTAAAGAGAGTGATAATGCTAGAATTGTTGGTGCAGGCTTCAGAAGAGAAGAAAAAACCCATAGAAACCCCTAGCAAGTCTATAAATCCCTTCTTAGATGATTACAAAACCACATTGTTGCAATTAAATAAATAGCCATTACCTTCAAACTTCACTGGTATCATTTCAAGCAAGGCTCAAGCAGTTCAAAACGCCAGACCTGAACACCAAAGGGGGGTAGATATCAGGCCATGTTAAGGGTAGAAACACCACGAAAACCACCACTCCATCCGTAATACTAGGAGGAGAGTAGAATGAGAATTTCAAATCCAACTAGGGATGAAGCACCATATTGAGAATGAGAACAAGAAGAAAGGTGTCGAGCAGAGGAACGACCACTTGCTAAACCAATCAAGACCTATGGATTAGGAGCACCCCTAGGGGAGGAAGATGTACCATATCGTAGTCTAGAAAGGGCTTATAGAGAAGGAATAAGGGATCCCATGTTTAGAATGATGGATCACTGGAGGATCAGACCTTCTCAAATCCAAAAATGGGTTAACAAGAAATATTCTGGAAGTAAGGATCCAAGGTACCATGTGGCAGCATTCATGCGTGTCATTACGGTTGAGGAAGTCCTAGACTTTCCCATGCATTTTGCAAGAATTGGGTTAACTCTAGAGGGAGGAGGATTCCACCACCTAGTTTGATTCTTTTGAGTGTAGAGATTTCGAGTCAATGGAGGAGGTATTTCATGAGTTAATCTCAAAGAGGGATAGCCCATAACACAGTCTTACAAATCCATAGATTTAAGTAAAAACAAGGAGAATCAGTCAGAAAATCAGCCTTGAGGTTGAAACGCTATGTAAAATCTTGCCATGTGGAAGATTTACCAACACATTCCAGACTCACGTTGACATTTATCCAAGGACTCAGTGTTGTGGACCTTTAGAAGGATTTGCATATAAATGAGATCTTAACTCTAAATGAGTTGATCAACGAGGTTCTATACCTAGTAGACAATTGTGATGTCTGCAAGGAAGGTGACTATAAGGATTTAGGTGATGATTCGTCATCACAGCAAAGTGGATCTAAGTCCACAAAATCAGCACAAAAGAACGAGTCAGCTGTAAATCAGGAGCATCTTGTTGAAGAAGTTCTCAAAACGATAAGACCATTTTCTAATCCCCAATCTAAGCAACCCAAGTGGTGTTCCATTGAAAAAAATGGACTAATCATGGGATGAAAGAGTGTTACTAGAACAAGGGATATGTGAGAGAGCGACATTATGCCCCACCAGCCCAAGTAGTACCTCCTCAAGTACCACCAATACGTAGGTATACACCAATAAATTTTCCAGGAATGACCATAGCCAATTTTTGGGAAACAACCACCTCCACTAGGAGCAAGATGTGTGCGCATTAGATAGGCACCCACTACAGAGGAATCAAAGGGAGCAATCCTTAGTGCCTGTGCCTGCCTATTACAAAGAGCCAAGTGGATATGTGGCTAGTCCAACATATTATTGACCCAAAGAGCCAAAAGCACCAGAACCTTGGAGCATGATTGCAAATGTTGGACCTCCAACAATAGCTCATGCTATAGGAGAAGATAGATACAATTGGGAAGAATGCACATTCTCGTTCATAGCCAACGGTGGCATAGCAAGACAAAGGCATGTCTACCAATAGAGAGTGGCTCCAAGACCGCCTCCACAACCATTAGGACCTTGCTACAAGTGTGGCAGCGACCACCTCATGAAAGACTATCGTCATACGGAGATCATTAGAGTGAATCTATACTGTCCACATTGTGGCATTACTCATTTAATTAATGATTGTCCAAAAAACCCAAATAGAACGGTGAAAAAAATGTTGAACATGTTATCGTGTCAAGTAGTGGTTTTGAAAATGAATGGTGATACCTATACAGATTGTCACAAGGGTGCAATCTCAAAAAGAAATGGATGAACCAATAATTGAGGAATTGAGAACAGATGCACCCAATCTTGAACGGAGAATTCATCAAAACACTTGGAAGGCTAGGAAAGTACACATGAAAGTTAGGAAGGAACGAGAACAAACTTCCTTATGAGAAGAACTGAAACAAATCAAGGAAAATTTAAGAAAACTAGAAGGTGAAGTCAACAACGGAAAGGAGACCCCTGGGGCAGAGTCAAAGAAAAATAGGGAGCCAAAAGGTGCAAGTTTGGGAGAATATGTACTAGTTGAGAGAGTGAATGAACCTAAGAACAAAGAACAAAGATGGATGTAAAAACCCATACACTGAGTTGGAAAAACAAAGTCTCGAGATGTGTCAAAAGATGATCCGGACAGCCTAGGCCTTGCCAGAACCACCGGCAAGAAAATCTGAGGGTTGGAAAGAGACTCCAGTTCCAATACCAGTGGTCCCACCAAGACACAAACCCGAAAGGATAGTTGAGATTCACACATCTGAGTTAGAACCCTCGAAGTTAATCAAAAATCCAAGGGTAGTGATGAATACCAGAGATCAGGCATTTGAGGATTTCCATCCTATTATTGGGGGGATAGAGGATTGGTAAGATCTTTAGAGAGTCAACATCTGTCTCTAAGAACCTTACCCTCCTACATGGAGAATATGAAGCAAAGTCGGATGTGAAGCTGATGCCATCACAAAGACTCTCTTCCGGAAAGGTGATGGAATCTAAAGGGTTGATAGACATACTATCTACATCCGTGACGTGCACCATTATGCTAGCTTAGCTTCTCCAAATAAGGCCAAACATGTGGGCAGCAGTTGGAAAATGCTCAAAGAATTTTGGGGTAAAAGATCCAACCTCACAGATACACAAAGGGATCAAGGCGTTGAAAAAACCTCAGATAAACACACGACCAATACCCTTAAATAAGATTGAGATATTGTGAAGGCAAGGATGGTAATACTACGCTTTTTTTTGTGTTTGAAGGTATTACAACCATGGTAATTCTTAACAGTGGGGTTGGTGTGGCCATTGCTACAACCAAACAGATATGGAATAAATAGGGACAACCTGCCTTGAGAGCCACAAAGATGTAATTGCAATTAGCAGACAGGTACATGGAGAAACCCTTAAGAATTCTAGAGAAGGTGATTGTTACTTCTTGCGGCATTGAGTATAAGGATACCTTTGCTATAGTGGATTTCGGCAAGAAGAACAACTACAATGTGTGGAGCATCTAAATACGGAAGATTAAAACAAGAAGAGTGTATTTTGAAAAGGGCTATTGAAGATAAAGAATACATTCATGAACCCTTCATTGAAGAAATTCTAGAACCTTTAGAATGGATGCATATTCTAGCTACCCTTGATGTGTGTGCTATTTTGGATGGTCCCACGACAAAGTTCTGTGGCAAAGATGGCTACAGCATGGTCCCATACTATATGATAGAGTGGTAAAAGGGAAATAGGTAGACACAATCTTTGAACAGCCCAAGAAAGACGAACTAGTGGAAATAGATGAAAGGGAGTTGTTCTACAACTCACTAGAACATCTTGAGTGAGATGAGGAAGTAGATAATGAATTCTTTGACAACCCAAGTGAACCAAAGGAAACGATAGTAGATGATAGGTTATATGACTTTCCAAACCAAAAACCTAGACATCAAAAACACTATAAGAGCAAGAGAGATAAACACAGGGTTATGGAGAATCCGATCCCTAGACAAAGGGGAGAGCACAACTTTTTATGTTTGCAAAATCTAAAGAATGTGCTAAGGACCAAGTTTCAGGGAAGTTCTCTAGATCTCGAGAACCAAAAACATGAGACAACAAAAACAGCTTGAGAAAACAAACTCAAAAGTGTGAAAACTAAAACGAAACCAAAGAAGACAAAAGAACCAAGGCTAGATGAGCTCGAAGAAACTAAATGGACTAAAGTTGAGAGAAACAAGAAATACAGAGAGCTCAAGAAAACTCTGACGGAAGTGTGGACAACAAAAATGGAGAGTGGTGAACAAGAGGGTGAGAAAAATGATGACAAAATGAGTGTGCCTTCCCACTACAAAAAACTCACTATCCAAGACGAAAAGGTACTGATGACACAGCCCCTACAAGAGCAAAAGGACAAGGAGTCTTATGACGAGCCAAAAAATGCAAAGAAGATAGACTTGGTAGAGCTAGGAGAAGAGCCAAGGCCATTCTACATAGCAAGTCTGAATGAAGAGAAGAATCTCATAACCCTTCTTAAGGAGTACAAGGACGTGTTTGCATGGTCATACAAGTACTTAAAGAGAGTAGACCCAACAATATGCCAACACACAATCCCATTAAAACTTGATGTGAAGACTACTTGACAGAGACCGTACACATACAATGGTACATTTGCAAAGTGCATCAAGGAAGAGATTGATAAACTAAAGGAAGCTAAGTTTATCTACGAGATAGAACACACCTACTGGATATCTCCAATTGTGGTAGTTCCCAAGAAGAATATAAACTTCAAGTGTGTGTCAATCTTACGAAGGTTAATGTAGCCACAATAAGGGATAATTATCCCTTACCTATCACTGACCATGTCTTGGAATGAGTGGTAGGCAAGCGAGCACATTCCTTTTTGAATGGATTCTCTAGCTACAAACAGCTTTGCAATCACTCCTGAAGATCAATATAAGACAGCATTTGCAACCGAGTGGGATATATATGCATATAGGGTAATGCCGTTTGGATTGACCAATGCCCCAGCAACATTCCAAAGATTAATGACACATGCTTTCAAAGAATACTTGCAAATATTCTTGGAGGTTTATATGGATGATCTATAAGTACACTCTCTCTTGAAGCTTCTACGTCAAGGGCAACAACAAGGACAACCACTACGGGTTAATGCACTCAAAATAACATAATTTGATGAAAAGAATATGGTAGATCCCATGATCAAATTCAAGATTGGAAGTAATCAAGTAGACGCACGCTTCTAGATTTAGGAGCTCAAGGAAATCTTCTTTCCTATAGCTTATACAGCAACTTGCACTTGTGGAACAACTCCAACCCACACAACAAGACATTCAAAGCTATTTGGAGCATTCAATCAAGGCAATGGGGTGGACAATCATACTTGTCCAAATTAATCAAAATGTCTATTTGCATAAATTTTATGTGCTAGAAGCTTAGCTAGTGCAGCACCCTTTATTGCTTGGTCGGCCATGGCAGAGAAAGTACAATGTACAGATTAATTGGAGCTCTTATAAAGTCCACATTCAACATACTAAGGACAGCCAAGTGGTTCCATTTTCCGCAAAAAAAGATGACAAACCAAAGATAATGGACTCAAGAACTAAGAGCAAACAACCCTTCCTTACAATAGTTCAGTAATGGATACCAAAGAGAACCTCAACAAAAAGCACTTCTGCATGGGTTCCACCCAAGGGCGTTAAAACCAACAATGAAAAAATGTGAGTGAATATGTCGAGGAAAACCACAAAGAAAAGAAAATAAGCACAACTCGCAACAGTAGGTCTAGATAAAGAAGGATGAAGTCGCAAAATTTACGTAGACCATGCTCAAGGATACCTCTCAACCGACATATGGTAAACACAAGGAGACAATGATGGGGGCTTTTCACAAGCCAAGCTCCCATACCCCTCTTCTCTCGTCCCCACCCCATGAAAACCCCCTCTTAGGGAGGGAGTGATAAAAGGCATTGGAAAAAGTAAGAAAAAAAATAAAGTATGATTACGTAAATATATGAGAAAGGTAAAATAGGCCACCTCATGCGTACGGGGCAGCCCATCCCCACCTTGCCTCCTTTTTCTTCACTGTTGCCCCGCCGTGTGTCCCTTTTCCTCTCCTCCACTCAAAAGGTCAACCCCTCTCTCTTCCCCTTGTCCTTTCTCCTTTCTCTCTCCCCTCAAGCTACCTCACCTCTCACCAATAATGCATTCTAACTCACCAATAATCCACCCTACCCACCCCCCCTTTCTCTCTCCTATCATATCCCATGACCCAAATACCCCCCTCTCTCTCTAAAGGGCGCCATGTCTCTTGTCTTGTAGTTAAATAACCTCCCCCACACTCACACACACTCAGTTTCATTGAAAAAGGTGCCCACAGACCCATCCCCACCCGGTGGTTACCTGATTTTTCTTGTGTTCACACACATCTGCACACAGATTCACCTCTTAACACACTCCCCTCTCTCCCCTCTTGTAATTACTTTATTCTCCATGTCACCTCTCACTTTTTTTCATCAATCCGTCTCTCTCTCTTAGTCACACTCTCATGAGACTGTTGTTCTGGCACATATACACACAGCCAGATAAGTGGGGCCCACAGTCACATGGCCTATGTAGATAATGATTTCTTCATTTCTAAATTCTAGAATTCCTCCCCCCTCCTCCCCTATATAAAGAGGGGTCACCATCACACTAAACATACACACAACATCACCAAAGAGTACACTATGCACTGTGTGTGCCTAGTGCACACAGACACACCCACACCATCCCCATCACCATCACCGCAATCACCATGCTTGTCTTGAGCATGACCTCTACACCCTTGGGCTATGGAAGATGAAGGGCAACTAAATGAAGGATGATGGCCATAACCCTCGTGCGAGTCTTCGCCATCAACTCTCACCTATCCACCATGTGCTCTACCACTCTCTCCCTTCTCATTCCCCTACCCTATGCTCCCCATTTCATCGCCTTATTCTCTAAATAAAGCTTGAGGTTTTGTGAGTATGTTTTCTTGCAATGTTTTGCCCATGTGAGGTGTGCGGAATGGCCACCTAGTCTTGTGTTTGGAGTGAGCTTGTGTATGTGTGAAGGGTGTGCGGATTCGCCACCTAATCTTGTGTTTGGAGTGAGCTTGTGTATGTGTGAAGGGTGTGCGGATTCGCCATCCTTTTGTGGTGCCTAAGTACTAAACCGCTATACCCCCTCCCTCTCTCTCTCTCTCTCTCTCTCTCTCTCTCTCTCTCTCTCTCTCTCTCTCTCTCTCTCTCTCTCACTTGATCTCATTCCCTTTCCTCTTCATCAAGGTAATACTTGACTTGAAGGCTCACTACCAGCACGTCATTGACACCATGCTCGGTGGGGAGTGGTTTTTTGAGGTTCTAGCATCAGATCAACCATTTGTCTTACCTTTGGTACAAGGCAATGTACCGTTTGAAGTTTTAATCTATGTCCTAGTATAAGAGGGTATACATGCCTCCTTGTAAAGAAGAAAAAAACTTTTGCAAGTTAAGCAGTGTGTCTTTCTAGCTCTCTCTCAGTAATCATGGCAAGTGTAGCATTTCCAACATTTAAAGGAAAGAAGGGGGAGGATTTGGTAACAGACTTCCTAGATGACTTTGAAGTAGCATGTGTAGTGAGCAACAAAGATACGGATGAATCCCAGGTTAGAACCTTTAAGCATCTCATGAAGCTAGAAGCTAGCTCATGGTACAATGCACTTCCACAAGAAACCAAGGATGAATGGGAACCCTTAAAAACCGCTTTTAAGAGGCGCTTTGGGGGAGGTACCACTTCAAAAAAGTTGTGGGACAAGTTGAGAGACTTGAAGCAAGAGGGTCTTTTACAATATGCCACCTATGAGTCCTAATTTGTGGATTTGTAGGAACGGTGGGTTGAGTCACTGGCAAGGGGGGAAGATGCACCCGATGTCCTAAAAAAAGATCGGTTCACGCATGGCTTATGGCCACTTCTCAAGGAGAAGGTGAAAGGTAGATTCCTGGCTACGTACGAGTTAGCCGTTGAGATTGCTCACCTTAAGGACAAGAAGCTGCGAATGAAAGCCAAAGAAACCGAGTCAACAGAAACAGCAACATCACGTCGACCAGCAACTATGACAACCACCATTCCACCACCACCACCGTCTCTTGGGGTAAGAGATGACCAACAAGATATGTTGGCCCATATTACTGACCACTTGCAGAATTTGTCTGTCCACTTAATACAGCAAGGGAGGAGTCAAGAAAGAGATCAAGACCCTGGAAGAGCACGACGACAAAACAGGGAGTATCATTGCTACAACTACGGAGAAGACAGTCACGGTATGTACTATTTTCCCAAACCACGACAAAACTATGATAGAGGAGGTAGGAGGAACCAATTGTCATCCCCTAGAGAAAGAACACCCCCACCTCGAGCACTAGCCCCACCAACACAAATTCTACGTCCACCCCAGACACCACTACAAGCATCCATTCCACCTCTTCCACCAGCCCCACCACCTGATCGCCCTGTAAACATCATAAGGCTAGAAGAGAAAGGAAAAGCCGTACTAGTGGATCCACCCAGAGCAAAGAAGAGGGACAAGGGTAAGGAGAAGGTAACCTTTTTAGAACCGCTTGAAGCCATGACTGTGAAAAGAGCTAGGAGGGAGAAGGCTACACAATCAGATAATGAGAGAAGCATAAGAGGAGAAACTAGCAAGAGGCCATCCATGCCACGAAGGAAATTGGGCATCACCGACTTCCAGCTAGGGAAAGGTTCTAAGCCCTATGATCTAACATTGGATGTGGCAGAGCAAGGACCGAAGATTACATGGCCACAACTGCTACATCTTGTACCTAAAGTAAGGCGACAATGGTCTAAAATGGTAAGTACAAGACGCTCCAAAACAAAGGTAGCCGGAGCAATTTCGGGATGCAACATGGATGACATCCTTCCAATTGTTGACGTAAACATAAAAGGAAAGAGGTTTGGAAACACCTACATTGATGGAGGTGCACAAATCTGTGTAATGAGCGAAGCTATGATGCTTCGATTAGGGCTCGAGGTTGACAAGCCTTCTCCATGCAAGGCAAAGATGGCAAACAACGCAAAAGTAAAGTGTGTGGGTGTGGTAAGTGCCGTGAAAATCAAAGCTTTCAACACTGAGGTAGAGGTAGATGATTTTGTAATGCCTACTAAGGGGGAGGGCTATCCACTAATTTTGGGAAGTCCATGGTTGATGGCCATGAAGGCAAAACAGGACTGGGGTACTGGCCTTCTACGCATGACTGGTAAGAAAGGGGAGACAATCTACTACGACATGAGGATTGGCAAGCAGAAGCAAATGAATCTGGAAACATCGACAGATGAAACCACTAGTGAATCTTCCAGTTCTGAGGAGGAGACCACATCCACCGACGAAAGTGACAGTTCCATTGATGTGATGGGTATCATTATGAAGGATCCACAAAGGGTAAGCACAACCGGTGATCCATCACCAAAAGGGCAACCCAATGAAGAGGAGAGCAAATCACCTGGCCTAGGAGGAAGTAGGTTGAAGGGTATGTTGTCTACGGAATTAACACTTGAGGAGAAAGATAGTTTTTTGCAAATGTTGATGGGATTTCCTAACCTGTTCATTGACAACTATAAAAGAATCACACGCATTACGGTGGTGGAACATCATATTAAGCTGAAGAAAGGGGTAAAACCAGTTGTGCAAAAGCTACGACGACTGGGGGTCATACAAGAAAAGGCACTCTTGGCCGAGGTAAGGAAACTGCTGGAGGCGGGATTCATCTATCCTGTAAAAAACTCAGAATAGGTGTCACCCGTAGTGGTGACGACTAAAAAGAATGGTAAGTGGAGGGTCTGTGTTGACTACAAACCACTAAATGTAGCTACAAAGAGAGACCACTTTCCTCTCCCTTTCTTGGATGAAATTCTGAATGAAGTAGCGGGTTTTGAATGCTATACCGCCTGTGATGGTTATTCAGGATACTTTCAAATACGCATAGCCTTGGAAGATCAGCTAAAAACCACTTTTATCACGCCATGGGGTTGTTTTGCATACAGGGTTATGCCATTTGGTCTCACAAATGCACCTGCCACATTCCAAAGATATGTCACATATGTTTTTCAACCGTTCTTTGGAACATCCATAAGAGTGTTCATTGATGATTTTTGTATATATAGCTCCCGTATTTCACATTTAGAAAAGGTAACTGAAGGTTTGGCCAGGTTGCACAGCCTAGGTGGGCAATTAAACGTGGATAAATGTCACATTGGGGAGAGTAAAGTCATTCTACTAGGCCATGAAATTTCAGCAAAAGGTATCAACGCCGACCCAAGTAAGGTGTCCGCACTCATAGCCCTACCTTCACCAACGACCGCACGTCAACTGGTCTCTTTTCTACAGAAGGTGAGGTACTTAAGTAGATTCATACATCTACTATCACAACTTGTTCTACCACTGCAACAAGTCACTCAAAGATCAACTTTCACTTGGGAAGAGGAAAGCGAACATCACTACAACAAGGTAAAGGAGATCTTAGCCACTCTGCCAACTATCTCACCACCTAAGTGGGATGAAAAATTCTATGTCACCTCAAGTGTTGGTGATGACTCATTGGGGGCTGTGCTACTCCAAAAGGATACGACGACATCTTTCATGAGGCCAATCTACTTCTCTAGTCGAATGATGACAGCAGGAGAGAAAGGTTTCACCCATGTGGAACACTTAGTCCTAGCTCTTAGATTTGCAACTACAAAGTTTAGGTCATATTTGCTGCCTAAGAAATTTGTGATTCTAACCACGGATGAAATATTTCCCTATGTTGTACAACACATGGATGTGTCTGCTAGAATTACTAAATGGCTAGTTCGTCGGCAAGAGTTTGACTACACGGTACAAGTAGAAAGCACGACAAGGGCAAGTTTGGGGGGACTCATGACCTACCAAGTCTTTGAAGGGAAGGAGAAGCAATCTAAGGAAGGAGAAGTCCGATTACCTCCAGTACCACCGATGGTAGAAGGAGCATACTCTCTCTACTTTGATGGAGCCTACAAGCGAGCGTCCAACAAAGCAGCTGCAGGCATAGTGGTCATTGATGACAAAGGGACAAAGGTATTTTCATTGGGCCAATTGTTAGATTCACATTCTAACAATGAAGCTGAGTATGCAGCACTAACCAAGGGTCTACAATGGTGCGTCTCACAAGGTGTACAACGCCTTAATGTATTTGGGGATGCTCTACTTCTGGTAAGGCAAGTAAATGGAGCGTGGACATGCAAGAATCCTAGTTTAAGGACTCACTTAAGTGGTGTAAGAACCTTGTTGGGTAAGTTTAAAGAAGTTCAAATACACCATATCCCAAGGGCTCAAAACCAAGAAGCAGATGCCCTAGCAAGTGAAACACTACAGGAAGTGGTGGTTGGAGCAATAAAGCTAAACCTCCCTCTATTTCAAGGCAGTGATGCCTTGCCTGACATCATGCATTTTTTGGAAACAGGAGAATGCCCATCAGATTTAACAAAGGGACAGAAGAAATGGCTGACGCGGAAGGCCACAAGGTATCGACTCATCAATGACAGTTTGTACTGTAAGGGTAAGGACCAAATACTCAGGAAGGTCCCTCTCTCTCAGGAAATCACAGGAGTAATTGCTAGTTGTCACGACGGGGTTTGTGGTGGTCACTTTGCCCTAGACATAACAAGTAGGAAAATCTTGCAGGCAGGCTTCATATGGCCTAGCCTCAACCGTGATGTACACCATTGGTGCAAAACGTGTAAGTTGTGTCAAAAGGCCGGCACTAGGTCACTTATGCCTGAACCACAGACACCTATTCTCTCATATGGCCCATTTGAAAAATGGGGTATCGATGCTATTGGGCCATTACCTAGGGCCAACTCAGGAAAATTGTACATTATCATGGGGGTCGACTACATGACTAGATGGACAGAGGCTACAGCCACCACTAGAATCACAGCGGTAGAGGTAGCTAAATTTATCTACGAGCACATATGCTGTAGGTTTGGCACACCTTTAGAGATCATCTCTGATAGAGGGCCAGGTTTCAGAGCAGACTTGGTAGGAGAATTAATGCAGAAACTGGGCATTACAAGGAGGCACTCTTCACCATATTACCCTCAATGTAATGGCCTAGTTGAAAAGGTAAATGGAATGGTTTCTAAAATTATTACCAAGCAGGTAAACAATCATCCCGGAGACTGGGAAAAGTATCTACTACCAGCTTTATGGGCCTACAGAACATCATTTCGTACATCCTTGGGATTCACACCGTATCATCTAGTATTTGGTAAGGAAGCAATCTTGCCCATTGAAGTGCAACTACAAAGTCTCAGAGTAATGGCAAGCCAACTTCAACAACCCAACATGCATTTGAGAGATCACATCATCAACTTGAAAAGACTGCAGCTGGACAGAGAAGAAGCAATAAATTATTATGCAGCACAAGCAGAGCATAGAGGGCTTAGCTTTAACGAGCATCTCCGGAAAAAAGAATTGAAGAAAGGAATGTTGGTGCTCCGCTACCACAATCGCTTCGACACGCGCAAGGATAAGAAACTCCTACTCCGATGGGAAGGTCCTTTCATCGTCACGAAAAAGTATGCCAATGGAAGCTACTAGCTTATGGAGGCTGATGGAAAACTTCATAAAACCACGGTAAATGGTTGGCGACTTAAACCTTATTTTCTTCGATTTGACCAGGCTCCACCAATTGACATTCCAGATGAGGACACACCATCAACTGCCACCTCCGACGATAATGATCAAACAGATGAGCTAGAGACATGAATGCCTCTAGCCAAAAGGGGAGGGCTAATGATGGGGGCTTTTCACAAGCCAAGCTCCCATACCCCTCTTCTCTCGTCCCCACCCCATGAAAACCCCCTCTTAGGGAGGGAGTGATAAAAGGCATTGGAAAAAGTAAGAAAAAAAATAAAGTATGATTATGTAAATATATAAAAAAGATAAAATAGGCCACCTCATGCCTGCGGGGTAGCCATCCCCACCTTGCCTCCTTTTTCTTCACTGTTGCCCCGCTATGTAACCCTTTTCCTCTCCTCCACTCAAAAGGTCAACCCCCTCTCTTTTCCCCTTCTCCTTTCTCCTTTCTCTCTCCCCTCAAGCTAAACCACCTCTCACCAATAATGCATTATAACTCACCAATAATTCACCCTAACTCACATGCAACTTACCCTATATTCCAAAATAGTGTACCCCACCCCCTCTTTCTCTCTCCTATCATATCCCATGACCCAAATACCCCCTCTCTCTCTAAAGGGCGCCATGTCTCTTGTCTTGTAGCTAAATAACCTTCCCCACACTCACACACACTCAGTTTCACTGAAAAAGGTGCCCACAAACCCATCCCCACCTGGTGGTTACCTGATTTTTCTTGTGTTCACACACATCTGCACACAGATTCACCTCTGAACACACTCCCCTCTCTCCCCTCTTGTAATTACTTTATTCTCCATGTCACCTCTCACTTTTTTTCATCAACCCATCTCTCTCTCTTAGTCTCTCTCTCATGAGACTATTGTTCTGGCACATATACACACAGCCAGACAAGTGGGGCCCACAGTTACATGGCCTATGTAGATAATGATTTCATCATTTCTAAATTCTAGAATTCCTCCCCCCTCCTCTCCTATATAAAGAGGGGTCACCATCACACTAAATACACACACAACATCACCAAAGAACACAATATGCACTGTGTGTGCCTAGTGCACACACACACACCCACATCATCACCATCACCGCAATCACCATGCTTGTCTTGAGCATGACCTCTACACCCTTGTCTATGGAAGATGAAGGGCAACTAAATGAAGGATGATGGCCATAACCCTCGTGCGAGTCTTCGCCATCAACTCCCACCTATCCGCCATGTGCTCTACCACTCTCTCCCTTCTCATTCCCCTACCCTATGCTCCACATTTCATCGCCTTATTCTCTAAATAAAGCTTGAGGTTTTCTGAGTATGTTTTCTTGCAATGTTTTGCCCATGTGAGGTGTGCGGAATCGCCACCTAGTATTGTGTTTGGAGTGAGCTTGTGTATGTGTGAAGGGTGTGCGGATTCGCCATCCTTTTGTGGTGCCTAAGTACTAAGCCACTATACCCCCTCCCTCACTCTCTCTCTCTCTCTCTCTCTCTCTCTCTCTCTCTCTCTCTCTCTCTCACACACACACACTTGCTCTCATTCCCTTTCCTCTTCATCATTACTCCCAAGCATCCATCTCTCTTCGATGAAAACTTTGTTATGGTGGTGTGTTGTTTGGGTCCTAGCCGCTGAAGCTAGGTGGTGCCCCTATTTGCTTTACCATGACAGGCTCGAGGCTCGCCATTCGGTCCCCGGTGTTTTAGAGGCCGTCGGGGTTCGGGGTTCGCTTTGCTCCCGTCAGCACCTGCCACATTCCAAAGATATGTCACATATGTTTTTCAACCGTCCTTTGGAACATCCATAAAAGTGTTCATTGATGATTTTTGTATATATAGCTCCCGTATTTCACATTTAGAAAAGGTAACTGAAGGTTTGGCCAGGTTGCAGAGCCTACCTGAGCAATTAAACGTGGATAAATGCCACATTGGGGAGAGTAAAGTCATTCTACTAGGCCATGAAATTTCAGCAAAAGGTATCAACGCCGACCCAAGTAAGGTGTCCGCACTCATAGCCCTACCTTCACCAACGACCGCATATCAACTGGTCTCTTTTCTACAGAAGGTGAGGTACTTAAGTAGATTCATACATTTACTATCACAACTTGTTCTACCACTACAACAACTCACTCAAAGATCGACTTTCACTTGGGACGAGGAAAGCGAACATCACTACAACAAGGTAAAGGAGGTCTTAGCCACTCTGCCAACTATCTCACCACCTAAGTGGGATGAAAAATTCTATGTCACCTCAAGTGTTGGTGATGACTCCTTGGGGGCTGTGCTACTCCAAAAGGATACGACGACATCTTTCATGAGGCCAATCTACTTCTCTAGTCGAATGATGACAGCAGGAGAGAAAGGTTTCACCCATGTGGAACACTTAGTCCTAGCTCTTAGATTTGCAACTACAAAGTTTAGGTCATATTTGCTGCCTAAGCAATTTGTGATTCTAACCACGGATGAAATATTTCCCTATATTTTACAACACATGGATGTGTCTGCTAGAATTACTAAATGGCTAGTTCATCTGCAAGAGTTTGACTACACGGTACAGGTAGAAAGCACGACAAGGGCAAGTTTGGGGGAACTCATGACCTACCAAGTCTTTGAAGGGAAGGAGAATCAATCTAAGGAAGGAGAAGTCTGATTACCTCCAGTACCACCGATGGTAGAAGGAGCATACTCTCTCTACTTTGATGGCGCCTACAAGCGAGCGTCCGACAAAGCAGCTGCAGGCATAGTGGTCTTTGATGACAAAGGGACAAAGGTATTTTCGTTGGGCCAATTGTTAGATTCACATTCTAACAATGAAGCTGAGTATGCAGCACTAACCAAGGGTCTACAATGGTGCGTCTTGCAAGGTGTACAACGCCTTAATGTATTTGGGGATGCTCTACTTCTGGTAAGGCAAGTAAATGGAGCATGGACATGCAAGAATCCTAGTTTAAGGACTCACTTAAGTGGTGTAAAAACCTTGTTGGGTAAGTTTGAATAAGTTCAAATACACCATATCCCAAGGGCTCAAAACCAAGAAGCAGATGCCCTAGCAAGTGAAACACTACAGGAAGTGGTGGTTGGAGCAATACAGCTAAAGCTCCCTCTATTTCAAGGCAGTGATGCCTTGCCTGACATCATGCATTTTTTGGAAACAGGAGAATGCCCATCAGATTTAACAAAGGGACAAAAGCAATGGCTGACGCGGAAAGCCACAAGGTATCGACTCATCAATGACGGTTTGTATTGTAAGGGTAAGGACCAAATACTCAGGAAGGTCCCTCTCTCTCAGGAAATCACGGGATTAATTGCTAGCTATCACGACGGGGCTTGTGGTGGTCACTTTGCCCTGGACATAACAAGTAGGAAAATCTTGCAGGCAGGCTTCATATGGCCTAGCCTCAACCGTAATGTACACCACTGGTGCAAAACATGTAAGTTGTGTCAAAAGGCCAGCACTAGATCACTTATGTCTGAACCACAGACACCTATTCTCTCATATGGCCCATTTGAAAAATGGGGTATCGATGCCATTGGGCCATTACCTAGGGCCAACTCAGGAAAATTGTACATTATCATGGGGGTCCACTACATGACTAGATGGACAGAGACTACAGCCACCACTAGAATCATAGCGATAGAGGTAGCTAAATTTATCTACGAGCACATATGCTGTAGGTTTGGCACACCTTTAGAGATCATCTCTGATAGAGAGCCAGGTTTGAGAGAAGACTTGGTAGGAGAATTAATGCAGAAACTGGGCATTACAAGGAGGCACTCTTCACCATATTACCCTCAATGCAATGGCCTAGTTGAAAAGGTAAATGGAATGGTTTCTAAAATTATTACCAAGAAGGTAAACAATCATCCTGGAGACTGGGATAAGTATCTACTACCAGCTTTATGGGCCTACATAACTTTATTTCGTACATCCTTGGGATTCACACCGTATCATCTAGTATTTGGTAAGGAAGCAATCTTGCCCATTGAAGTGCAACTACAAAGTCTCAGAGTAATGGCAAGCCAGCTTCAACAGCCCAACATGCATTTGAGAGATCACATCATCAACTTGGAAAGACTGCAGCTGGACAGAGAAGAAGCAATAAATTATTATATAGGACAAGCAGATCATAGACGGCTTAGTTTTAACGAGCATCTCCGGAAAAAAGAATTGAAGAAAGGAATGTTGGTGCTCCGCTACCACAATCGCTTCGACACGCGCAAGGATAAGAAACTCCTACTCCGATGGGAAGGTCCTTTCATCGTCACGAAAAAGTATGCCAATGGAAGCTACTAGCTTATGGAGGCTGATGGAAAACTTCATAAAACCACGGTAAATGGTTGGCGACTTAAACCTTATTTTCTTCGATTTGACCAGGCTCCACCAATTGACATTCCAGATGAGGACACACCATCAACTGCCACCTCCGACGATAATGATCAAACAGATGAGTTAGAGACATGAATGCCTCTAGCCAAAAGGGGAGGGCTAATGATGGGGGCTTTTCACAAGCCAAGCTCCCATACCCCTCTTCTCTCGTCCCCACCCCATGAAAACCCCCTCTTAAGGAGGGAGTGATAAAAGGCATTGGAAAAAGTAAGAAAAAAAATAAAGTATGATTATGTAAATATATAAAAAAGATAAAATAGGCCACCTCATGCCTGCGGGGTAGCCATCCCCACCTTGCCTCCTTTTTCTTCACTGTTGCCCCGCTATGTAACCCTTTTCCTCTCCTCCACTCAAAAGGTCAACCCCCTCTCTTTTCCCCTTCTCCTTTCTCCTTTCTCTCTCCCCTCAAGCTAAACCACCTCTCACCAATAATGCATTATAACTCACCAATAATTCACCCTAACTCACATGCAACTTACCCTATCTTCCAAAATAGTATACCCCACCCTCTCTTTCTCTCTCCTATCATATCCCATGACCCAAATACCCCCCTCTCTCTCTAAAGGGCGCCATGTCTCTTGTCTTGTAGCTAAATAACCTCCCCCACACTCACACACACTCAGTTTCACTGAAAAAGGTGCCCACAAACCCATCCCCACCCGGTGGTTACCTGATTTTTCTTGTGTTCACACATATCTGCACACAGATTCACCTTTGAACACACTCCTCTCTCTCCCCTCTTGTAATTACTTTATTCTCCATGTCACCTCTCACTTTTTTTCATCAACCCATCTCTCTCTCTTAGTCTCTCTCTCATGAGACTGTTGTTCTGGCACATATACACACAACCAGACAAGTGGGGCCCACAGTCACATGGCCTATGTAGATAATGATTTCTTCATTTCTAAATTCTAGAATTCCTGCCCCCTCCTCTCCTATATAAAGAGGGGTCACCATCACACTAAATACACACACAACATCACCAAAGAACACACTATGCACTGTGTGTGCCTAGTGCACACACACACACCCACACCATCACCATCACTGCAATCACCCACCTTGTCTTGAGCATGAACTCTACACCCTTGGCTATGGAAGATGAAGGGAAACTAAATGAAGGATGATGGCCATAACCCTCGTGCGAGTCTTCGCCATCAACTCTCACCTATCCGCCATGTGCTCTACCACTCTCTCCCTTCTCATTCCCCTACCCTATGCTCCCCATTTCATCGCCTTATTCTCTAAATAAAGTTTGAGGTTTTGTGAGTATGTTTTCTTGCAATGTTTTCCCCATGTGAGGTGTGCGGAATCACCACCTAATGTTGTGTTTGGAGTGAGCTTGTGTATATGTGAAGGGTGTGCGGATTCGCCATCCTTTTGTGGTACCTAAGTACTAAGCCGCTATACCCCCTCCCTCACTCTCTCACTCTCTCTCTCTCTCTCTCTCACTTGATCTCATTCCCTTTCCTCTTCATCAATACTCCCAAGCATCCATCTCTCTTGGATGAAAACTTTGTTATGGTGGTGTGTTGTTTGCGTCCTAGCCGCTGAAGCTAGGTGGTGCCCCCGTTTGCTTTACCATGACAGGCTCGAGGCGCTCCATTCGGTCCGCGGTGTTTTAGAGACCATCGGGGGTTCGGGGTTCGCTTTGCTCCCGTCACCTCGTGCGAGTCTTCGCCATCAACTCCCACCTATCGGCCATGTGCTCTACCACTCTCTCCCTTGTCATTCCCCTACCCTATGCTCCCCATTTCATCGCCCTATTCTCTAAATAAAGCTTGAGGTTTTGTGAGTATGTTTTCTTGCAATGTTTTGCCCATGTGAGGTGTGCGGAATCGCCACCTAGTCTTGTGTTTGGAGTGAGCTTGTGTATGTGTGAAGGGTGTGCGGATTCGCCATCCTTTTGTGCTACCTAAGTACTAAGCCGCTGTACCCCCTCCCTCTCTCTCTCTCTCTCTCTCTCTCTCTCTCTCTCTCTCTCTCTCTCTCTCTCACTCTCTCACTTGATCTCATTCCCTTTCCTCTTCATCATTACTCCCAAGCATCCATCTCTCTTGGATGAAAACTTTGTTATGGTGGTGTGTTGTTTGCGTCCTAGCCGCTAAAGCTAGGTGGTGCCTCCTGTTTGCTTTACCATGACAGGCTCGAGGCGCGCCATTCGGTCCCCGGTGTTTTAGAGGCCATCGGGGTTCGGGGTTTGATTTGCTCCCGTCAACAACTCCACATCATATCACAAAAGTGTGGGTACCAAAGAAGTTACCGAAGGCCCAAGGTAATGAGGAACAACTCTGGATTCCAAAGCGACAAAACAGGGGATTCCCTTCAGGACAAAAACCAAAGATCCAACCAAAACCAAAGCCATGACAAGCACAACAATTTGTTAAACAAATTTGGACACCTAAGGGATTATGGCAAACTCAACAAAGTCAACATTAAATTTGGATTCCCAAAATACTGACCAAGCCTATGACAAATTCGGTCTTTGGAGTCAAACAAATGTACAAAAACACGATGCAATACGGACCAAGTAGTCAAGAACATCCACTATCAATTAAACAAAGAGCATCACATTTAGAATGCTTATTGTTTCACCTGTCTAAAACAAGTTATGCAACAACAGGAAACCTCAACATCGAATGCCAATAACCATACTGCTTATACCCTCTTCTCGCACAACCTTAATTTTTCCCATGCATTGAACGAGTATGCATATAGTTCCATTACATGGCCTCCATTCGCACACAGTTGCAACCTATGCACAATACATACCCTAGGGTGATACACCATCATCCAGGAGGACTCCAACTAGGAGGGGGGGAGGCATTCTGAGTGCGCACTTGTTAGGCTTAAAAAGTGTTAAAAGGACACTGTTTTTGAAGATTTTGGGCTTTTTGCATTTGATTGCAAAAAAAATAGTAAACCCAAGTATAAAGACCCTTATCTAGCATGGTTCTACAAAGATATGAAAACAAACGACAAAGATGAGCCTCTAGGTGTATGTATATATGTAAAAATTATGGTTTTTATGCAAAAAGATGAGAAAAACAGAGCAATTCAACCAACAATATTACAAATGAGTGTACGTAGCGGCTTATCCTATGGTTTTTTACCTATTTTGATTTATTGGTATTTTTTGATTAATTGAGTTATTTTCCTTCTATTTTTGTTAATTTTCTAGAGAAAACAAAGAAAAATTAAAAAACAAGTGAGATGGCAAGTAATGACAAAAGAAAAATTTAAGAGTGAGAAAAAATTCAAGGGAAACATATGGTGAAATCGGGATGCAATTATGAAAATGTTTCAAAAAGCCCGATCTGACCAATTTTTGGATGAAATGATAAATTTCAATAGAGTCCAAATGGAAAAACATTTGAGCCTAAAGTGCATTTTGTGACAAAATACAAGCACGTGTCAATTTTTGAGGCAAGTGGCTCGGGGACCCCCGATATAAGATATTTTGGGCCCACTTATTACCTCATTTCTACTATTCTCAATGAGAGAAGAGCTTGAGAGACCTAGAGCACACAAAATGTCTACATCTTTGTACGACACACATGGGACACCAGATGGTGCCATACATGAGAGGTAGGCTCATTATCATGTGCTCTTCTTGTTCCATGCTAACTTCAATGCAAAAAACTCACGAAAGCGGCAGTGTGGCATCGACGGGTAGACATTAGGAGAAATATGAGCCTTGCATGGGCCTTGTAAGGAATCCTAATTTTTAGGGATTAAGGCTAATGTTGTGTGGGGTTTAGGGGGCAAGGGCATTGAAGAAGGTAGTTTTGAGTAGGCTTTTCTAGCCTTTTTTTTTAGACAAATGTAGGATGTGGACCTAAAGGGTTACTTTCTCTCTCTAGCTTTTTTTAAAGTGAAGGAAGCATAGGGATGTGTCCACGTCAGCAAAAACGTGGGTCACAAAGAGACAAAATTTGACTTTAAAAAAAACAAATCATTTTCACTTGTTTCTAACTTAAAACTCCCTCCCAACATATATACATATCCAAAAATCATTTTTTGACCCATTTTTTAACCCACAAGCTTAGAAAGTCCATTTTTTCAAAACTCTTTTCCCCCAAAAAGTAATAAACATTTTGTTCTCTCCTCCTCCTCCCTCCTCCCTCTCTCTCCCTATCCTCTCCCTCCCTGCCCCTACCTTCCTCCTCCTCCCCAATCTCTCCCTCCCCCCCCTCCCTCCTTCTCTCCTCCCATCTTCCTCAACCTCTCTACCCTTCCCCCTCTATCTTTTCATCATTTGCTTCCTCACGCAACAGCTTCCATGGTGCTCACGGAAATCACAAATGGTTTGCTTCCACCACCACCTACTCCGCACACCAAAAGCATACATATTCGCTTACCCACGGCATTTGCACCGAAGACCACTAGTGAAGGTGATCAAAGATCATCACAGGAACGTCGTATCGCTTGTGAGACCAATGTTGACATTTGGGTGCATGGCCATTTGTACCCTTACGATCCTATAAGCCACTTCCATCCACCGTTTAATAGCCTTTCCACATCTCTTCAATTTCTTGGGAGGGGAGAAGCAGGTTTGTTAGGCTATTGCAAGCGGTTGTGTATGGGTGCAGGTGCTTCTTTGCATATGTGGATGCACGAATGTCAAGCTCTTCACCTCAAGACGACGGCATTACAAGAGAGTGTTGCCTCTTCGGAGAGCGTACTTAAAACTCTTGAACAACAAATGCAAGAAAAGGAGTCCCACATCCGGAAGCTTACCAACACCATCACATACTTGAAAGAAACACCCCTTGGTGCAAGGGAACACAAACGCACGTATTCATCCATTGAAACTCTTGCACATTCGGGAGGAGCACGCAAACGACGAGTTACAGCCACAAGGTGATTTGGTCTTTACTTGCATGATGCATTCTTACTTCACACTATTTTCTAACATTTATGTTTATTTGTTGCTAAAAACTTCATCCAGGAGGCATGCGGTGAAACAAGCCAAGATGATCGAGTCAACCTTCTCACTAGTTGTCTCAATACCCAGGACGTGATTTCTATCTTACAATCACCTGGAGGTAAGCACATTAAGGATGCAGTCACCAAGGACCTTATGCGTAAATTAAGAAATGTGGTTAGTGATGATGACATTCAACAAGCTTGTGATGAGGCTGGAATTAGCACCAAAACCTATCAGGCTATTTTCCAACTCCTAAAGGATGCCCTCAAAGAACATGGCATTGTGGAAAACCTATTTCCCGTTCCTCACAAGGTCAAGCTCGCAAAGAAGTTCACAAACGAAGATGTGTTCTCCCGCATTGGGACATACCTACACATTGAGGACACAATGCCAACTTCCCTTTATGCTTCGTGCGCAACAAAGACAAGGGGAAAAGGTAAGAAACAATCCATAAGACCTTCGGAGAAGGGCTTTCCTTACACAATGTGGAACAATATTTTAGTGGATCTTAGAAGGCTTCAAGAAGCCGTGCTTAGATTTTACGAGTTACCTGAAGAAGGTGACACACTTTACTTTTTTCTTTGGTATTATTCTTATCATAGACTCTGAAATTTAAGGTCTTAGCACTATTTATTTTGTAGTGCTTGGCACAAAAGTCAATTTTGTGCTAAAACTCGATGAGTGTCAAATAGTGAAAGGCCGAAGGTTAGAGAGGCTAAGTGTCACTCTAATGAACGAGGCCCTTCTGCAAACCAAGCGAAGGGATTCAGTCGAGCCATCTCCCACCCCATCTTTTAGCGTGCAATCAGAGAAATACATTTGGTGGTTGGGTGCTATTGAGGTGCCCAAAGAGACCAATGGAGTACTTTCATGGATTTTTGAGAGAACTCCATGGATCACAGAAGTAATACACTCCCAAATTGCACGTCAAAAGTTGGAGATTGAGGGTTTTGGTAGTTATGATGTGGAGTGGCACT
Organism: Adiantum capillus-veneris; assembly: GCF_014529385.1. Taxonomy (NCBI): domain Eukaryota; kingdom Viridiplantae; phylum Streptophyta; class Polypodiopsida; order Polypodiales; family Pteridaceae; genus Adiantum; species Adiantum capillus-veneris. Next base: position 138,282,789 of record NC_140934.1, on the reverse strand, counting down.
TAGGTGGGGATTTGAAGACCATAAAGTGTTTGCTTGGCTGCAAACAAGGGGCTTATTCTCTCATGCCTTGTCCATTTTGCACTCGAGGGTACAAACCTAATGGAAAAAAATCACATAAGAGCACTGCAAAGGCCGGTTCCATGCTTCCATGGCAAGGGCATGGAGAACAAGGGTTAGATTGTCGTGATGTCGGAGATGAAGGTAGAGAATAGGAAGCGTCTATTCTGAGATGTCCCATGCTCAATGCCCCAGACCGTGATCAAAAGGACCACGCTTGGAATCCAATCTTTCGATTTCCTCTATCGAATGTACATTTTTGTACATTACACGCATTCATGCGCATTTTTGATAGGCTATTGAAGCTCGACATTGACTATGCTTTCACAATGAAACCGTTGGAAAAGTCCCAGGAAGCGATCGAAAGAGTGGAGGTACTCTTGAATTCCATTGGCTGTCATGGTGGAAATGTGTCTATCGTTGCTGAAAGGAACACAGGGGAGGCCCATGAAATTGCTCAACAAGTGTCAATGAGTGGACAAAAAGCTAGACACTTTTTGAAGAAAGTTTCCCAAGGAAAGCCAAGTCGATATGATGCTCAAAACAGCTCCAACTAGCAGGCAGGTAACCTTTGGGAGCTTTGGAAGGAGTTATGCAAAGCTACTACCGACAATGATTCAAATGGCCGGCGAGCTTGCAAACAAGCGCAAGCAAGTTTGGGCACATTTTGATAAAATGGTCAAGCTTATGGGCCTTAACAGCACAACAGAAGAACAACGCCAATCATTTCAAGAAGCCTTGGCGGATTTTACCAAGTTCTTCACCCTTTCTTGGGGTGAAAATAACATCACACATTACATGGTAAGTCATTTTACATGGTGTATTCATTACAAGGGATTGTTTTTATTTAATAATGTGGATCGTTTACTCATGTGAACAGCATATCTTGTTTGCGCATGGTGCATTTTTTATGCACAAGTATGGATCGCTTGAAATTTTTAGCACTCAAGGCATGGAGAAGTCCCATTATCGAGCAAGAGGAGTGTACTTCAAAAATACTCGACATGGTGGTGGACGGGTGCAATCCAATTATTTGGAGGAGATGTTCAATTGGTTTTTTCGCACAACATTTGCTTGTAAGCTCACAATGGAGCGTGCGCGACAATCCAAGATTGCTATTGAAGTGTGGAAATGGAGTCGTCAAGAGCATAGCAACAAGTGGCAAATGTCGCAAGGTTCCACCAAGCATGTTGCATGGAGGCGATGCAGAGTGCGACAAGGATCAAAGTGGATATTGCATGAGTCACTAAACGTGAACGCAGGGTCCAACTCTTAGCAACATGTTTATTTAAAAAATAATACTTTAAAAAAAAAAATAGTGTGAACAGGGCCCTTTTTAAATGGGCCCTTATAAATATTGCATGCTCTCATAAACCACTCATTTCTTAAGAACAGGTGAGCTCTTACCAACGAAATGGAGCGCACCAAACAAACCGCGAAAGAGCATCCGCCTGCCAACAAAAACACCCTCCAAGGATGTGAGAAGCCGTCATGGCTTAAAGGCGCAAGAAAACGGCCACGAACGCCTGGCCGTTCCAGGAACTCATCTGGTAGTGGGCATGGTGGTAGGGCACGAGAGTCATCGAGGACTGTTGAATCTCCACCTCCTCAAGATATAACACCTAGAAGGAGAATGAAGCAACGTGCCCAGCGTTGGAGAGAGGAAGAGGGCCAACAAACAACAGAGTCCGATAGGGAGCAGCCATCGTGCCACCAATGACAAGCATGACCATCCAGGACTCGGGTGGTCCATACAGACACTGAATCAGAGAGTGAGCCACCATGGCTGCGAGAAAAAATACCGCGCACACACCGGGTGGCCGTTGGGGGAAAGACATTGCCTGGAGGCCCAGGGAGCTCTCCCCACACAACAAGATTGGCAGCCAAGGGAAGAGGAAGAATCAGAAGAGGCTGCAGAACCAGCCCCTAAGCATGTAAACAGGCGCAAGTCTAAGTTTTTCAAGAAGCCTAAACGCCGTCCGCCAGGAAATGTGCAAGTGCCCCCAAGACAACCGCAGCGGCGCCAAAAAATAGCAAGGGCATTTGCAAAAATCCGCCACTACCAGAAGACGATGGAGCTTTTGATTCGATGCACCCCCTTTGCTCGCACTATGAAGGAGGTTCTTCAAAGCTATGGAAATCAGTATAGAATGCAAGCAATAGCGCTAGAGGCTATTGAAGAAGCTGCAGAGGCCCACATCATTTCGGTGTTGGAAGATACCAACCTATACACCATACATGCAAAGCGAGTGACAATACAGCCGAAAGATATGCAGCTTGCACGTCAATTGCGACGAGACTTCGAGCATTAGCCGAAGTTACCCCTCTTTTTGTATTGCACGCCCTTATCATTGTAATGATTTGACTTTCCAATGACAATATGATCAACAGTTGTGTCTACTGTGTCTACTATCTTTGTAATGAAATGAATTTGTAATTTCAAGTTCTGTATGTAATTTCAGTCAATTTCAGTAAATTTGTGCTTTTTAAGTACCCTTGGGGGTTGATAAGCCTACAAGGGGCAAAAAAACGCCAGGCCACAAGGGCACGCAAATGGCCCATCCATCAGTTTTGGATGGGCCATTTGCACTGTCGAGGGATATATGTTCGAAACTTGAGCCAGGTCAGCACCGGGCTGCTGGCTGTGGAAAAATTGAGTGAAAAATTATCACACCGCACAGTTCAGCAGCAATTAATTACTCGTTAATAATGTTGACGCACAACACTTGCTTGAAATTTGGCAACATCGACGAAACTGACACGCAATCGAGAAGAAGTGTCGTTAACGACACCATTAGTGCTAATGACAATTAAGGAGCTTAAACTCCCATTACAGATCACTCCGGGCCGTTAACGGCTCCGCAATCCATCAAAAAGAGATAATTAGGCTAATTTGCCGACTGACGAGAAAAATCCTACGGTGTCGATTCTATCTGTTGAATTTGCCTTCAATCACTGTCTATGCCGAAAGTAGTTCTTCTCCTATGACTGCTTACAAGCCTCGCCTTCCCCTTGCCTTCTTTAGCCTTGGTCGAAAGAGAGAGATCGAGGAAGAGTCCTCGCCTTCCCCTTTGCCTTCCTTAGCCTTGGTCGAAAGAGAGAGATCGAGAGAGAGAGAGGTAGCTATCTCTAGCTCCGAGCCCTCCTCCTTCTTCCTTGGCTTCGAGATGAGAGAGAGAGAGAACTTCCCTTTCCTGTTCCTTGCTCGTTGATCTCCCTCCTCCTCTTAATCTTTGCTCATACTCTAACTTCCCTTAAAAAAAACCCTCTTTTTCTATATTTTGCCAAGCCCATCAGTCAAGGCGCCGTGACTAATGTGGCGCGTGACTTATGGTGATGACGTGGCAACCTAAAATCGACCAGCGCCGTTTGCGGCGAGACTGGTACCAAAACTGTGCGCGAGGCGTCCCTCTACACTTTTTGACTCTGTGTCGGGGGCATCTGAGGCCTGAATTCGCCAGCGCGAGAGTTCTTTCCTCCTTGCTACCTACGGCTCTACCGCCCCGCCATGCTTTTCCTTCCTTCCATTAGCCTTTCACACCCTTTAAGTTTAGGGTACTCCTTAATTGAATGGGCGGCCAGTTTACTTCTTCGGTGGACCTTGTAGGGCACCACATTTGGCATACATATCGGCAAAGCTTGAAAAAACTCTCCATTGGGCGGCCATAATCACTGCAAGGACACAACATTTGTCATAAATGCCGACCAATGCAATGCCAAGCAGTTTATGTTTTGGGCGGCCATAGCCCCCTTTGCTTGTTTTCGGCTCTTGAAGGGTACCCCATTTGGCATACATATCAACTAAGGCATTGCCAAGCATATCATCTTTCCCTAGCAGCCCCTGTCGAGCAACCTCCTGACCAAATCTGTTGTCCATATCAGGAGACGACCTTGAGCACTTATTATACTGCGTTTAAAACCCTGGCTGCTGCTCAAAATTCCAAAATGGCACACCGATTGAGCGGTCCAGACTAGTACGAAACCGGCCCCCGGTGAATATTTAACGACCAATAACTTGGTAACCGTAACTCCAATCACTAATCTGAAAAGACCGACGCGCTCCACAAAGTGAGCACTTCAGGCCCGTGCATTCATTTCAATTTTATCATCTATGCTGCAGTTGCCCAATCCAGTACGGATCTACAATCGATTCAAACTTCAAACTGCCATAACTTCTTCACCGTAGCTCCAATCGACGAGCCGTAAAGACAGGCCGATAGAGCACTTCAAGCACTGCAGTTCTATATCATAATATCTCATCTGTGCTCACTTCAATCATTGCCCTTTTTGGCATCATTAAGGCATTAGTTGGCCCTTTAAAGCCGCATCTGGCATACAGTAAGCATTGAACTTGTCATGTTACCAGGCCTTAACTATTGTTCATTAATTATGTAGGCTTCAAACAACTTGATGTGCATTTTTCTAGCATCTTTCTTAGCATGGGAGCGGAGCTGCACGACAGCGCGCCCTTGTGGTCAGGCTTTTTTTTGCCCCTTGTAGGCTTATCTACCCCTAAGGGTACTTAAAAAGCACAAATTTACTAAAACCTATTGGTTTTGCAACATTATTTTACATGGATCCTTGTGGACACCCTTTTTTGGCCATTTCAAGCTTTGAATTCCCTATAGGATATCAAAAAAAGTAACATATTGTGAAACCAAGTGTCTATGCAACATGAATTTGGATTTTTCAAATGTCCAATGTAATTGGACTTTTTGGTGTAGGGGTGTACTAGGTAGAGCTAAAGCAGGTGATAGTGTGCTGGAAACTTCATTTCATAATTGATTTCACCTTTTCTAGTGTCCTTGAGTGTGAACATATGCTAGAATTGCCATAGAAAGGGTGCATCTAAATTAATGATGCAAAACCAATTCATTTCAATAAATTTGTGCTTTATAAGTATCCTAGGGGGTAGATAGCCTACAAGGGGCAAAATAAAGCCTGGCCACAAGGGCGCGCAAATGGCCCATCCAAAACTGATGGATGGGCCATTTGCGCGCCCTTGTGGCCAGGCTTTTTTTTGGACCTTGGTAGGCTTATCTACCCCCTAGGGAACATAAAATACTTAAATTTACTGAAATTGATTGAAATTACATACAGAACTTGAAATTACAAAGTCACTTATCAAAACAATTTTCATATCACCAATTGAAACAATTTTCAAGATTGACAAATCACATTCAAAAGAATTTGCAAGATAGAGAGACAATTTCAAATATTTGTTATTACTTCCAAAACGGTGATTTTACATCATGTATCTGAGGAGTTCATAATTTTTTTGACCATTTCCTCGCGCCTATTTTGAGCGTAAGGCAACTCCCTAGTCAAGAGGGAGTGCGCTATGGCCTTTGGGTCAGTTGACCCAATGGAATCATGTATCCCTATCTAGGCAAGCACTTTACCACGAAAGCCAGTGCCAAACGCTGTGCATACAAGGGATCTACGCACTTGGAACACTTGATGCGCAGTTTGAGCAATGGTGCTCAAACACAAAAACTTGCTCAAAGCTTTTAACGACCAAGTCATAAAATGGGCTTGGGCAGTAAATTCATTATGGATAATGGCCACATTGCCAGGGGGGAGTTGTCCTAGGTAATGCGCAAGGGAAGCTTGAGGTCCAAAGCCCGTCCACTTGCCACCCGTCCTTGCAGCAAAATCGTCAACCTCCATGACATCCTGTCATAAACCGATGAAGGTTGAGAAAAAAGACAATGAAGGATAAAATAGTAACATGAAATTTAGGATACAGTTTACCTCCTGCTCCTTGTCGTCCTCCTCCCTGTTGCCCTTTGCATCCAAGTCAATGCTCCCATGTACCACAGATACGACCTTTGGATCATCAGATGGGAGGTTGCATAATGGCATAGGCATCCTCACAACCTCAACCCTGGCTTGCGTGGCTTGGAGTTCTTCATCAGCCACATGCAACTTCTCTGCTGCGAGGACCTCCGCACATACAACTGCAATAGTGTCAGCAACAGAGTCCCCATCTGGCAAGAGCTTTCCTTCTAGGGCATCTTGCGTATTTTCTAAGGGACATTTGGTGCTGTTGCATAGCACGCTCAAGCATTCATCCATGCGCATGCCAAATGCTTTCTCCAAATCATGCAGGAACACATACTCCTCCCCATCCACTAACACTGAGGAGAAGCGACTGATTTCTACCTCTGGGATAGCCACATTCGTCAGTGGTAGTGGCACTGAAGTGTCACTAGGGCCAGCCGCAACTATGGATTTCTCAACCACTTCCTCAAGACCCCTAGGGTACTCGAGCCGGTGTGCCTTTCCTTCCATTGCAAGGTTCATGGGGATAACCTGCTACTCCTTGGTGTCCTTGATAAAGGACCCAACCTGAAGGTGTGGTAAGCAAAGCTCCTCCAAATCAGGTTCCTCGCTCACCAAGAAGATAAATGTTGCGAGCCGAGAAAGGTACTCCACCCCCAACTTGCGCTTCTTGAGCGCTGACACCCCTGGGGCTTGCTCGTTCAACTAATGGCCTGCATCGTTTGCAATTTCTTGGAATCGTTGCAACCGCTTGGAGAATGGGTGATCACCTTTGTGTATATAGCGCAAAAGATCGCAAGGCACCCAGATCCCTACATGTGGGGGGATAGATACATAATATTTTATGATGTCCTCCTCCATGAACGCAAAAATCTCAGCAAATGAATCCATGTGAAGGGCAACTGTGGCATCAAGGTCAAGGAGACGAGTAAAAAAGGTGTGGAGGTCCAACTTCCCTTTGTATTTGGTTTCCTCGAGGAAGAGGATGAAGCGTGACAAAGGGGTGGATGTGGCTGCAGATGCAGAGGCTGTGGAAGAATCCATGTCTAGCGTGGGGTGTTGACAGAGAGTGGAGGAGCTCAAGAGTTGCAAAAGTGAAAATAGTGAATGAGTTAGGTGGACCCCCTTTTATAATGGACCCTTTTTTTTAAGACATTAAAAAAAAAAAGACACTTTCACCAAAAAATGATTTCTCATCCCAATGCAAAAAATTATATTCAAAGGCATGATTTTCCGAAGCAAATCATGTTGATTACAACAGGGATCAGTTTGAAAATTGCAAGAGTTACAAAGTTATAAGATCGATAGCATAGTTCCATCCATCCCCCAGTCCTCCTCGACCTTCAGTTTGTCTTCCATTCTCTTCCCAATCTGCGGAAATTCATTACAATAAGCATCCAATGATCGACAAACCATGATGTATTGAAAATGTGGTGGAAGGATTCTCACCTTGTGACCTTGTAAATGAAATTGTGCTTGTTGAAGGGCCTCAAAACCCATAATAACCAAATGTTCTCGAACATTACTGAGAGTCCAATGCTTGTTGACATGGACTGCCTCCAAAGCATGGTTGGGCATCTTCACTGTAATGTCAAAGCTTGCAATAGCGCCGTCTACACTCTGTAAGGGAGTCCACACTCCAAGCTTGCACATCCAAGGATCATAGTGAAATCGTATGTACAAGGAGGTGTGGGATTTCAAATAGCACATTCTCATACCTGAAGCTCCAACCTTACAACGGTACCGGTCCCCGTTGTGCATGCCCTCCACAAAACCTCAGTCCTCTTCTAAAAGCCTTCCTAATTCCTCGTAATGCGCATCTTTACATACAAGCATTGTGGTAGTCTCCACAAATCCCAACTCTTTAAAAATGTGCATAAAACAATGAATAGGCAAACACCAACTCAAGCCCACAGACCTAGAAGCTTTAGAGTATTTCAAAGAGTTTTGGACATCCATTATCATCTTTTGCTTGAAAGATTCTACCGACCACAAATCTGGCACCGGCCACTCCATACTTAATAAGGAAGTTACTTTGATGGGTTCATGCGTTCCAAACGCTTGTGTAGAAGTAGGGACAATATAGGAGTGAGAATAGAAGAAAATCCTTCTTTGAACCAGTTTGGTTGGGCAAAGATGTGGGAACATTATTGCTCCAATATCCGCATGTATAGCATTGAATGTGCCGGAGAGACTATGTAGTGGTTGCTCCTCCACCAACGTGGATGGAAATATGACTATAAATGCATGACAAATCTTAAGTATGAATCCATAATAACATTACATTGTGATTTCACACCTAGCTTTGTATTCTCAAAACATGTACTTACAATGTGTTGGAAATCGAGGTGGTTGTTGCAAATGCATGGTTGACATTGAGAAAACATGTTGCACAATGGCTACGGTCCCCTTGTCTTTGCGGTTCTTGAAGCCAAGGAGCTTTCCTTTCCAATGAAGATCCAAGTTTGCACGATTCCGCACACAATGAGGGCCAATAGCAGATGGTTGCATGTATACCCAAGCACCTCTTGTGGCACCCACTCATCATCTACACCTCTAGTGTTGTGGTATGCAAGTGCTGTGACCTCATCCTTTGGCCGCCTTTGCGAAGTAGAGTTGGCCATGGTTGAGCAAAGAAAACTAGGAGGAGGAGAAGGACCTTGCTTGTTGCTACAATGTACAGAGGATAAAGTGATATGAGAAGGTGGATAACCCTTGTGGCAATGGGAGGAGAAGGTGCATAACCCTTGCTTGGTGTGGCAAGGGGAGGAGAAGGTGGATAACCTTTGCTTGGTGTGTCAATGGAAGGTGGTAGGGGAGGAGAGAGAAGCTTCCTTGCTGCAGCAATGGAGATGGTGTAGAGAGAGAGAGTGTTGGAGTAGAGGATGAGTGTGATGGTTGCAACCAAGGAGGGGTTGAAAAAGGGGGGTTCTAGAGAGAGAAATAAATAGTTCTCACTCACTATTTTTTGTTTTGCCAAAATAAATAGGTACAAAAAAGTTGAACTTTTACCATTCTGCAAACCTATCATCAAAGTTTCTATAGCCATGCTCAATACAAATAATATATGCATGTTTTCTTAGTTCCCGATTGTCCTTTATGTTCATAAGGAGACATGGAGCATGTCAAAATAATAATACATCTCTTACCAAGGGGAATCTTGGGGACAAAGATGAAGTGATAAATACTGCAAACATGAAAAAACTGGGTTCCACATTATGAGTTGTAGAATCCCATAGAAACTATTCAATATCTAGCCAAATTTGATCCTTATGACTAGATATGGTTACTACCTACAAAATGCATGTAGTTGTCACAAGAAACTAACAATATTGAAAAAGCTATACTTGATATACTAGAATGTTTCGTTTTCTTCTATAATTGAAAAAATCAATCATCGTTGTGTACTATGCAAAATAGGGTATTAGGTGCCCCAAAACTCAAGGAATATTAGCTTTATGTTACAATATGCGACATAGAAAATCAAAAATGTATTTGGATATCATGAAATCCACCGAAAAAATCATAGAAGAGCTAAAATTGGCTAAAAAATAGGATTTGTCAATTTTTGTAATTTGGTCATAACTTACAACTTTAATATTTATTTCTCCCTAGAAGCATCAGGACATGTTGAGGACTACTAAAGATAGTTCTCTAGCATTATAGACCTCACAAACATGAATTCTAGAGTGGTATAGTTGCAAAAAGTTGAAAAAAGCCAAAGACAGGACCCGTTTTTTCACACAGTTTAGGTTGTGAAATGTTGTGCAAGGACAAGGTTAAAGATGGAATTGATATTCCAAAAAAATGTCGAGTTTTTTTCAGCTCATGAGACAAATTTCTAGATAGATAGCACCTCAAAATACATTTTGAAACTCTTGACATAATTCAAGGAAAATGGTCACTTAACAGGACATAAAAGTGTCCCAGGACATAGAAGTGTCCCATTACCAACCTAGTGTTAAGAAGATGAAATTCGAGTTTTGAAAATTTTGAAAAATTTCAAATTTTTGGGATTTTTTCATAACCGGATCAAAAAGGAGGGAAGTTGGAGGTTCCATATGGCCCACCCACGCCCCCCCCCCCCCCCCCCCCCCCCCCTACCCCCCCTCCCCACCTTCTCACTAGGTAAGAGCCCATTTAAGAAGTGTAAGACTACTTTGTCCCCCTACATTTTTTAGGGCATAGAGTGTGTCCACCACCCTCTTCTCATTGGCTGGCCTCTAATTAACCTTAATCCCAAAGGCCCCTAGAGGGTTCATATTTTTCCTAATGAGACCAAAATAGGACCGTAATTGAACAACCACTAACCCAATAGCTACAAGACTTTATAGGGGGTTAACCCTAGGCTAGATGAGCATGTCTATGTCCTCCTATTCTAGTTTAGTTCAGGAAAAAGACCCTAACTTCTCAAGCCCTCTGCGAGAACCCAGTCGGAGACAAGTTGACAAAATGACACAAAACTTCACGGAGAGATGCTTCTCAAGAATTTCATCAAGCTTGTGTAAATTCTTCCATGATCAATCATCAAAAGTTGGGCCAAAACATTGAACCTTTGCACACTCAAAGTGGCATTTGGCTCTCATGGTCAAATGGTACGTCCGTTTGCCACCAGACTTCAAGAGCATCATCAACATACCATCAATAACCAAAACATATGGTCAAGCATCAAGGAAAATTGTTTCCAACCATCTCCTATCAAAAAGACGAATTTTTAGCAACAAATCACCAAAAATGGTATCCATAAGGCCAAAGGCAACACCGAAGCCATGGAAAGGTCCCCTACGTCATCTACAAGCTTGGGTGATTGAGCTCAAGAGAAATTGTTGTGAAAAGTCATCTTCAAGAGATAAAATCCATTTCAAAGTTTGAGATATCAAACAAGGACTTTCTAAGTTAATCTAGTGAATTTCAAAGTTGAACTAGAGCTACAAGGGCTAAAGGCACTACCACACATCTTCCCAATGCATCAGAACCAGAATTTTACATCTCAGACATCATATGGTATGATGTCTGGCTGTCATTTTCAAGTGATCATTTTTCCACACCAACCCTTTCATTATGCTTAGTACAACTCACATACCAAGTCTCATGCAATTTGGACCACACGAAGCCATTATTTGGCCAAAAATCGCTAAGTTGGAGTCCTTAGCAAAATATGGTCTTATCCATAGAAATAATGCTCCAAACTCAAGGAAACTTCACATAAGGCATGCACATAGCATAAACATCCTATCCCCATGCTCATATTTTAGTTTTTCAAAGATAGATAGTATATGTGTATGATGTCTAGACCTATCATACAGACATTATGTCAACATTTTGGGTATCTAGATCTGAATATCATGGGATATATTGCCTCTACACTAAGTTTGGGCACAAATGGACAGGTTTTGATCATTGTCCAGCTCATTTTGAAAATCAAAAATTCTAAAACACCTTCTATGATATTGGGTGCATGAGCACTTGTGCAAATTTATTTTTGAACACATCATGAGCAAGCTGCACACCAAGTTTAAGCCAAAATATCCAGCATAGAAATCATATGTGTATGATGTCTAAACCCTTCAATTTTGACATGCTGCAGTATTTTTGAAGTCACCATCACTTTTATCACATCCTTATGTGATTGTCAACCAACATCATGTTTGGACAACATTTGACCTAATTATACCCATGTGGCAAAAATGTAGACACACAAATCTCATTCATGGATTCTAGTATCCAAAAACAAACCCAATTTCAAATTTGAGGCTGTATACTCCATGCCCATGCTATGGACATCCTACCCTATAAGTTTCAAGCTATTTGCAACCAAAAGACATCATACACATATGATGCCCCAAGGTATTAAACTGCCCACCCGAAGAGGTTTTAGCCTACCCTATGTTTTAACCTTATGCCATGAGTCTATCCACCAAGTTTTAAGCAATTTGAACCTCACTTAACCCAAATGCACCCAATTTATCATTTTAGAGTCTAGAAAGAACTTATAAGAAAAATTCTTGCTCATATTCGGTTCAAATCCCATTCCAAGCATATAGGTGTGGTGTACAAGCTATGACCTATGCATATGTCAAGTTTCACCTCAGTCAGAGAACATAGACATCATATGCGTATGATGTCTCACAATGTAAAATGAGCATACAAATGCACTTTTTTCCATTTGAATAAAATTTTAGTCCTTGATTAGCTTGTGGTTCAACTTTGAAATTATCTAGATAGCTAAAAGCTGATGAATTGCCAAATTTTGCAAAAAGATGCTAACTTTGGAACTTGGAGTGCATGCAGGATCAATGAAATCAGGCAAGTCGCCTGTAAAGAGGAAAAGGCATACTCTGAAAGATATCATGGTAGCAGCAAAGCCTTTTACCATCCCATATGAAAAATTGAAGCTGACTAAAGTATGGATGTAGACACACTAGAAGCAGAAGGCATTAGGCTATATCGAGGGACATTCAAAGATCCACACGACAATATTGTGGATGTGCCAATGATTCCAAGAGAGCTCAATGAATATTCCATCAAAGAGGGAATCCTCAATCACTTATAAAGTGTGGACCTGCATGAATTATTCATATAAGTGTCAGCTGGAGTTGACTTGCAAAGAATTTATGAGCTGACAACCACAATCAAGAAAGACGGCATGATAGTCCTCACCACACTTAAAGGGGAAAGCAAAGAAGTCGCCATTACTCCACAGATCATTGCCGATTCCTTGGAACTGCACAATGATTCCATCTCTATCCGAAAAAAAAGAGATGAAGTAAAGGTATACTCTCAGAAGAAGATCAACCAAGCTTTTGAAGACCTAGTGGACCCAAGACCAAATAGAATACAAGTTGTACAACCAACTTTTCCATGTCTGCAAACAAGCGGCCACAAGAGTACATGGCCCCTCCACATTCATTGCCACCACTAGTACTTGGGCACTGGGAAACAATGTACCAAAGGATGTGAGCTACACCCATTATATACATGAGCAGATAGTGGGCTTGGGGACTGATAATCCTAAATACATTGGTGGTGCAGAGATTCTAGCAAAAATTTCATATGAATCTATTGGGACACTAAGACAATTGCTAGACCCACACACCAAGAATGAGTGGCTAAGATTGAAACAGGATATAGAAGACAAACCTTCTACACAAGTGGCACCACCTGCTAAGACAATTGCTAGACCCGCACACCAAGAATGAGTGGCTAAGATTGAAACAGGATATAGAAGACGAACCTTCTACACCGGTGGCACCACCTGTCTCTACATGGATTATGAGAAAGCTGGAGATGGTGCAAGAAGATACAATGGAGGAACCTCCAAAGAAGGAGGGAAAAGCTCTGATGACCAAGGAGGAAATACCAAAGGAGACCAATAGTCAAAGGCACCACGTATTGAAAGATTAATAGAGCAGTTCATGGCCAATAGAGCACTTAAAGGGGATTTCAAAGAGTACTAGGGGCCATACCCAAAGAAAATGGGTGGCAGTTCCTCTCAACCCCTAGAGGACCAATTCGACCACTACATTAGGGCCTATGAAGAGACTGAGTGGGTGATTGAACAGCAAACTCTAAAGCCATTCACCACCACTGAGGAAGTCCAAGACATTAAGAAGAAGCTACAAGAGCAGCCAGAAGCACGAGAAACAAACAAAGAAAAAGAAGAAGGAGATACCAAGGCACAAGGAGGAAATGTGACACCATTAGCATCTCCCCTTGTATTCAACCAACCACCAAGCCAGAAAACCCCAGCATCCCAGCAGAAAAATCTTCCAAAGATGAGATTAGGAGCTGGGCCAAAGCCAAGGGCCAAAGCCAAAAGAAAAGGAAAAGACTAGAAGAAGCACCTATGACAATCTCCTCAAGGAAGGGTATACATCCACCAAGGATGCTTCCGAAGCCTTCTATGGTACATCTAATTCACCATGCTCTACAAAGAACAAAGGGAAGGCTGTAGAAAAATCCAAGGACCAAGGCAAAATAGAAAGGGGACAAAAACTGCATGTATCCCCACTCGGAGTGCCAGGGATGATACCAATTCAATGCCATGATGGAGACCTTTGGAGAGTCCATGCCGTCCCCATCTAGTGGGAGTACTGCGCAGTATGGTCCATCAAGTCCCCTTGGCTGGACCCTTGCCAGAGCCTATAGCCAAAAGTGTGGTAGCAGCTCACAAATAGGATGTTAGGGATGCACACCAAATTTTAGATTGGATCAGAACAAGATCACTCTTTGTAGTTGAAGAAAAAAATATGCTCAAAAAAAGAGAAGAGAATATGATGAAAGAGCATGACAACCTTGAAAGAGAGCAGCAAAGATATATGCAAAGAGCAGAGATCATTGAAAATGATCAAGCGACACAAAGAAAAATACTACAGGAAGTGTTAGAAAATAAGACGTAGCTAAATATATTTTTGAGTAGATTACTTAATGGACGGAGATAGATTTCACACACAAGAGATTATAGAGTAGAGAGAGAGAGAGAGAGTACACACAATATACGTGGTTCACCCAATGTGGGCTACGTCCACGGGAAAGCAGCCACTCAATGTCTTTAGCACTTCAAAAGAAGAAGTAGTTTACGAAGGGATTAAACCCTTGATAGAGCTCCCGCCTTGCTTCACTCTCACCACCTCACACTCACCTTGTTGCATCAACTTCACACTATGAAATGTGTGTAGAAATGGCCTCCTTTTATAGGCCAAAAGGGCTGCCCTCTCTTATGAGAGACAGCCATGTGTAGCCGCCCTTGTGCGAATAAGTCCAAATCGGACCCTCCAATCCGCCCATGTGTGGCCGCCCTTGAGAAGACAAGTCCGCTTTTGAATTCGGACACCGGCCACCGGCCATTGACTTCCGACTACCGACCACCGGCCAACCGACCGGTTGCTTTCCAACCACTTTCCGGCCGCCGTCCGGCCATAATATTCTGGCGAAAAGGAATATTCCGTTAAAAAAAAAAGTCTCGGGGGCCTTCGCCCCCGAGGCCTCTAAAGTTGCCCCTGATTCTTGTCCGTGAAAATTTTGGTTTCCGGTGAGTGATTTTCCTTCACGCACGATGGCTTCTCCTCATAATGGGGGCCTTACAAATGTGCGCTTTTACCATAGAAAATTACAAGGGTAAATCAGGCTCCATACTTAACAATCTCCCACTTGGAGACTGATCTCCAAACCAAACCTGTGACTGCTTTCCATTCTGGCTTCTTATCCTTGAATGCCGATTGAAGATGAGCAAAAGCTCAACTTCTCCTTGTTGACCACCTTTGTAAACATGTCTGCAGGATTTTCACTTGTATGCACCTTTCCTAGCTTTAGTTGTCCCTCTTCCAAAAGAGTGCGTATGAAGTGATATCTCACCTCAATGTGCTTTGTCCTTGAATGAAAGGCTAAGTTCTTTGCAAGATGGATAGCGCTTTGGCTATCACTGTACAAGACACAATTGTCTTGTTTGAATCCAAGCTCTTCTAAGAATCTGTGAAGCCACAGAATTTCTTTGCTTGCCTCCGTCATTGCTACATACTATGCTTCCGTGGTAGAAAGTGAAACCACTTTCTGCAGCTTTGAAGCCCAGCTTACTGTTGTGCCTCCAACCGTGAACACATAGCCAGTAGTGCTCCTTCAAGTATCTTTGTCACCTTCCATATCTGCATCATCATACCCTTCTAGAAAAATATCAGTTCCTCCAAAATACAAAGCATTTGTTGTTGTCCCTTTTAGATACCTAAGTATCCACTTCACAGCTTGCCAATGCTTTTTACCTGGGTTGTCCATGAACCTACTCACAACTCCCACTGCATGTGCAATGTCTGGCCTTGTCTAGACCATAGCATACATTAGAGAACCTACCGCTGCAGCATATGGAACTTTAGACATATAGGCTATCTCCTCTTGTGTCTTTGGACACATATCCTTCGTTAGTTTAAAATGACCAGCCAAAGGTGTAGAAACTGGTTTTGCATTTTGCATTGCAAACCTTTCTAATACCTTCTTGATGTAATCTTCTTGAGATAGCTTTATTGTCTTCTTCGTCCTGTCCCTTGATATTTTCATACCAAGTATCCTCTTTGCAGCACCTAAATCTTTCATTGAAAAAGATTTGGACAGCTCCTCTTTTAGGTCTTTGATGTCCTGCATGTTAGCACTTGCAATCAACATGTCATCAACATACAACATTAGGATGATGAATTTCCCATGTCCCAAATTCTTCGTGTAGACGCAGTGATCCGAGTTTCATCTTGCGAATCCATGATCCAACATCCATCGATCAAACTTCAAGTACCATTGTCTTGATGCTTGCTTTAAACCATACAAGCTCTTCTTTAATATGCAAACCATTTTCTCCTTACCTTTTACTTCATACCCCTTTGGTTGAAGCATGTAGATTTCCTCCTCTAAGTCACCGTGAGGGAATGCCATATTTACATCCATTTGCTCGAGATTTAGATCATCAGCAGCCACAAGGCTTAAGACAAGCCTAATTGAGTTCATTTTTACAACAGGAGAAAATATTTCATTGAAGTCAATACCTTTGTTTTGAAAAAAACCTTTTACCACAAGCCTAGACTTGTACCTTTTCTTCCCACCTTCTTCTTCCTTCAGCTTGTACACCCATTTGTTTTGAAGTGTCCGCTTACCTTAAGGCAACTCAACCAACTCCCATGTTTGGTTGCGATGTAGTGAGTCCATCTCCACTTGCATGCTCTTCGTCCATTTTTCTTTGGATTCATGTTGCATAGCGTCTTCGTATGATTCCGGCTCTCCAGAATCTGAGATCAAGAGATGGTTGAAGGAAGGAACAAACCTTTCTGGAGGTCTACTTGCTCTTGTAGATCTTCGGAGAATAGGTTGAGGCTCCTCATTTGGTTGACGTTGTTGCACCATATCACCGTTTGTAGTCCTTGAGTCTTCACCGCCCTCAAGCTCCATGTACTCATCACTTGTTTCTTTTGTTTGTTTTCTTTCCAAGTAATCTTTGTACATATTTTTTTCGTTAAAAATTACATCCCTACTCCTTAAGATTTTACCATCTTCAGGATTCCATAGGCGATACCCAAAGTCTCCTTCTCCATAGCCAATGAAGAAACACTTTTTGGACTTTGCATCTAGCTTTGATCTTAGGCTTCTATCTATGTGCATGAAAGCCTCACGCCCAAACACTTTGAGAAATGCATAATTCACCGGTTTACTTGTCCATGCCTCTTCTGGAACTCCCCCATCCAATGCCGTTGAGGGTGACCGATTGATTAAGTACACAGACTTACTTACAGCTTCCGCCCAAAGCTCAAGCGGTAGGCCTGCATGTAGCCACATGCTTCGTGCTCGTTCCATGATTGTCTTGTTCATCCTTTCCAAAATCCCATTTTGTTGAGGTGTCCTTGGGGTTGTCCTTTGCCTCCGAATGCCATTGCTAGCACAAAAGCTTTCAAAAGCTTGGCTGCAATATTCGCCTCCATTGTCGGATCTGAGGCATTTAACCTTGGTACCTGTTTCATTCTCCACAAAGGCTTTCCACCTTTGAAATATGGAAACTACATCCGATTTATTCTTCATGACATAAACCCATGTTTTTCTAGTCTCATCGTCTATGAATGTTACATAGTACAATGAGCCACCAAGTGATGGTGTACTCGCAAGACCCCAAACATCAGAATGAACCAACTCAAGTTTTTTATTTTTTCTTTCATTTCCTAATTTTTGAAATTTTACCCTCTTTTGTTTACCATAAACACAATCTTCACAGAACTCTAAGTCCACTTCTTTCAAACCTGGTAGAAGCTTCTTTGTTTGAAGGATTTGCATTCCTTTGGCACTCATATGCCGAAGTCGGTAGTGCCACACCGCACTGTCAACTTCTGTAGTTGCTGCACAAGCTGAAGGTTGCGTGATAACAGTACACAAGTAAAGTGTACCGACTTTTTCTCCCTTGGCAACCACCAAATATGCCTTTGAGATCTTCCACCATTTGCTTCCGAATGCAATGTTGTGACCTTCATCGTCCAATTGTCCTGTAGAGATCAAATTTTTGCGAAGAGAAGGAACATGCCTAACATCTTTAAGCTTCCATTCATTTCCGTTAGCAGTTTTGACAGAAACTGTACCTTTGCCGACAATCTCACAAGCTTCATCATCTCCCAAGTATACATACCCAAAATTACCTTTGGTGTAGTCTTGGAAATTTTGCTTGTGTGATGTCGCATGGAATGAAGCCCCGGAATCTACTATCCAGGAATTAGACACATTGTCTAATGAGAGAATTAGAGCATCTTGCTCTACTTTACCTGCCACATTGGCCTCCGATGTTGGCTTGTTGTCTTGAGACTCTGTCTCCTTCTTCTTTTTGGACCAGCAATCCTTCTTGACGTGGCCCTTCTTGACGCAGTTCCAACATTCAAGAACTGACTTTGTGCGTGACTTGCTCTGCCTTGAGCGATCACGACCCTTTTGGTTTTTGAACCTCTCCTTAGGCCTTCCTCTTGTTTCCACTGATAGTGTAGCACTTGATAATTCTCCTATGCTTCTCCTTCGCATTTCCTCGCTTAGGAGAACACCCACAACATCATCAAACTTAAGAGTATTTGTGCCAGAGATAGAATTACTTACAGCCATCACAAGGCTGTCCCAACTATCCGGTAGAGATGATAGTATAAGGAGAGCTCGCACTTCGTCATCGAAATTGATTTTCACAGATTGAAGTTGACTTATGTTTGTGTTAAAGTCATTTAGGTGTTCTGCAACTGAACCATTCTCTGCCATCTTTAGATTGAACAAACGCTTCATAAGAAATACCTTATTGGATGCCGATGGTTTCTCGTAGAAGTCGTCAAGTGACTTCATCAAGTCCTCCGTGTTCTTCATCTCCGAAACATTGAAGGCCACCGTTGACCCCAAGCTTAACCGGATTGTTCTCAGTGCGTTTTGATCAAGGACAATCCATGCTTCATCTGCCATTGTTGTGGGCTTCTTCGCAAGACCGCCTAGTGGCAAATAGAGGTCCTTATGGTAGAGATAGTCTTTAATCTGCATCTTTCAATGTTGGTAGTTTTTGCCGTTGAACTTCTCAATCTTGAGCTTCCCTTCCTCCGCCATAACTCCCACTCAATTCAAAGAATCCTTTCCTTGAGATAATTTAGCTACGAGCAATCCTTGCTCTGATACCAGTTGTTAGAAAATAAGACGTAGCTAAATAGATTTTTGAGTAGATTACTTAATGGAGAGAGATAGATTTCACACACAAGAGAATATAGAGTAGAGAGAGAGAGAGAGAGTACACACGATATACGTGGTTCACCCAATGTGGGCTACGTCCACGGGAAAGCAGCCACTCAATGGCTTTAGCACTTCAAAAGAAGAAGTAGTTTACAAAGGGATTAAACCCTTGATAGAGCTCCTGCCTTGCTTCACTCTCACCACCTCACACTCACCTTGTTGCATCAACTTCACACTATGAAATGTGTGTAGAAATGGCCTCCTTTTATAGGCCAAAAGGGCTGCCCTCTCTTATGAGAGACAGCCATGTGTAGCCGCCCTTGTGCGAATAAGTCCAAATCGGACCCTCCAATCCGCCCATGTGTGGCCGCCCTTGAGAAGACAAGTCCGCTTTTGAACTCGGCCACCCGCCACCGGCCATTGACTTTCGACCACCAGCCATCGCCCATTGACCACCGGCCACCGACCAACTGACCGGTTGTTTTCCAACCACTTTCCGGCCACCGTCCGGCCATAATATTCTGGCGAAAAGGAATATTCTGGCGCAAAAAAAAATCTCGGGGGCCTCCACCCCCGAGGCCTCTAAAGTTGCCCATGATTCTTGTCCGTGAAAATTTTTGTTTCCGGTGAGTGATTTTTCTTCACGCACGATGGCTTCCCCTCATAATGGGGACCTTACAAATGTGCGCTTTTACCACAGAAAATTACAAGGGTAAATCAGGCTCCATCCTTAACAGGAAGTTGAGGCTAAAAGAGACACCCTCACTCTACAAATAATTGAAATGTCTAAGGAGATACATAATAAATTAGCAATCCAAGAACTCACCATAAAAAGGCTAAGAGGGATTCCAAGGGCTCCTAGAGCAAGTGGAAGAGTAGATAACCAAGCCGTACAAGCCTTGGAAGCCCAAATTGTATTTCTACAAAGGGAATTAAAGCTAGATCAATGACAAAGAATCCACATTGCAGAAGAGTCATTGGTAGCAGAAGACAGACTAAAAGAACAACAGCAAGGGCTTCAAAAAGAAAATGATGAGCTAAAGAAACAATTGGAGATATTGCAAGACCTGCTAGTCAACAATGCAAAAGAGGAAACAAGAATGGATGAGAAGATACAGCAACAACTAGCAGACCTAAGGCAAGAAGTAGAGCGAGCACGGGGTCAACCTATAGATTTGGATCCAAGTGACTCTAGAGTCAATGCCCAACAAGAGCCTATGGAGCTCCAAGAAATTTTTGAAGAACCTATATTGGTGGAGACCCCTCCACAGATCCAAGAAGAAGGACATGTCCTAACTGATGAAGAGGAGGCTTGCCTCCATATTTTAATAAAGAAATCAATTGAATACATTGAAAATCTACCATAGAATGGGAATAGAGGATGCTACATTATATGTGTCCTAAAGCTTGACACATATTTAATCAAAGAGGAGTGGATGTAGCCATCCCTTCCCTACCCTTTACTCAAGTATGAAGTGATGACAATGAAAAAGCACATCCAGTAGGAGGAGACAACACCCATCTTTGATGGCAATGTCAAGGATCAAGAAGCCTCCAAAACCCGGGTAGGTCACCTAATAAAAATGTAACCTATCACGTGAGTTCAACAGAAGGGTATTTAAAGTTCTTGAAACTTACAGAAATATATATATAGAAGGGCATTATTTTTTCAAATTTGAAAAAAACTTACAGATTTTAAAAGAAAAGCGTACATTATATTCTTAACAAAATTCACAGATAAGGGGTTTTACAAACATGTCTTGAACGCACGTGATATGGTAGTTTTACACATAGTGAACCCCCCAAGCTCCAAAAGGATAGTGGATTCACAGCCTAAAAGGAAAAAAGGGTGGATCCCCAAGTATCCACCCAGCATACCTTGTATGTCTGGTTGATACACCAAAATTAGTAAGGGATGATGTTTCTTTTTGCCATGTGCCAAGATTGAGAACCTAGAAGGATCACTCTAGCTTATTGGGAAAACATACCAATTGGCTTAATTATCATAAGCTTTGCCCAAGGAAGGAGAGAGAATAAGTGGAGCTTATATGGTGATACCCTCATTGGCTCCATTAATCTTTTCACTGGATCTCCTGACTTGATATGTGTAATGCTCAAAAAGATATGATAAATGCTATTAGCCTGCATTGAGGTGTTCGCATCGCATAAAGCCATGGACTCAAGTCTACTATCAATGGGTGACACACTCCAGAAGCTGGCTTACAACCTCTTCACTCAACCATCACCACAAGTACTACATCATTTCTACGAGAGAGTGATGTTTTTACTAAGTTATCACATGCAAGCATTTGAAGAAGCATTTTATACGGACTTTTATTACTTAAAATAGTGAAGTTTTTGGACCAACAATGAGCATCAGAAACATAAGATATGAATAATATTTGAAGAAGATTAAGCCACTAGGGTTCTATTAATTCAGCATGCAAAGCCTACAAAGACGAAGAACTATCATGTCAGGGACAACATGGACATGCAGGGGGGGAGTGTTGATGGCTAAACACGGGAAGCTACAACATTTTTGTATTATCTAAATTTGATGAGAAGCAGGGATATTTTGTAAGGGTTAAGAGATCATTTTTGGTGGGAATGAGCCTCTAAGGAGGATTGTATATAAGCCAATTTTTGTAAACCTAAAACAACTTTTGAATCAATCAAATTATTGTGTTCAATGTGCCATGTGTGTGTGTGTGTGTGTGTGAGAGAGAGAGAGAGAGAGAGAGAGAGAGAAAGAGAGAAAGAGAGAGAGGTCTCATCTCTTTGCTACACGTGCTGCAAAGCAACCATTGTGAAGTCGACACCACCAATGAGTTAGCAACGGCAAGGGTTGCGCACCAACACCAAGCTTGCAAAGGTTTGGTTCCATCGAACTCCCACGAGTTGAGTGAGTTATCTGCAAAGTACGTATCTGTTTTATGAGTTCTTTATACCAATGCGTTCACGGTGAGTAGAGCTACATGTTAGGACCATACATGACAAAAAATGGTGACCTCTAATACACTATCTTTCTTCATATGTGTTTGTTATACAAAGTGGTTACAAACAAGGTGTTGGGTTAGAGTCCATAGGGTAGTGACCTCTTGGTAAGTAGAGTGTAGCCTCTGAGTTTTGTGGAGTTTGAGCACATTTGGTCTTGATTCAGAGAGTGAGAGCATGTAGGTTGAGTTTCATTCATGAGCACATAGGATGTCCAGATTTGGTTTCCTTGAGTAGTGATTGTCTTAGAAGGTCGAGTAGGTGTTTGACAAGCATCCACTTGTTTCCATGTGCTTATGGGTCGAGCTTTGTCCTTGGCTGACATTTAGTTTTTTGGTCTTGTTCTCGCTATGCTAGCATCTGCTCGCGGCATATTTGTCAACAAAAACCACATAGCACATACATTTTAGTTGCCACCGGTCTGCCCAGGTTCTTCATACTTGCTTCAGCCCTTTTCCATGCATTTGTTGACACCCATAGCCCTACATAGCACACTTCCTAGCTTGGATCAACTTTGGTTGCACCAACATCCTTCAAGTACGGGATGTACTTGTGTGTGGAGGTATCTACAAACACTTTGCAACATGAGTGAGAGGGACCCTCATTAACCTTTCTCCACACCGGCTAAACCAAACTCCATGAGTTCTTGGACCATGTTGTGCACTGTGTGACTAACAACATGTGCCAAACAGACTCTACCATGTAGGTCTATAAATTTTTCAATAGGGAACAAAATTGGGATGGTATCATAATGGACAATGAATAGAGAAAATGACACGTTGCCAAAGTGGTTCTTGAAACACTACTTTCCCAAAATTCAATGTAGTTACATGACCTTATGTGGATAAAATCCTGCATCCTTCTTGCAAAGTGTAAGCAAAATTTTGCAAAAATAAAACTAGACCTAAAACATATGCTTAGGATGAGGTGAAAAATATTGTATACTTACCTAGAGGTAAAGTGCATATTTCAAAAAGTAAGGATATTGGTGAACCTAAATAAATTTAAACTATCAATCTGGGTGTTGCCTTGGCAATCCAAACCCCTTTGGTATATCTTGCCAATAGCTCCCTTGGTGAGAGTCTGAAGAGGACTTACTACCCCGTGGCAGATAAAAAATTTCTTTTGCTAAAAATAAAAGTATGAGGGTTTCCAAAATTGACCTTCAACACTTTTTGAGTGATGTAGTAATCATAAGTTGGTTCCTACCCCCAAAAAGGTGCCTTGATAGACAGTACTAGTGCTATACAAAAAGTAGGGGATCCACTGAAGTTGGAATCATATTCACAACTAGATCTTTGGTAGACTTGAAAGTTCATAATCTTGGATTGTTTATGGACATCCATGCTGTTTGAAATGTTTTCTTCCTCTACATACCTTGGTAGAGAGAAGCCTTTACGAGTTTAAGACTTACAAAAACTCAACTTGATCTTCACACTAAAAGTATGTAGTGCTAAAGTAACACCCAAAAAATCACTAATGGCAAGAGTCTTACTTGTCCATTAGAATCAATATGTACTCACTAGGTATAATTGTCTGATTTTGATAGCAATCATTGATGGATTACAAATAGATGACTTGTATCCATTCCAAAGTATCTGGCTTGTAGCTCTTCTAAAATAGATGGCTCTTAGCCCTTGGAAAACAGATCAACTTGGAAAGATTTTAGTAATGCCTAATTTCATTATCCCTTTAGAGACTTAGGAAATAAAAAGAGAGAGAATGTTGGGTTGAATAATGTCCCTTATTCTAATGCGATGTGTGCTCTTTACATATGCGTATGTGCATACAATGTCTAACTCGTGTCTTATCCTATAAGTGTATAACAATCTTCTTCTTCTTGTTTAATGAAGTGATTATAAACATTCAATATGTAATAGTGTCCTTGACACAGTATTGGGTGTTATAGAGGAATCATAAACAATGATGAGGTGGAATAAAATATGGTGTTTAATGAAGTGATTATAAACATTCAATATGTAATAGTGTCCTTGACAGAGTATTGGGTGTTATAGTGGAATCATAAACAATGATGAGGTGGAATAAAATCTAGTGTACTGGCACACCATGCATGCAAAGCAGAAAAGAGAATGAGAATCCCTATGGTCTCAACAAAGTGAGCCAATACCATAAGTGCCATGCACAATTGGGGTTGGCATGGATACATCACAATTCAATGTTATCCTACATCAAATGTAAACCTATATCCCTTTAGTGCCAAATATCCATACTTGTGTGTCAGTGATTTTGATCCCAAGTCAATGGGAAATACCTCAGCATGGGTTAGAAGCCTTGCTTCTCATTAAATATGTCAAAGCACTTTTATTTTCATAGTAGGTAATCCTTTCCAAATTAAAGGTTTAAACATAGAAAAACAAGGAAAACTTGAAATTGTCTAACCTTATCGTTATGTTGTGACCGGTTGTCTTGACTTTCGAGGGAAAATATTATTTTGAGAGTAATTTGCAACCTGATTTTTCTTTTTATGTTGGAAGCTGACTCGTAGCCATATCTTCGGCTAGAGTGGGAGCTGTCGTATATTCCATATATGCCCTCTAAGTTTGTGTCAGACTGACACCCAATAATTTAATCGGTAGATACATTGCAAAGTCCCCCAAGCTCGTATGCTGATAGTCCAAACTTTGGAAGACACTATGCAATATGCCTTAACCAAAAAGCCTTGCTGCATATACATGTTGTTGTGCTCATAGCCAATATATGCTCCTTCCATGATATAGCTATTATGGCCAATTTTATTTCACCTTGTCAAACAGTTACAACTAATTGACCATGTCAATTTGTATACCATATTGGGAAGCATAAATTTCACTCACAAAGCATACCTTAAATTATCCAACGATGCCTCAAAGGAAGTGTTCTCCATCCGCTTTGATGGGTGGTAATAAAGAGTCCGCCATGCCAAGCACCTGTGCCTCCTTCATCAAGGCTAGCAACAAGCCGTGCCAATCTCTATGAGATTATCAAGCACTACCATGCCCTGTCCTTTCCAGGCATGGGAAGAAGCCTTGCTTTTAAGCGAGATCATTTCTCACTCAAACCTTGCTTGATTGTTGACTGATTGTTGCAAATAGTATGTTTGAAAACAAAAATATCATGCTTTTGGTAATACTCACAAGCCTTGCTTGTGCCTTGAGTGCTGAAATTGCACAACTATGGAAAAATGTCCATGGCAATATACATATCCGTTGCATGCCATAGCCACACCGCAGCAAGTTCATGAAAAATTTGTTAGACAAAATCAAACACAATTGCATACCTCATCAATTAATCAAACCATCTAGCAGCCTCAGCCATATCGCCTGTGCTTTCGAGCATCCTTGAACCTCCAACCACTGCCAATTTTCCCTTGACTTTGTTGTCCTTCATTTCCTTGCTTACAATCGAACAATCTTCCAAATGTACATCCGTCCCTTTCCATAAGATTTGAAAAATTTGTGTTGCACTTAAACTACGGTAGGCCAAGACATGCAATAGTCCTTCGAACCTTGCACCTTTTTCAATTTTATTCAAAGCCTTGCTCAAATGGTTAAGACCTTATCATTTCCTTGTCAATACCTTCATACCAAAAGTGATCCATGCCAAAAAAATATGGCTTTAGCATCGGCAGATTTTCGTTAATGTCCTTGAGCTTGTTTGCAATCTTGCATGACTTGCATGTTGTGCATTGCATGTCATTCATGGTTCTAAATACCCCTCATGGCCCTTGCCATTAGCCATGCTAGGCTTTGACCACTGCAAGAAAATACCCTAGGGTGGCCTTAGGGCACCCATTAGGGTTCCCATTGGAGGCAAAAAACTCAAAAAAACAAACAATGTAAAACCTGGTTCTAGTTCAACGATGTCACTAATTTCATAGGGACTTGTCCTCACCTAGCTTTCCATAGCTTGCTCAGATGATCCTATGGCAAGGTCGGACTTTTCTCACCATGACACGTGCTCTCAGCAAGAAAACTTGGACTCAAGTCGGTGTAGGTTGGGCCGAGTCCCACCCTTGCTCCAGGGGGGCGCTCTCACAGCGTCTTAACGGCTACCAATGTTCCTTCCTCTACATAAGGGACCATGCCCGCATTGTAGCATCAAGAAGAGGATCTCCTCACGAAGCTTTCCCACGGCCACACACACACACACACACACACACACACACACACACACACAGAGAGAGAGAGAGAGAGAGAGAGATCATGCATAGCCATGCAAGGACACTTTTTCCATCCTCCATAGCTCTCCTCTCCACCAAGTTTTGATACCAATGTAAGACCATAGGGACTCAATCATGCAGCTCTCCACCCAGCCTCACCATATATAGGCTCCTAGTCTGCTAAAATGGAACCCCTTCACTGCATGTGAATCTTGGTCTTTGGCCCTGTCCCTTGGCATGCCCGGTCTTACCCTAGGCTTGACATTGACCATAATAAAATTTGAATATCCATCACATCCATGTACCGAATGAATTAGTTGAGTAGCATAACGGAACTTTTTTATGTGTATACACAACCATTCGTTAAATTTGTTTAATAATACTTGTAACCTTAACAAGTCTTACTAAGTATCTGATAGTTTCTGGCCACTAAAACTGTTCTTGATACAATGTGCTCAAAATGGTCTAGTAACTGATTTGACCAGCACCTAGGGACTTAGTCGCAACACACAATTCAAATAATGGGTGCCAGTGTCAGTCACAGAGACTCATATTCTCCACATGTGTGGAATATTTCTTAGACCGTAAACACTCTATGAAGTGAGTGAGAGGGATCTTTGTTCTCCCTTCATTATCCTTGCTCCACACTAACTAAACCGAACTTCATGAGTCCTAGACCATGTTTCTCCTCTTGTGAGAACATATTCCAGATAAAACTCTACCATGTAGGGCCCTAATTGCATAATGAAAAAATGTATCTACGACACTACATCCCATAATTCGTTGCTCCTACATGACCTTGTTATGTTTCTAAAGAGCAAAGTGGATGAAAGCATTGAAGCTTATATATCCTACTTGGGAAAAATCCAATCAAAGAATATTCAAAACTGCAAATAAAATCAAATCATACGCATGAACATAGTGTTCACTTATCCCCCATAGTCAAATGCACACAACCAAATCTCCCACCTGGAGAGGCCTAGTAACACTGATTGAAAGATTAGTGAGAATCAAGCAGTATAGATTGGTAACCTTGGGTGTTGTGTGGGCAATCCAAACCCCTGTGTTAAAATCTGAAATGTTAAACCCCTTGGCTAGACTCTGTATTAAAATTGCTCAAACTAGCAGCCAACGGTGTCCAGCACAGCCTAATGTGTCTAATGTGTCTAATAGTGCTTGAAATCAACTTGGGAAGTTGAACTTTTTCACTACCCCTTGGTAGATTGTAAACTCCTTTCCTTGAAATTACAATTTTCATCAGATCATATTGTGACCCTCAACACCTACAGAATGATTGTATAGTATATGGGTCATACCCCTAAAAATACTACTCCTAGAGACACAATCAATGCTAGAAGTAAACAAAAAATCTTCTCAAGTTGAAATCTTATTCACAACTGGATCTCAAAGTAATCATCTCTCTCCACAAACATGAGAGAATGATTCTTAACACCTAATAAAATTTAGTGATACTAGATTTCCCTGGGTTTGTAATAAGAGATTACCTACTTATTGCTCTCTTTATCTATTCATGTCATTCCATGAGTTATTTATGTGATAGCGAGGACATGCCTACTTGTTATCCACAGAAAGAATCATCTATATTTCCAAAACCTTAAGCACAGAAGTTGCTCACCACTGTAGTCATATACAACGATCATAAGCAACTATACCATCCCCCACTCTTTCTGACAGAGTAGTGATGTTCTAGCGGAAGCGTAAACCATGCTTTAGTGGAATGAGTCCACACTATCGGATTGCCATGCATGCATATAAAAAAATAGCCTGATAAGCCCTTATGGCTTCAATGTGGTCTCCACAATGTGAGCAGATGCCATGCCTGCCTTCCACGATGCATACGAGCATGGATACATTATAGTCCATCATTGCAAACCATAATTTTAAGCTTCTATCCTCTTATTTCCAAACATGTGTGCTAGTATCCTTGATCCTATGCCAATGGATAGTATTGTGGCACAAAAGAGAAGCCTTGCTTCATAGTAAGTCTATCAAAGCACTTTTCTTTGCACAACAGAGAATCATATTTAAATGAAAATTTAAAAATATAAATACAAGTAGAACTTGAAAATGTGTGACTTTTTCACCATCTAAGAGCAATTGCCTTTGCTAGAATGTGGCTCCTAGCCATGTATACTGAGAAATTTAGAGTTATCAAATGTGTATGCCCTTGAGGCTTTGTTTGTACCGACTTCCAATGCAAAATAGATAGACATTTTGCCAGCATTTTCCAAGTTTGTATGCTAATAGCACAATCCAAACTTTGGAAGCTGACATCCAATATGCCCTAAATTGAAGCGATGATTTATATAAGTTCATCAAAAATATGAGATAAAATGCATCTTGAGTGCTCCTAGCTACAGGTGCTGGTAACATTCAATGCCAAAAACAAAAGAGAATCAACTTTATCGAGATTTCGTTAGGAATCAGCCTTGTCGAAGCATACATCTTATGAAGAAGTGTGAGATTTCTCAATATTCTAATAGTAAATAGCTTGAGAAACATAGATATCACACTTCCCTTAAATGCCAAACTTAGTTTTGCATTTAAGGGAAGCAACATTTGCTTGTCAAATTGGCATTGTAGAAAATCATGCAAAATGGAATAAGTTGAAAATTGAAACTTATATATAAGGTACTTCAATTTTTTTTGTAACCACCTCTTCTAGCATCAAAAGTCTAAACATCCTATCGGATGATTGTGCGTCAATGTACTTCGTGTACTGATTTTGCCTGCACTTTGGCAAGCTGTAATTGCTTTGGAGAGATTATGCATTGAGTGCATAAACATAGATATGTAGCGGTGCTCTATTCCAACCTTGTTCTTTCCTTCCTGTCATACAATCTAACCCAAATGATTTTCTTATATTAAACTGATCATTTGATGTGGGAGAATAAACGAGAACAAGGGTTAGTATGTAGACATGTGCTTATGGATCTATCTCAGCATGGTGCCAAGGTTAAAGGGGTCCAAAAAAGAGATTTTCTATTAAAGAGAAAGGCTAGCTAATGGAACTTAAAAACCTTAGGGTTAGCTTCATTAAAGACCTCCAAAGGTTAATGTTAAACAATCCTTTGACCTTAGGCAAGCTAGGGCTGTGCTTGAGGTGGGAACCTGGCCCAAGCTTGAGATGCTTGTCGTGCTTGATGACTATGGTTCTTGTCATGCTTGATGACTAAGGTGCTTGAGGTGTTAAGTATGGAGCCTGATTTAACCCTTGTAACTTTTTGTATTAAAAACGCACATTTGTAAGGTCCACATTATGAGGAGAAGCCATCGTGTGGCGTGAAGAAAAATCACTTGCCGAAAAACAAAATCACTCGCCGGAAACCAAAATGTTCATGGCCAGTTTTATCAAAATATTCCTTTTTGCCAAAATATTATGGCCGGACGGCGGCCGAAAAGTGGTCGAAAAACGACCGGTCGGTTGGCCGGTTGGCCGATGGCCGATAATCAATGGACGGTGACCAGTGGCGGAATTCAAAAGCAAATTTGTCTTCTCGAGGGCGGCCACACATTGGCGGATTGGAGGGTCCGATTTGGACTTATCTACACAAGGGCAGCTACACATGGCTGCCTCTCATGAGAGAGGAAAGCCCTTTTGGCCTATAAAAGGAGGCCATTTCTACACATATTTCATAGTGTGAAGTTGATGCAACAAGGTGGGTGTGAGGTGGTGAGAGTGAAGCAAGGCGAGAGCTCCAAAAGGGTATAATCCCTTTGTAATCTACTTCTTGTTTGAAG
The DNA here is from genome assembly GCF_014529385.1 of Adiantum capillus-veneris. Taxonomy (NCBI): domain Eukaryota; kingdom Viridiplantae; phylum Streptophyta; class Polypodiopsida; order Polypodiales; family Pteridaceae; genus Adiantum; species Adiantum capillus-veneris. Next base: position 138,252,830 of record NC_140934.1, on the reverse strand, counting down.
TACTAAAGCCATTGAGTGGCTGCTTTCTAGTGGACGTAGCCCACATTGGGTGATCACGTATACCGTGTGTACTCTCTTTCTCTCTCTCTCTCTCTCTCTCTCTCTCTCTCTCTCTCTCTCTCTCTCTCTCTCTCTCTCTCTCTCTCTCTCTCTCTCTCTCTCTCTACACTCTATAATCTCTTGTGTGTGTAAATTATCTCTCTCCATTAAGTAATCTACTCAATTATCTACTTAGATACGTCATATTTCCTAACATGAGGTGCTTGACGTGCTTGAGGTGCTAGGGCTGACCTTGATGTGGGAACTTTCACCAAGTGTAAAATCCCCAATTTTTGGGACTCTTCTAAAAATAAGAAAAATAGCTTTCAATACCTATTTTGCCAAATATTGACTTAAGATGCTTGATTGATGGTATGGGAAGGTTCTAAACTAAAAAGCAAGGTTGTTTCCATGTTCTAGTAGGTTACATGAACGTTTGGTTCAGTTTTGAAAAAATTCGCTATTTTTAACTTTTTCATGCTTTTTATTCTTTTAGGTGTCTTTTTGCAAAAAAAAAAGTCAGATCCTTGATCTACGTGTTCTAGGGAAGCTATGGTTCATGTGAAAACGTGCTTTTTGAGTGTTTTTCACTCTATTTCTAGCTTTTCATGATTTTTAGTGCTTTTTAATGAAAAGTGAATCCGCTTTCTAATTCCAGTGGACGAGGGAAACCCATGGTTCAATTTTTTTAAAATTTGCTTTTTACTCTATTTTTAGCTTTTCCTGCTTTTCGGCGTTTTTGAAAAGCAATGTGCTTTTTATGATGACCTAAACATAAAAATATTAATTTTAGTCTCCATCGATTTAAAATTGATCCCTTGGAGCAAAAATGAGACCAGATAAGAATTATTTTTATAAAAAGAGGTATCGTAAATACGCCGGGGCAGTACTTTAATGTCATAATTATTACGGTGCGGCATAGTCTAGCTACAGTTTCCATAGCTGGCCAGATATTTTTCAATTAGCCAATTTTGTTGTAAAAATTGAATGGTAAGTGGGAGAGTTGACCACCAAAAGCAAAGGCTTGTTTTTAGCAAAGTACCCAAAAGCTTGCATCTATTCCTGGCTCAAAAACTAGCGCTAGTTTTCTGCTTGGGACTCACTCCAACCAGTTGTAGAGCCTATAAATTCACCTATAAGCCTCAATTTTCAGTGCTACTATTATTGAGGCATTAAGAGGTTGAGGAATTGCATATAATTACCATACAAAGCATTTCGATACTTCACTACAGAATTAACACAGTTTTAGCACTGGTTCAGGCTCCATCACATATTCAGGAACAATACAGAAACTGAATACAGAGAATAGACAGATTAAACTAAATACTCCATAGTGAGAACCCCTCATTTCTTCCATTCCTTTCCTTACATTGTGTAACAACATGCCACGAGAATAACTTCCTTTAGAACCGATATGGTACAAGCCTATTTCTTACTTAAAACTAAAACTAAAGGCTAAGGTTCAATTAACACTGAACTGAAATAATATCTAAGGCTAACACCTGGCACAACCCGGTTGCAAAAAGTTTTTTGACTCAAAAAACATTTGACTTGACACCCATTAATCCCTTGTTCCACAAAAAATTCTACGTGCTTACTAGATAACACTATGCAAAGTACAATGCCTGGAACTGAGTCCAAGTTGTACAAATACATAATAATATACCAATAAGACACTTCCTATCCCATCAGTGTTTAAAAACACTATTCTAGTGACTGAAAATCCCCTGGTAACTCCTTCACAGGCTCCTTTAAGGAAACTCATGACTGTGTCAATGCTGTAGGTTTGGTCTCATCCCTGGGTGGTTATTGCAACCTCGTCCTCATTGCTCTTCAAGTTTTCCTCTCGCGAACAATATGGAAGCTTTCCAATTACATCTTCTTTTCCCAAAATGTCTTGAACAACCTCTGCTACAGCACTTGCATTTGCCTCTAACTCCTTCAGGGTCAGATCAGTAACCTGCTCAATAACAGGTGTTGTTACATCCAAATTCAGAGCCTCATGTGTCTACTGCATCTACAAGAATGTGGAAGTCCTTTGTTCCCTCCAAGACATGTGTATGTTCTTCAGTCATTTAATGGATTCTGCGCCCCTGTTTAGTTTTCTGCTCCTTTAAGAGATCTTAAGTTTTCTGCACCTTGAGATCATCAAACTCCTTTCTAAGATCATCATACTATTTTTGAAGAACTATATACTCATCTTGCTCCTCTTCCTTTGCAAAACTTTGGTATGGAATATTTACTAAGGAGATCATTCTCTTTCTTGATTCCAACCACACCTATTCTCCCTATTTTCTAACTTCATTCTTCAATACTTCAACATCATGGGGTAACAAAAACCAACCATCTAGATCCAAATCCTCATCAGATATTTCCCTCAATTTTTGTCTCCAGTTCTTGACAAGCCTAAACCCTGCTTAAAATACATTTTTATCAGATTGTAATTTAGAGTAATCATTACCCAAGATTTCTAGCTAATTATTTAAGGTTGGCATCCACTGTTCCTTCTAAGATTGAATGATGTATGATGACTTTTCCCTTCTTTGCACTGATTCCTATAAAATTCCACAAAACTGTTAGCACTCAGTAAGTCATCCTTCAGTTTAGCAATAATACCCTCCTGATCTGAAATCAGCTTGGCATCCTCCGCAGTTCTTTTAGAAACAGTCTGTAGTTGAGTAATCTGAGTTTCCAACTAAAACTTGTCTCTTTGGAGCACTGAGCTGTTCAGTTGGCTTTGTGATGCAAAGTTTCTAACAAGGTCAAGAGCTTTATAAAACTCAAAAATTGTTATTTAATTGACAAACTTAGTGATCAGTACACCTTCCCCCAAATCTGGTTTAACTTCTAGTGCAAGACTCTCCATTTTCCTCCTCTTCAACTTCAAGGATGACTTAGAAGGAAAAAATGACCTGCATCAACATTTACTGAGGGTTTAGGTGTCTGCATCAAAGTATCCAGATCAGTATCAAACTGGTCTCCCAAACTTTTCCATATATTTTCTTCCTCCTGCTCAGTCTTTGAGAGTGTCATGTCTTGGTCTTGAAAATCTTGCAGTTTCTTTGTCCTCGCTCTGCATGTGAACTGCCCACTTCTGCTTCTTTGTTACCTTCAATTTGTCCCTCAAATCCAAAATCCTGGCCACTTAAACCCGCCAATGTGGTCATACTCATAGCATGAACCTGTAGGGCAATCAAGAAAGCCCCAATCTTGGTGGATCTATCCTTTCTTTTGTTTTTTCAAAACACCTCTAAGCTTATCCTTTGAGACAATAAGTTGGCCCAACCAATTTGTCTACCACATTCTGCATCATGAAGAAGAGCATTTTTAGAAATGAATTACAGCTTTCTAACACACATACCTTTTCCAAAAACCATTTAATTTGTTGAAATCTGTGAGGATTCTGTAATTTGTGTACTAGGTAATAACCCCTGTCCCCCTGTGCTTGACCAAATTCTGACTCCATTAAGGCATCTGAAGCTCTACCCACTCAGTTTTATCATCCTCCAAGTGAAGGTGAAATATTGAACTTATCAATTTAGGGCCCAACCAAAAACTGCCAAAGATGTTACCTTTGGTATCTTGAATATGACTTAACAAAGTCATCATGGATTGATTGTTTTTCCAATGTTTTCAAGGTAACATTGCAAACTGAAGTAACCCAATTCTCTTGACCCACTCTTTATGTACCACCACCTGCAAATCTAACTCTTGACGCATGTCAAGGAAGTTGTAGTCAACCAAACCACTCTCCATTGCAAGCGGTGATTCTTCAAGAGGGGTTGACATCTCTCCATTGATGATGACATCTGCAACTGCAATTGCCTGGGCCGTAAGAAGATCTTTCCGTGCTGATCGCCTTGTCCCCAAATGTCATGACAAGGGTAGGACTATAGGAGGGCACGGCCATGGCCAAGGGCCGAAGGGCCGATAGATACACATCCGGTACAGGGGCTATATATAGGAGGGCTATAATACCTAGGGTAACTGAACATAGGATCCTCCTCCCGACCGCCCCTTATATAGGCTAGCTCCTAGCACTTGCCCAAAGCGGATCCCCATTCCGCACTGGTCCATTCCAGGCCCTTGGCCTAGGTCCCTGAACCCCTAGGTTGGGCCTTGCCCCGTAGGACCCTTGTCCTGACATTACTTCCCCCTTAAGGAAGAGTTTTCATCCTCGAAAACACAAGTAGTAATATCTTCTTAAGAATACTGATGTTTTCTTTATTGACGTCCCATAAGTGAGCCAGTTGTCTGTATGACTAATAATTGGTGCAGTGAGGAGGTTCAATGAAACCAAGAGAAACATCTTGATTTTCCACGTTGTCCGTTTGCAACCACTTGGATCTAAATGGTAACTCCATTTATGACTCACTTGAGTGCTGTAAAGGAGTAACCACAACTAAGAGTCACTTGGGTCTAAATGGTAACTCCATTTATAACTCACTTGAGTACTATAAAGGAGTAACCACAACTAAGAGTTGTCCAAAGGCATGACCACTTTTCAGATCTTCTGAAGGTACTGGAATAATGAAAGGAAACCTTGGCGTAACTTTTCATGCAGTTGTGAGCCAGATTTTCTACTCGCCTGAGTATCTTGAAAAGTCCATAGATAGGGAGTGTCCTCGTGTTAGAATTCTGAATAGTTTGGAACACAAAGAACTACATGTTCATCCCTAATGAAGGTTACTTGCCAACATACTTTGTCAGCACACCTAGTAAGTCCTTGACGTATGAAAGTATTGACACAATCTCCAACCCCACCACAACAGGTGTTCAAAGTCAAAAACCGTACTTAAGAAAATTCTAGAATAGGGAGAAAATCATCTATTCAGAAATGTGTTGTGCTAACGTATGCTCTTAGCAGATACTTTAGCACAAGATTACTCTTTGTAATCTTCCTATCCCCTTGGATGACTGACAGTACTGAGGTGTGTTTTCCTCACGGTTTACAGACAGTCGTCGCAGATGATTGGTACACGGGAAATCACAGTAGTGTATAACATTGGTGAGGAATCAACAATGTCCGAAATAACCATGGAAAACAAGGATTGAAATGAAGCTAAAGGGAAGAGAAATGCTCAAAACTCTTCCCAAGGCAACACCGACACCAACAACAATAAGGCCAAGGAGAAAGGAGCTTACAAAGGTGAAAATAAACTCTCTCCCAAAGAATTAGAGGACTTTTGTAACGACCATAAATTCTTTAAGTGTGGGGAAAGGACATGGTTATCATTCTTGCCCCAAAAGAAATGTATGCAATGACACTCCTAGAGCTTCCATGGTTGAAGCTCCAAAAGAGGATACTCATTGCAAACGCTCATCCTTCTCCTATACTTGGGGAAAAGTAAGGGAGCATGATGCCCTTATTCTCTTTGACCCTGGCTCTACTCACACCTTCATATCAAAGGAGTTGGCCACTAAGTTGGGCATTCAAGCTTTTGAGATGGGAGATACTATAACTGCCAATGCAGCTTTTAAAGGACAACAAGCCTCTGTTACTCCCTTGATTGGGAAGTTGAGGCTTCATGTTCAAAGCTACATCAACAAAGAAGACTTTTTCATCTCTGCTCTCCAACATGAGGATGCTATCCTAGGGGCACCATGGTTCAACTGCATGGATGCCAACATGAAGTTGCCTGAAAGGAGAATCTACTTGACCTACAGGGAAAAGAGCATGTACATAGATGCTAATGAGTTGAGGAACACCATATCCCTGCCAAGGAATCTACATAAGCTAAGAAGATTTATTGGTATGTGTGCATACTATAGATGCTTCATAGCAAAATTTTCTCAAATAGTAGGACTATTGCATGACTTAAGTATTCATCGACTGCTAAAGAACAAAGTGCTTTTGACAAGCTCAAAGAGAAGCTTACCTCCTAATCAGTCCTTATGCTTTCAGATCTCTCAAAGCCATTTGATGTCCAATGTGATGCTTGTGGTGATTGCCTTGGAGCAGTTTTGCTTCAAGAAGGGCATGCCATAGCATATGAGAGCCAAAGACTCCATGCTAATGAATGGGTCTTCGGCATATACAAAAAAGAGCTTTCAGCTGTTCTACATACCCTAGACACATGGAAGCACTATCTCTTGGGGGCTCCATTGATCCTACGAATGGATCACAAAGCCTCAAGAACTTCATGATGCAAACCAAGCTCTCCGACAAAAAAATGAGGTGGGAAAATTTTCTTTCGCAATTTAAATTTCATATTGCTCACATCACCGACAAGCACAATCAAGTGGTTGATGCACTTTCACAATGGCCAAGGGTAAATATGGTGTCTATAGCAACTCACAATGATCTATCTTTTATGATAGATGAGTGTGCTACCGTCTGAGACTTTAAGTACACTACAGCCTTTGCATTAGGGAGAAAAAAAAAGAACTATTCACCTTGGAGGATGGTTATCTTCCAAACAGCAATCGGCTATGTGTTACTCACCCATACAATAAGAAAGTCAAGTATGAATCCGATGCTTATCATTATGCATTATGCGGGGCAAAGAAGGATTCCATAATCTACTCTTCCAGAAGTAAAAATGTATTTCTTTTGGCCTACCATGAAAAGTAAACATACCATATAGAGTATGTTTCAAAATGCATGGTATGTCAAAAGTTAAAATTTGATCGAGGGAAGCAACTTGGATTGTTTCAATCGATGGGCTTAGCAAGAAAACACACTTTATGCCCGTAAAAAAGACAATTAAGGCACATCAAACCGCAACCCTCTTCAGATCTCAAATTTTCAAGTATCATGGCTTGCCACCATCCATAAGTCAAACAAAGATCCTAGAATGACCAATAATTTTTGGAAGGGTCTCTTTGAGAATCTAGGAATTGAATTAAAATTTCTCTTTTTCCTTATTCACAAACAGATGACCAAAGTGAAATAGCTAATCTAACAATCCTTGATCTACTACTAAAAGCCTATGTCATAAAAGTAGATCAACGTTCTCAATGAGAGAAGTACCTACCTCTTATAGAGTATACGTACAAGGTCATTGTACATACTTCTATGAGGAAAGTACCTTTCGAGGATAAAGAAGAAAGATCCAAAAGTCCCTTACTACTTAAATTATATGGGAAGATCTTTGCTGCTGATGAATAGTGCCGAGATTTCCAAGAATCTTTTCCAAAGATTAAAGAGGTTGTATCCATCTCACAGCAAAGGAAAAAAGGACTGCTGCTAGTGAGCACAGAAGAGCCTTAGCCTTTAAGAAAAATAATTGGATCTTGGTAAAGTTTCTCGAGGCTCACCTAAGGCATACTATGGGGCAAGAATCCTACGAGCCACCAAGAATATTATGCTAAACTAGCAAAAAGATACTATACTCATTTCTTTTAAAATTCTTAAGCCAATCAATGAGATGGCTTATTAGTTAAAGTTGCCCAACCATTGGCTCATTCACAATACTAACCATGTGAGCGTACTCAAGCCTTACAAATGAAAGAGCAAGGGAACTGGACCCTATATAGGCTCTTGGCCTTCTAAATATAGGGACCCCCTTGATTGCATGTCCGTCCTGACCCTTGGTTGTGCCTGGTCCTACCCTTGGCATGACATTACTCCCCCCTTGGAGAAGCGTTTTTGTCCTCGAAAACAAGAGTGATGATACACTAATGTTTTCTAGTGGAATCCTTCATGGATCCAAATGTTTGGTTGACCAAAACACGGTTCAACAGGAGGTTCAATGAAATCAAGAGTAACATCTTGATTTTTCACATTGTTGTCCATTTGCAACCGTCTTGTGTTGCCGATTCATATCCAATCATAGTGTGTAGACTCCATTTTAGAATACACATGAGTATGCAAAACAAGTTATTACACAAAGATGTACCCTAAAGAGTACCTCTTTTCACTTTCTATGAAAGTAACTTGCTAACATAATTCATCAGCCAAGTTTAATTCCTTGACTTGTTTTCCAATTCCAGCAGTAAACAACCCCACCATAACTAGTATTCAAGGTTGAGAACTTGATTTATACATGAAGAGACTACACCTAGTCGCAAACATGCTTTAACTTATGGTAAGAAAACTCCAAGTAGAGCAATAAATTCTTACTGATTGGATTGCTTGGTGCTAATGTACGCACTTTGCATATCCTTCAGCACAAGATTACACTTTGTAATCTGCCTATCCCCTTGGATAACTGACAGTACTGAGGTGTGTTTTTCCTCACGGTTTACGTACAGTCTTCCCAAATGACTGGTAAATGGGAATCACAATATGGTGTAACATTGTTGAGGAATCAACAATGGCAAATGTGATGCGCCTAGCACACATGAAAAACAAATGTAAATAGTTCTGAAAAGAAACTAAATACTTTCAGTTGCAATCTTTTGCAAGCCTTGCTGAAACGTCTGAACCATAATAGAAGGTGAAACGTTGATCACTTCTAGGTACAAACAATGAAACTTTTTCATTAACAACTTAGAGCCTTGCTATCTGTATAAACAACCATCTATAATGTTGTTTAGTAGGATTTGTACCTGAACAAGTCATTCTAAGTATCCAACAATTTTTTGCCATAAAATTCCTCTTGATACGTCGTGCTAAAAATAGTCTAAAAAATAGATGTGACTAGCACCTAGGGACTTTGTCGTGACACATATTTGAAATAGTGGGCATTAGTGTCAGTCCCAGAGACTCGTATTTGCCACATGTGGAATATTTCTCAACTAAGGATGTCTAAAAAAAGAACATCCTACAAGTACAAGATGTACTTGTGTGTGGAGGTAACTCTAAACACTCTGCGACAAGAGTGAGAGGGACCCTCATTCATTGCTCCACACTAGCTAAACCGAACTCCTTGAGTCGCTAGACCATGTTGTATCCAATGTGACAACATGTGCCAAATCAAATCCTACAAGTGGATTCATAACAACATAATGTACATTGGACACTACGGTCCAAAATACTTGTTTCGACATGCCCTTGGCATGGCCCTGAAATATTCAAGTGTATTTAAAACTTGAAAAAACCAAGCAATGCATACTAAAAATTGGAATAACACCAAATCAATAGATGCGTACCTGGAGATTGAACTGAATGTTCACTTACCTGTATTCAAATACAGAGAAGCACGTCGTCCACCTGTGAAAAAACAAGCAACATTGCACTGGAAACCCTTGGTGTTGCCTTTGCAATCCAAACCCTTTGATTAGAGTCTACATAGTCAAACCCCTTGGTAAGACCCTTTGTAGAAACTGCTCGACTAGCAGGTAATGGTAACCAACATAGTCAACCGTGTACAGAATGATTGGAATCAACTTGAGAAGTTGAATTCGTCTGCTACCGCGTGGTATATTGCGGACTTCTTTCCTTGAAAGTATAATGAGAATAGTTCAAATTGTGATTATCAATGCCTATGGGGTGATTTAGTAAGCACCCGCGGGGTCTTACCCAAAACAATACGCCCATAGACACTCTATAGTGCTATAGAGAGAGCAGGAGATCCACACAAGTGGAAAGTCTAGCTCTTATGGACAGCCATGCTGTCACAACGGTATGTTGCATCTAAAATCCGTGGTAGAAATCAACTGAGTTGAGTTTATGGTTATCAAAAACTCGACTCGAGTGTCGCACTGAAACTATGTCATGAAAACAATGACACCATAAACATCCATAATGACAAGACTCTTGCTTGTCCATTAACTTCGTTGTGTAGTCCAGTGGGTAGATTTGTTTGATCTTAAGAACAGTCCCCCAAGGAATGTCAACCGTTGGGGTCATACCCGAGATCTGACGATGACTCTTAGCCAGCGTGTGTGGCGCATAGCCCTTATGGAAATTAGTGTTCAATCGACGAAACGATGGAAGACTAATGTAGATGGCGTCGTGCCCAATTTCTAACTGAGAGTTAGAGCACCTTGGCTCATGCTGACTCTCAAACAAGACATGTATGAAAAACTACGTAGAAAGTTTTCATTATTCATGGAGAGAAATAAGAAAGAGAGAGAGAGAATGCTGGGCTGAGGAACTTTCCTTAAGTGACGAGTTTGTATATGTGTTGTTCCCAATCTGTGTACTCTACCGCATCATATGTCTGACTTGTAGCTTATCCTATAAGCATGCAGCAATTTGCCTGTATAACTCTCTCATCAAGAGAGGGAACAAAAAACACAAGCCACAGCTTGACCCACTTACCATGTATGGGTTCATGACTTGAAAAAAAATGGCTTAATATGGCACTTTGTCTGTGAAATAAGTCCTAGATTTAGGTTCCATTTAGTGGTATTGTGTGTTGATAGCAACCATAAATTTAAACAATCCAGAACTTAGTTTGTCCGTGAGACAGAGTGTCTGGTGTGATAGCGGAAGCGTATTCTCTGAAGCAGTGAAATTCATGCCACCTAGTTATCATGCTTTGCATACATATCTTTAAGCCCTTGGCGAGAGTGACGGCCTCAAACGTGAGAGCCAAAACCATTAGTGCCTTGCACAGTCTAAACTGGTAGGGATTCTGTGAGGTGATATTCCCTATTTTGCCAGTTTTTCAAACTTGTGTGCCACTGCTCGTGATTCCAAGTCATTGGGCAGTACCTTGGCACAAGGGAGAAGCCTTGTTTCATGTAAAACTATCAAAGAATTTTGCTTTGTACAAAAGCATTAGTTTCCAATGTAAATGTATAAACATGGAAAAATAAACAATACTAAACATGGTCTAACCTGGTCCTTCTGCTATAACCAGTTGTCTTGAGATGTCGGAAGAAAAACTCACTCAAATGTAGATCATAACCATGTCCGTTGCACGAGAGAAAGTTGGCCTGAAATATCCTGTAGGCATATGAAGAAATCCCCAAAAGAGTGTGCTCATAGCATACCCCAAAAGGAAAAAATCTCAATGCAAGAGCCGTAAATTGAAGCCTTACTTCACGTAAATATGTTAGTGTTGAGAGCCAACGGATGTGGTGGTAGATATCATAGCAAAAAGAATCTACCGTGTCGAGCAATTTCAATTGAAACTAACTAGTACTGTGTGGTAAGCATCCTCCATCAGCGTATAGAAATAGTGACAAGGAGTCGGCCATGCTGAGGAACTTGCTTCCTTCAACAAGTCCAGTAAGAGGCCATGCATGTCTCCTTGAGATAAGCCCTTGCCATTAATGTATGCAGCAAAATTTGAGGTGAGACATGCTCCATCGAGGTCAACTGCTTCATAAGCAAGTGACCACCCTATTGTTATTACATCAATCCCTGGTCAATGATCAAAATATGTATTCTAAGTGCCTCATGCCAGTCTCATACATTACCTTATGTAGAGATACGGCCAGAATTGTGTAACACAGTTATGCAGATTACAATAAACAAAAAAAATCAATTGTGTACCTCATTAAGCACTCTTGCCGACCAATCTTGTTGACCCTAAAATCGAATGTGATACCGATGGGAAACTGCAAATAGTATGAAAGCAGTAACCCAACATTGGACTACACAGGCCATGCTCATTACCACCCTTGCACGGAGTCTTGCTCATGGCAATACCAGTCATAGCTTGATTGACCATTACTACTAGGCAACATTGCCGCCCTGCATAAACCATGAGGGTAATCAACTTGATAAAAACAAAATTGAAAGAGGTTACCTTGTTTCTGTTCTTGTATTCAAATATGGTGTATTCAAAGCCGTGCTTCGCCAATTATGTGTTGATGTTGGCCTTGCTTTGTCTAGTCGTAATTCATACCGAGGCCCATGGCTGGCTTTCAATTGTCAGATAAACCGAGGTGTAATCCCCGTAAAAACCTTTGAAGTCCTATCGGTCGAATAAACCGAGGTGTAAGCCCCTTCAATCCTTTGAGATGTCGGCTCGCAGTTCTCAGGTGGTGAGCTCGAAGCATGTCACCCCTTGACCACCTTTGAAGTTCCATCGTACTGTTGCGTCCTTAATCTCTGTAGTACGACAAATTTTCTGATTTGCTGAAATCCAGAGCATATGAGGACCTGTCGAGATGCCATGGTCCTGTCAAGATGCCAATGCTACGAGGGGGATTGGCCCGTGGGCAGTGTCCCCTAGTAAATTTTAATTGCCCAAGGCCAAAGGCCTTAGGGCGTTTGTGTGTGAAAACGAAGCCTGCTTTGGCGATGGCGTAGACAGCAGAGCTGCCGAGAGGGAAAACGAGGTGCCACGCCCATTGCGGTGCTCCATAGCCTCGTCTCACAGGACGAATTTGCAACAACTCCGCCTCGCGCTCCTAGCGAGCTTAACTGTGCAGGGTTTGGGTGCCGGTCGGCTAGCCACTTTCTCTCGCCTCAAGAGGCCCTGCACATGCGTGGTGTCGACCCCGGCTTCCTGCTTAGCTACCATGCATGCTATGGCTTGCATGAGCATGCATGTCTTTCTTCTCAAAACAAGAGAGCGAGAGAGAGGAAGAAGACCCACAGAGAAGGAGGCCATGCCTCAGCTGAAGTCGATCGAGAGAGAGAGAGAGAGAGAGAGAGAGAGAGAGAGAGAGAGAGAGAGAGAGAGAGAGAGAGAGAGAGAGAGAGAGAGAGAGAGAGAGAAAATCCATTAAGGCATGAAAATCCATGCCTCGCCATGCCAAAACCTTCTCCTCCATCACTCCCCTCTTCCCCTGAGCTCTGATACTAGTGCAAGGGCAAGGGAACTGGAACATATTCATCACCACCCAGCCATTCCCTATAAAGGCCCTTAGCCTTCTAAATATAGGGACCCCCTTGACTGCATGTCCTTCCTGGCCCTTGGCCATGCCTGGTCCTACCCTTGGCATGACAACAAAGGAGAGCCACCAAAAGAACCAATAATGGAGGACCCGCCATAGATTGAAGATCAAGAAGCGGTGTTGCAGCCCGAATCGATTCTTCGACACGAAGACAAGGTACTAAGAAACGGTAACATTATCCAATGATATCTTGTTAAGTTTAAAAATTATCCTTTTAAAGATGCTAGATCGATGCAAGGAACCTAGCTTAAGGATAATATGAACCTTGTCAATGCTTACAATGCTACACTAGAGTAAGAAAATGAAAATGCATTTTAAATGAACAATGTTTTTGTCTTACAAGACTCATTCTCTTTCTTTTATTGTGCACAAAGTTTAAGAAGTATGCATGCTTAGGATCATGTTTGTGCTAACAACGTCACCCAAACACCAAGTAGACCTTCTCGGTCTAGTTTGGAAGTATGATATGGACTAAAGAGCATACATGCTAGTGGCAGCTAAGTCTCTTGAGCACCAAATGGATTAGTCATCCATGTTGGAATGATATCGAAGGGTAAAAAGGGATCCTCCACCCGTTAAGAAACATGGTCTAATAATTAGGCTTTATCTTCTCTACCTCATAGTCGAGGACGACTATGATTTCAAGAGAGAGGTAATGTCATAAAATATAATAACTTTACCAAATGATTTTCTCATATTAAACCGATCATTCAATAGGGGAAGATAAAAGGGAAACAAGAGTTAGGATATAGATACATGCTTCTAAACACTGACAAGAGCAAAGCGAACCCCGAACCCCCGACGGCCTCTAAAACACTGGGGACCGAATGGCGCGCCTCGAGCCTGTCATGGTAAAGCAAACAGGGGGCACCACCTAGCTTGAGCGGCTAGGACGCAAACAACACACCACCATAACAAAGTTTTCATCCAAGAGAGATGGATGCTTGGGAGTAATGATGAAGAGGAAAGGGAATGAGATCAAGTGAGAGAGAGAGAGCGAGAGAGAGAGTGAGGGAGGGGGTATAACGGCTTAGTACTTAGGCACCACAAAAGGATGGCGAATCCGCACACCCTTCACACATACACAAGCTCACTCCAAAACACAAGACTAGGTGGCGATTCCGCACACCTCACATGGGCAAAACATTGCAAGAAAACATACTCACAAAACCTCAAGATTTATTTAGAGAATAAGGCAATGAAATGGGGAGCATAGGGTAGGGGAATGAGAAGGGAGAGAGTGGTAGAGCACATGGCGGATAGGTGGGAGTTGATGGCGAAGACTCGCATGAGGGTTATTGCCATCATCCTTCATTTAGTTGCCCTTCATCTTCCATAGACAAGGGTGTAGAGGTCATGCTCAAGACAAGCATGGTGATTGCGGTGATGGTGATGGTGTGGGTGTGTGTGTGTGCACTAGGCACACACAGTGCATAGTGTGTTCTTTGGTTATGTTATGTGTGTATTTAGTGTGATGGTGACCCCTCTTTATATAGGGGAGGAGGGGGAGGAATTCTAGAATTTAGAAATGAAGAAATCATTATCTACATAGGCCATGTGACTGTGGGCCCCACTTGTCTGACTGTGTGTATATGTGCCAGAACAGCAGTCTCATGAGAGAGAGACTAAGAGAGAGAGATGGGTTGATGAAAAAAAGTGAGAGGTGACATGGAGAATAAAGTAATTACAAGAGGGGAGAGAGGGGAGTGTGTTCAGAGGTGAATCTGTGTGCAGATGTGTGTGAACACAAGAAAAATCAGGTAACCACTGGCTGGGGATGGGTCTGTGGGCACATTTTTCAGTGAAACTAAGTGTGTGTTAGTGTGGGGAAGGTTATTTAGCTACAAGACAAGAGATATGGCGCCCTTTAGAGAGAGAGGGGGGTATTTGGGTCATGGGATATGATAGGAGAGAGAAAGAGGGGGTGGGGTATACTATTTTGGAAGATAGGGTAAGTTGCATGTGAGTTAGGATGCATTATTGGTGAGTTATAATGCATTATTGGTGAGAGGTGGGGTAGCTTGAGGGGAGAGAGAAAGGAGAAAGGACAAGGGGAAGAGAGAGGGGGTTGACCTTTTGGGTGGACGAGAGAAAAAGGGACACACGGCGGGGCAACAGTGAAGAAAAAGGAGGCAAGGTGGGGATGGGCTACCCCGCAGGCATGAGGTGGCCTATTTTACCTTTCTTATATATTTACATAATCATACTTTATTTTTTTATTACTTTTTCCAATGCCTTTTATCACTCCCTCCCTAAGAGGGGGTTTTCATGGGGTGGGGACGAGAGAAGAGGGGTATGGGAGCTTGGCTTATGAAAAGCCCCCATCATTAGCTTGGCTAGAGGAATTCATGTCTCTAGCTCATCTGTTTGATCATTATCGTCGAAGGTGGCCGCTGATGGTGTGTCCTCATCTGGAATGTCAATTGGTGGAGCCTGGTCAAATCGAAGAAAATAAGGTTTAAGTCGCCAACCATTTACCCTGGTTTTATGAAGTTTTCCATCAGCCTCCATAAGCTGGTAGCTTCCATTGGCATACTTTTTCCTGATGATGAAAGGGCCTTCCCATCGAAGCAGGAGTTTCTTATCCTTGCGCGTGTCGAAGCGATTGTCGTAGCGGAGCACCAACATTCCTTTCTTCAATTATTTTTTCCGGAGATGCTCGTTAAAGCTAAGCCGTCTATGCTCCGCTTGTGCTGCATAATAATTTATTGCTTCTTCTCTGTCCGGCTGCAGTCTTTCCAAGTTGATGATGTGATCTCTCAAATGCATGTTGGGCTGTTGAAGCTGGCTTGCCATTACTCTGAGACTTTCTAGTTGCACTTCAATGGGCAAGATTGCTTCCTTACCAAATACTAGTAGATGATACGGTGTGAATCCCAAGGATGTACGAAATGAAGTTCTGTAGGCCCATAGAGCTGGTAGTAGATACTTATCCCAGTCTCCGGGATGATTGTTTACCTGCTTGGTAATACTTTTAGAAACCATTCTAGTTACCTTTTCAACTAGGCCATTACATTGAGGGTAATATGGTGAAGAGTACCTCCTTGTAATGCCCAGTTTCTGCATTAAGTCTCCTACCAAGTCTGCTCTGAAACCTGGCCCTCTATCAGAGATGATCTCTAAAGGTGTGCCAAACCTACAGCATATGTGCTCGTAGATAAATTTAGCTACCTCTACCGCTGTGATTCTAGTGGTGGCTGTAGCCTCTGCCCATCTAGTCATGTAGTCGACCCCCATGATAATGTAGAATTTTCCTGAGTTGGCCCTAGGTAATGGCCCAATGGCATCGATACCCCATTTTTCAAACGGGCCATATGAGAGAATAGGTGTCTGTGGTTCAGGCATAAGTGACCTAGTGCCGGCCTTTTGACACAACTTACACGTTTTGCACCAATGGTGTACATCACGGTTGAGGCTAGGCCATATGAAGCCTGCCTGCAAGATTTTCCTACTTGTTATGTCTAGGGCAAAGTGACCACCACAAACCAAGTCGTGACAGCTAGCAATTACTCCCGTGATTTCATGAGAGAGAGGGACCTTCCTGAGTATTTGGTCCTTACCCTACAGTACAAACCATCATTGATGAGTCGATACCTTGTGGCCTTCCGCGTCAGCCATTGCTTCTATCCCTTTGTTAAATCTGATGGGCATTCCCCTGTTTCCAAAAAATGCATGATGTCAGGCAAGGCATCACTGCCTTGAAATAGAGGGAGCTTTAGTTTTATTGCTCCAACCACCACTTCCTGTAGTCTTTCACTTGCTAGAGCATCTGCTTCTTGGTTTTGAGCCCTTGGGATATGGTGTATTTGAACTTCTTCAAAATTACCCAACAAGGTTTTTACACCACTTAAGTAAGTCCTTAAACTAGGATTATTGCATGTCCATGCTTCATTTACTTGCCTTACCAGAAGTAGAACATCTCCAAATACATTAAGGCATTGTACACCTTGTGATACGCACCATTGTAGACCCTTGGTTAGTGCTGCATACACAGCTTCATTGCTAGAATGTGAATCTAACAATTGGCCCAACGACAATATCTTTGTCCCTTTGTCATCAAAGACCACTATGCCTGCAGCTGCTTTGTTGGAAGCTCTCTTGTAGGCTCCATCAAAGTAGAGAGAGTATGCTCCTTCTACCATCGGTGGTACTGGAGGTAATCGGACTTCTCCTTCCTTAGATTTCTTCTCCTTCCCTTCAAAGACTTGGTAGGTCATGAGTCCCCCCAAACTTGCCCTTGTCGTGCTTTCTACCTGTACCGTGTAGTCAAACTCTTGCAGACGAACTAGCCATTTAGTAATTCTAGCAGACACATCCATGTGTTGTACAACATAGGGAAATATTTCATCCGTGGTTAGAATCACAAATTGCTTAGGCAGCAAATATGACCTAAACTTTGTAGTTGCAAATCTAAGAGCTAGGACTAAGTGTTCCACATGGGTGAAACCTTTCTCTCCTACTGTCATCATTCGACTAGAGAAGTAGATTGGCCTCATGAAAGATGTCGTCGTATCCTTTTGGAGTAGCACAACCCCCAATGAGTCATCACCAACACTTGAGGTGACATAGAATTTTTCATCCCACTTAGGTGGTGAGATAGTTGGTAGAGTGGCTAAGACCTCCTTTACCTTATTGTAGTGATGTTCGCTTTCCTCGTCCCAAGTGAAAGTTGATCTTTGAGTGAGTTGTTGCAGTGGTAGAACAAGTTGTGATAGTAGATGTATGAATCTACTTAAGTACCTCACCTTCTGTAGAAAAGAGACCAATTGACGTGCGGTCGTTGGTGAAGGTAGAGCTATGAGTGCGGACACCTTACTTGGGTCGGCGTTGATACCTCTTGCTGAAATTTCATGGCCTAGTAGAATGACTTTACTCTCCCCAATGTGACATTTATCCACATTTAATTGCCCACCTAAGCTCTGCAACCTGGCCAAACCTTCAGTTACCTTTTCTAAATGTGAAATACGGGAGCTTTATATACAAAAATCATCAATGAACACTCTTATGGATGTTCCAAAGAACGGTTTAAAAACATATGTGACATATCTTTGGAATGTGGCAGGTGCCTTTGTGAGACCAAATGGCATAACCCTGTGTGCAAAACAACCCCATGGCGTGATAAAAGTGGTTTTTAGTTGATCTTCCAAGGCTATGCATATTTGAAAGTATCCTAAATAACCATCACAGACGGTATAGCATTCAAAACCCGCTACTTCATTCAGAATTTCATCCAAGAAAGGGAGAGGAAAGTGGTCTCTCTTTGTAGCTGCATTTAGTGGTTTGTAGTCAACACAGACCCTCCACTTACCATTCTTTTTAGGCGTCACCACTACGGGTGACACCCATTCTGAGTTTTCTACAGGATAGATGAATCCCGCCTCCAGCAGTTTCCTTAACTCGGCCAAGAGTTCCTTTTCTTGTATGACCCCCAGTCGTCGTAGCTTTTGCACAACTGGTTTTACCCCTTCCTTCAGCTTAATATGATGTTCCACCACTGTAATGCCTGTGATTCTTTCATAGTTGTCAATGAACAGGTTAGGAAATCCCATCAACATTTGCAAAAAACTATCTTTCTCCTCAAGTGTTAATTCCGTAGACAACATACCCTTCAACCTACTTCCTCCTAGACCAGGTGATTTTCTCTCCTCTTCATTGGGTTTCCCTTTTGGTGATGGATCACCAGTTGTGCTTACCCTTTGTGGATCCTTCATAATGATACCCATCACATCAATGGAAATGTCACTTTCGTGGGTGGATGTGGTCTCCTCCTCAGAACTGGAAGATTCGCCAGTGGTTTCATCTGCCGATGTTTCCAGATTCATTTGCTTCTGCTTGCCAATCCTCATGTCATAGTAGATTGTCTCCCCTTTCTTACCGGTCATGTGTAGAAGGCCAGTACCCCAGTTCTGTTTTTCCTTCATAGCCATCAACCATGGCCTTCCCAAAATTAGTGGATAGCCCTCCCCCTTAGTAGGCATTACAAAAACATCTACCTCTACCTCAGTGTTGAAAGCTTTGATTTTTACGGCACTTACCACACCCACACACTTTACTTTTGCGTTGTTTGCCATCTTTGCCTTGCATGGAGAAGGCCTGTCAACCTCGAGCCCTAATCGAAGCATCATAGCTTTGCTCATTACATAGATTTGTGCACCTCCATCAATGTAGGTGTTTCCAACCCTCTTTCCTTTTATGTTTACGTCGACAATTGGAAGGATGTCATCCATGTTGCATCCCGAAATTGCTCCGGCTACCTTTGTTTTGGAGCGTCTTGTACTTACCATTTTAGACCATTGTCGCCTTACTTTTGGTGCAAGATGTAGCAGCTGTGGCCATGTAATCTTCGGTCCTTGCTCTCCCACATCCAATGTTAGATCATAGGGTTTAGAACTTTCCCCTAGCTGGAAGTCGGTGATGCCCAATTTCCGTCGTGGCCTGGATGGCCTCTTGCTAGTTTCTCCTCTCATGCTTCTCTCATCATCTGATTGTATAGCCTTCTCCCTCCTAGCTCTTTTCACAGTCATGGCCTCAAGTGGTTCTAAAAAGGTTACCTTATCCTTACCCTTGTCCCTCTCCTTTGCTCTGGGTGGATCCACTACTACGGCTTTTCCTTTCTCTTCTAGCCTTATGATGTTTACAGGGCGATCAGGTGGTGGGGCTGGTGGAAGAGGTGGAATGGATGCTTGTAGTGGTGTCTGGGGTGGACGTAGAATTTGTGTTGGTGGGGTTGGTGCTCGGGGTGGGGGTGTTCTTTCTCTTGGGGGTGACAATTGGTTCCTCCTACCTCCTCTATTATAGTTTTGTCGTGGTTTGGGACTGTAGTACATACCGTGACCTTCTTCTCCGCAGTTGTAGCAATGATACTCCCTGTTTTGTCGTCATGCTCTTCCAGGGTCTTGATCTCTTTCTTGACTCCTCCCTTGCTGTATTAAGTGGACAGACAAATTCTGCAATTGGTTAGTAATATGGGCCAACATATCTTGTTGGTCATCTCTTACCCCAAGAGCCGGTGGTGGTGGTATGGTGGTTGTTGTAGTTGCTGGTCGACGCGATGTTCCTGCTTCTGTTGACTCGGTTTCTTTGGCTTTCATTCGCAGCTTCTTGTCCTTAAGGCGAGCAATCTCAACGGCTAACTCGTACGTAGCCGGGAATCTACCTTTCACCTTCTCCTTGAGAAGCGGCCATAAGCCATGCGTGAACCGATCTTTTTTTAGGAAATCGGGTGCGGCTTCCCCCCTTGCCAGTGACTCAACCCACCGTTCCCACAAATCCACAAATTTGGACTCATAGGTGGCATATTCTAAAAGACCCTCCTGCTTCAAGTCTCTCAACTTGTCCCACAACTTTTCTGAAGTGGTACCTCCCCCAAAGCGCCTCTTAAAAGCGATTTTTAAGGGTTCCCAGTCATCCTTGGTTGCTTGTGGAAGTGCATTGTACCATGATCTAGCTTCTAGCTTCATGAGATGCTTAAAGATTCTAACCCGGGATTCATTCGTATCTTTGTTGCTCACTACACATGCTACTTCAAAGTCATCTAGGAAGTCTGTTACCAAATCCTCCCCCTTCTTTCCTTTAAATGTTGGAAATGCTACACTTGCCATGATTACTGAGAGAGAGCTAGAAAGACACACTGCTTAACTTGCAAAAGTTTTTTTCTTCTTTACAAGGAGACGTGTATACCCTCTTATACTAGGACATAGATTAAAACTTCAAATGGTACATTGCCTTGTACCAAAGGTAAGACAAATGGTTCATTTGATGCCAGAACCTCAAAAAACCGCTCCCCACCCAGCATGGTGTCAATGACATGCTAGTAGTGAGCCTTCAAGTCCAGTATTACCTTGATTGAGCGTACACGTGTTGGTATGTGTGATCTGTCTTGAGGTAGGTTGTACTGATTCATGTGAAGTTTAGAGGTGCTTAGTCACTGTCCAAGCTTGTGGGAGAGGGTGGTGTTCTTTCCTGAAACAAACTCAGTAGATCCCTAGTTTCTCTAGTGAGAGTGTGAGCCAATGCTTCCGTTATCTATGCTACAGCATCAGGTGCGACTTGAAAACTGACTGTGATAATTACCTCGGTGACTTGAGTTACGCGATTCTCAAAGTAGAATAGTGTTGATTCTCTATTGTGCAGAGCTCCTTCCATTTTGTTGTTGTTGGTTGGTTGTAGGTTGCGGACATGGTTTCGACCTTCTCCTTCTTCTTCTTGGCACTTGTCCTATGTATATCCACTGGGTTTGGCGTGTTGGTTGACTCTCCCACTGCAAATCGATTACCGTTATGCCTGGCACTCGAGCTTCCATGGAGATGCGGAGTTCGTCTAGTTGTGCTTGGAGCTCTTCTTCTTTTGTCGTCCAATTAGCAAATCCTGCTAGCCATTCATCCATTCACAATAGTTTAGGGGTTTCACTCTATAAATTGAAGGGTTTCATGAAAAGATCCTCAGTGGGGGCACCAAATGACGGGAGCAAAGCGAACCCCGAACCCCCGACAGCCTCTAAAACACCGGGGACCGAATGGCGCGCCTCGAGCCTGTCATGGTAAAGCAAACAGGGGGCACCACCTAGCTTGAGCGGCTAGGACGCAAACAACACACCACCATAACAAAGTTTTCATCCAAGAGAGATGGATGCTTGGGAGTAATGATGAAGAGGAAAGGGAATGAGATCAAGTGAGAGAGAGAGAGAGAGAGAGAGTGAGGGAGGGGTATAACGGCTTAGTACTTAGGCACCACAAAAGGATGGCGAATCCGCACACCCTTCACACATACACAAGCTCACTCCAAAACACAAGACTAGGTAGCGATTCCGTACACCTCACATGGGCAAAACATTGCAATAAAACATACTCACAAAACCTCAAGCTTTATTTAGAGAATAAGGCGATGAAATGGGGAGCATAGGGTAGGGGAATGAGAAGGGAGAGAGTCGTAGAGCACATGGCGGATAGGTGGGAGTTGATGGCGAAGACTCGCACGAGGGTTATCGCCACATCCTTCATTTAGTCGCCCTTCATCTTCCATAGCCAAGGGTGTAGAGGTCATGCTCAAGACAAGCATGGTGATTGCGGTGATGGTGATGGTGTGGGTGTGTGTGTGTGCACTAGGCACACACAGTGCATAGTGTGTTCTTTGGTGATGTTGTGTATGTATTTAGTGTGATGGTGACCCTCTTTATATAGGGGAGGAGGGGGAGGAATTCTAGAATTTAGAAATGAAGAAATCATTATCTACATAGGCCATGTGACTGTGGGGCCCACTTGTCTGGCTGTGTGTATATGTGCCAGAACAGCAGTCTCATGAGAGAGAGACTAAGAGAGAGAGATGGGTTGATGAAAAAAAGTGAGAGGTGACATGGAGAATAAAGTAATTACAAGAGGGGAGAGAGGGGAGTGTGTTCAGAGGTGAATCTGTGTGCAGATGTGTGTGAACACAAGAAAAATCAGGTAACCACTGGGTGGGGATGGGTCTGTGGGCACATTTTTCAATGAAACTGAGTGTGTGTGAGTGTGGGGAAGGTTATTTAGCTACAAGACAAGAGATATGGCACCCTTTAGAGAGAGAGGGGGGGGTATTTGGGTCATGGGATTGTAGACATGTAGTAGTGTTAGTGTGTATATGCGCTTCTCCAGGGGCACTTTTCTCCCACTGGGTTTTTCTCCCTGGACATCTGGTGTGAAAGGACACCTTATCTCTTAGGGTTTCATATAAGCTTTGTAGCTCTGAGTTTGTATATACACTATTATTCTAATACAGAGAGAGAGACTACAGAGATCTTGTACACAAGCTCTCTGTCTTCTCCTTCTCCATCTTCTTCCTACTCTGAGTTGTTGTCTTCCTTCTGTTTCCTGTTTCATCATCTTCAACAATTGGTATCAGAACAAGGTGATTTCCAGAGCCTCTACTTGCGTTTTCGCGTCCGCGCGCGCAATCGCAGTTTTCAGGCAGTTTTCGAAAAATTTTCTCGTGCGAGCATCCTCGACGTTCCGGGAGTATTCTGAACAGGTGACCTACAGTTTTACCCCCTTTTCGAAGCCGTTTGAGCCCTCAGAATTTTGTTCTGAGCAGCGTAGCAGAAGTTACTTTTGGGAGGCGTTTAGATCAAAAGGGTGTGCTTTTTGACAGATTTTCTTCAGGTAAACAGTTCTTTTGGGAAGCAGCTTGTCTTAGCTTTGTGCTGAGATTTTGTGTAGAGTTTTGCTTGGATTGGAGAGGAGATTTGTGAATCTCTTGGAGGTTCTTTTTCTCTCTTGTGTGAATCCACAGTATGGCTCAATCTACGGAGAAAGAGATTTTTGGTGCGATTACATCCGAAGACAAATTGGATAGTACCAACTATTCTCTTTGGTCTTTTATGGCCAAAAATGTTTTGGTTGGTAAAGGATTGTGGGATTATGTATCTAGAGATGAAGTTCGTCCAAGTAGCATTGCACCTACCACGCCTGGTCGTGGTGCAGCTGTTGGTGCAGGACCCTCACAAGTCACTCCAGAGCAAAAGAGATGGGATACTAAAGATGCACAAGCTATGGCTGTGATTGCCTTAACCATAAAGAGGACAATCACACCACATATCAGATCTTGCAGAACTTCTGAGGATGCTTGGAACACTCTGCAAGCTATGTTTGGAGGAAGAAATGCTGCCAGAATAGAGTTTTTGAAGAAACAACTTGACAAAATACAGATGGACGAAGGTGACGATATCGTCGAGCATCTTACAAAAATCAGGGATCTTAAAGAGCAATTGCTTAGCATTGATGAAGTGATTCCAGAGAAGGACTTGGTTTCCAAAACACTCAATTCACTACCACCATCTTATTTGACTTTTCAGACTTCTTTGACTCTGTCTTTGCGAGCTAATCCTGAGCCTCTTCATTTTGAAGGGTTAGTGGCTTTGCTATTGCAGGAGGATCAATCACGTAAGAACAAGTCTTTACAGGTGGATGGTATGGATCATGCTCTTGTTGTACAGAACAAAAACAAGGGTAAAGAGAGTGCTCATCACTCCAAGTCTAGTGCAGGACAATCTTCAGAGAAGTCTAAAGGTGATTCCGACAAGTCCAAGAAGAAAGGTAAATGTCACTACTGCAAGAAACCTGGTCACTACATTAGTGAGTGTAAAAAGCGAATTGCTAAAGAAAAGAAGAAAGAGTCAAGTTTGGTTGTTTCAGCTTCTGGTGATTCTTCTACAGCTAAAGAAGAGTCTGCAAACTTTGTGCAGGATTCTTATGCTTTCGTAGTATGTTCAGATTTTTCTGCTTACAGTGTTGACAAGACACAAATGATTTGGTACTTTGATAGTGGTGCATCCAGACATATTACTTCAAGGAAGAATTTGTTTTGTTCATTGGATGCAGCTCCAGCAGGAAAGAAGGTGACATGTGCAAATAATGCTTCTTATCCAATCAAAGGCGTTGGTAAGATTTTGATTACCATTTCAGATGGTTCAGATTTATGCTTGCCAGATGTCTTATATGTTCCAGGGATCAAGAAGAATTTGTTCTCTGTATCCTCTCTTGCAAAAAATGGTCTTCTGGTCATTTTTGAGGATGACAGATGTGTTGTACGAGATCGAGAGAATGGTTATTCTCTTATCACTACAAGTACGCTAGAAAATGGACTATTTGTGCTAGATTGTTATGAAAAGCAGATTCAGGTATGTATTGCAGAAACAAAGACTCAGGCAATGCAGGATGCTGAGTTGTGGCATGCTAGATTCGGGCATGTTAATTATGGCATTTTGATGACTTTACAACGTCATAATATGGTGCATGATTTGTCTTTATTGGAGATGCCACCAAGACATGTATGTGAAGGTTGCGTTCTTGGAAAGATGCACAGATTTGCATTTTCGCAGGATGGTTCAGTTAGAGCAACACGAAAGTTGCAGCTTGTACACAGTAATGTATGTGGTCCTATGAGGACGCCATCTTTGGGAAACAGCCTTTATTTTGTGACCTTCATTGATGACTTTTCCAGGTTTTGTTGGGTGTATCCACTCAAAGCAAAGTCAGATGTGTTTGCAGTTTTTCAACATTATGTCGCCATGTTTGAAAATGAAACAGGTTGCAAAGTACAGACTCTTCGTACCGATCGAGGAGGTGAATACATGTCAGGTGCATTTAAGGATTTTTTGGGAAAGAAAGGCATTAAACACCAATGCACTATGCCATACACACCACAACAGAATGGTGTTGCAGAAAGGAAGAACAAGTCTTTAATGGAGACGGCTAGATGTATGCTCAAGGCTAAGAGTTTTCCTCATAAGCTATGGATGGAGGCAGTTGCTTGTGCAGCACATGTTTTGAACAGGTGTCCTACTCGTGCCTTGAAGACCATTACTCCATATGAAGCTTGGTATGACAGAAAACCTTCAGTCAGTTATCTTCGTGTTTTTGGTTGTTTTGCTTATGCTCACATCCCTCAGCAGTTAGGTGGGAAGCTTGATGATAAGGCAATCAAATGTATATTTGTGGGGTACAGTAGTGGAAGTAAAGGTTATAGACTTTACAATCCTGCTACAAACAAGATTTTTGAAAGTCGTGATGTAATTTTTGCAGAAACTACTGCTCAACCTATGGTTGCTTTTGATGTACCGCATATGCAGACACATGATGTATTTGAAGATTTGCTTCCTTCTTTTGTGGAGAATCAAGAATCACAACAGGTTGATAATCTTGATCGATCTTTTGATCAGCATGTGACACCTCATGATGTAGAGGAAATTGTGCGTGAAGAGCAAGAAGTTCTCAGGGAAGAAAGAACCTTGCCTAAATGGGTTCAAAAAACTTTGCAGGATAGCAAGTTGGATGCACTGTTGCCACGAAAAACACATGCTGGTACTACTTTTGGCAAAGAGCAAGTAGATTTGGCTTGCTTTAGCTCTCTTTGTGATGTAGATGAGCGTGATTCATTTGAACAAGCTTTAGAGTGTGTTCAGTGGAAAGATGCTATGCAGCAAGAAATTGATTCTATTCATAAGAATCATACATGGGATCTGGTGGACTTGCCTACAGGTAAAAAGCCTATTGGTACAAAGTGGGTTTTTAAGGTAAAAAGGAAACAAGATGGTACTGTTGACATGTACAAAGCAAGGCTTGTGGCAAAAGGCTATGCGCAATAGAAAGGCATAGATTATGATGAAACCTTTGCTCCTACTTCTCGTGCGTCCACAGTTCGATCACCAGTTGAAATTGCTGCTCATCATGGTTGGAAAGTGCATCAGTTAGATATCAAAACTGATTTTTTGAATGGTGATTTTCAGGAAGAAGTTTATGTCAGTCAACCAAGTGGTTTTATTGTAAAATGTCAAGAGCAAAAGGTATGTAGATTGCATAAAGCTTTGTATGGTCTCAAACAGGCTCCAAGAGCATGGTATGAGAAGATACATACTTATTTGATTGGCCAGGGATTTCAGAATAGTCCAACAGAAAGTACTTTGTATGTCAAAAAGAGAGATGGAGTTCTCATTATGCTAACACTTTATGTGGATGATATGCTTCTTGCAGGCAATACTGCAGATGAAATTGAAGCGTTTAAAGATGCTTTGAGAAAAACCTTTGAGATGTCTGATCTTGGTTTGCTACATTATTACTTGGGTATTCAGTTTGTGCAATCAGAGGATGGCATATATATGTTGCAGGAAAAATATTTGCATAAAATTTTGGACAAGTTTGGTATGCAAAATTGTAAACCAATCTCTACACCCGTAGAAACTGGATCAAAGTTGAGCATGCACGATGCTGGAGAACCTTTTGATGTACATACGTATGCAGCAGCAGTTGGTTGCTTGATATATTTGGCAGGCAACACTCGTCCAGACATTCAATTTGGGGTTTCACAAGCAAGCAGATTTATGCACAGCCCAGGTATGCATCATTGGCAGGCTGTGAAGCGTATACTTCGTTACCTTTCAGGTACCCCTAATCTTGCCATGTTCTTTCCAAGGGGGGATATGTATGGAAAGCACAGTTCTATGCAGCTTCTTGGTTACAGCGATTCAGATTGGGCTGGTGATTTTGACACACGACATTCCACAAGTGGCAATTGTTTTTTCTTGGGAAATGCATGTATATCTTGGCTAAGCAAGAAGCAACCCACAGTGGCTACATCAACTTGTGAAGCTGAGTACAGGGTAGCTTTCACGGCAACAGTTGATTGTGTATGGATACGCAGGTTATTGGCAGATCTTTGTGAGTGTCAACACGCACCCACTACCATTTTCACTGACAGTCAGAATGTTATGCCAGTTGCAAGGAATCCAGTATTTCATGCAAGAACAAAGCACATAGAGGTTCACTACCACTATGTCAGGGAAAGGCTACATGCAGGGGAGATCACACTAACTTACTGTCCTACACAGGATAACATTGCAGATCTATTGACGAAGGCGTTATCACGAGAAAAGTTTGAATCTTTCCGAAAAGCTTTGGGCTTACTCTCATACACATGATGATCTGCTACCTTGTACGGATTCACACTATCACTACAGGGGGGATTTGTAGACATGTAGTAGTGTTAGTGTGTATACGCGCTTCATCAGGGGCATTTTTCTCCCACTGGGTTTTTTCCCCTGGACATCTGGTGTGAAAGGACACCTTATCTCTTAGGGTTTCATATAAGCTTTGTAGCTCTGAGTTCGTATATACACTATTATTCTAATAGGGATATGATAGGAGAGAGAAAGAGGGGGTGGGGTATACTATTTTGGAAGATAGGGTAAGTTGCATGTGAGTTAGGATGCATTATTGGTGAGTTATAATGCATTATTGGTGAGAGGTGGGGTATCTTGAGGGGAGAGAGAAAGGAGAAAGGACAAGGGGAAGAGAGAGGGGGTTGACCTTTTGAGTGGACGAGAGAAAAAGGGACACACGGCGGGGCAACAGTGAAGAAAAAGGAGGCAAGGTGGGGATGGGCTACCCCGCAGGCATGAGGTGGCCTATTTTACCTTTCTTATATATTTACATAATCATACTTTATTTTTTTATTACTTTTTCCACTGCCTTTTATCACTCCCTCCCTAAGAGGGGGTTTTCATGGGGTGGGGACGAGAGAAGAGGGGTATGGGAGCTTGGCTTATGAAAAGCCCCCATCAACATATCTCAACAAGGGACCAAAAGGAGAAATGGTTGCATCTCAATAGGGGTCCAAAAGGACGGTCTAACAAAGATCAATGTGCAATAAGTGCTTTTAGATTTACCTAAGCATGGGATCAAGACAAGAGATCGTTACATCTGAATAGGGGTCCAAAAGGAGGTAGTCTATCAAAGAGCAACGTGCATCTAATGGATCTTAAAAGACCTTACGGTTAGCTTCATTAAAGGCCTCCAAATGTTAGTGTTAAAAAGTTCTTTGACCTTGGGCAACAAGCTAGGGCTAACCTTGAAGTGGGAATCCTACCCAAGCATGAGGTGTTTGTCGTGCTTGCTAACTAAAGTGCTTAAATTGTTTGTGGGAACCTTTTCCAAGCTTGAGGTGCTTCTCATGCTTAAATGACTAAAGTTCTTGAAGTATTCAATTCAAACATAAACTTTCAAGAGGTATGAACAATTTTCATGCTTAAATGACTAGGTGCTTGAAGTGTTCAATTCAAACATGATATCTTGAGAAGCATAAAAGACACAGGTCAAGATCCTCCACATGTGGCCCTTGATGTGCTTGAATCCTATTGGATAGGATTCAAAGGTGTCCAATGAGAATTTGGATGCATAAAAATAAATAATTAAATTCTTTCTCTCAAAGAGGAAAAAGAGGACACGTGTCCAAATGATATAATTAAATAATAGAAGAGAGAGAGAGAGAGAGAGAGAGAGAGATCAGAGGTGGACTAAGCATGAGAGAGGGTATACTCTCCCACACACACACACATACTCTCATTGTGTGGAGTGCAAAGTGCAAGAGCTCCATCTCCTTCTCCAAGCTTGTTCAGAAATTGAGAGCCTACACCGACACTCTTGGCTATAAAATGCAAATCCAACCAAGAGCCATGCTTCAATGCTTAAGCTTCCCATCTTCTTCATCTTCATTACTATGCTGTTATGCTATGCTAAGCAAGAAGAGTGATGATAAGTGAGGAACTATTTCTTTCTTCTATGGATGATTCTTCTTCCTCTTCGCTACCCCTATTCCCCGCTAGCTCTCTCCATTTTCGAAGGTGTTTGAGGCCTTGGGACTAAGGCTTGGGATAGTTAGTGATTTTTGGCAAAGTTTATGTTATGCTTGTGATGCATGAAGCTTTCCATCTTCATTGCATCACCTAGGTCACAAAGAACACAAAGATTGTATTGTATCAAGTCTCTCTTGATGGGAGAATCTATAATACAAACGCCTTTTGGAGGGGGACCGGCTCCAAGTAAATCCGGTCCTCAACTATTGTCATGTTCTCTAATACTCTCTCTCTTGCAAAATTATTGTTCTTGCCAAGTTATTAAGTACTATGTTTATGTTGCTACCATCAATTAAGTTCATCCTCTATGTTCTCAAAGTAATCTCACAAAAATACTCACTCTAATTCTCTTAATTCCGCTATTCTCAAAGTTTATAGGCCATTTTCATTTCACCTCTCACACACCATACTCTGCATAAGAGTGCATTTCCACATGACCCATCGGCTTCTTGAGCCACCATAGGAGATCCCCATGTAAGGGGTTGCTCTTGTGGATTTGCCCGGCCATGGAAAACTCTCATGAAAGTCCTCCCTCGTGAAAACCACATAGCCTGGTATGGGCGAGAGAGAGAGAGAGAGAGAGAGAGAGAGAGAGAGAGAAAGAACATGCATAGCCATGCAAACAAGGCCACCACCTCCGTCTGCTTTCCCCCTTCTCCATAGCTCCTCCCTCCGCTAAGATCTAATACCAGTATAAGACCGTGTGGGACTAGACCATGCATCTCACCACCCAACCATGTCCTTTATAGGCCTTTGGCCCTTCTAATAATAGGACCCCCTTTACCACCTGTTCGTCCTGGCCATTGGCCTGCTTGGTCTTACCCTAGGCCTGACATTAACGCTTGCCATAATCAAGGGCATGTGAGCAGTCAAAATTGGGCAAGACAAGCTTAAAGAGTAGAGCTTGGGGAAGAAAGGGGTGTGTACACACACACACACATACACACATTGCAAAGCTCACAAGCAGAGCTGGGGAAGGAGACTATGTGTGATCTCCACACGTACACTGGCTACAAGAAGAGACTCAAACTGATTATCTTTCTCTTAAGGGTGTGAGTGTGTAAAAGTGTGTTCACACACACAACACACACAAATCATGCTACAGAGAGAAATAGAGAGAATTGGGAGCTCTCTTGGTCAAGAAGCAAAAAAAAAGATAGAGATCGGCATTGTCTCTTGTCTCGACTTCTTGCATCGGTGGCATGTATCGACATGCTTCTGCCCGACGACAAAAGTTGCATCGAGCATATTTCTATGCCTCAACAGCGCGAGAGCAAGAGAGAGTGGTTTTGGCTCTCCTCCAGTGTAGCCTTGCCGTCAGTTTCTCCCCTTGACCTTTTCGGAGCGATTTTGCTCGATGGACATCCAGGCTTCCCCACTTCAATTTAGCAAGAGATAGACAAATAAGAACGGTGTCATCTCTCCTCTAGCCTGCATCTAGAGTGGCTCAGCTCTGCAATGTCTCCTCGATAGTTAGGCTTTGATTTTCCTGCTTTGGCAACACACATCGGATGCATAGAGCTCCAATAGACTATTCTAGAGTGGATTCCCTTGAGTGAGCTAGGCTCTTGGATGGAATTTTTTACCACAGGTAGCTGGTTTTTCTATATGTCTAGTTTCTGATCGACATGACTCTCAATCAACGAGGTGGTGTGCACCGGAACTCAGACGTTTCTCTCACAGGTTGTGCATTCTTTCCACTGCAAACTATGCGGCACACTTGGTAGTGCTCATGTATGACTATGTGAGTCATTCCAAAGAGAGTTTCTAGCATGATTTTGTGTACTTTGATGCTATGTATGCATATGCAAATATAGTGTGAGCTAGTTATAGCTTACAGATGGTAGGTTCAGAGGTTTACATGCATTTTGGAAAGGTGCAGTTTTCCATAGAGCCACTTGTTCAGGAGTGAGCTAGTTTGCTAGGGATTTGGCAGTTTATATATGCCACGTGTGGATTTTTCTACTAAGACATTGAGTGTATGTTCATGCTTTATGTGATTTTGGTGATATTTTTGAGCTTTTACTCAATTTCCAAGGAAACTCTTCTAGATTTTTCCTAGATTCTTGCCATGTTTTGTGTGTATTTACAATTTCAATGGTCGAGTTTGACTCCCACTTTGATAGGTTTTGTTAGTTGCATATGCTCATGTGGCTACAGTACAAGCAATCACATGCTTTATCAATTCTACAAGTTTTTTACAGATTATTGGAAGCACTTTTCTTGTGGGGTGCTCACTACTTGCATATATGGTTATGCACTTTATGCTTGATTGAGTTGTTTGTCCCAGACTTGGCTCACTTGGTTTAGTGACACTATTTATGCATGCAGAGTAGATTGTAGAGCTGGTTTATGCATATGCAAACATCAATTTCAATGCAATTGATCATGGTTTTATGATTGTCTAGTGGTCGAGTGATCTCAGACCACTTTGTTGCTAGTTTGGCATGGTTTATGGTTGAGACTTTGCTTGAGGTTTTGGTCAGGTTATAGGGGAGACTCTGCTAGTTTTCTCCCAGGATTTCTTGCCATAGTTTGGTTTTTTGACATTCACTTATGGCAGGCATGTGTGACAATTTAGAGTCGACAATGATGGCCCATGAGAGACGGGGGTTTCACAGTTGTCTACACTTGCATTGTTAGCATTGTGGTCACACAGGGCCTCCGTAGGGCACATTAGGCGCCATTGTTTCAAGTGTATGAGGTAGCAACAAAGATGTATGCATGATGTAGATGAGGTTTTGATACATGCTAGAGCGGTGGTTTTATATGCCAGTGACGGTGATATCATGTTCGCCTTTAGCATTCCTCCGCTTACATGTCTTCTATAGGTGACACTTCTCCGCGTTGTTGGTTGCTAGATTGGGTACAGTTTTCCACATCACACCACATGAAGAGTGATTCAGTAATTTCTTTAGTGGTGTGGGAGCGCTAGGTGCAAAAGCGATGTGCGGTGTATGCGGAGTGTGAGGGAGAACAAGAGTAAAAGACACATTGTGTGGGTGGAGCAAGCCTCTAAGAAGGGGTGAAGAGCTCCTTATTCTTTGTGTATATGAAGAATAAGAAATGTCATGTATGTACACACAGTGGTTGGTCGAACACCAGACCTCCAGCCTCGGGCAAAGGTGCGGCGCTTTACCCCAACAAACTCCCACTTAAAGGCGATGTGCCCATAAGTGAGTGCTGCTAGATAAACTACTAATATGTATAAGAAAACATGAGAGAAACTCTCTCAACCTACACCCACGGGCTCACTGAGTCTATCTACATGCAATTGTATCGGCTCTAGTGATAGGCAAGCGTGTGTATCCATGCTAGAGCCTGCACATAAAGCTTGCAGATAACTGTGTACAGTCTGCAAAGCTCCACAAAGCATCATGCTAGTGTCACTCATCGTAAGATTGACAATCCTTGCTACAAATGCTTCCACTTCAACGGCTAAGTTGGGCCTTGACACTAACAAGTTGAACATGAGATGCCCGAATGTTGATGAAATATGCCCAAACCTGCCTTTCCTAGCCTCCCTTGTGCTATTTGCATGCACTGCATTATCAAGAAAAATCGCATATGGATGTGTCAATGCTGACACAGGCATGGCTACGTCCCTCTCACCCATATGCAAAACCATGCATCCTGGTATCAACTCATTAATCTATAGCATGAGCATATCAAAAAACTCTATGTCCGTCATCTGACACAGAGAGAGAGAGAGAGAGAGTGCTTCTTGCTTGAGCAGTTTCGACAACGACTATAACAGGAGGCGAAATCTTGACAAGTCCACGTGGCTGCAAGTAGAGGTGGTCAACGTGGACATAAGCAAGGAAGCCATTAGGGGACCATAATTCTACTTGGTTGAGCGGGTGGGGGCAGAGAGAGAGAGAGAGAGAGAGAGAGAGAGATACTTCTTGCATGAGCAATTGTGACAATGACGAGGAAGACAAGTTGCCATGAATCTCTCTCTCTCTCTCTCTCTCTCTCTCTCTCTCTCTCTCTCTCTCTCTCTCTCTCTCTCTCTCTCTCTCTCTCTCTCTCTTTGTGTGTGTGTGTGTGTGTGTGCATGCTGTAGAGTGGTCATTATACAAGGTTAAGATGGCCTCCCCCAAGCCCCAATATGGTTGCACGAAGAGCACGATGCGCCTGCACCTTCTCTTTCACGTCTAGACGGACCAAAATGGTGTGTTGCCAGAGTGGAGACTGAAAGGTAGAACATGCAAGAATCGATTGGGCACCATCGGGGATGTATAAGCACGGTAAGCACGAAGAGACCATGACAGAAAGGATAAATATAGAAGGGATCATAGTCATCTTCACATGCTCCTATTGCTGTAAGTGCACTTCTATTCCATGCTCTTTCACGTGCACCTAACCAAGATTGTGCACTGCCAGAGTGATTACCAAAACACCATGCCAAAAATGATCGAAGGACTCACATAGAGCATCTATGTATCCTATTATGGGGAAGGAGATTTTGGTTTCCAAGTGGTAGCCCATCTCGTCTTGCATAATGCGTTTATATAGTTGTGTGGTGCTCGATCTCCCAGAGAAGGTACGGGCATGAAGCGGGCTGCTTTTTAGGCAACCCACTGTAAACGTGTCTAGCAAACTTCTCGCTAAGTGGGCGGGCGGGGGGGCGGGGGGGGGGGGGGGGGGGCTTGATGGTGACCGGAGTTGACTCATGCTAGAGAGAAGAAGAAGAAGATTATAATTGTTGAAAATGCAACAAGGCTGGTGGAGATGATTCATTATGCTTCCAATTGCTTCAAGAGACCCCAAAACCCTAGAGTCATTAATGGCCACCCTTGTTGTGACTCATTGAAGTGCAGTGATATAGCGAAGGCCTTCCATTTGGAAATGTCATGAAGCGGGCTGCTTTTTGGGCAACCCACTGTCCACGTGTCCATTTATGCTGAGTCTGGCAAACCTCTCACTAAGTGAGGGGAGAGAGAGAGGAGAGAGAGAGGACAGAAGCTGGGCCGACAAGATGGGGGGGGAGAGAGAGAGAGAGAGCTCCAGTGCGTGTGCCATGGGCCAACGAAGCAAACAAAATGGAGTGAACGCGTTCTGAGGTCCAAGAGAAGATGCATAGGAGATTCTCTCTTTCATTTTCTTGTTGAGTGATGCCTTCCCTGGGGCGAGGGGCAGCCCTGTGGGAGCGCCTTCAACAACCACAGCTCCGCCCCCGCTCCCCATCTCCCAGGTTATACCCGCTCAGGTCTGCGACACAGTCGCGGCCGCTGGCTCCATTAAGCCTGACTTACGACATGGCCGCTGGCGTCTATATTTCTTTGCAACTCTCAATTAAGCCCGACCTGCAATTTTCTCTTAAGCCCCAACCTTGCTTTGCTTCAATTGATTAAGCACCCTATCACACACACACACAGTAAACAACCCCCTCTCCAACCCTAAACACACAGGAGCCTCCTCTCACGGGGACAGGCAAAGCGTCGAATGAGCAGACCCTAACAGGGTCTGTTTCCACGGGAACCTCCTTAAACGGTGTCGACTCATTTAACGCTCGAGGCCTTTCCCCGTGAAGGGCGCTTCTCCAAGCTGCGATGCAACACAGAGGCTCTCTCTCCCCGATCAAGCGGACTCGTCTTTTTGTGCCCACCCCATGGGTGGATCCAATGGATCGCCTTCAACTCCAGATTCAAAATCTTGCGGATGAGAATGCAGAACTCAAGGCGTGTCTTGCAGCCCTTGAAACTCGCCTCTCCTCCTTGGAGTCGCAAAAGCAAGCCGACAACAACGAGCATCTCCTCGCCAAAGCAAAAGAAGCAGATCACACCTTCACTGCAAGCGTGGCCAACCTTGCCACCCAAGTTCAACAAGCAAACACCATCGTCTCTTCCAAAGTAGAAGAATGTATGCAAGAACGTCAACGACGGGAAGGACTAGCACTCTCTGTTCGAATTGGTGGCTTGGCCTCCACTTGGTGGGGAGAGAGCGATGACTACCCCTCGACACTAAACAATCTCAACCATGCCATTCACCCAACCAAGTTTGACCCCAACACAATTGAAAAAGTTCACCTCGACAATTGCACCAACCAAGGCATCCTTGTCTTCAAAACCAAAGAGGCACGCATAGCACTTCTACAACAAGGACGAGTTCTCAAGGGCAGCAAAGTACGGATCAATGAGGCCTTGACCCCCGCCCAACTCAAAGTCAAGAAACAAGATCTCTAAAAGGTTTGAGAAGCGGGAGCAGCTGGCAAATGGGCTGTCTATCGAGGCGGCAAGGCCATCATTGAGGAATTCCGAGCTCCGAAAACTCCCAAGTTACCTTCTCCCCCCCCCCCCCCCCCCCCCCCCCTCCCCCCCCCTAAGTGACATATGTCACAGTTTTGTTGTACCCACAATAGTCATGATTCGCCATGTACTCCTCTAGTAAGAGGTCCAGTCATGTATGTTTTCTTGGTCCCATAGATCATATTTGACCTTCAAGGACGATAATGAAATCTATTTATCTAACTCTCTCTCTCTCTCTCTCTCTCTCTCTCTCCCCCCCCCCCCCCCCCCCCCCCCCCCCCCCCCCCCCCCCGCGAGTCAATGGCAACCCTTCCCTGCAACTAATTGAATGGATTCTTGAGAGCAACAGGCTTGAGGGTGCCTAGAGTTGACTCATGCTAGAGAGAAGAAGAATAAGATTCTAATTGTTGAAGATGCAACAAGGCTGGCATAGATGATTCATTATGCTTCTAATTGCTGCAAGAGTTCCCAAACCCTAGAGTCATTAATGGCCACCCTTGATGTGACTCATTGAAGTGCAATTGAAGATGAGTGCAGTGATACAGCAATGGCCTTCCTTTTGGAAATAGTGTATGCTTTATCTTGTGCTTGAATAGGAGGTAGACATATACGATAGAAGAGTCCTTTTGCTTGGTTGGCAACAATGCACACTTCATATATAGTATAGAAGATGCGAATGCGTTCTATCCTTTTCTAGCCTCTGTTAATTTTTGGGTGTGGTTGATTGAGAGTTCTTGGAGCCACGATAGGTGTAGAACAAAAGAGGTGGCGTGCTTACCTCTTATGTCAAAGCTACCACCGGTGCAGTGGAAGGGCGGGAAGCTAGCACTACATTAATGGTGGTCAGCAGGCAAGCAGTGCTTGGTCGTTAGTTAATCATCATGACGGGGTGGGGAGAGAGAGATGGTGGGCTATTGCTTTGCCTTCAGATGCCGCAGCAAAGGACTGAGCAAGGACTCCACTTCATAGACTCGGTGGAGATGCTTTTATCGATTGGCCCCATTAAAAAAGGGTGCCCCTACAACCTCTACCACACACACACACACACACACACACACACACACACACACACACACAAAGGGGGGCGGAGAGAGAGAGAGAGAGAGAGAGAGAGAGAGAGAGAGAGAGAGAGAGAGAGGTTATAACTGTAGTATGCCGGTGACATTGATGATTTTGAAGAATAAAATACTAAAATTTGAATAGTGTCAAAACCTTTAAATATAACCATCAATTGTCTGCAACTCTCTGGTGAAGTGTTGAAGAAAAGCCTAGGTTTAGTGTAATTCCACCTACAAAATGCCACGCATCTTTTAAGGGTGAATTCGGATAGGAGAGACAATTTGTGGTGGAGAGTGGGCTAGACAAGAAGTTGGGGAGAAAAACCTTGCAAGAAAACACATAAGGGTTGCTAATCCTTCAGCTTACCTTGCAAGAAATACATTCTACTCTATAACGGGAAGCCCTTTTCAGGGTTACCACATGCCACAGGGAGGAGGTTTGCAGGACGGAAGCACATTTTGGTATCTTGCATAACACGCGATGGGGAGGGGGAGACTCTCCCAAATTTGTGAGAGCCAAGCCCCCTACAAGAGGGAGCTGAAGAGTCAGCCTGAAATGTAGTAGTAGTAGTAGTAGTAGAGAGAGAGAGAGAGAGAGAGGAACCTGCAAATCAGATCGCCCGCACAACACCAGGGTCAAAGCCTTGAGGCTTGCAAGAACTCCTAGACATGTGATAGGGAGTTCTTGCAAGCCTCAAGGCTTTGACCCTGGTGTTGTGCGGGCGATCTGATTTGCAGGTTCCTCTCTCTCTCTCTCTCTCTCTCTCTCTCTCTCTCTCTCTCTCTCTCTCTCTCTCTGTGGAAACCTAGCATGCTGACAGATGGCCTCCCATTGGCTAGCCATATTGCTATCTTTGGCATCAAGTGTATTGCTTTGGTATGCATGAGCCAGGCTAGCCATCGTATCAGCTCCCTGCAATGACCCTTTCCTAGAATCCAACAAGCACGTAATAGCCCTGGGATTTTGTCGTGAAACCCTAAACTCAATCTCAAGCGGATCTCCGATCGAGCTTGAGTTTTTGATCCCTCCTCACTACTGCATATTAGTTGAGCATATTACAAGCTACACAAGCTATGCCTATATTGACCCTATGCTTAGCAGTACATAGCTCTCCTGCACACACATCTCTGGATGGTATTCTACTATTATGAAGATAAAATATATTTTCAATGGATGACACTTCTCAATTAACGTGCTATTGTAGGCATGATGCCCCACCTTGCAATTCATGATTTCTTAGAGGTTCTAAAAGTGACAGAGTTGGAAAAAACAATCCTTAGAGCTGAAAGAGATAGATCAGAGGCAAACCATGAGGCAAAATAGTGTTACCATATACATGTGGTAGTGATGTGTGTGAACACACTAGGACCGCCGGGGCATTTTTTCCCTCTTTAGGAGGTTTTTTCCCCCGAGCATTTTATATACGCCCATCACTCTAGAGCCATCCATCTTTCCATTGCACACTAAGTATTACACTCTCTATTGTGTGCCTTGAGCTTCCTTCGTCTTCTCCAAGTTGTGTGTCTTTCTCTGCAACCCTAATTCCAACAATTGGTATCAGAGCAGGTTGCATCCTCCTGGCTTAGTCGCCAGCTGCTTTAGTACACGCCTGCTCACTTTCTCCGATTTCAGTGAGCTTTGGCGAGCGTTCGTAGGTTGACAAATATTTTGGGTAGCCTCGTAGAGCCTGGTATGCTCAGATTTTTGATTTGGGCTCATTTCGGCCTCCGTTTCCACTACAGGCAGGTCTGCACAGGCAATTTTGTCATTTTGTGCAGAATTTCTGTCAGTGCCGTTTTCTGCATAACAGGTGCCTTATAGTCTTCTACGGTTGTGCTATATAGCACGTGTTGTTCTCGCTCCATTTCTCCTATTTTCGGGCAGTTTTCACATCAAGTGCAGCATTTACCAAGGGTGACAACAACATCACAGATGTGTTCAAGATGTTTGCTGTTGAGGACAGGTTGGATGGGGACAATTACCCTATGTGGGCTTATATTATGCAACACGTTCTTGTGTCAAAGGGCGTCTAGAATATTGTGCAGGGCATTGATGTACGTCCTGGTTCTGAGGATGTAGGCGATGTTGAGCATGTTGCAGGTCTTGCTCCAAGGATTGCTGCTGTCAGAGTTGTTTTGCCTATGACAGAACAAGCTCGTTGGGATGTTAAGGATGCGTAGACTCATGCATTGATTGCGTTGTCTGTGAAGCGCACCATTGTTCCTCACATCCGTTCAGCAAAATCTGCAAAACAGGCTTGGGATATTTTGGATGGTCTTTATGCAAGTCGCAATGAGGCTAAAATTGCTTTGTTGCGTAAAGAGCTGGATTCGAAGATTATGCATGAGGAAGATGATATGGACACTTTCCTTGCTAGTGTCAAGGATATCAATGAGCAACTTATTTCTGCAAGTGAAGTCATTTCAGACAGTTCCCTTGTGTAGGCTGTTCTTGATGCCTTACCAGATTCTTACCAGACTTTTGCTAGTACTTGGAGACTTATGACCCAAGGAAATCATGAAGTTGTCAAGTTCGATGCATTATGCACATTGTTGTTGCAAGAGTCACTTTCTAGAAAAAAAAGGACTAGGCAGCGTGCAGTTGAATAGGCTTTTATTGCTTCTCAAAGAAAGCGTGGTAACAGCAATGCAGCCACTTCTTATGGTTCTGCTGCGAGTGGCAAAACTTTTGTTCCTAATGCTTCTACTGGTAGCAATTCGTCTGGAAATTCTTGTGATAAGGGCAAAAAAAAAGATGTGTTGCCATTATTGTAAAGCTAATGATCACTTGAATCAAGTTGTGTCCTAAGTTGAAGGCCAAAGAGGCTAAGAAGAAAGAGGGTGGTTCCACTGCAAATGCTAGTTCCACTACAAATGCAGCCATTGTTGAGTCTTCTGTGAAAGGAGACTGTAATGCTGATGTTGATGCAGAATGGTCTTTTAGCGCAGAGTGCACTTACAATCCTGCTCTCCATGATGCATGCTTGTCAGTTGCTGCAGATTCACATGTGTGGTATTTCGACAGTGG
Source organism: Adiantum capillus-veneris (assembly GCF_014529385.1). Lineage (NCBI taxonomy): Eukaryota > Viridiplantae > Streptophyta > Polypodiopsida > Polypodiales > Pteridaceae > Adiantum > Adiantum capillus-veneris. The sequence goes on along the minus strand of NC_140934.1, from coordinate 138,213,611 downwards.
TGCTACAAAGCACATTACCTCACATCGTGAGTTGTTTACCTCTCTCGAGTCTGTCCCTCATGGGAATTCAATCACTTGTGCCAACAATGCCTCTTATCCAGTTCAGGGAGTTGGAAAGATTGTGCTTATTGCTGCTAATGACAGTTCTTTCACACTTGTTCATGCACTTTATGTACCTGGGATCGAAAAGAATCTCTTGTGTGTATCCGCACTTGCTAGACTTGGACTTGTAGTCAAATTTGTGGATGACAGATGTACAGTTCATGATCTCAGTTTTGGTGATGAAATTGTTGCATCTGGTCTTTTGTGCTGTGGGCTGTATAAGCTCACTTTGTATGACAAGTGTGGACAAAATTTTGCAAATGCTGTTGCAGATTCAAGGGCTATTTCAAATGCAAAACTTTGGCATGCACGTTTTGGTCATCTGAATTTTGCCAGTTTGCTGCGTTTGCAAAAATCTGATATGGTTGCTTCTTTTCCGCCTCTTGAAGCACCTGTCAAACATGTTTGTGAAGGCTGTATTTTGGGTTCAGCGTTCTAAGTTTCCAAAGGATGGTTCAATTCGGGCCACATGCAGGTTGCAGCTTGTGCATAGTGATGTTTGTGGGCCCATGCAAACTCCATCCTTGGGCAATTACCTGTACTTTGTGACTTTCATTGATGATTACTCCAGGCATGCATGGGTATTTCCGATTAAAGCGAAGTCCGAAGGCTTTATGTGCTTCAAACAATTTCTGGCTATGGCTAAAAATGTCTCGAAATGTACTATAGGCACCCTCCGCTCCGATCGAGGGGGGAGTATATGTCTCATGAATTTAATGCATTTTTGGCTAGTCGTGGGATAAAACACCAATGTACAATGCCTTATACACCTCAGCAAAATGGTGTTGCTGAGAGGAAAAACAGGTCACTGACGGAAATGGCACGATGTATGGTCAAAAGTCAAGCTTTGCCGCATTCTTTTTGGCTTGAGGCCATCTTGTGTGCCACTTATGTACTTAATAGGTGTCCTACGAAAGCTTTGCAGTCTATTACTCCATATGAAGCATGGCATGATAGAAAGACTTCTATTGAGCACATGCGTGTTTTTGGTTGCTTGGCATATGCTTTGGTGCCACAAGTGTAGCGCAGAAAACTGGATGATAAGGCTGTCAAATGTATTTTTGTTGGTTATAGTGTTCAAAGCAAAGGTTACAGGTTGTATCATCCGCAAACAAAACGTATTCTGGTTTCTCGGGATGTAGTGTTTGTGGAAGATTCTATTCAGCCTTTGCTGTCATGTACTAGAGACAGTAATGTAAGCTCACAGGACATTTATGACACTTTGTTGCCTCTTTTCGGTGGTGGAAATACGAATGTAAGTTCCAATGAGGCAAATGTACAGCCTATGAGGGTTTCTGAAAATGTTCTAGATCAGCCTATTGTTGGGATTAAAGCCCAAGTGGCCTCTTATGCGGATATGGCTGGCCGCCCACCTAACTCACTTACCTCTAACTCTTTGTATATACTAACTTATACTTTGTGAATACTAAGGTATTTTGGGAGATAACCCTTCTAACAGTTCTCTGCGTACTGTTCTGTGTAAGCTCACTGTGTGTGTGTGTGAGAGAGTCGACCCACGCTCCGCTCCGCGACTTCAATTGGTATCAGAGCCTTGGTTCAATGCGGTTTTGCGCAATCGCGCGCGCGCACTTTTTCGGCAGATTCTGGATCCGGAGTTCGAAAATTCACACTCGGCGTTCCGGGAGCGTTTCCATCAGGTGACCTGATGTTTTACCCCCCTTTCGAAGCCGTTTATGCCCTCAGAATTTCGTTCTGAGCACTACAGCAGAAGATAGATTTCAGCCGCAAAGAAATCCGTCTTGTGTAGATTGGCAAGCAGGAGGTGGCCAACATCAATATCGGCATCGACATACATCACTCATTAGTCTTCAGAGCTTCATCTATAGACCAGGTACACATATATATCATCAGATATATATATTGCAGTCTGCATTGTTACTTCTTGTGCTTGCCAGGTTCTAGGGGAGGTGTGGCCATACGACGGCTTGACACCACTGGCATGTATTGCAGATTGATGTACTGTGATTGTGGGTCTGCTAGTTGTGAGTCACACTAGCAGACAGACCGCCGCAGCGGTCATAGGACAGTGATTGGTCTATTATAGGATGTATGCTAGTTCTGGGCAGTTTGCTGAGCCATCTGAGAGGGTCGTGTGTGAGGTTTTTTGAAGCCAAGCACTGGGGGCTGGGTTACCCAGTGTGAGGTGGATTAGGTTGTTGGAGTTCCCCTCTACACGCATCCTCTTCGGCGACTTTTATCCCTTAGGATGTATGACTTTGTGTAGACACTGGATTGCATCTTATGCGTCAGGCCGTTGAGGCATTGTTCAGGGTTCAGTCTTGAGACAGATACAGGTTCTGTCATCGCCCAGAGAGGAGACAGTGTATGTTTACAGGACAGCATATTACAGAGATTTTTTAGATTTGTCACTGGTCAGCTATTTATGATTGTTTTTTGAGCTATCTTTTGGTTCCCAGAGCTCAGTTTACAGGGGAGACTCTGTCAAAAATTTTCAAAATACTGACAGTTCCTGAGGAGAGGTGTTCAGCTTGTTGATTACAGCTTGTTTACTGTGTACAGAGGCCAGTTTACAGGGGAAACTCTGCCGGATTTTTCTCAAGAGTAAGCAGTTTGGCAGATATGGCATCTTCTCAAAGTGAGACTCTTTACAACATAAAGAAGCTGGATGGCACAAACTTTCCATTCTGGAAGAAGCAGATTTGGCAGGTTTTGGTGCAGAAAAAACAAGTGAAGCCACTGAAGCTCAAAGGGGAGAGACCAGAAGGTATGGCTGAAGATGAGTGGGAAGAGCTTGACGAGTTAGCTTGTTCCACAATCATGCTGACACTGGCAGAAAATGTTTACTTCAACGTAGCAGAAGAGACTACAGCGTATGGCGTATGGCAAAAGCTATGTGGTATGTACAAGAAACAAAGTGTTGCTTCTCAGATTTACTGGCTCAAGAAATTGGTGGATTTGAAGATGAAGGAAGGGACAGCCATGTCAAATCATCTGAATGAATTTCACACAATTTTCAGCCAGTTAACAGCACAGGAGATAGTCTTTCCAGATTCAGTGAAGGCTATGTTTCTCTTAATCACTTTGCCAGACAGTTGGGATACTTTTCGTACAGCGTTAAGTAATTCTGTCGCGCCAGAAGGTCTTACAAGTGCCAATGTAGAAGGCAGCTTGCTCACAGAGGAAGTGAACAGGAAGAACATTGACAAAGGAAAAGGCAATAGTGCTTTGGTCGTTCGAGGGAGACAACAGTTTAAAGAGAAGAAGGGTAAGAAGGCACAAAACCGAAGTAAGTCTCGTGATTCGAAGTCAAAGGATGACATAGAATGCTACCATTGTGGCAAGAAGGGTCACATGAAGCGAGACTGTACGAAGTGGAAATAAGAAAAAGGAAAAACAAAGAGTTCTGAGCAAGATGAAAAGAAGAGTTCAGTGAAGATTGAAGAGGTGAATGTCACAGGATCTGGTTCAGACAGTGATTCTGGTATAGCAGCTGGTGACATCTTCCTTACAAGAAATCTTGATTCTGTTTTCTTGACTGCAGAGGATGGACATGCTATGAGTGATTGGATTATCGACTCAGGGGCATCTTTACATGTTTCTCCGCACAAAGAGTGGTTTACATCATATGTGGCTACTAAAGATTATGTCAGACTTGGCAATGAGCAGGTTTGTGACATACTTGGAGTGGGAGATGTGCAGTTGAAGTTTCAGAATGGCTCTTCTTTATGGCTCAAGAATGTCAGACATGTTCCAGCAATCCGAAAGAGCTTGATTAGTACAGGGAAGTTGGATGATGCGGGTTTTGTGACAGTTTTTGGGAACAGCGCTTGGAAGATCTCCAAAGGTTCGATGACTGTAGCACATGGCAGCAAGTCAGGAACTCTGTACACTTTACATGTTTCAGAGGTTAAAAACCATGTAATTAATGTGATTGAGCAGCCAAGTGTGTCACTGTGGCATCGTAGGTTGGGACATATGTCAAAAAGAGGAATGGAAATACTTTCTCATTATGGTTATTTGCCTGGCTTTTCATTTCAAGATTTTGAGTTTTGTGAGCATTGTGTTTATGGTAAGCAAACACAGGAACCGCACAGATCAAAGAGGAATCGTAGGGACGAACGGTTAGCTCTTGTACACAGTGATCTATGCGGACCAATGCCTAGTTTGTCACTAGGGGGAGCAGCGTACTTTTGTACATTCATAGATGACTATTCTCGTAAAGTATGGGTTTACTTCTTGAAGCACAAGGATGAGGTGCTCAAGGCCTTTAAGACATTCTTGTAACTGGTGGAGAATCAGAGTGGTCAGAAGCTGAAGTGCTTGAGAACTGACAATGGTGGAGAGTACGTTTCCAAAGCTTTTCAAGACTTTTGTGAAGCAAAAGGGATTAAGCGGGAACTTACTGCACCATATAATCCTTCACAGAATGGGGTTGCAGAACGTATGAATAGGACCATACAAGAGAAGGTCAGAAGCATGTTGTCAAATGCTGAGTTGCCTGATGGATTTTGGGCGGAAGCAGTGGCTACAGCAGTCCATTTGATCAACAGGTCTCCTAGTAGGGTTCCGGATAAGAGTGCAGTGGCCGAGATGCTATGGACAGGCAAGGCACCTTCGTATAAGCATCTCAGAGTCTTTGGTTGTGAAGCTTATAGCCATATTCATAAGGAGTTCAGAAATAAGTTAGAACCAAAGAGCAAGAAGTGTATATTTCTTGGCTACGGAGAATCGGGCGAGATGGGTTACCGGCTTTGGGATCCTGAGTCCAGAAAGCTTATTCGTAGCAATGATGTGCATTTCAATGAAGCCAAGTTTCACGCTAAGCGAGAGAAGACAGAGGAGATCAGAAGAGTTGTCTTCAGGGAAGATGGACCTAGTGCTAGCACATCAAGACAGCATGGTCAGGCTCAGGAACAGCCTATAGTGGCTAGAGAGGCAGAATCAGTTGTGGTGAGACGTTCTGAGCGTGTCTCCAAACCACCTGATCGTTATGTGCCATCTCTAAATTATGTCATGCTCATAGATTGCGGAGAACCATCTTGTTACAAGGAAGCATTACAAATGGTTGACTCGAAAAAATGGCAGTTGGCCATGCAGTCAGAGATGACAGCTCTGCATAAAAACCAGACATGGAAGTTGGTTAAATTACCACAGGGCAAAAAGGCTCTACCTTGTAAATGGGTTTACAGGTATAAGATCACCGCTCATGATAGTCAGCCAAAGTACAAAGCAAGGCTTGTTGCCAAGGGCTTTAAGCAAGAGCAAGGCATTGACTTTGATGAAGTCTTCTCTCCAGTGGTCAAGATGACTACATTGAGATGCTTTCTTGCATTGGTTGCTATATTGGATTTGGTGTTGCACCAAATGGATGTCAAGACAGCGTTCTTGCATGGTGATTTAGATGTGGAAATTTACATGCAGCAGCCAGAAGGGTTTGTTGAGAAAGGCATGGAACATTTGGTATGCCAGTTGTTAAAGAGTCTTTATGGCTTAAAACAATCACTGAGGGCATGGTACCATAAGTTCCACCAGTTTATGCTTTCTCAAGGCTACAAACGTAGTGAGTTCGATCACTGTCTATATACAAAGAAGGCTAAGGATGGCAGTTGGCTGCTCCTTATTTTGTATGTGGATGACATGTTGATTGCTGGCAAACACTTGGAAGAAATTTCAGCTTTGAAGTCAAAGATGGCAAAATCGTTTGACATGAAAGACATGGGTGAGGCAAGTCATATACTTGGTATGCGCATTGAGAGAGACAGATCAAAGAAGTTGATTTGGTTATCTCAAACAGAGTATATTGATAAGGTTTTGCAACATTTCAATATGGAGAAGGGAAAGGCATTGAGTGTTCCATTGCCACCATATGTGAAACTTAGCAAACAAGATTGTCCTGTGTCTGAGGAAGAAAAGGCTGAAATGGATAAGATTCCATATGCGTCTGCAGTGGGTAGTTTGATGTATGCAATGATTGCTACACGTCCGGATATTGCATTTGCAGTGGGAGTGGTTAGTAGATATATGTCAAATCCCGGCGAGAAACATTGGGAGGCAGTGAAAGGTATCATGAGATACTTAAAACATACAAAGAGTATGCGCATATGCTATGGTAGTCAGGATTTGAGTGTCAGAGGATACACTGACTCAGATTATGCAGGAGACTTAGATAAGAGGAGATCTACATCAGGCTATGTCTTTACATTGGCTGGAGGTGCCATATCATGGCGATCTCGATTACAAGATTTGTGTTACGCAGTCTACTACAGAAGCTGAGTATGTTGCAGCAAATGAGGCATGCAAAGAAGCTATTTGGCTTGGTAGATTGGTTGCAGACTTGGGAATCAAAGTAGATATGCCAGAGTTATATTGTGATAGTCAAAGTGCTATACAATTGGCAAAGAATCCAGTGTTCCATTCAAATACTAAGCATATTGATGTCAAATATCACTTCATTAGGGAAGTACTTGAAGACAAGCAGATACAACTGCTGAAGATCCACACCAAGAACAATCCTGCTGATCTACTCACAAAGGGACTTCCAGGAGAGGGATTTGTGCATTGTCGTGAGTTATTGGGCATTGGATAGATGGCAGCCATGTAAATCTTTGTACATTTATGTTCATAGATTTACAGTTACTTAAAGTGCCACATTGGACTTTAAGTGGGAGGTTATTGGGATTAAAGCCCAAGTGGCCTCTTATGCGGATATGGCCGCCCGCCCGCCTAACTCACTTACCTCTAACTCTTTGTATATACTAACTTATACTTTGTGAATACTAAGGTATTTTGGGAGATAACCCTTCTAACAGTTCTCTGCGTACTGTTCTGTGTAAGCTCACTGTGTGTGTGTGTGTGTGTGTGTGAGAGTCGACCCACGCTCCGCCGCCTAACTCACTTACCTCTAACTCTTTGTATATACTAACTTATACTTTGTGAATACTAAGGTATTTTGGGAGATAACCCTTCTAACAGTTCTCTGCGTACTGTTCTGTGTAAGCTCACTGTGTGTGTGTGTGAGAGAGTCGACCCACGCTCCGCTCCGCGACTTCACCTATTACTGATGCAGATGTACATGATGTACTTGATGAGGAAAGGGTTGAAAATGAGCAGGCTAGAGGTATGCCAAAATGGTTGGTGCACACTTTGGGTGACAGTAAATTGGATGCACCTTTGTCTAGTCGTACTCGTTCAGGCTCTCGCCATGCATCTTATGCATCAGATTGTTATGCTTTGGTTGTGTCTAGTTTACATGATGTTGAGGAGCCTCTGTCTTTTGATGAAGCACAGAATTCAAAAAATTGGATGGCTGCCATGCAATCAGAATATGATGCACTTACAGAAAATGACACATGGACTTGTGTGATTTGCCTCTTGGCAAAAGGGCCATTGGTACGAAGTGGGTTTATAAATTGAAACGCAAACTGGATGGTGAGATAGATCGCCATAAGGCTCGACTTGTCGCAAAGGGTTATGCACAACAAAAAGGCATAGATTATGAAGAGACTTTTGCTCCCACTTGTAGTATGACTACTGTGCGTTTTCTATGTGCATTGGCAGCTCATTTTGGTTGGGATGTCAATCAATCAGACATTGTTATTGATTTCTTGAATGGTGACATATTTGAGGAAGTTTATGTAATGCAACCTCGCAGTTTGTCATAAAAGGACAAGAGGACAAAGTGTGCAAATGTAACAAGGCTTTGTATGGGTTGAAGCAGTCTCCTCGTGCTTGGTATGAGAAAGCTCACACTCATTTGGTCAAACAAGGCTTTCGTAATAGTCCAACAAAACGCACATTGTATGTAAAGCGTGAGGGTGATGTACTTCTCATTGTGGTTCTTTATGTTGATGATTTGCTGATCACTGGACCAAATGAGAGACATATTGCTTAATTTAAGGCTGATTTGAATGCTATTTTCAAGATGAAAGATTTGGGGTTGTTGCATCATTACTTGGGTATACAATTTAAGCAATGTGATGGTGGTATTGCCTTGTGCCAGAAAAGTTACATAGAGACATTGCTATGTAAGTTTGGACTTGAGGATTGCAAACCTATTGCCACTCCCATGGAAACAGGTTTGAAGTTGAGTCTACATGATACTGGCGATCCTGCTAATGTCACTTTTTATCAAACTGTTGTTGGCTACCTCATTTATGTATGCAACACGAGGCCGGATATTCAGTTTGCAGTCTCACAGGTCAACAGATTTATGCATAGCCCAGGGTCTAAGCATTGGCAGGCTGTCAAGAGGATTTTTCGCTACCTTAGTGGCACTTTACATCTTGGCCAAACTTACATGCTTTTTCGGACTCAGATTGGGTTGGTTGTTTTGACACGAGAGTGTCCACAAGTGGTTTTTGTTTCATGCTTGGCAGTTCATGTATATCATGGCTGAGAAAGAAGCAACCTACTGTGGCCACTTCGAGTTGTGAGGCTGTGTATAGGGCAGTCTTCACAGCTACGGTTGAGTGTAAATGGCTCAGACGCCTTCTGATTTGGGTGTGGAGAGGACACTGCCAAGACTATCTACACTGACAGTTAGATCGCATTGGCAGTTGCGAGGAACCCAATTTTTCATGCTCGCACAAAGCACATTGAGGTGCATTACCACTATGTCAAGGAAAGGCTCTCAGCAGGAGAGATCAGCTTGGCTTATGTGCCAACACAGGACAACCTTGCAGATCTTTTCACAAAGGCATTGTCTCGTGAGAATCTTGAAGCTTTCCGCAAAGCTTTGGGCTTACTCCCCTGTGTGGACTGATCATGTCCTTAGGGCATGGCACTTCCCTTTACTCATGTGCCAGCTCTCGTTCACCGCATCACACCAGGGGGGATTTTGTTACCATATACATGTGGTAGTGATGTGTGTGAACACACTAGGACCGCCGGGGCAATTTTTCCCTCTTTAGGAGGTTTTTTCCCCCGAGCATTGTATATACGCCCATCACTCTAGGGCTATCCATCTTTCCATTGCACACTAAGTAATACACTCTCTATTGTGTGCCTTGATCTTCCTTCGTCTTCTCCAAGTTGTGTGTGTTTCTCTGCAACCCTAATCCCAAAAAATAGTTGTTGCTTCTCTTGTCCCCTCAATTTGGTGCACATAAACCACTCTTCTCTCTCCTTATATGTATCTACACATAGTCTATAATCAAAACCAGGCATGCTGTCAAACTAGCTACCCGGGGAAAAGGGTTAGTTGTGCTAGGTGGACTAAACTAGCTGCAACCAAGGGCAGAGATATAATTGGTTCAAGATGTAATGAACCTCATAGGAAGGTCTCAAGTGCACAAAAATACACATGAGCATCAATAATATAGGATGTTCATAGACTTGCACAATTTCGAACACACTATCATGCACAACCCCTAATTGGCACTTTCCTACTGTGATCTCACCAAGGTCATGTGTGCCTAATAGTGCTCAGTGTGTAGCGAAACATAAAGGAAATTTCGTGCAACAAGAATTCAGCAGGTTGCATGCTGGAGTGTGACCTAATATGAGAGGCTTCAATATGACATTGGAATGCCTAACGCTAATGAGCATGTGTCCATTGTTATACTATGAGAAGCTTTCATTTTGGAATTGTGTTGTTGGGGAAAAAATCAGATTGTTGAAAAGAGGACCAAACTCATGCGGCATTCATTAGAAAAACAAATTCTGGATGTTTGAATGATGGATCCTCGCCCATCATCAGAGTGTTTATTCTACTTCATTGTCAAATTAAAGCTCTATTTTTACTCATTGAGAAATCTCACGTGTTATATGTTGGTGTCTTTTGTGTGTGTGTGTGTGTGTGTGTGTGTGTGAGTGTGTGTGTGTGTGTGTGTGTGTGTGTGTGTGTGTGTGTGTGTGAGAGAGAGAGAGAGAGAGAGAGAGAGAGAGAGAGAGAGAGAGAGAGAGAGAGATTGGTAACATTTGTCAAAGCTAGTTTCTTCATCTGATACTACACATCTATACTTTACATTAGGCACATAGAAATTCGATTGCAGCCACGAGTTCTTCACGAGCTTCAAAGAAATTCAAGAAGAGATTTACAGTAAGAGAAAAACAATGGTGTGCTTGCTTGCTAATGTGTACACTAAGTGGGGGACTCTCTTGAGTCTCCGTATGTGATTACCTTTGCTTGCATCTTGATGGCAAGCGACTGCTGCCAATGCTCAAATAAACCTATGGTTAGTGGACCCGCCAAAAAAATCTCTAGATTTGAAATTTGAAGGTGATAAAGCATGCATACATGAGAGAAACTTGTGTAAAAACCTTCAAATATCATGGATGTTTTACATGTATAGGTTTTCCAAGTTTTTAGAAAATAGCTCATTGTGAATACTAATATGGCATTATGAAACACATTGACATGGGTAAAAGAAAGCGAAAGTGATTGTTAGTCAAGCTCTTGGAACCATCGCTGTACTATTCAATGATTGACATGTGTACCACGGGTAATGTACTTTTGAAAGCACAACAGGTTGACGAGTTTCTTGCTTGGGATGTTGTCTCTCAAAATGCACTTACTATCGGGTATTATTTCCCAAGCATGGGTAGATGAAAGCTTTGGGTTGTCTTCAACGAATGTAGAGTTAGGGCTACTCTCCAAATGCATGCATTCTACCAATGCATATCATAATGCAAGATGTTGACCTAAGCAAACAATATTAAATTGAGGTAAATAAGGGGCTGATAGAAATGCTCCTTCGATGTTAAAAACCCTCTTCTCTCTCCCTTTAGCATTCCATGTTGGCAAAGGCTGCTAGAAAGAGATTTCCTTTTTCAAGCTATCCACGTGGCACAAAATGCATTGGAGTGGCTATGTCACTGAGCAGTGTGTTGGAGAGGGATAGGTATGCTAACAAACCTAGGATCTCAAAAGACGAGAGCTAACATGGGATGAACTAGATTGAAGGTGAGGCAAGGGCCAAGTCAACGAAAGTGGGACCTATTAAGGTGGGAGCATATACAAAATATCGCGTTTATGAGCCTAAAATTAGCTTTTTGTTTTAGATGTTGATGTTGGTATTGATGTGGTGCACTGCAAGCAAAAAAAACGAAGACAAGGACAAGATGTCCATTTTGGTACGATTGGGCGACTGAGATACAAGGCCAAGGATTGTCCAATATGCCAAGGTGACACTTCAAGCACTCACCATAGCCACCTCATGCTAGTGCTGCTCTCGAAGAAACAAAAGGCAGATGTGGAGATGGATGAATGAAGTCCCTTCAAATATATAGTGTAACATAGCATATGAGCAACTTAATCTATGATCATGCGTACTTGATAAGTCGATCATACGCAAGATTGGATACACAATTGGAAGCGACAGAGAGTGAGAGGGAGCACAAGAGCACATGTGTGTGCCCCTCCTAGAGCGGAGTGCTACACATATTGTAGTAGAGAGGAAGAGAGACTAAGAGGAGAGAAGAAGAACGCCACTAGCACAAGGGGCAATGCTATTTCCTCCCACATGTCTCCCTAAATGAACCCATGGGAGCATGTTTCATTTAAACCTATCAACAAAATTAATAACAAAATTCAAATTGCTCTTCTTAGATACACATGAGTAAAATCTATCTACACATGAGTATAATCTGTCGAAAAATTCCCTACCATGAGGTCGTCTCTCTCTCTCTCTCTCTCTCTCTCCCCCCCCCATTTGAAACCTTTGGTGAGCGGTCCTCTGGCCATTTTCTGATTTGAAGAGTTTTTCGTTGGATAAGGCGAACCTCGCCTGAGTGCCTGACGCTAGTATTTGTGTGTCTATGTGTGTGTGTGAGAGAGAGAGAGGGAGAGAGAGAGAGAGAGAGAGAGCGAGCGCTCTAAGGCAGGTGTGCGCATCCTTCTGTAGAGCATGGCAGTGTTTCAGCCGCTTAGCTCCGTTCCTCCTTCCTCTCGGGTCTGTCTCCGAGGAGGATCCCCACTGGCAGTTCCCATCCGCAGGTACGTTCCAACAACATGCTCTCTTATGGGTGTCATTACGCCGCATGCATTGCATCATCTCTCTCTTGGAGTCATGGACACAGGCTCCAGCATCAGCAACTCAGGCCTAGGCTTTGCATTGGCAAGTGGGGGCCTCATCGCCGTCCTCGCCGCAGCCCTCTCTCTCGCTGACCCCGAAAAGAGGCGTCAACAGCAGACGGCTAGTGTTGGTGGCAATGAAATGGACGCAGTGCGTAACTATTTCAACACGGCAGGATTTGACCGATGGCGCCGCATCTATGGAGAAACTGATGATGTGAACAATGTGCAACTAGACATAAGACAGGGGCATGCAGAAACTGTAGAGAAGGTGCTAGCCTTTCTTAAGAAGGGTGGGTTGGAGGGTGTTACTGTGTGTGATGTTGGTTGTGGCACAGGAAGTCTAACCGTTCCAATGATACTCGAAGGCGCAATTGTGAAAGCAAGTGACATATCTTCGGCTATGGTGTCAGAGGCAGAAAAGAAGGTTGCAGAGGCTCTCAAAAGCTCAAATTTGAGCAAACCCTTCAAACCGCCGACCTTCGAGACAAACGATCTCGAGTCATTGAAGGGAAAGTATCACACGGTGGCATGTATCGATGTGTTGATACATTATCCAAAGGATAAAGCAGCAGGGATGATCGCCCATCTTGCATCGCTTGCAGAGAAGAGGCTTATTATCAGCTTTGCTCCAGAAACTCCATTCCTTGCAGTGCTGAAGAGAATAGGAGAACTTTTCCCAGGTCCCTCAAAGGCAACCAGGGCCTATCTCCACACGGAAGCTGATATTGAGGCTGCATTAAAGGCTGCTGGATGGATTGTGAAGAACAAAGATATGACATCAACAAAATTTTATTATTCTAGGTTGTTTGAGGCTGTTCCTCAAGGAAACCTTTAATTTTGATGTGTTCAACCTTCAGTTCATTTATGAAGGTCCGAAAATTTTTGCCTCGAAAGATATGCTTTACATGAGTATAAGAATGCTGAAAACTGTTCTGTCAAGGGGCTATTGCATTGTATGGAGAGATTTGTTCTCAAATTGCCAACATCTGGTTAATGTTTCGTCTTCAGTTGAATTGTGCAGAGTCGGGGATTTGCTCTTCTTTCTTTCTTGCTGAAAGGAAGAAGGAAATTGCCACATGTGTCTAGCATGCACACATTTGTCGACAGAACAAATGTATGCATGCTAAAGACGTGCGGCAATTTTCTATTCATGTAGGTAAGTTGCCTGTGTGAAAGAACCTTTTGTCTACTATGGAGTTCTTAACCTAGATGGGTCAATTTTGTAGGCTCTTCTAAACGTTTCTAGAGATTTTATCATCTGTGCCTTTCGTCGGGTTGATGGACAGAGACATTTAAATCCTGGGATGCCAAAGTCCCCTTTGTGAACAACATTAACGAAAGCGGCATATGGACTAGAGAGGCGCTACTTGCACTGGCTAGACACTTTGATTGTGAAGCTTTTATTTAGATGCAAAATTCACCTATGGAGTCATCTTTGCATCTAGTGGGTCTATGGTGCAGAATACGACTACCAAAGACACAAAAATGGAGGACCTCTTCTGCTTGCTTGTGCAAGAGGATCAGTTTAGAGACTTTCAAGCCGATATTCTATAAGTCAAGGAGGTAGTAAGCATCATTAACAATGTTTTCAATTTCAGGGTGCTTGATTCTCGTTCTTTTTAGCAGAAAAGTGTCCAACTTCTGAGGCAATGTATGGCGTTCCTTGTTGTTGATTTTCAAGTAGTGTATTAGCATTATTTGTTCAGTGGACACTGTCCTACAAACACGTGGATAGTCAGGCTATATTGCACAATGGAATTTACGAAAGGTGTGGCCATGAATGTCTTTGGCTCTACTTTTCATTGTTATGCAGTGTGTTTTTGCCATGTTTAGATATGTCTTTAATCATATTTGCTGAGGAGGAAAACCTTTAAAGGCTGGGTTTTCTGAGCTAAAAGGTTTTGATGCTTGTTTGTATGTCACCTAGCGTGTTTTGACTCTTGCGCTTTCTGCATCAAAGGCATTAGGAACATTCATATCACTAGCCTGTGCACGCACTGCAAAGTACTGGTCTATGAGTAGAGTTTCATGAGGGCACTATCTTTACAGGCTTGACTAATTAAAAACTAGGGTGCTGCATGAAGAGGAAAACATTCAGGTTTTTAGTGAATCTTTTCCATTTTACAAGCCTTCGTGAAGAAGGGACTTAGGCATACATTTGAACATTAACTAACTTTTTTGACTTACCTTTGCATGTGAAGCTTTGGAACCTTATTTCTTTGTTGGTTTGTAAATGGGACCGTTAATTTGAGAGCCTCACAGGACTTTCTTTTCATTTTTTTGTTTTAGAGTGCCGCCGATTTGGAGTCTACGGATGAGATTCTAAATTCTTCTTCGAGGGTAGTCATGAGAGTAAGAGGTTGTGCAGTAAGGGTGATGCAGTTGTAGCCATTCATAGAATTGGGGATCCTAGTTTTATTAAGATCATGGTCAAAAAGTGACCTCAATATGCAAGCAGAGCTTGCATAATTCATTCCTACAGAGACAATTTCTGCTGTACCAATTAGAGTACCTTTTTTATTGTCGATTCTCTCACATCACAGCAGGTATGGCAACTAGTGGCTATATTCTATGAGATGTATTTTTTGTACTTTCAAAGACGCATCATCCATTTTTAGCCATTTTTAGGCTTTTTATCCTATTGCCATATATTTGCAAGCCATTTTTTCCCAAGTGCTTGCATTGAACTCTTGAGGATGCTATTCTAAGCGGATGTTATTACTTTCTTAGTCATGATAAATGCCTCCTATATCTTGGATGCATAGCTTTCATCAAAAGTGGGTTCTTTTAACTCGCACACATTTTTGGGTGTCATCGTAGCATCAATCTAATTGCAACCCACGATCAACAAAATTATCAATCAATGGAGCGACAATCACGTTAGAGCTTGGAGGCATGAGCGTCATCGGATGCATCGAAATAGAGGATTTAAGGGATCGTTTTACTCATATAGAGAGAAGCCATAGAAGAGGCTTCCTCTAGTCAAACACACAAACTTACTCACTAATCACTTTGCACACATTATGCGATTGAAATTAACCTTCACATTAATCGCTCTATTCACAACTCTTAATCACACACATACACAAGCAATGTAATTAACATGTCTAATTCACATTAATGTGTTACCATTCCGATCCAACCCTTCAATGCTACTACACATGCACAAACACTGATTACACACTTTGTAGAGAGAGAGAAGGCAAAGCCTTCACACACTATGGCCAATGGTGTGACTAGAGGAGATTAATTAAAAAGAAATTAAAGATCTAAAGTTCATTAATACAAATTTACATACACATAATCGATGTTAAGTGGATTAAAAAGAAAGAATAAATAATTATTTAAAAAGAATCAAGAGTTCAAGGACATGGAAAGCCTAAGAACTTGATGATCATCATCGTTACAAAGAGTAAAGTTTACCCAAGCATGCCTTATCATTTAATATATGCTACTTTTGTAAACATGCACTCCAAACATGTTTACAATAGATTTGAATTGAGCCCTTTAGCCATACCTTATATAATTTGGAACTCAAAATGAGCCCATAATATATACAAAATAAATCGACAATATTATAGTGCACATTCCTTGCATATTCTTTACTTGTGTAAATTTGATAAAGTGTTAGCCGTTGCTAACATTCCCCTCTCCTAATTTGACGCACGTTCTCGTGTGCCACTGAAGCAGAGCATGATGACATGATGAAAAGTATGTCCTTGGAGGAATACTTAATTGTTTAAGCATAAAGGAATCTGTAAGCATCAAAGGCCAACAAATATGAATAGGACATAAAGTGCAATGAAAGAGCATGTAAAGTAAAATTTTGCTTCCAAAAGATGGATCTAATCATAGTCAAAATGTAAACAACATAAAGCAAAAACAACACATAAACTATTATGAAGATTAAACCACTATTTTTTTTAGATTTATGCATGTAACATAAGCAATCAAGTATGACCCTAAGCTAATGCAAGCTCATGAACCTACTAGCTTAAAAATCCTATGATCATTCTTAATACAATATTCTAGTCTATACATGTCTATAGGTTATAAATAAAGAAGCTCAAAATTTGTCAGTACATTGTCACTTAGCGTTTAATGAAGCTCATGGAAGATTTTTTTTTAGTTGTTCTGTAATGTCATGGGCAAACCCAAGGGGGGTCATAGACCCAGGCCAAGGACCAATTGGTAGGTGTGGACAGGGGATTCTAAGTATGGATGGCCAAGGGCCTATATTATGTGTAGTAGGGCGGAGAATCCTTCACGACAGTTCCCTTAGTCTCACACTGGTATTAGAGCTCAAGGGAGAGGAGCTATGCAGGAAGGGGGGGCCTTCCATGCCTTTTGCATGGTGTTGCATGATTTCTCTCTCTCTCTCTCTCTCTCTCTCTCTCTCTCTCTCTCTCTCTCTCTCTCTCTCTCTCTCTCTCTCTCTCTCTCTCTCTCTCTCTCTCTCTCAGCTCCAGCCAACATGACGTGGGCACGATTTTAGGAAAATCGATTGAGGTCAAGTGGAAGTCGAAGGGTGTGTACAAAGATTCTTGACAAGGCGAGGAGGGAGCTTTGGAACCGGCGCATGCAGCGACCCTAGCAAGGGGGGAAGGGGTGATCCCAACCTGCACGAAATCGAGCGCGCCATGTATTGACGAGGTCATAGGGGTCTGTCCGCAAATTCACGTCAGTGAGCGGAACGTCGAAAAGTATCACAGCAAGCGCATAACCTCCCTCTCTCTCTGTCGTCGCAGGCGATCATCCGACATATCCATGTACAGAGATTTGTTTTCATATTAGAAACGTCCTAGACCAAAGGCCTTGGGCAACTAAGGTTGATTAAGGGTGGGTGCACATGGACTACAAACCTCTCCTTTTTTTAGTTTTTTTTAACCTCTGATCTCGATAAATTGGCTTCCTCGATAACTCAACAAGTTTTTGTGTTGGGGGAAGCAATCCAACAAGGTAGCAGCAGTACAAAATCAAGGATTCAAAGGCGAGGAGTTCATTGCTCGGCAAGGTGCCAACAACAAAAGATAAGTCAGTATGAATACTTCATGAGGTGCAAAAATCGACCAAGTCTACACAGACTATGAAGGGCATGACATTGCCGACAACGGTACGATATGCAAGGCATGCGGCAAACTGTGGCAACACGTCTGTAGTTGCAGAACTGTCATGCATATGATGCATGCCTTGGTTATCAATTCGACAATTGCTTCATATCTGACGAAGATGGCGATATAGAAGTTTTCGATGGCCTGTAAGTACAATGAAATTGAAATTAATATTTTTCATTCATTTCAATCTTGCGGAAGTTTTTATACTTGTGAAAGCAAGCTTCGAGACCATTGCTTGTGGCGGAAGGGGAGCTTGCTCCAAGGGATGTTTGTCAAGGATAAATGTCAAAGTGTAAGTATGGCCAACAATAAAGTGCAACCAAGGTGGCTTAGCAGTACATGCAAGTACAGGCAGGGCTTGTGGCTTGAATGGTAAATCTGTGATTGTAATGGTTAAGGTACTCGACAAGATGTAGATAGGCAAGGTTGCCTAGCAGTAAAGCCATGGCAAATTGGTAATTTTCTAGCATCTCAAGGAGGTCACCATGGCCTATTGCTAGACTTGATATTACCAAAAGAGACAACTACTCCAAAGGCAAGGTGCAGTATGGAGTTTTTTTTTTTAAATCGATCGGGTAAGACATGCAATGTCTATGAGATGCAATCAAAACAAAAAAGTCCCCCGACCACTTGTTACAACTGAAAAAATGCCATGGGTCTCTCTATGTCGCATTTTGGATTTGCAATTTTGTTAGGGCATGGCTCCTAGGCAAACTGTTTTTTCACATCCATCGATCAAGACAAATCTATATGCTCAAGGACAACAATAATCACGCCAAGTAGGTACGCAGTACATACTTTGCAAGTATTTTTCTGCTTTTCAACAAGTGGTACAATTTGACATGGTTGAATGCTTGACAAGGTCGAATTTCTTTTGCTATGACATTGTAAATTGGCAAGAGTATTTGTTAGCTATAAGCACTAGAACTGCATGAGTACTTATGTGAAGCAAGGCTTTCCTTTCAGCATTTGGCATCGCGGTTTCAAAAGTTTAGAATATGCTATTAGCTTACGAACTTCGGGGAACTTGCCGCTTTTACATCACAAGAGGGCGTATATGATACATACACTAACTCACTCGAGCAGTACATATGGCTATGAGGAAAATTCGAGTGAGCTTCTCACTTATGAATTACCAGAAACCTGGCAACAAGTGGATGACAAGGTTATTCCATTTTGAGTTATGCTTGTTTCTTCTGTAATTTAACATTTTATTCGAGATTTCTCAATTGTGCAAAGCAAAGTGCTTTGTCAGACTTCATGCGAAGCAAGGATTCTATTATGTGCCAAGATATTATCAATTGAATTCAGATCAAAGATAATGGCACACATCTTTGATACTACGTGGATATAAGCTCACAATCTATACAACGATGCATTGTGATGTATCCATGCCAGTGGAACCGTGTAAGGCACGTATACCAGGGGCTCATATGGTTGAGAATGTCATTGAAGCCAAGGGTTTATTATTCTATTTTTTGATAGGTATTGTCATAAAATCTAACATCTAACCAACCCAAATGATTTTCTCATATTAAACTGAACATTTAATGTGGGAGGATAAACAAGAACAAGGGTTAGAATATAGACATGTGCTTACTAATCTATCTCAACATGGGGCCAATGGTAAAGGAGTCCAAATGAGAGCTGGTCTATCAAAGAGCAATGCTAACCAATGGAGTTGAAAGACCTTAGGGTTAGCTTCATTGAAGACCTCCAAAGGTTAGTGTTAAAAGTCCTTTGACCTTAGGTAAGCTAGGGTTGTGCTTGAGGTGGGAACCCGGCCCAAGATTGAGGTGCTTGTCATGCTTGTTGACTAAGTGCTTGTCGTCCTTGCTGACTAAGATGCCTGAGGTGCTTGTGGAACTCTACCCAAGCTTGAGGTGCTTTGTCGTGCTTGTTGACTAAGGTTCTTGTGTTCTAAAAGTCAACAGTCCCTACAAAGTATGGGCGAGCCCTAAATCTAGGGGGATGAGAGAGAACACACACAAGGTAAGCCCAAGCCTTAAGAGGTAGCAAGGACACATGTCAAGTCCCTACCCATGTTGCTCTTGAGGTGTGCTTGAATCCTATTGGATAAGCTTAAAAGGGTTCTAATGAGCATTTAGATTAATTAAATAATTATCTAAGCAATTATCAAGCCTCTCTCCCTCAAAGGGGAAAGAAGGACACTTGTCCAAAAGCTACCCTTGTTGCTTGATATGCCTCTTGCATGTGATTGGTTAGGCCTGGAGGGGTCCAATCAGCTTCAAGCATGAACTACAAGGTGGGGGGGGGGGGGGGGGGGGGGGGGAGGGGGGGTCAACCAAAGCAAGAAGGGGGGTTGGTTGGGGGATACACTATGCCACTCATACTCACACACACTCTCATTGTGCGAAGTGAAAAGTGCAAGAGCTCCATCTCCTTCTCCAAGCTAGTAGAGAAGTTGAGAGCCTACACCAACACTCTTGGCTATGGAATGCAAATCCAACCAAGAGCCATGCTCCAATGCTTAAGCTTGCCATCTTCTCCATCTTCATTATTGTGCTATTATGTATGCTAGCAAGAAGAGTGATGATAAGTGAGGAACTATTTCTTTGTCCTATAAATGTTTCTTCTTCCTCTTCCCTATCCTCATTCCCCTCTAGCTCTCTCCACCTTTGCAGGTGTTTGAGGCCTTCGGAATGATTTGGGATAGTTAATGCTTTTTACGAAGTCTATGTTATGTTCATGATGCATGAAGCTTTCCATCTTCATTGCATCACCTAGGTCACAAGGAACACAAAGATTGTATTGTACCAAGTTTCTCTTTATGGGAGAATCTATAATACAAATTCCTATCGGAGGAGGGACCGGATCCATAAAAATCCGGTCCAAAACTGTTGTCAAGTTCTTTAAACTATCTCTCTTACAAAAGTATTGTTCATGCCAAGTTCATTAAGTTCCTAATTCCTAATTCCGCTATTCGCAAAGTTCATAGGCCATTTCCATTACATTGGTATTAGAGCATTTGGTTCCTCTTTTCTTGCTTAAGAAGAGAGGTCCTTAAGTAGCCTATTAATCGTTGATTTTGTTAATTATATTAGGATAAGTGGGACTGGGATCTATTATCGGTTTTGTTGAGCCAACTATGTGGGATACGGGACACACCTTGGAAGATTTGGTCTTAATAATGGGGTCTTTTTAGACTTGCATACGGCTTTACCCTTATTGAGCCTTAAGAAGTCTGAAAGGAGCTACCCCTCGGCAATTTTGCAATATTAGACCCACTCCTAATTCCTAATTCCTAATTCCTCATTCCGCTATTCTCAAAGTTCATAGGCCATTTCCATTACATTGGTATCAGAGCATTTGGTTACTCTTTTCTTGCTTAAGAAGAGAGGTCCTTAAGTAGCCTATTAATGGTTGATTTTGTTAATTATATTAGGATAAGTGGGACTGGGATCTATTATCGATTTTGTTGAGCCCACTATGTGGGATATGGTTCACTGTTAGGAAATAAGACGTGGCTAAATAGATAATTGAGTAGATTACTTAATGGAGAGAGATAGATTTCACACACAAGAGATTATAGAGTAGAGAGAGAGAGAGAGAGAGTACACACGATATACGTGGTTCACCCAATGTGGGCTACGTCCACGGGAAAGCAGCCACTCAATGGCTTTAGTACTTCAAAATAAGAAGTAGTTTACAAAGGGATTATACCCTTTTGGAGCTCCCGCCTTGCTTCATTCTCACCACCTCGCACCCACCTTGTTGCATCAACTTCACACTATGAAATGTGTGTAGAAATGGCCTCCTTTTATAGGCCAAAAGGGCTGTCCTCTCTCATGAGAGGTAGTCATGTGTAGCCGCCCTTGTGTAGATAAGTCCAAATCGGACCCTTCAATCCGCCCATGTGTGGCCGCCCTTGAGAAGCCAAGTCCGCTTTTGAATTCGGCCACCGGCCATTGAATTCGCGGCCATTGAATTCGGCCACTGGCCACCGGCCATTGACTTCCGACCACCGGCCACCGGCCATTGACTACCGACCACCGACCAACCGACCGGTCGTTTTCCAACCACTTTTTGGCCGCCGTCTGGCCATAATATTCCGGCGAGCGAAAAAAAAAATCTCGGGGGCTTCCGCCCTCGAGGCCCCTAAAGTTGCCCCTGAATTTTGACCGTGAAAATTTTGGTTTCTGGCGAGTGATTTTCCTTCACGCACGATGGCTTCTCCTCGTAATGGGAGCCTTACAAATGTGCGCTTTTACCACAGAAAATTACAAGGGGTAAATCAGGCTCCATACTTAACATGCACACCTCAAGAGCTTTGGTCTTAATAATGGGTTCTTTTTAGACTTGCATATGGCTTTACCATTATTGAGCCATAGGAAGTCTGAAAGGAGCTATCCCTCGGCAATTTTGTAATATTTGCAGAGAGTGCCATTGATGATAGAGATGCTACCATTTTTGCCTTGCGTCAGGCTTTGCATGTAAAGTCCTAGATAATTGATGACCTCAAAGCTCAAATGCAAGGATTTTGGAACATGCTAGTCGAGGGGGACATGGGATTTCAATAGCAGCCTCAGGCTACCATGGGATATGGGTGGGCTCGTCCCGCAAGATCAGTACAGACGCCCGTGAGATATGGAGAGCACAGTCATTGACAGTTTTGGAGAGGTGCTCCATCATAGTAGCAACTTGACTACTACCCTCAGGGATTTCAATAGCCTTGCACATTTGGCTCCTTAGCACACATGTCATCCTCACAGACGGCTCCTTGTAAGGGCTTCAGAGAGGTACACATCGACATGGATGTGTGAGTCAGCGGCCTCAGTACACTTCAGGCCAGGTACTCCCATCCCTCGAGTAGTAGGTGGCTACTCCATTTGCTGAGAGTCGGTTTGTGGAGAGCACTCATAGAGTCCAGAGTTTTCCCATCGGTTTGATGGCTCCATCTCCACAGTCTGATACTTTGGGTGCAGCAGTGGCCACAACTCTATCTCTTGGATGACAGAATCAGGAGCTCACCATTGTACAGATGCAGTACCTAGTGGTTTCCTTTCATAGTTTTTTAGTATTCCTCTCACCGGCCAACCGACCGGTCGTTTTTCTACCACTTTTCGGCCGTCGTCCGGCCATAATATTCGGCTAAAAAGGAATATTCCAGCTCGAGATTGGCCGTGAAAATTTTGGTTTCCGACAAGTGATTTTGTTTTTCGGTAAGTGATTTTTCTTCACGCACGATGGATTCTCCTCATAATGGGGGCCTTACAAATGTGCGTTTTCAATACAAAAATTACAAGGGGCAAATGAGGCTCCATACTTAACAGTAGAGTCCTACATGATTTCAATTTCCCACTACTCCGGTCACCAATTACAGGAGTCCTCGTCTCACCACGTCTATTCTAGGGTGCGAGTTCTCCGGTGTCATAGTGGATGGTGGGTCGGATATCAACTTGATGCCCGAATTCACTATGTTGGCATTGGGTCTCCAACCTACCCGGCTTGCTCCCTTTACAGTGACTTTGGCAGACCAAAGAACTATCTACCCTGTGGGAATAGTAGACACGGTCCCTCTGCAAGTACAGGACTTCACATTCAACCTAGATTGTTTTGTACTGCACCTTCCTCAGATAGAGGGCAAATTTCCATTACTCATTGGAAGACCATGGCTCCAAGACACAAAGGCACTACATGATTGGGGAACTGATTCAATGTCGATACGTAGCCCGTGCTATCCAATGAAACCTATTCACCTTGAAGGGGGAATGGATCCGGTGGTTGGAGTGGTTGGAGGCTATCCACTCTATGTCTTGCTATGTGGTCTCCATTCAAGCCTTGCCAAAGGATACACCATCTTCCAAGGCTGAGCCCAGTGCACCGACTCCATTGCTCACAGAGGTTGATAGCTCAGCTGGCCCCTCAATAAAAGCCTTTGGACTTGGTGAGCCTATCAAAGACCATAGAAGGGGTAAGAAATATCCTTTACAAGAGTTCACCCATGCCACACCCTCAGCCTCACCTGTGTCTGATACCCTACCCCAGTCCAAGCTATCCTATGTGACAGATGACTTCCCTTTGACGAGCTTCCACCGAGATGGCTACAAGAAGAGTATGCCGATTTTAATATCGATCAGATGCCATCTCATGATGTTTGGAATCTCACAGAGGTGGCAAGATCTTCTCTTCTTGATGGTTATCGCTCCCAAGAAGCAGTCCAACAAAATTCGAGTTTGCGTCGACTATCGGGCTCTAAATAAGGTGAAAATCCAAGATGGATTTCCAGCCCCTTTCTTTGAGAGATTCCTCAAAGATGTCACTGGGCATGTACTGTACAGTTTCATGGACGGGTTCAGTGGCTACGACCAGTTAGGAATACATCCTAGCGACCACATAAAGACAACTTTTGTCACTCCATGGGGAATTTTTATCTACAAAAGGTTGTCCTTTGGGCTGAAAAATGCTCCTTCATTCAATCGTATTGTCTACATCATATTTTGTCCCTTGCTCAATGACAATCTCATAATCTTCATGGATGACTTTTCCACCTTCTCTCATGCCCAATGTTCCACCTCGGTGGAAAAATTGGAAGAGCACCTGGGTCAACTCTCTGCAGTCTTCTCGAAGTGTTGTGAGGCGCGCCTTAAGCTCACTCCAAACAAGTGCCACTTTTTGGTGACTCAAGGTACACTTTTAGGTTATGTCATGCTTGCTGAAGGTTTAGCACCTGACTCTGAGAAAATAGTGGCCATTTTAAGATTGCCCCCTCCACTTAATCCCAAAGGTGCTCAAAGATTTGGAGGCCATACAGGCTATCATTGGAGGTTCATTCGCATGTATGCAGAGGTTGCCCAACCCTTGACTCGCCTGACTAGTGCTGATGTACCATTTTAGTGGTCCACAACAGTTGAATCCCAAGCTTTTGCCTATCTCAAAAAGCACCAAACTGAGGCACCTATTTTAGTTGCTCATGATTGGTCCACTCCTTTTCATGTCCATATTGATGCTAGTCAATTTGCGATTGGCGCAGTCTTCACCCAGCCTAGCAAGGAGTTCAACCTAGATCGCCCAGTCCACTATGCCAGTCGGTTGCTCACAAAGGCTGAGCGCAACTACAACACCACAAAA
Source organism: Adiantum capillus-veneris (assembly GCF_014529385.1). Lineage (NCBI taxonomy): Eukaryota > Viridiplantae > Streptophyta > Polypodiopsida > Polypodiales > Pteridaceae > Adiantum > Adiantum capillus-veneris. The sequence goes on along the minus strand of NC_140934.1, from coordinate 138,189,305 downwards.
AGGGAAGGTTTGGCTATGGTGTATTCTTTGAAAAAGTTTCATCATTACTTGTTAGGGGTTCACTTCACTATCATCACGGATCATCATGCATTGCGCTATCTTTTGAATAAACCCCAAGTTGCAGGAAGAGTCTAGAGGTGGCGACTAATATTCCAAGAATTTGATTTTGACGTAGTTCTCCGTCCAAGCAAGCGGCACATCATGGCCGATTACTTCTGTCGGATACACATAGGTGAGCCAAATAATGGGGTTGATGATGACTTTCCGGATAGTTATGTCTTTAAGGTTGACACGACCCCGGAATGGTATGGAGATGTGTTACATCTGCTCTCTACTGGATGATATTCTGAGAATGCTTCTCCCTTGCAAAAAATAAGACTCTTGCTGAAGTCTAGACCTTTCTCTCTGATTGGTGGAAAACTCTACAAATCTGGGCTAGATAGTGTGGTGTGCAGGTGCATCTCCCCTCATGAAGTGGACCACATTCTGGAAGATGCGCACAATGGTCCTACTGGTGGCCATTATCATGGTCACGCACGGTGCAAAAAATCTTATAGACAGTCTTATGGTGGCCCTATCTATTCAGAGATGCTATTGCTCATGTCAAGATTTGTGATGTCTGTCAACAATGTGCACCCAAGCCTAGCAAGCAATCCAATCACCCTCTTCAGGGATCTATGGTGTGGTTGCCCTTTGAGCGATAGGGCTTGGACTTTGTTGGTCCAATTGCTCCACCTGCTCAATCCGGAAATCGTAAGTATCTCCTCCTAGCGACGGATTATGCAATAGCCACTCTCACAGAATTTTTGTATGAAAATATTTTTTGTAGGTTTGGGTGCCCTTTGGAAATCACAAGTGATCGAGGTAGTCATTTCTTCAACGACCTGATCTCCACGCTCCTCATGAACTACAAGATTTTTCATTGCAAATCTTGCTCTTACTATCCCAGAGAAAATGGGCAAGCCGAGAGCACTAACAAAGTGCTATCACATTTCTCAAGAAAGCTTGTCACCTTCATCCAACTTCTTGGGCTCAAGCTATCCTCGGCACAGTCTGGGCTTATCGCACCTCCTTCAAAGCAACCACTAACCACACCCCATTCCAGGTAGCTTTTGGTTTAGAAGCACTTGCACCATACGAGTTCAACTCAGGCTTAGCAAGAGTGGGAAGCATTCACATCACAGCAAGTATTGCTTGCCCAAACCTCTCTTGTCTCCCGCAGCTAGAAGAAAGTAGGATGCTAGCTTCACATGATCTGCAAGCCGTAAAAAGCTAAGAAGTTGGTCCCAGCCTGGCAAGGGCCATTCATGGTACAAGATATTTTTCCACAGGGGTTGTCCAGTTAGTCACTCTAGAAGGTGTTCCTTGTCGCTGGTAAATTGATCCAGAATCAAGTGCTATCACTTGCCCTAACTCTTCTGGTGATGTTATCCTTCCCACCAACAACCGTATGAATGTCCCCTCCTCAACTATCTCCAGCTTTCCCTTTTCCCACTTCTCGAGTCTTTCTTATCTGAGTTGTAATCAATGTTATACTCAAAAAATTTCCTATTCTTATTGTCTGCATCCATTTTATCCCTCTCTCTCATCTATGTAACTTGGGTGGGGAGCCCTCCTATGATTCAGCATGTTCTTTTTAATTGTTTGGATTAACTCTCACTTTTCACCAACATCTATACCCTCTCTCATTAAGTTTTATTCTCATCATAGTTATCACAAACATAAATTTGGAATAGATTGGATTGTCATCCTCCTCCTGTCTCTCTGTATCTATCTCCACTATCTTTTCTCACTATCTTTACTATCTCTGCTATCTCGTTTCTATCTCTATGGATTTCTAAGCTTGTGGAGGATTTGTTAAAGGGAAAAATAATTATATACACAACAGCAAAACTCAACATTTTTCTCTGGAGTCTTCAACCCCTACTCTACCTAGTCCTCTCCCCCTTACAATACTGCCCTCGCCCCGCCCCTATCATATCTGATCCCTTGCCCCCCTATCTAGGTCTCATCCCTACTACCTCACCCCCCTATATTTCTCTCGCCCCTAACTCACGCTCGCCCCCCTACCCACCCCGCACCCCCTGCCCAGGCCTCGCCCCCTCTACCACCTGGCCTCACCCCCCCTTACCCACTCCTCGTCTCTCACCCTCTCCTCTATCCAGCTCTCGCCCCCTTGTCCCTATTTACCCCTCACCCTCGCGCTATTTTCCCTACCCGCCTCCTCTTCCCAACTGTCAGTCCTCGTGCACCAAATGCCTATTGAGCCTTCCACACCCCCCGATCCACACCCTTATTCAGCCCGTGTAGCTGCATCCTTGCAAGCAAGCAACAGTTGCCAGCGTTCGTGTTCATATTTATCTACAAATTTCACATCGCTTTGCAAATTTCACCCATCGCTCAATGTTTTGGATTTTCAGATTTTTAGCTAATCAAGTTTCTAAAAATTTCACACATCTCTTAGAGTTTTAGATTTTCAGCAGACCAAGTTTCACTAGCACTAGAAATAGAAATCAGGAATGTTCGTATACAGATAGTTGGCTGACTGAATACTGATTGATGTATGATCTGTGGGGATAGTTTGATGTATCCTCTTATGCGGATTTACAGTATCTAGCTAGTATCTAGCCAGCTGGCAGTGAGTTAAATGTGTATGCTCTTGGGGTTTGAAGTATACTACTATAGCTAGTCAATCAATCAGTGTCATCAGATGGGTATGGCAAGAGGCAAAAAACTGTTTTGATGAGGAAAAGGCCTCAACCACACAGGCAGGCCAATTATGAAACTGAAGTGGAATCAGATCCTAGCAACCATGGGGTCACGGATATGATGTCCAATGCCCATCTGACGAAAGTTACAAGGCCTTGGCATAAGATGCAGATTCCAGCTCAGGCTCAGATAGTGGCAGCTCAATTGCATAGGAGAAGGATCCAAAAGGGAAAAGGAAAGAAATGAGTCACTTGATCAGTCATGAAACTGCCAGGCCTCACAAAACAAAACACAAAACAAAAATTTTCCTCAATTTTCACATGCAGTAGCCCAAGCCATCTCTTACAGATGTTCTTTCACATGATCAATTGGACAACTTGGGTGTAACATCACTAGATGAAGCTGTCCTTCCTGATGACATACCTGTCGGCATGATTCAAGAAATGCCAAAAAATTTTCCCAAAATTACACTTTGACAGCGGCATGTCTAGGACATGCAATGGGGATGACCAACTTTCCCTCCTTGCATCCGAGTACTAGGTCATATTCAAAGCTCTCTAAAATTGCTACCATGCAAGCATTGTTCCAAGGCACTGTTCGAAGCGGATCATCCAAATCTGTAGCATCACAAAGCTCTCTTAGCAGTATTCAGATATTATTTCTTAGTGAGAGATGCTCAAGGACCAAAGGTGAAATGTGAAGTACCTAACACATTCCCACAATGTGATGGTCTTTACTGTTTAATCAAGAACATCCACTTTACATCATTGCAGACCAAGGAAAAAAGGTTTAGAGCACAAGTGAAATCACCTAAATCTAGCTTTCAATGTTTTGCCGTGCCACTATTGGCTTGGGTGATAAACATCCACATCAATCCTCTTGAAGTGGATGAGGATGCAGAATTTCCATTGCAAGAAAAAAGAAAGTCTCTTGGCACAGATGATCAAAAGAGGAAACAAAAGTAAAGAGTCAAAGTGGTAAACAATACTACGGTATCTGCCATTTTCAAAGAGCCAAACTCGATCCTCCATGACGTCCTTCTTCTACCTCCGTCCTCGTCTCTAGAGTGCCAGAGGCCGTTGGGAGCTCCACTGTTCTTAGTACATCCACTCCTGCTACTGAAGTGGTCTCTCTCTCCAAGGAACCTCTCCCTACTAGTCTTGTCTATACTCTTGCCACTGTTACCACACCCTTCTCACCAACTGCGGTACCCTCATGATTCTCTCCCATCTCCAGCTCACCCATTGAACCTGCTACCACTGTCACCCCGACATCCATTGCAGTGCCTCTTGGGAACCCTACTCCTATTGTCACCCTGACCTCGACTGCAGCGCCTCTTGGGTGCTCTACACCTCCAGTTGCTATCTAATGCTTCTTCCACTGGAACAAACTCTACCTCGTTGTTCAGAATCTCTAAAGAGAACCTGAAGGAGTCAAGAAATGCTATTGCAATGATTAAACTTGGTGCCGAGAAATTAGCAGCTACCCACCAAACGCACTCTGCCACATATGCGGCCATGGAAGGCTTCTTGCGAGTTGCAGAGAGTGCCATTACTAATAGATATGCTACCATTTTTTCCCTGTGTCAGGCTTTGCATGCAAAGTCCCAGATAATTGATAACCTCAAAGCTCAAATGCAAGGATTTTGGGACATGCTAGTCCAAGGGAACATGGGATTTCAGCAGCAGCCTCAGGCTACCATGGGATATGGGTGGGCTCGTCCCGCAAGATCATTACAGATGCCCATTGGATATGGAGAGCACACTTGTCAACAGTTTTGGGGAGGCGCTCCATCACAACAGTAGTTTGAATCCTACCCTTAGGGATTTTAGCAGCCTGGCAGGTTTGGGTCCTTACCACACATGTCATCCTCATAGATGGCTCCTTGTGATAGCTTCGCAAAGGTGCACATTGACATGGGTGTGCGAGTCAGCAGCCTCAGTACACTTCAGGCCAGGTACTCCCATCCCCCGAGCAGTAGGTGGTTGCTCCATGCGTTGAGAGTCGGTTTGTGGAGAGCACTCATACAATCCAGAGTTTTTCCATCGATTTGATGGCTCCACCCCCATAGTCTGATAATTTGGGTGCAGCAGTGGCCACAACTCTATCTCTTGGATGACAGAATCAGGAGCTCACCATTGTACAGATGCAGTTCCTAGTGGTTTTCTTTCATAGTTTTTTAGTATTCCTCTCGTTGAGACGGTGAGCGGTCTTGTGGTGGGCAACCTGTAGCACTTTCATAGGACACACAGTTAGTACAGTTGGTTTGGTCTGGTTCACACTGGATGGACTCTCTGGGATGGGCAATGACATGTGGTAGGGATACAGATGGTGGTCTAGTGGACATCGTGGCCAGGCCATCACCACCACTCAGTTTTGAGATAGACTTAGATGATTGACATTTATGAGCCATTGGTGGCTCTTTATGGTTGGACATATGAGTAGTAGTTGTAGGGTCATCATTAGCATCTTCTTCATATATGGTCCAACATCGTCGTCTAGAGTAGGGAGTCTATACACACAGCACATCTGCACCATCCCTGCACATTTGAGTCTCAATACCCCAATTGTACTCGTGATTTCTGGGCTGGAGCTAAGTGTGCTGCCACCCCTGAGTCTGGATTGGTTCCTTTGAGATAGTCAAGTCCATATATTTTGTGTGCTGCTGCGTCTCTGTGTTGACTTGCTGTTATCTATTGTTTCCTGTGTTTTCATTCTGTTTGAGTGAGATGTCATGCACATTGCACTGAGGAGCACCCACTGTAGAGAGCATGACACACTATCCATGCTACAGGGAGGAAAGAGTGTCTCTTTTCTCACCTATGATGGCACCTTTGGTGCTATCAACAAAGTATTGGCCTTCATCCAACAATTTGATGAAACCTTTGGAGACAAGGGCTTCACGGTGTCCTCCAAGCTATACCGTGCTGCTATGCACTTCACAAAATTGGCTCGTCAATGGTGAGCTAGCCTTCGTGGCAACGGCAAAGCCCTAAAGACATGGAAAACTCTATGAGTTTCCATCATGAAGCAATTCCTTGCAAGCGATGCAAATGACAAAGTGCTTACTGAATGGTGCAGTTTGAAGCTTCTCTCCTATGAGTCTATCCACAAATATGTAGAAAAGTTTTGGGATTTACATCTCAAGGCTACTGTCTTTCAAAAGATAGAGCAAAAGCAACAATTATGTGTGGGATTACCTAAAGAGATAGCCGAGTACATCAAGTCCCAATAGCCTTTGGTTCTATCACTGAAGTAATCCACCATACTATGGTTGCTTCATGCATCAATTTCCAACCAGGGGCTAGACGGAATGTCAAGCCCATGGAAAGCAACGACAAAAGTGATGCAAAGGGGAAAACCAATGCCCAAAATTCTTCCCAAGGAAATTCCAACAACAACAACAACAAGCGATCCAAGGAGAAGGGAGTATATAAAGGTAAAAACAAACTCTCTCCTAAAGAGCTTGAAGCTTTTTGCAAGGACCATAAATATTTTAAGTGTGGGGAGCAATGACATGACTATCATTCTTGCCCCAAGAAAAATGCCCGCATTGAGACTCCTAGAGCTTCAACCATCGAAGCTCTAGAAGAGGATGCTCATTGCAAAGGATCACCTCTCTCCTATGATTGGGGAAAGGTAAGGGATCATGATGCCTTCATCTTGTTTGACGCTAGCTCTACTCAGAAATTCATATCAATAGAGTTGGCCACCAAGTTGGACATTCAAGCTTTTGGGATGGGAGATACTATAACTGCCAACATCACTTTCAAGGGACAATTAGCCTTCATTACTACCTTGATTGGGAAGTTGAGGCTTCATGTCCAAAGCTACATCGATAAAGAACACTTTTTCATCTCTCCTCTCCAACATGAGGATCCTATCCTAGGGGCACCATGGGTCATCCGCATGGCTTCCAACATGAAGTTCCCTGAAATGAGAATCTACTTCACCTACAGGGAAAAGAGCATGTATATAGATGCTAGAGTCTGGTTATACTATACCACTTGTAAACCCTCCTACTTTTGATAAATCAATGAAGGGCTCAGTTTTTGCGTACATGATTTTTGTCAAAGAGTCCCTAAAAGATCCTAATATTTTATCAAATGTAAATGGTAAGAATCAAGAAGTGTTAGATTTGTATAATTTTCTAAAAGGATTCCAAGATGTTTTCATCAATGACATCCCTATGGACTTACCTCCAAAACGAGGGGATGATAATCATCCAATTGAAGTCCTACCAAGAAGCTCACCGCCTAACAAGAGGATATCATGAGGCACGTATAAGAATTGGTAGACAAAGGGATGGTGAGGCCTAGCTCCTCTCCCTTTTATTCTCCAGTCCTTTTAGTGCAAAAGAAAGATAGTACATACCGTATGTGTGGACTATCGAGCACTAAACCATATCACTATCAAAAATAGATTTTCCATGCCTTGGGTGGAGGATCTATTTGATAAGCTACAAGGCTCTACTTACTTCAGTAGGATTGACCTTAAAAGTGGATATCTTCAAATAAGATATCCTAAAGACCGCGTTTTGTACAACGTTTGGTCTTTATGAATATCTAGTCATGCCTTTTGGCTTGACCAATGCACCAGCCATGTTCAATTATCTAATGGAGAAAATCTTTAGACCCTATCGCAATTCACTATAGTGTTCTTTGATGATATCATCATCTACTCCAAATCTTTGGAGGAACACAAGCAACACATCTTCAAGTGATCTTTCAAGCATTAAGATTAAGAGAGAACAAGCTTTTTCTCAATCAAAAGAAAAGAGAAATTTTCCTTCAAGAGATTCAATACTTAGGTCATATTATCTCTTAAGATGGTATCCATATGGATCCATCAAAGTTGGAGGTAATAAAAGTATGGCCTAATCCAAGGAATCTACATGAGCTAAGAATCTTTATTGGTATGTGTGCATACTATAGATGTTTCATAGAAAAATTCTCTCAAATAGAAGGACCATTACATGACTTAACAAAGAAGAACGTTAAGTACTCATGGACTGCTAAGGAGAAAAATGCTTTTGACAAGCTCAAAGAGAAGCTTACCTCCCAACCAGTTCTTATGCTTCTGGATCCATTTGAGGTCCAATGTGATGCTTGCGGTGATTTCCTTGGAGCAGTCTTCCTTCAAGAAGGGCATGCCATAGCATATGAGAGCCGAAGGCTCAATACGGATGAATGGGTATTGGGCATTTATGAGAAAGAGAGTTTAGCTATTCTACATGCCCTAGACACATGGAAGCACTATCTATTGGGGACTCCATTTATTTTACAAATAGACCACCAAAGTCTCAAGTACTTCATGACGCAAACCAAGCTTTCCGACAAACAAATGAGGTGAGAAAATGTTGTTTTGCAATTTTATTTTCATATTTCTCATGTTGTTGGTAAACACAATCAAGTGGCCCATGCACTTTCACGGTGACCAAAGTTAATGCAATGTCTATAGCTACTCACAATGATCTATCTTTTATGATAGATGAGTATGCTACTGACCCTGACTTTAAAAACATATTGTCAACCCTTGCTTTGGGAAAAAAAGAGGAACCATTCACCTTGCAGGATGGTTATCTTCTCCATGGAAATAGGCTATGTGTTACCCACTCCCTTTGTAAGAAAGTTATATATGAATCTCATGCTCCTTCCTATGTGGGGCATAGAGGCCCCATATGCCCCCATGGTTCTTCTACGAGTGGTAAATCACTTGTTCCTAATGCTTCTACTGGAAGAAATCCGTCTGGGAATTCTGGTGAAAAGGGAAGAAAGAAGATGTGTTCCACTACTAATGTTGGTTCCACTACAAATGCAGCTATTGCTAAGTCTTTTGTGAAAGGAGATTGTGATGTTGATATTGATATAGAATGGGCTTTTACTGCAGAGTATACTTATGATCAATCATGTTGTCCATGATGAATGCATGTCAATTACTGTAGATTCACATGTGTGGTATATTGACAGTGGTGATACAAAGCACATTACCTCAAATCGTGATTTGTTCACCTCTCTTCAGATTGTCTCTCATGGGAATTCAGTCACTTGTGCCAACAATGCCTCTTATCCGGTTCAAGGAGTTGAAAAGATTGTGCTTACCGTTGCTGCAAATGGCAGTTGTTTCACACTTGTTGATGCATTGTATGTACCTGCGATCAAGAAAAATCTTTCGTCTGTATCTGTACTTGCTATACTTGGTCTTGTAGTCAAATTTATCGATGACAGATGTATAGTATATGATCGCATTTTTGGTGATGAAATTGTTGCATCTGGCATTTTATGTCGTAGGCTGTATAAGCCTACTTTGTACAAAAAGTGTGGGTATAATTTTGCAAATGCAATTGTGAATTCAAGGATATTTCAGATGCCACAAACTTTGGCACGCACGTTTTGGACATCTGAATTTTGTCAGTTTATTGTGTTTGTAGAAATATGATATGGTTGCTTCTTTGCCGCCTGTTGAAGCACTTGTCAAACATGTTTGTGAAGGCTGTATTTTGGGTAAGATGTAGCCTTTGAGGTTTCCAAAGGATGGTTCAATTAGGGCCACATGCAGGTTGCAGCTTGTGCATAGTGATGTTTGTGGGCCCATGCAAACTCCGTCCTTGGGCAATTACCTATACTTCATGAATTTCATTAATGATTACTCCAGGCGTGCATGGGTGTATCCACTTAAAGAAAAGTCCAAAGTGTTTATGTGCTTCAAATAATTTCTGACTATGGCTGAAAATGTCTCGAAATGTACTACGAGCACCCTTCATTTTGATCGAGGGGGAGAGTATATGTCTCATGAGTTTGATGCATTTTTGGATAGTCGTGGGATGAATCACCAATGTGCAATTCCGTATACACCTCAACAAAATGGTATTGCTAAGAGGAAAAACAAGTCTTTTATGAAAATGGCACGATGTATGGTCAAATTTCAAGCTTTGCGGCATTCGTTTTGGCTTGAGGCCATCATGTGTGCCACTTATGTACTTAACAAGTGTCTCACAAGAGCTTTGTAGTCTATGAATCCTTATGAAGCACGGCATGAAATGAAACCTTCTATTGAGCAGATGCGGGTTTTTGGCTGTTTGGCATATGCTTTGGTGTCACAAACGCAGCACAAAAAATTGGATGATAAGGCTATCAAATGTATTTCTGTTGGCTATAGTGTTGAAAGAAAAGGTTATAGGTTGTATCATCCGCAAACAAAGTGTATCTTGATTTCACGAGATGTTGTGTTTGTGGAATATTCTATTCATCCCTTGTTGTCATGTACTAGAGACAGTAATGTAAGTTGACATTTATGACACTTTGTTTCCTCCTTTTAATGGTGGAAGTTCGAATGTAAATTCCAATGAGGTAAATGTACAGCCTATGGGCGTTTTTGAAAATGCTACAGATCATCCTATTAATGATATATACATGATGTACTAGATGAGGAAAGGGTTGAGAATGAGTAGGCTAGAGGTATGCCAAAATGGATGGTACATACTTTACGTGACAGTAAATTGGCACCTTTGTCTAGTTGTACTCGTTCACGTTCTCACCATGCATCTTATGCATTAGAGTGTTATGCTTTGGATGTGTCTAGCTTACATGATGTTGAGGAACCTCTATCTTTTGATGAAACACAAAATTACAAAAATTGGATGGCTGCCATGTAATCTGAATATGATGCACTTACAGAAAATGATACATGGACTTTATGTCATTCCCCCCTGAGGAAAAAAGGCAAGTGGTACTAAGTGGGTTTACAAGTTGAAACGCAAGCCCGATTGTGATATTGGTCGTAATAAGGCTGGATTTGTTGCAAAGGGTTATGCACAGCAAAAAGGCATAGATTATGAAGAGACTTTTGCTCCCACTTTTTTTATGACTATTGTGCATTATCTATGTGCATTGGCACTTCATTTTGGTTGTGATGTACATCAGTCAAACAATGTTACTACGCTCTTGAATGATGACATATTTGAGGAAGTTTATGTAACACAGCCTTGCAATTTTGTCATTAAAGGGCGGGAAGATAAAGTGTGAAAATGTAAGAAAGCTTTGTATGGGTTGAAGCAATCTCCTTGTGCTTGGTATGAGAAGACTGACACTCATTTGGTCAAACAAGGCTTTCATAACAATCCAACAGAAAGCACATTGTATGTAAAGCGTGAGGGTGATGTAAGTTGTATTGCCATTATCTATGTGGATTATTTGATGATCACTGGACCAAATGAGAGACATATTGCTGAATCTAAAGCTGATTTGAATGCTACTTTCAAGATGAAAATTTTGGGGATATTGCATCATTACTTTGGTATACAGTTTAAGCAGTGTGATGGTGGTATTGCCTTGTGTCAAACAAGTTACATAGAGACATTGCTATGTAAGTTTGGACTTGAGGATTGCAAATCTATTGCCACTCCTAATCATCCAAATCAAATTGGATTTTTCATTGGGTCTACAAGGTTACACATGAGTGAATTTGGGTATAATTACACACATATCAATGCATCTTTGCCATGTTCATCACATTGATCAATCATTAGCACTAAAAATCTTCACAATTGAGCATCAATTGAGAAATATATCTCAATCTTCAAGCTAATTTTGTGATACAAATAAATTATTTGGCCAATCCATCATCATAATTGATTTAAAAAATTCCAATTATTCATTCACGCACTGGATTGCACATGCCATTGATTGGCATACACATTCAAATTTAGGCCAAAATTTTATGCAATTAATCCATCAACTTCATATTCCAATGTTTAAATTGCATACTTGATCGAGCATATGTCAATGCATGCATGCTCAATTTCTCAAAAATTAATCCTAATTTGACCTAATCAATTAATGCACACACTCCAAAATGAAGCACACAAGCTCATTTTAGGCTCAATTGGCAATGCAATTAGGCCTATCTCTAATGCTTGCACATATATTTGATGCATATTCAACATTTTGGTGTCTCAATTGACCATTAATCATTGAATCAAGTGGACTTTAATTGGACACACACACTGCAACTTTGTCCTTTTTTTTAGCATTTATGCATATTCAATGATCGAATTTGCCTATCATACACATCAATAACATGATTTCAAAATCACATATCATCAATTCTCTCATTTTTTATGCATGTATACACTCATGATTAGGTGCACACATACTTGAATTTATGATATTTTTTCCTTTTTGGTGCATTACACACACATTGATCTTTACACACACACACAAATTCTTGCTAGAAATTAAACTTAATCTTGACACACATGATTCAGTAATCAAAATTGACCATCAATTTCACTCCAATTCAATCAAATTAGGTATAAAGTATAGGTTACTTGATTCACACCTAATTTCAGCAAATGATTAGCACACATTAAAGCAATATTATCAAGAATTCAATTGAGCAAGTTAGTGCACTTACATTATCAACACATTACAAGCCATTCCTTGCTCCACGCGAAGATGCATCATTGCACACACGTGTGTGCACCACCAAATTGAATCTAAAATTGACCAATGTAGGTCAAAAAATCAATCGCTCAAATCAAAAGATTAGGCATGTATTAACACAATAAACTTGATTAAGTGATAAATGATCCTCTAATTAGGAAATTACACATATATCACTCTTCAAAATTTAGCAGTTAGGCTAGCATGATTAGTCAAAAGTTAGTGAAAATTAGCATGAAAATGAAGCAAAATTAGTAATGATTAGTATGAAATTAGTGAAATTGGGAGTGGCATTGGGGATTTGGGATATTCATAACTTAAAATATTAGTTCCAATTACTTACACACACACATAATCAGATCACACTATTTTGAGTTATACACCCTCAAAATCAATGAAATCAGTAATGAAAATCACTCTATTCTAAACATCCTCTTCTCCCACTAGCTTAGGTTATTGATCCTCAACAATGGTGCCAAATGTTGGGGATCATTGTAGCATCATCCTAATCTCAACCTATGACAAACAAATTTATTAATCTGTGGAGCTAGGGCTTTGGAGGCACGAGTGTCATCAGATTCATCAAAGTAGAGGATTCAAGGGATCCTTTTATCCATCATAGAGAGAATCCATGGAAGGGGATTCCTTTAAGCAAACACACAAACCTACTCACTAATCACTTTGCATACATTATGCGATGGAAATTAGCATTTACATTAATCACTCTATTCATAGCTCTTAATTACACATACACAAGCAATGTAATTAGCACGCCTAATTCATTATGTGCCACCATTCCATTCCAACCTCTTAATGCTACTATGCATGCAAAAACACTAATTACACACTTTGGAGATGGAGAGAGAGAGAGAGAGAGAGAGAGAGAGAGAGAGAGAGAGACAGAGAGAGAAGGAAGGAAAAGCCCTCACACACCATGGCCAATGGTGTGGCTAGATGACATTGATTAGAAAGGGATTAGAGATCTAGAATTCACTAATACAACTTCACATACACATAATAAATGCTAAGTGGATTAAAAAGAAAGAATAAGTAATTAATTAAGAAGAATCAAGAGTTCAAGGGCATAGAAAGTTAGAACCTCATGACCATCAACCCTACAAAGAGAAAATCCCACCCAAGAATGCCTTATCATTTAACATAGGCTACTTTTATAGGCATGGACTCCAAGTGTTTTTAAAATAGAGTTAGATTGAGACCTTTAGCCTATACCTTATACAATTTGCAACTCAAAATGAGTCCACAACCTATACAAAATAAATGAAAAATATTATGGTGGACATCCCCTTGCACGTTCTTTGCTTGTGCACAATTGATGAAGTGTTAGTCGTCGTTGCTAATACACTTGTTTCGTATTTGGATGCCAAAGCTAAGATTGCAAAAGACTCCTCTCTGGATTTCTTGGACTCTCGCTCAACCTTAAGCTTGATATATTTGAATTACTTGCAAACTTTACATATGTTTTGATTAGCATCTTTGAAGGGGCCATATTTGTTCCACATGGTAAATTGGTTTTTCTTTCAAGTTTTGAGAGAGGTTCATCATTTGTAGCATGGGCAATTGTTAGGAGCACATGTTTGCAAGTTCATATGACAAAAGATGCAAAGCTGGACATTTGTTTCAGGTTGTGTATAATACCCCCTATCATCCAACTGGCGGTTCTTTGAAGGGAATGGTGCTATGGGTGGTGGCATTCCCGCATGGTCACTTCCAGCTAGATCATTTGCACATGAACATTTGTATATGCAGATATTTTAGCAGTTACACACTCAATCTCTTTTGTAAACTCCACCGACAATTTTTCCAAGACTGCATGGTAGTGAATCTACATCTTAAGGGGTGATGGATGTCAGTTTGTGGGAGTTTTGGAGCATGTATTAGAGGGTACGGTGCATTGAACAAGTGTTAGTATGGTATGTGCTTGAGCTGTATATGGGTGTGCATGTGAATCAAGTACCTCCAAAAAACAGATTCTATGATTCGATAGAATTTCAGCTCTTCATTGTGAGGTTTCCTCATTTTGCTCTTCACTGCAAGTCTCCACTCTCTAGAGTTTTACCTTTTTTGTACTCTCTCTCTCTCTCTCTCTCTCTCTCTCTCTCTCTCTCTCTCTCTCACACACACACACACACACACACACACACACACACACACACACACACACACACAACTACTCCATGCGTCTAGAATCAAGCACAAAAGAAAGTCTACAACTATTCGAGGTAGCTCATGGGTTTGTGCATGTTTCCATCACCTCCATGTAACAACATAATCTGTTGTTTAAGGGTGTGTGTTGTAGCCAAGAATGGGTAGCACAAGTGGGCTTCTCTTGGTGCAAATGTTAGGTGAGACTCTAGCAAGCGTTGTATTGGATACAACAAGTGGGCCTTTCCTAATCATGGTGTAGCCATGATCTTATCTATTTGTAATCCATGGAAATAGCCTATGAACTTTGAGAATAGCGGAATCAAGACAATTAGAGTGAGAATTTTCATGAGACTACTTTGAGAACATAGAGGGTGAACTCTATTAGCAATAGTAGCATAACCATGAGACTTAATTAACTTGGCATGAACAATAATTTTGCAAGAGATGGAATTAGAGAACATGACAAGATTTGAGGACCGGATTTATGTGGAGACGTTCCCCCCTCCAATAGTTGTATTATAGATTCTCCCATCAAGAGAGACTTGGTACAATACAATCTTTGTGTTCCTTGTGACCTAGGTGATGCAATAAATATGGAAAGATTCATGCATCACGAGCATAATATAATCTTGTAAAAGCATTAACCAACCTTGGTCTCAGTCCCAAGGCCTCAAACACCTTCAAAGGTGGAGAGAGTTAGCGGAATGAGGGTAGGGAAGAGGAAAAAGAAGTAACATACGAGAAAGAGATAGTTCCTCACTTATCATCACTATTCTTTCATAGCATAGCATAATAGCATAATAATTATGATGAAGAATATGGCAAGATTAAGCATTTGAGCATGGCTCTTGGTTGGATTTTCATTCCATAGCCAAGAGTGTTGGTGTAGGCCAAGAGTGTTGGTGTAGGCTCTCAACTTCTCAACACGCTTGGAGAAGGAGATGGAGCTCTTGCACTTTGCACCTTAGTCATCAAGCACCTCATGCACCTTAGTTAGCAAGCACAACAATCACCTCAAGAACCTTAGTCAACAAGCACCTCAAGCATCTTAGTCAGCAAGCACCTCAAGCACCTTAGTTAGCAAGCACGAAAAGCACCTAAAGCTTGGGTTGGGTTCCGACCTCAAGCACAGCCCTAGCTTGCCTAAGCTCAAAGGAGTTTTAACACTAACATTTGGAGGTATTTAATGAAGCTAACCATAAGGTATTTAAGCTCCATTAGCTAGCCTTGGTCTTTGACAGACCATCTCTCCTTTGGACCATTGAACCTTAGCCCTGAACCTTAGCCCCGTGTTGAGATATATCCATAAGCACATGTCTATATTCTAACCCTTGTTCCCATTTATTCTCCCACATTAAATTATCAGTTTAATATGAGAAAATCATTTGGGTTGGTTAAATATTAGATTTTATGACATTACCTCTTTCTTGAAATCATAGTCGTCCTCAACTATGAGGTAGAATATATAAAACCTTAGTCATTAGTCGATGTTTCTTACCGGGTAGAGGATCGCTTTTTACCTTACGAAATCACTCCAAGATGGACGACTAATTCATTTGGATCTTGGGAGACTTAATTGCCACAATCATGTCTGCTCTTTGGTCCATTTCATTCTCCCAAAGTAGAGTGCCAAATTCTACTTGGTGTTTGAGAAACGTCGTCATCACAAACATGATTCTAAGCATGCATACTACTTAAGCTGTATTCCTTGCATCCATCTAGCATCTTCAAAAGGTTAATTTTTGAACTTAATAAGATATCATCAGATAATCTTACCATGTCGTAGCACCTCGTCTTCATGCCGAAGGATAGCTTCGGGTTGTAGCACCTCTTCTTGGTCTTCAATTTCTAGAGGATCTTCAATTTTTGGTTCTCTTGATGGCTCTTTTTTGTAGGGCTTAAATAGGCTCACATGAAAATCATTTTGTATGAACCAATGGTTGGGCAACTTGAGTTGATAAGCCATGTCATTGATTGGCTTCAAGATTTGAAAAGGACCATAGTATCTTTTTTCTAGTTTATCATAATACTTTTGATGGCCCGAATGATTTTTTCTCGTCGTTTTTCTCAATCGACCCTTGGGAAACTTAAGTAAGACCATATCATTTTATTTGAATGTTAAGGCCCTTCTGTGCTTGTTAGCAGCTGCTTTTTTCCTTTATTGAGAGATGGATATAGCCTCATTAATCTTTTGGAAAGATTCTTGTAGGCCACGGCTATATTCATTGGCAGTGAAGATCTTCCCATGTACTTTAAGTAGCAATGGACTTTTATGTCTTCTCTCTATGATTTCAAAAGGTGTCTTTCCCATAGTAGTATGGACAGTATTATTGTATGTATACTCTACAAGGGGTAAGTACTTTTTCCATTGTGAGTGTTGATCCACTTTTGTACAATTCTTTAGTAGATCGAGTATCATAAGTTTGGGTATCTCACTTTGGCCATCCGTTTCTAGGTGACAGGCCGAAGAGAAATCCAATCTTGAACCTAGATTTTCAAAGAGAACTTTCCAAAAATTACTAGTCCTTCTAGGATCTCTATCTGACACGATGAATGTTGGCAATCCATGGTGTTTGAAAATCTAGGATATGAAGAGTGTTTCCATTTGGTGTGCCTTAATAGTATTTTTGAAAGGAATAAAGTGTGCTTGTTTGCTAAACCTGTCAACTATTGTCCATATTCCCGTATTCGCATGGATAGACTTAGGTAATCCATGGATATACTCTCCCATGGTGAATTAAGGATTGGCAATGTCTTGAGTAATTCAAGTTGCTTCCCTCTATCATACTTGGTCTCTTTCCATACCACACATTTTGAAACATACTCTTGTATGTCTACTTTCATGGTAGGCCAATAGGAGTACGTCTCGACTCCTCGAAGAGTAGGTTGAATGCCTCTATGTTCCGCATAGGGAGGATCATGGGATTCATACATGACTTTCTTATGAAGGGAGTGGGTAACACATAGCCTATTGCCATGGAGAAGATAACCATCCTACAAGTTGAATGGTTCTTCTTTCTTTCCCAATGCAAGGGTTAACATTATGTCTATAAAGCCAGGGTCAGTAGCATACTCATCTATCATAGAAGATAGATCATTGTGAGTTGCTATAGACACTGCTATAGACACCATTGACTCCTGGTCGTCATGAAAGTGCATTGGCCACTTGATCATGCTTTCCAGCAATGTGAGCAATATGAAAATAAAATTGCGAAAGAAAATTTTCCCACCTCATTTGTTTGTCGAAAAGTTTGGTTTGCGTCATAAAGTACTTGAGACTTTGGTGGTCTGTACGCGGAATAAATGGAGTCCCCAATAGATAGTGCTTCCATGTGTCTAGGGCATGAGAAGAGCTAAAAGCTCTTTTTTGTATATGCCCAAGACCTGTTCATCGACATTGAGCGTTTGGCTCTCATATGCTAAAAAGCTTGTTCTCCCTCAAGGCTTGAAAAATCACCTGGAGATGTTTCTTGTGTTCCTCCAAGGACTTGGAGTAAATAATAATATCATCAAAGAACACTCCAGTGAACTTGCAGTAGGGTCTAAATATTTCTCCATCAAACAATTGAACGTGGTTGGAGCATTTATCAAACCAAAAGGCATGAAAAGATATTCATAAAGATCAAATGTTGTACGGAATGAAGAGGATCGGGGAGCACCACAGACGGAGAGTGAGAGAGAGAGAAGGAGATACACACACAATGTGGGTGGGGAGACTCAAAGAGTGAGCAGCCCCCTATACACTTATGCTATGTATAAGGTATACAAGTCAGTGGGCGCTCAGACTCTGGGCGGCCGGGCAAGGCACAGGCGCCTATACCCCAACAACCTCACACTTAAAGGCGACAGTGCCTTGCCCGGCCGCCCAGAGTCTGGGCGCCCACTGACTTGTATACCTTATACATAGAATAAGTGTATAGGGGGCTGCTCACTCTTTGGAGTCTCCCCACACACACATCGTGTGTGTGGGGAGACTCCAAAGAGTGAGCAGCAAGGTATACAAGTCAGTGGGCGCCCAGACTCTGGGCGGCCGGGCAAGGCACAGACGCCTATACCCCAACAACCTCCCACTTAAAGGCGACTGTGCCTTTAAGCAAGAGAACCTAGTCTAAAGACTACAAAAGGCGAGAGAAAACCGCTCTCAACCGATGCCCACTGGCTAGCTGTGATCGTGTGCATCCGGCTGTCCTGCTCCCGTGTAAGTCCATACACCACCAGACGTACCGCACACGTACTGCAAGTATGTACGCAATACCTGCATATCTTCCTCGTGCACTATGCCATCATCAGTCAACAAACGACTGACAACCCCAACTGCAAATGCTCCCACTGCAGCTGCGATATCCGGTCTCAAGATCAACATCTCATACATGAGACCACCGAATTCCGATGCAATGCTAGCGGGCCCTGCTAGCTCTACGGAGCATGCATCAACATATATATCCCTGGCAATAGGCATCTCTGACTGACAAGGCGTGTCAGCCACATGCATCTCCTGACTGTTCACAAAAGACGCATCAACCTGTCGTGCAGCCTCAGAGCAAACCAGCTGCTCCAGGTGTCTGCTGGAAGACATATCCTGCACAACTATATCCCCATGCTCACTGTTGAGCATAGAAAAGAATGACTGCATAATCACTTACATCTCAGCCTCCTCTGCAATCATCCACCGTAAACATGACCACTCAATCTGCTGTGACTCACTAGAGCTCTCATGCTCTAACTCCGTATGCATAGACTCTTGCACAACGTCCTCCTGTCGTGACTCACTAGAGCAAGACCGCTCTACCTGTCTATCTTGCATAGAAGTATCTCGCACAACTGACTCTCTGCTTCGCTCAGTCACTAGCAAAGCATGTATGTCTGACTCTGTCACCTCTCTGTGTGACTGCTCAAGTCGTGCCCCAACTGTGTGCACAACGAGCTCACTACTCTGCACTCCATGCAAAGTACCCTGCAACCCATGAGCAAAAGAGACTCGCCTGCTCTCTCGCTCTCTACTTGGCTGCATGATCACAGAGACAACACCGTCTCTCACATGATCCACATGCAATGGGTAACCTGTACCACTCATGGCACCTCTCGCAATCACTAGCGAACCCAAATGCATCACAAAATCTCGCTCTCGTAGCGAAATCTGACATCCACAATCTCTAAGCTGACCAATCGAGATCAAACTCACTGTCAAATCTCGTACATAGCGCACATGTCGTAACAAGTAAGATGCACCACTCGGTAATGACAGTCTCACATCTCTTGCACCTGCTATCGCATGCACCGATCTATCGGTCAAACGTACACTGCCAAGCATCCCGCTAGAATAGCTACAAAACCATGCACGATGCGGCGTGACATGAAACATAGCATCTGCGTCTAGCAACCACTGCGAGGGGAGTGCACTATCCACATGTATAGCATTTCGTGCATAGCTCGAGATAAAAGTGACATCCCCGTCACTAGTATACTCCGACACTACATGTGCCTCAACTGTCAAAGCAACTGAGTCCATGGCATCACTACATACATCTCTCAGACTGCCATGTCTCCTACGATGTCGCATACGACGAAAACAGCGCCGTCTAACGTGTCCAAAATGACCACAATACCAACATGTCACCTGTCGGCGTGCTCGTGAATGTACATGTCTCACACGAGTCCATGATGACTCAGATCTATCATACATTTCATGTAATCTGCGCCAAAGTGCTCTCGAAGTAGTCTCATACATAACAAGAGCATATACAGATTCCGCAAGGTGCAAAGAGAGTGTAGATAGTGCCATCTCCTCTAGCTCCTCCCACTGATCGTTAGACATGTTTGAAGGTCTACCTACATCACCACTCAATGGTCGATGCAACCCTCGCTGTGTCAATGCATCAAGCATACACTCTCTCCATGCCGCAAAGTCTGACCCATCAAACACGCGCATCTGTGAGAGGTCACAATCTGATCGATCACCTGTCTTTGCCATGAGAACAATGTAGCAAACTGGAAAGCAAAACCACCTCACCAACAACACCTGGAAACTGTCTACCAATATGGCCAGAAACACAATGTAAAACCTATGAGACACACTCCAAATAGAGCTCCCACAATGTCAATACAAGTCAGCCCTAAACTGGTTCGAATCGCATCAACAAAAGTCTGCAAATATGGCTGTAAAATCTGATGCAAAGTTGCACCAATAACCGTGCAAAGCCTTACACAAAATCACAAGTCAATATGACTCAATCGCGCATAAATATCTGACAAAATTTTGGCAGAGTCTCCTTTGTAATTGGAGCAAAATCTCAACAGTAATTCTCAAAGAGACAATAATATATGCCACAATGGCCAATCCGGGAATAAACTCGACCGGAATCACCTCACAAAGTCATACATATGAGCATACCCGCTCTTGCCGGAGTACCACTCAACGGCACCTCAAATGACATACATGTGAGTGATGATTGCTGCCAAAATACCTTTCAATCGATGACCAAATGTCTGCCAGATAACTATAGCAACATTTCGCAAAACCTTGCAAGATCTGTCGCTATGCGCAATACGAAATACGGCACACAAGGGCATACACAAGTGACTCCAAACTCCAACCAAATGATGACTGAAAATCACCTGTCAAAGTGGGAGTAAACTTAACCACTAAACTGTCAAAGAGCAACCTACGGATATGTAGAAGCTATGGCGAGAACCTGGATAAAATCCAACAGAGTTTCTTCTATAAATTGAGCCAAATCTCAAATAATCTCAGCCATAAACAAATACACAAATCCATATATGGCATACATAAACTGCCAAGACCATGGCAACATAGCTCACTCTCGCATGAGTGGCTCTCTGGACAAATGCATATCCAAAAACCTGTGTACACCTATGAATTTGTTGGTTGCTACAGAAAATACTCCGTGTGTGTGAGATATACCAAAAACAGTGTTTTTGGGACCCGAAAGTGCACAAATAAACCTGCTGCTGTACCTACTGTAATTCAAAGCATAATTTCAGCAAATAGACATCACCATCGCGTCCGAAGCGTGCCAAAACCCTGACCTAGACTCCTGGATCATGTAGATTTGACTCTGTATAACGGAGCTACGCAAAAAACTGCGTTTTAGAGCCCGAAAATGGCAAAAACGAGTTGCACACAGTCTTGAACCTGCTCCTGCTCCACTCTGCGTGATGCAATGTCCTCTCAATGCAAGCTCCAACGCAAGAGCTCTGCCACAACAGCATCCAAGCACTCGAATGTCAAGCTCTCCTCCGCCGAGCACTTCTCTAACGAGCTCCACTGAGCTCAAAAGCTCCTCTCACCAAGGAAGCCGCAACCACCTCCTCGACCAAGCTTGACCACACCAAGCTCCTAAGCTCCAAAGACAATGCTCCTCAAGCTAAAATCGCTCTCCGTGAAACTCCGCGATCGAACTCCACCGTCGAGAGCGAGCGAGCTATCGCCTCGAAGCTCTCAAAGCCGTCGTGCTCTCCGCGGTCACCATAGCTCTGATACCAATTGAAGGGGATCGGGGAGCACCACAGATGGAGAGTGAGAGAGAGAGAAGGAGACACACACACGATGTGGGTGGGGAGACTCCAAAGAGTGAGCAGCCCCCTATACACTTATGCTATGTATAAGGTATACAAGTCAGTGGGCGCCCAGACTCTGGGCGGCCGGGCAAGGCACAGACACCTATACCCCAACACGGAACGTTGTCTTCACTATATCTATATCTTCATTTACTATCCTTATTTGATGCTAGCCACTTTTAAGGTCAATCCTACTGAAGTAGGTCGAACCTTGTAGCTTATCAAACAGATCTTCTACCTGCAATACGGGAAATCTGATTTTGATATTAATATGGTTTAACGTTCGATAGTCCACACACATGCGATATGTACCATCTTTCATTTTCACTAAAAGGATTGTAGAGAAAAAGGGAGAGGAGCTAGGCCTCACCATCCCTTTGTCTACTAATTCTTGTACTTGCGTCATGATCTCCTCTTGTTGAGCTTGGGAAACTTGATAAGGAGGCTTGTTAGGCGGTGAGCTTCCTGGTAGGAGCTCAATTTCATGGTCATCATCCCCTTGTTTTGGAGGTAAGTCCAAAGGGATATCATCGATCAAAACATCTTGGAATCCATTTAGAAAATTAGACAAGTTTAACTCTTCTTGATTCCTACCATATTCATTTGATAAAACATTAGGACTTTTTATGAATTGCTTGACAAAAATCATGTATGCAGAAACTGACTTTTTCATTGATTTGTCAAAAGCAGGATAATTTACAAGGGGTATGGTACAACCAGGTTCATTGGAATCTTACATGTTATTTTCTCTATACTTGAAGTACAACCTTCTTTTAGGGAACTTTACATTAACAACCATACGATCAAACCATGGTGCCCCTAGGATGACATCTTCATGCTTGAGAGGAGAGAAGAAAAAAAATCTTCTTTGTCAACATAGCCTTGGACCTAAAGCCTCAATTTCCCAATCAACGGGACTTCTTGTCCCTTGAAGGTTCCATCGGCTACTATAATATCTCCCATCTCATGAGCTTGAATGCCTAATTTGGTTGCCCACTCCGTGGATAGAAAATTGTGAATAGATCTAGGGTCAAACAAGATGAATGCATCATGCTCCCTTACCTTCCCCAAAGCATCGCATAGAGGTGATCCTTCGCAATGAGCATCCTCTTTTGGAGCTTCAATTGTTGAAGATCTAGGCGTCTCATGCGAGCATTTCTTTTGGGGCAAGAACGATAGCCATGTCCTTGATCCCCGCACTTGAAGCATTTGTGGTCCTTACGAAAAGCTTCTAGCTCTTCAGGAGAGAGTTTATTTTTACCTTTGTAAACTCCCTTCTCCTTGGACCGATTGTTGTTGTTGTTGTTGGAATTCCCTTGCGAAGAATTTTGGACATTGTTTTTCCCCTTTGCATCATTTTTGTCTATGCTTTCCATAGGCTTGGCATTCCTTTTAGCCCCTTGTTGGAAATTGATGCACGAAGCAACCATAGTGTGGTGGATTACTTCGGTGATAGAACCAGGCCGTTGAGAGTTCACATACTCGGCTATTTCTTCAGGTAATCCCGCACAAAATTGTTGCTTTTTCTCGATGAAGTCTATCTTTTGAAAGATGGTAGCCTTGAGATATAAATCCCAAAACTTGTCCTCATATTTGTGGGATAGACTCGTTGGAAAACAGCTTCAAACTCTGTCATTCGGTAAGCACTTTGTCCTTTGCATTGCTTGCAAGGAATTTCTTCATGATGGAACTTGTAGAGTTTTCCATGTCTTTGGGGCTTCGTCGTTGTCACAAAGGCTAGCCCACCATTGAGATGAACAGATTTCTGAAAGTGCATAGCTACATGACATAGCTTGGAGGACTCTATGAAGCCCTCGTCTCCAAAGGCCACATCAAATTGCTGGATGAAGGCCAATACTTTGTCAGTGGTACCAAAGATACCATCATAGGTGAGAAAAGAGATATTCTTTCCTCCCTCTTTGAATTTCTTGAGCTTTTGGGACCTTCTCCATGCAGGGTAGGATTTGCAATGTCCTCTCCTCTTGTATTCTCTACGAGAATAGTTGTAGCTTTCGTCAGAAGAGGAGAAAGGTGAAGAAGAAGGAGAAGAGGATGACCTCTTTCTTGCCTTTTCTTCCTTTTTTTTCTCTCTTCCCTTTTGGAGTGAAGAGGAGAAGGACTATGGGTTGACCATTTCCTCTTGGGAGGAGTTGGCGACCGTCTAGACCGCCGTCTTCGTGGAGCCACATCTTCATAGGAACTTAGGGATTCTCTTCTTTCTCGTTCTTTGGATTCCTTCTCTCTTATAGGAGAGAGTCTTGTTTTGGGAGTCTCATCAAGAGGCCTCATAATCTCTCTCTCCTCTTGGAGAGGAAGGAAATCCAATAAGCACGAAGTTGTTGAGTAACTTGGGCTTGCAAAGCAAGGTTGCCCATAGCTTGTTGCAACCTAGTAACAAGATAATTAACAAACATGGAGGCATCATCATTAGCACCTTCATGTGCAAAATCAAAGGTATCAATGTTCATTCTACTCTCTTGATTATGTCAGCCATGCTAATTAAACTTATGTATAGATTACTGGTACCCTCAAAAACCATATTCGCTACTCTTCTTTACCTTTGAAAACTAGTTCTCAAGCAGCCATACGTATGGTTTAGAGTCTGTTGATTGCAAAGACTAGTGGAGAGGGCCTAACATTTCTCGATTGATTATGGTTTCTGTTGAGCTTGCAAGTAGCTCAATAATGGTTAAAAGCCAAAGGCAAGCCCCGAGATGTTACCATATACATGTGGTAGTGATGTGTGTGAACACACTAGGACCGCTGGGGCATTTTTTGCCTCTTTAGGAGGTTTTTTTCCCCGAGCATTGTATATACGCCCATCACTCTAGGGCTATCTATCTTTTCCATTGTACACTAAGAAACACACTCTCTATTGTGTGCCTTGAGCTTCCTTCGTCTTCTCCAAGTTGTGTGCGTTTCTCTGCAACCCTAATTCCAACAATTGGTATCAGAGCAGGTTGCATCCTCCCTTGCTTAGTCGCCAGCTGCTCCGATACACGTCTGCTCACTTTCTCCGATTTCAGTGAGCTTTGACGAGCGTTCGCAGGTCGTCAGCTCAGATTTTTTATTTGGGCTCATTTCGGGCTCCGTTTCCACTACAGGTAGTACTGCATAGGCTATTTTGTCATCTCGTGCAGAATTTCTGTTAGTGTCGTTTTCTGCATAACAGGTGCCTTATAGTCTTCTACGGTTTGTGTTATATAGCACGTGTTGTTCCCGCTCCGTTTTTCCTATTTTCGAGCAGTTTTCAGATCAGGTGCAGCATTTACCATGGCTGACAACAACACAGATGTGTTCAAGATGTTTGCTGCTGAGGACAGGTTGGATGGGGACAATGACCCTATGTGGGCTTATATGATGCAACATGTGCTTGTGTCAAAGGGCGTCTAGAATATTGTGCAGGGCATTGATGTACGTCCTAGTTCTGAGGATATAGGCGATGTTGAGGATGTTGTAGGTCTTGCTGCAAGGATTGCTGTTGTTAGAGTTGTTTTGCCTACAGCAGAACAAGCTCATTGGTATGTAAAGAATGCACAGGCTCATGCATTGATTGCGTTGTCTGTGAAGCGCACCATTGTTTCTCACATCCGTTCAGCAAAATCTGCAAAACAGGCTTGGGATATATTGGATGGTCTTTATGCAAGCCGCAATGAGGCTAAAGTTGCTTTGATGCGTAAAGAGCTGGAGTCGAAGATTATGCATGAGGAAGATGGTATGGACACTTTCCTTGCTAGTGTCAAGGATATCAATGAGCAAATTATTTCTGCAAGTGAAGTCATTTCAGACAGTTCCCTTGTGCAGACTGTTCTTGATGCCTTACCAGATTCCTACCAGACTTTTGCTAGTACTTGGAGACTGATGACCCAAGGAAATCCTGAAGTTTTCAAGTTTGATGCATTACGCACATTGCTGTTGCAAGAGGCACTTTCCAAAAAAAACAGGACTAGACAGCGTGCAGTTGGACAACCTTTTATTGCTTCTCAAAGAAAGGGTGGTAACAGCAATGCAGCCACTTCTTATGTTTCTGCTACGAGTGGCAAACTTATGTTCCCAATGCTTCTGCTGGCAGCACTTTGTCTGGCAATTCTGGTGATAAGGGCAAAAACAAGATGCGTTGCCATTATTGTAAAGCTAATGATCACTTGATCAATTCGTGTCCTAAGTTGAAGGCCAAAGAGGCTAAGAAGAAAGAGGGTGGTTCCACTGCAAATGTTGGTTCCACTACAAATGCAGCCATTGTTGAGTCTTCTGTGAAAGGAGACTGTGTTGCTGATGTTGATGCAGAATGGTCTTTTAGCGCAGAGTGCACTTACAATCCTGCTCTCCATGATGCATGCTTGTCAGTTGCTGCAGATTCACATGTGTGGTATTTCGACAGTGATGCTACAAAGCACATTACCTCACATCGTGAGTTGTTTACCTCTCTCGAGTCTGTCCCTCATGGGAATTCAGCCACTTGTGCCAACAATGCCTCTTATCCGGTTCATGGAGTTGGAAAGATTGTGCTTACTACTACTGATGGCAGTTCTTTCACACTTGTTGATGCACTTTATGTACCTGGGATCAAGAAGAATCTCTTATTTATATCCGCACTTGCTAGACTTGGACTTGTAGTCAAACTTGTGGATGACAGATGTACAGTTCATGATCTCAATTTTGGTGATGAAATTGTTGCATATGGCCTTTTGTGCCGTGGGCTGTATAAGCTCACTTTGTATGACAAGTGTGGACAAAATTTTGCAAATGTTGTTGCAGATTCAAGGGCTATTTCAGATGCAAACCTTTGGCATGCACGTTTTGGTCATCTGAATTTTGTCACTTTGCTGCGTTTGCAGAAATCTGATATGGTTGCTTCTTTGCCGCCTCTGGAAGCACCTGTGAAACATGTTTGTGAAAGCTGTATTTTGGGTAAGATGCAGCGTTCTAAGTTTCCAAAGGATGGTTCAGGTCGGACCACATGCAGGTTGCAACTTGTGCATAGTGATGTTTGTGGGCCCATGCAAACTCCGTCCTTGGGCAATTACCTGTACTTCGTGACTTTCATTGATGATTACTCCAGGCATGCATGGGTATTTCCGCTTAAGCGAAGTCCGAAGTTTTTATGTGCTTCAAACAATTTCTGGCTATGGCTGAAAATGTCTAGAAATGTACTATGGGCACCCTTCGTTCCGATCGAGGGGGGGAGAATATGTCTCATAAATTTAATGCATTTCTGGCTAGTCGTGGGATAAAACACCAATGTACAGTGCCTTATACACCTCAACAAAATGGTGTTGCTGAGAGGAAAAACAGGTCACTTACGGAAATGGCACGATGTATGGTCAAAGGTCAAGCTTTGCCGCATTCTTTTTGGCTTGAGGCCATCATGTGTGTCACTTATGTACTTAACAGGTGTCCTACAAAATCTTTGCAGTCTATTACTCCATATGAAGCATGGCATAATAGAAAGCCTTCTATTGAGCACGTGCGTGTTTTTGGCTATTTGCCATATGCTTGGTGCCACAAACACAACGCAGAAAATTGGATGATAAGGCTGTCAAATGTTTTTTTTTTTTGTTATAGTGCTGAAAGCAAAGGTTACAGGCTGTATCATCCGCAAACAAAACGTATTCTGGTTTCACGGGATGTAGTGTTTGTGGAAGATTCTGTTTAGCCCTTGCTGTCATGTACTAGAGAGAGAGTAATGTAAGCTCACAGAACATTTATGACACTTTGTTGCCTCTTTTCAGTGGTGGAAATATGAATGTAATTTCCAATGAGGCAAATGTACAGCCTATGGGGGTTTCTGAAAATGTTACAGATCAGCCTCTTACTGATGCAGATGTACTTGATGAGGAAAGGGCTGAAAATGAGCAGGCAAGAGGTATGCCAAAATGGTTGGTGCACACTTTTCGTGACCGTAAATTGGATGCACCTTTGTCTAGTCATACTCATTCAGGCTCTCGCCATGCATCTTATGCATCAGATTGTTACGCTTTGGCTGTGTCTAGTTTACATGATGTTGAGGAGCCTCTGTCTTTTGATGAAGCACAGAATTCAGAAAATTGGATGGCTGCCATGCAATCAAAATATGATGCACTTATGGAAAATGACACATGGACTTTGTGTGATTTGCCTCCTGGCAAAAAGGCCATTAGTACGACGTGGGTTTACAAGTTGAAACGCAAGCCGAATGGTGAGATCGATCGCCATAAGGCTCGACTTGTTGCAAAGGGTTATGCAGAGCAAAAAGGCATAGATTATGAAGAGACTTTTGCTCCCATTTGTCGTATGACTACTGTGCGTTTCCTATGTGCATTGGCAGCTCATTTTGGTTGGGATGTACATCAATCAGACATTGTTACTGCTTTCTTGAATGGTGACATATTTGAGAAAGTTTATCTAACGCAGCCTCGCGGTTTTGTCATAAAAGGACAAGAGGACAAAGTGTGCAAATGTAAAAAGGCTTTGTATGGGTTGAAGCAATCTCCTCGTGCTTGGTATAAGAAAGCTGACACTCATTTGGTTAAACAAGGCTTTCGTAACAGTCCAACAGAAAGCACATTGTATGTAAAGCGTGAGGGTGATGTACTTCTCATTGTGGTTCTTTATGTTGATGATTTGCTGATCTCACTGGACCAAATGAGAGACATATTGCTGAATTTAAGGCTGATTTGAATGCTACTTTCAAGATGAAAGATTTGGGGTTGTTGCATCATTACTTGGGTATACAGTTTAAGCAGTGTGATGGTGGTATTGCCTTGTGTAAGAAAAGTTACATAGAGACATTGCTATGTAAGTTTGGACTTGAGGATTGCAAACCTATTGCCACTCCCATGGAAACAGGTTTGAAGTTGAGTCTACATGATGCTGGCGATCCTGCTGATGTCACTCTTTACCAAACTGTTGTTGGGTGCCTCATTTATGTATGCAACACGAGGCCAGATATTCAGTTTGCAGTCTCACAGGTCAGCAGATTTATGCATAGCCCAGGGTTTAAGCATTGGTAGGCTATCAAGAGTATTTTTCGCTACCTTAGTGGCACTTGTTTTATCCCAAGTGGGAATCATTGCCGCCAGACTTACATGCTTTTTCGGACTCAGATTAGGATGGTTGTTTTGACACGCGAGTGTCCACCACTGGTTTTTGTTTCATGCTTGGCAGTTCATGTATATCATGGTTGAGGAAGGAGCAACCTACTGTGGCCACTTCGAGTTGTGAGGCTGAGTACAGGGCACTCTTCACAGCTACGGTTGAGTGTGTATGGCTCAGACGCCTTATGGATGATTTGGGCGTTGGACAGGACACTACCAACACTATCTACACTGACAGTCAGAGCGCATTGGCAGTTGCGAGGAACCTAGTTTTTCATGCTCGCACAAAGCGCATTAAGGTGCATTACCACTATGTCAGGGAGAGGCTCTCAGCAGGAGAGATCAGCTTGGCTTATGTGCCAACATAGGACAACTTGCAGATCTTTTCACAAAGGCATTGTCTCGTGAGAAGCTTGAAGCTTTCCGCAAAGCTTTGAGCTTACTCCCCTTTGTGGACTAATCATGTCCTGAGGGCATGGCACTTCCCTTTACGCATGTGCCAGCTCTCGTTCACCGCATCACTCCAGGGGGGATTTGTTACTATATACATGTGGTAGTGATGTGTGTGAACACACTAGGACCGCCGGGGAATTTTTTTTCCTCTTTAGGAGGTTTTCTCCCCCGAGCATTTTATATACGTCCATCACTCTAGGGCTATCTGTCTTTTCCATTGCACACTAAGAAACACACTTTCTATTGTGTGCCTTGAGCTTCCTTCGTCTTCTCCAAGTTGTGTGCGTTTCTCTGCAACCCTAATTCCAAGTTACCATATACATGTGGTAGTGATGTGTGTGAACACACTAGGACCGTCGGGGCATTTTTCCCCTCTTTAGGAGGTTTTTTCCCCCGAGCATTGTATATACGCCCATCGCTCTAGGGCTATCTATCTTTTCCATTGCACACTAAGAAACACACTCTCTATTGTGTGCCTTGAGCTTCCTTCGTCTTCTCCAAGTTGTGTACGCTTCTCTGCAACCCTAATTCCAACACGAGAGACTCCATTATTAAGACTATAGTTTCCAATGGTGTACCTCGAACTAAGTCCTTCTCAACCAAGATAAAAGATCTATGTCCGACTTACCCTATTGCAATGAACAGGTCCAACCTTTCATGGACAACTTAAGGACCTCTCTTCTTAAGCAAGAAAAAAGAAACCAATAGCTTTGATAGCAATGTAATGAAAATGGCCTATGAACTTTGAGAATAGTGGAATTAAGAGAATTAGAGTGAGCATTTTCATAAGACTACTTTGAGACATAGAGGGTGAACTTAATTAGCAGTAGCAACATAACCATTAGACTTAATTAACTTGGCATAACAATACTTTTGCAAGAGAGAAAATTAGAGAACATGACAACAGTTGAGGACCAAATTTATGTGGAGGTGGTTCCCCCTCCAATAGGCGCAATGAAGATGGAAAGCTTAATGCATCACGAGCATCCCCGGCCTCAGTCCCAAGGCCTCAAACACCTTCGAAGGTTGGCTACATACAATCTCCAAAGTTACAATTCATGTATGAAAACCAAGTAGAATTGGGATCGAAATAGTTAAACAATGCATTCCTTAGTTAGGGTAGAAAATGTCAAATGGAGGAGGCTAATGCGAGCCATCTCTGGATTCTAATACATACATATCCACCATGTTGCATCTATTCTCTCAGACACACACCCACCTTTTGTATGTGCGTCTCTCAAGCTCTTGATACCCACCTTTTACAGCTCTAGTGTTGCTTCTGCTTGGTTAGTATTTATCCAAACCTTGTATTAGATTCATCGTGATGTAACTCTTTGGTCTCATAGGTCATTTTGGCCATCAGAACATGTTAAAATAACATTTCAATTCATCATCTCCATCTCTCTCTCTCTCTCTCTCTCTCTCTCTCTCTCACACACACACACACACACACACACACATACGAGAAAAGAACACTAAAATTTGAGTTAAGAACATGGTGACCTATGTTTGAGCACATTAGAAGAAACAAGTACAAGGTTTGTCAACGATGAAATAAACTCCAACAAAAATTCATTTTCCTTTTTCCGTGTTTGGTGGTACAAAAAAAGACCATTTTTGTTTCTACATGGTTGGTGCTTCCACTATTTGTTATTTTGAATTTTGTAGGGAATTCGTTAAAATTTGACAACGTAAAAGATATTCTCCTCCTTTTACTTTTAGTAGACAAATGTTCCTATTCCTAAGTAGCAAAATCTTCTGAAGTCTTGGAATACTTATTTTCTTTAAGTAAAGCCAAAAAGATTTCTTTCAGATCAACCATTGGCATCCATGATGAAGTGAAAACCTTCTTTTTTTTTTGGGCAAGAGAAGTACAGCTTGGTATTACATAATCAAAATTACAGGTCCGAAGGCATTACATCAGACCATAGCAGGAGTACATGAAGTGGAAATCTATTTGCCATTAGCACAAAAGATTACAGAGAAAAAACACTGAAGATCTTGTTACACCTGCAGCTGAAGTGATGCAGCAAGCTTGCAAAATGCCTGCACATCGTATTTCTTGCTTCATATTATTGACTGGCTCTTACAGAAAATGGAATTCAACATCATACAGAGCTTGTTTGGACCCCTACTAATTACCATGAATCTCATAGCTCCAATTTCAAGTCAAGGTGGAATACATGCATCTTGAGACAAATATATAACAAGGCCTTTGGGATAGTACAAGGAGGACGCATTGAGCAAGTGGGGGGCTTTTAAATCTCTGAACTCAGCTTTGCTCCGGCCCGTAATAGCACGCTGTAGTTACTCAATACTGTACATCAAAACCAAACTCATTCTGAATATCATCAGCTTCCTTGTCTGCAGCTGCAGCCTCCACATCCAAGCTCTTTGCTTCCTCGAAATCCTCTAATTCAGATGCTGCATCTCTTTCATCTCTCGTTGCAGCAGCAAGCAACCTTAACCTCTCATATCTAGCCTTCGCCGCCGTCTTCTCTTTCGTTCGTAACTGGCTCTCCAAATCTGTTAAGTCTTTTGTACGAATCTCCAGCTCCTGCTCTAGCACTTGAAGGTCTTTTGTGACCCTTCTGGATTCAGCAACTTTCCTTTCCTTATTAGAAAGTAATGCCTTGGCTTCCGCTGCTAACCGCCCTGCTTCCTTGAAATTTCGAGATCCAGCTGCCAGCTTTTTCTCAGCCTCTACTTCAGGCAGACGCTTCTCAATTGAGCTGATCTGCTGGGTGGCGGAAAGTGACTCTTGCTGCAGCTTCACCTTTTCGGAAGCAAGTTCCTGATAAAAATGAGTCAGCACAAAGAAAGCATATGAGACACTATACAGCAGCATACTCATGTTCACAGTACAAGCTACACATGAAAGGAGACCCCGCACACTGAACATAGAGCCTACACCCTTTTCAATAGGGATGTGATCACCATACACACCACTCCTAGAGCATTAGGATGTGAGCAGGGTAAAAATAACACCCTTTCAAGAATTTTCAAGCGTAGATGGGTTGACAAATATATCTTACCATAGACCTATGTGTATAGAATTTGGGGCGAATCTTGTGAAAATCTGCCAAAAATGGCACTTAATTGAAAAATTTGAATACTTCGGTTAATCTTTTGACAAAAGATTTTTGTAAAATTGCCAAAAGATCCAAAAACCCTTGAAAAGTAGCCATTGGGCTATAAATAGCACCTAATGTTTCCCTTAGCACCATACACACCACTCCAGTCTGTAACTACTTTCTACTTACTCTACTCTAGAAAAATTCATCCATAAGCTAGATTCCTATAGATAAAGGTCTAATGAGGCTATAGGAAAGTATAAAGAATAGGATGAAAGGAATGAAAATGAAAACGCGGCTCATAGACACCTTTTGAAGCTAATGTATTACTTTTGATCTTCCAATTGTCTCGCTTTTTCATCTACCTTCTTATAAAGTTCTTTCAACCTTCAATTCAAACTTCATCCAATTTGAACTGATTTTTTCATTTTAGATGAATTCCTACACTCCCAATTCTACAAATGCCCAGGCCTCCCTCCCTCCCTCTCTACGACATGTCCCTAGTTGGAAGGAATTGTGTGTCTCTTTTCTGTTCTCCTTGCTCTCTCCCTGCTCTTATGCTTGTTGAAAGCAAGGAAAAATCTACCCATCAAAGCATAAAGTCTTTTCTCGCCAATTCATTCCTTGGCACTTCCAAAAATATCACAAGTTACCTGAAGTGATGTTCTCAACGAGGAGGTTTGATCTCGAAAACAGTTGGCATCTTCTACGTGTTGCTTTTCTTGAGTTGCTAAACTCAGCCTCTTTTCTTTGGAGCTAAGGGCAACCTTAGCTGCAGCCTTCCTCACTAAAATAGCATCTTGTAGCTTCTCTGCTTCTGCCTTGACAATACTTGAGAGCTCCAAAAGCTTCTGTGCTGCTTCTTGGGCACATATCCCTTCAGCTTCCACCTGTTTTCTCCTCTCATCAAGACTCTTGGACTCTCTGTCTAGATGGTCCAAATCAGATGCGAGTTCATAAAGAACTGCTTCCATCTTGACCTTTTCTTGTTCAAGCCCTGTAACACTGTTGTTAATTTTCTTCTCAAGGTCTCCTATCTTCTTGTCATGTTCTGCTATTTGAGTCTCTTTAAGCCGAACTGCTGCAAGTAGGGCATCAAGCTCTTGCAACAGCACATGCCGCTCCTCCTCAAGCCTCTGTTTCTCCTTGGACTCCCCGTGTACTGAGCTTTTGATTCTACAACTTAGTTCCATCTTTGCATCTTCAACCTTCTGTATTTCCAGCATCAGTTTTTCCTTCTCCACCTTTATATTAACTTCATTCGCCAGCAATTCTTCAGTCCTAATTTTCACGACATCTTCAGAATCTTTTCTCCTGTCTTTTGCTGTGTCAGCTGCGTCCTGGCATAAACAGATAAAGAACAGCATGTGAGACATGAAAGATGCATGCAAAAATTCAAAAAATGCCGGAAAAAAATTTGACGCAAAACATGTAAGGAAATGAAAGGTTGAATAACAGAAGTCTGAATCCTAGAAACAGCTGTGACAATTACAAACATAATGGTCTTTATGTATTTCCTTTTCTATTGACGCTCTGTTCATCCCTTGTTTACTTTTCTATTGATGCCCTGGAAGATAGTATTGCATGAATGATAGAAGGAAAATTAATTCACACTCAGGAGATCATCAAACTTCTTGTAGCTCAACTCTAAACTATTATACCTGCCTTGTTTTAGCTAGCTGGCACAATTGAGTTTCTCACCCTCTCCTTAGTATGCTGATTTGATCTATCAAACATGATTTTCTCCCTTAGTCAATTTTCCCATTCTAGCTCTGTAGTGCCGGTGAGCAGGCTCCATTGATGTGATGTGATAGCTTTTGGAATGAGAATGCCCACAATGCTCTCTCATCTTACTTCTCATTGTATGATATCCATTCTACTTTTTATTTATGAAAGTATTATTGCTTATGTTACAGAATGATTAAGAGGCTAAATCTGTTGGTCCTAAGCTTTTCACTTTAGAGCCTACAAATAAGGCTTTAACCCTTTGCACATTAGCTTGGTCATAGGGTGAGGGGCTGTTACAAGCTTGGACACTCCAAGCGAGAAATCAATAGCAACACACGAACAAAATCTGCAAAATAACTGAACTTGACTTAGAGGGCGAGAGAAGAGGAGATTCGACACGGTACAGCGGAGTTTGACTTTTACCGTGACCTGTTGTCAGCAGAGCCTCAGTCAGAGTATTCGGATGCATGCAAAGAGCAAGTTTGGACACAAATGCCTTGTCTTGTGACTGAGGAGATGCGCCAGAGGCTTGAGCAACCTCTTCAGCTAGAGAAGCTCCACGCGGCCCTCAGAGCACTTCCCCGTGGTAGCTGTCCAGTGACGATGGTTTGACTTCCACCTTTTTCTTAGAGTATTGGGACTTTCTTGGCTTAGATCTCTGCAGCGCTTTTTAGTACATTCTACACACAGGAGAGATGCCTGACAGCATGAGTGAGGGCTTGATCTACCTCATTCCCAAGGAGGGTGGCTCCTTGGATGATATTCGGCAGTGGCAGCCCATCACCATCCTCAACTCAGCCTACAAAATTCTTGTCAAGGCTCTGAGTTTGAGCATTCAACCACTTCTAAAGAGCATTATACATGGGACCCAGACAGGTTTTGTCAAGGAACGCAATATCCTTGACAACACCTTTACTTTCTAGGAGGCATCTGCCCTCGCGCACCTCTGTAGTGAGGATCTGGTGATACTTCTTCTCGATTTTGAGAAGGCCTACGATAGAGTTGACTAGGGGCACTCTTTGCAAGATGAGCTTCTCAGATGCTTGTATCAGAGGTGTGTCAGCTCTTTACAGACGTGCACACACTCGGTTGCTTTTGGCAGGTGGTAGAGGAGATCGTTTCATGCTCACACGTTCGGTCACACAGGGCTGCCCTCTTGCCCCCTTCATCTTTCTGTTCTATTCTGAGACGATGAGCAGATTTTTGGTTTCACAGCAAATTGGTTTACAGTGGCTTAGCGCTCCCTATTTGGGGCGACGAGCTACTGGATGCTGAGTTTGCAGACGAGTCAGCTTTGTACTAGGAGGGCCAGGAGGCCAACCTGTTGGGTTCAAGCCCAATCAACCATGGAGACACTCCCTTATAGCATGCAGAGGAAAGTCCAATCTATATGTGGAGTGTGCATGGAAGGTCTCTTTTATATATTGTAAGGTTTTTTTTTTGTTAATACAATCAATAGCAAAGCATGCTTTTTATTGTATCGGTTCTTTTCTGCTCTCTCTCTCTCTCGTTCTGCTCGCCATTTTGTCGACAGGTTCCTTTGTGATTGTGACATTTTGGTTACCTTTGGAATTAGTTTTTAGCACAGTTCCATGAACCATCAATGATGCAGATTCGTATTAACAAATCCCTGTGTAGAGGAGGTATATGCAATCCGAGCTGCCTCAATGGGGCCACCTGCTACAACGTGAGATTCCCTTCAACGTGAATGCTTGATCTCCCTT
Source organism: Adiantum capillus-veneris (assembly GCF_014529385.1). Classification (NCBI taxonomy): domain Eukaryota; kingdom Viridiplantae; phylum Streptophyta; class Polypodiopsida; order Polypodiales; family Pteridaceae; genus Adiantum; species Adiantum capillus-veneris. The sequence goes on along the minus strand of NC_140934.1, from coordinate 138,153,354 downwards.
TCTCTGACAGCATGCCCACCACCTGAGCTCTATACCTCTTGGCCTTTGATACTCTTCTTTCGGTGACTGCCCCCTGCGTACTACCCAATTATAATTGAAGAGACCAACCCCAACCCTCCCCTATCTCCTTGGAGTAGCGCTCGCTGATCCTCTTATTCATGGAGCATGGCCAACCGTCACGCTAATGGCCTGATAGTGCTTTCAACTTCTTGCTCTCAGCTTGTGAACTGCGGCTCTCCTGTGGCCTTGATCTGAGAGCTATGCTTTTCTTAACTCCTCCCCCGTTCCCTTTGCACCGACGGCCCGTGATGAGCTTTCCTTCTCTGAGCCCATCTCCAATGCTGTCCGGCCTCTGTTGTTGCCGGTCACCCCTCTCTAACTCTTGTGCTAGTAGAGCTCCTAAGCTCTCCACCCCTGCAGTGCTATATTGTGGAAGGCATCAGCCTCCTGATCTTGCTAGGCATAGCCCGCCCTCAAACCAAGCTCTCTCATAACCCAGCTTCTTTGAGCCTCCTTGCGACACAGTGAGCTTGCCCTTTTGTATGTGCAGCTGAGTTCCACTGGATTGAGGCTTGCCCCCTTCTCAAACAGCGATGGTCCTTCTCCTAGCTTCTCTGAGTACACCCTCTTCTCCTGCACCGAGTCTCCTTGACGTAGCCTGTCCACCCTTTTTGCTTCCCGAGTGGCCTCGAGAGCGCTCTCTCTACCTGCTCACACTATGGCGGCTCCCCCTTCCTGCAAGCTTCTGCAGTGTCCCCCCTTCTGCAACTGGGTGTGGCTCCCTTCCTCTGCTCTCCACTCGACTCGCCCTTTGTAGTCCAGCGGCTTCTGCAACCTGTCTCTTTCTAGGTTGCTTCTTGGCGAGCCCTGGCTGCGCCCCTTTTATGTGCTTTCCGGACTTGGCTTAGAGAACCCTCTCTCTACTTTTGTATCAGTTTGGTCTCATAGGTCATCCTGGCCTTTTGAAGACGTTAATATAACATTTCATTTCATTTCTACCTCCTCGCCCACGCTCTGTACGTTCCCCCCTTCTCCAAGGCGGCTCTTCACGTGCAGGCCCATGCTCCCTATCATTGCAGACAGACCTTTTCGTTTTGATCCATAATCACTTTTAAAAAAATCAGTCAAGGGTGGGCTCTCACTAACCTCCCCCTTTCGAGGTCTCGAGCTTCAAGGCCTTTCCCTCTTCACCACTACAGAGCATCCGACCTTAGCCATGGCAACTGCAACCTCATGACATCACAATAGCTTTGCAGGCGCACCATCATGGGTGGAACTCGGCGCCAATGTGACAGGTTGAAACCAAAGATGTCCAAATTATACGGTGCACTAGAAGAGATGCCATTATAATTGACTATCCTTGCAAGTTGTGCACACAGGAAGAAACTTACATGAAGCCATCTCGTTTGATCACAATTACTCACAAGATGCTAGGATTGAACCATAGCCAAGAGCACACATTAAAAATTGGCATTGCCCAGCACTGCGCAAGCAACCGTAGCACACTCAAAAGTGGAGAAAGCGAGCGCACCAGATATACATGAGCCGGCAAACTTCAAACCAAAAAACTCCTATCATAGTTTGCCAATCCCCCTAGCCTGCTGGAGCATTCATGCTCAGCAGCAACACTAATAGATGCTCACTCCACCTGGATCCCACACAAAAAAACTTGGCCTTCCATGCATTAAATAAGTAACCAAACCTCCACCTCGCTCCCAAGAAAAATTCAAAAGCTTGCCATGCATGAACATCACACCAAAAAACATATCATAAACTCTGTCATCCTCATGCATATGAATCATAAGACTTCCCTCCTCGTAATCTCTTGCACAGAAACCTGTAGTTGGACAAGCATAAGTCACATTGCATTCCAAGGCCTGGGAAGCACTTGTAGCAATATCATGAGAAAACGTTGTGGCCTTCAAGAGGCATTGAAAAGCATACATGCCTGCAAAGAGGCATACAAATCCCTTAAACACATTCACAGCAGCTGCACAAGTATTACCATTCTTCAGAGCATCTATGACCGTCTCAACAGGCACTTTTTCATCAAGCAAACGATCAAAAAACTCATAAGTAACATCTTCCAACATACCAGTACCAAAGGCAAAAGAAAGGGATACATCAACACCTGCTTCTGATAAGAGGCTGTCAAAAAAACCAATATCATCAATTACATCATCACACAAACTGTCCATCTGCACCACTTCTTCACACATACTCTGATCATCACAAAAACTCATAACCTCTTCAAATGAAGCATCCTCACTCTTCTCTGCTACTGGTTGCACACACTCTTCACAAGAGACAAGTCCTTGCTCTTCCTCTCCTATGCTTACATCTTCACTCCCCCTAGGGGATTCCAAAGTCTACTTTTCTCTCTCGCCATTTTCAAATCCCACCAGCCATCTTTCTTTTAGTGACCTGATTTCCCTTATGAATGGAGCCAAGTCAAACACCATTGAGTTATTGCAGGAAGACTCTTCATCAACAGATGCATCATCGAGCGAGGCATTATCACATAAATCATCTTCACACAAAAAGCTAGCTGTATAAGACTCAAATTCGCTACAATATCCATCTTCAAAAACCTCATCATCATAACGCATAGACTTTGTGATAGATGAATTTTCCACTATGTCAACCACCGGCCTCTCCATAAGGGGCAAGCGATACAGATCCGACTCCCAAGTGTCTCCCTCAAACAAACTCCACAACATATGCCAAAACTCACCTTGTAGTGATTCAAAAGTAGTAACAAGGGAGTCCTCTATTGAATCTTGAAGCTTTGGCAACCTCCAATAGCGCATTAGCAACGAGACCTTCAAGGATGACCAGTTGTGACACCACTAATCCGGAAGCATATGCAAAAACACAAAAGCATCATGAGACAAGCCTTGTGAAGCATATGCAGCTTTCGCTACATCCTTGTCAATTGCAAGTTGCATCATCTCATACTCAACTTGTGTTATCCAAGACAGTATGCATTCACTTGCAGTGCCACAAAAATATACATGACCTCTTGCTGGCAGCTTTGAACATGCATAATATTTCAACAAAGCATACTTCATGAGTTTCCAACTATATTGCACCTGCTCAGGGAGACATTCATAAAACTGCCAAGCATCCTCGTACAACCTCTCATACATGAAATCAGCCCTCTCTACATCATCAAAGATATCAAGCTCTAAAAGCAACATATCTGCTTCAACAACCCATGTCTGTACATCCTCGTCCCTCCTTCCCCAGAAGCATACATCCATTGCTGCCATGTTTACAGAAGCTTGTGATGCCTGTGTCGAATTCTCTAAACCAAAACACTTGCTCCTGTTTACTGAAGGTACTCGACGACACGCTCCTCAATGGCGGCCACCAAAACGATGACAGGAAAGAAAGTAGAGCAAGATACTGCCTCTCAATTAGCTCACCCACATCGTTAAGCATACAAGTAGATAGTAGAGCTCAAGCCTTTCTATCACTCTAAGGCCTTTGTCGGCATCACCTGGCCGTAAGTGGAAGCATTGGAGACTAGCTCTCTGAGATGTTTACTTCATGAACCATCAATGATGCAGATTCGTATTAATAATTCCTTGTGTAGAGGAGGTATATGCAATCCGAGCTGCCTCAATGGGGCCACCTGCTACAGCATGAGATCCCCTTCAACGTGAATGCTTGATCTCCCTTTCTCTGACATCACGCCCACCACCTGAGCTCTATATCTCTTGGCCTTTGACACTCTTCTTTCGGTGACTGCCCCCTGCGCACTACCCAATTATAATTGAAGAAACCAACCCCAACCCTCCCCTATCTCCTTGGAGTAGCGCTCTCTGATCCTCTTATTCATGGAGCAAGGCCAACCGTCATGCTAATGGCCTGATAGTGCTTTCAACTTCTTGCTCTCAGCTTGTGAACTGCGGCTCTCCTGTGGCCTTGATCTGAGAGCTATGCTTTTCTTAACTCCTCCCCCGTTCCCTTTGCACCGACGGCCCGTGATGAGCTTTCCTTCTCTGAGCCCATCTCCAATGCTGTCCAGCCTCTGTTGTTGCCGGTCACCCCTCTCTAACTCTTGTGCTAGTAGAGCTCCTAAGCTCTCCACCCCTGCAACGCTATATTGTGGAAGGCATCGGCCTCCTGATCTTGGTAGGCATAGCCCGCCCTCAAACCAAGCTCTCTCATAACCCAGCTTATTTGAACCTCCTTGCGACACAGTGAGCTTGCCCTTTTGTATGTGCAGTTGAGTTCCACTGGATTGAGGCTTGCCCCCTTCTCAAACAGCGATGGTCCTTCTGCCCCCTTCTCAAACAGCGAAGGTCCTTCTCCTAGCTTCTCTGAGTACACCCTCTTCTCCTACACCGAGTCTCCTTGACGTAGCCTGTCCACCCTTTTTGCTTCCGAGTGGCCTCGAGAGCTCTCTCTCCACCTGCTCACGCTATGGCAGCTCCCCCTTCCTGCAAGCTTCTGCAGCGTCCCCCCTTCTGCAACTGGGTGTGGCTCCCTTCCTCTGCTCTCCACTCGACTCCCCCTTTGTAGTCCAGCAGCTTCTGCAACCTGTCCCTTTCTAGGTTGCTTCTTGGCGAGCCCTGGCTGCGCCCCTTTATGTGCTTTCCGGACCTGGCTTAGAGAACCCTCTCTCTACCTGGTGGAAATAAAGGCCTAAAGTCAAGGGCTCGCTACTGCTGCTCGCCCCCCCCTTGCTGCGCCATCGCTACCCTCCCCCCCCCCCCCCCCCCCCCCCCCCCCCCCCCCCCTGCCCCTACACTGTCCCCCCACCCCCTTCAGCCCCTGCGCGTTGCCCCTCAGCCCACCCGCTGCCCCCCCCATGTGCGCGCTGCCCCAAAGGCTGCCCGCAGCCCGCTGCCCTCCTCTCGCTTTGCCTTCCCCCTCCTTCCCCCCGCTCGCTGCTGCTTGTGCACCCGCACATTGCACGGCTGCCCTCTTCATCCTCGCCGTCCCCCCATCCCCCCCCCCTCCCCCCCCCCTATCCTCTTCGCTCCCGAAGGCCCTCTGCACCTGACTCAGCAGCACTTTCTCTTCGGAAAAAGTGCCTGGCTGACTTGTTTGCAGGTTTTTTCTTCACCGCCCGCTTCTTTGACTCAGCAGTAGACACAGATGGAGGCTCCAGCTTCACCACAGAGGGACTCGCCTGAAGCCCCCTCGCCCGACCCTGCTGAGCCCACCATTCGACTTGCTCTTTCGCCGACAGAGCAAGCGAGCCTTGTCGCAGAGGTAGAACGCTTGCAGGCGACTTCTGTCATCTGCAAGGTTCTCGGCACTCGTCCTAGCAGAGGAGAGCTGCGAGACCTTCTCCAAGCCCGCCTCCTCGCAGAGGTGGGCAAGATCTTGGATGTCCGGATTCTCGGACGGGGGTACTAAAAGATTGAGTTCGAGACTTCCGAGATGGCCTCCAAGGTCATAGCTATGAGTCCATTGGCCATCCGAGCATCACGCGCCCACTTTCGACAGTGGCGACATGGTTTTGACCCGACTTCGGATGTGCTAGTAGAGGAGGCGGACATCCCCATCTCAATCTGCTTTCCGGGTTTACGGAGGGAGTACCTTCCACTTCTCTCCAGGATTGGCTCCGCCATCGGGACTGTCCTGGAGACACCTCGTACGGCAGCATCAGTAGCTGCCAAGGCGGCTGGCATCCCTTCAGTTCGAGTTTTGGTCAGAGATACTCACACACTCCCGAAGGTCATCCTTCTGCCTCGGGTGAGTGGGGGTTGGTTTAGACAGAGTGTGGAGTACTCCGGTCTCCCGAACCAGTGCTTCATTTGCAGACAGATGGGCCACCTAGCGAAGGCCTATCCACGGAGGAGACCACGACCCGCACCTTAGCCTCAGCCTCAGCCCCAGCCTGCCAAGGCTGGGCCGCAGCCACAGCCAACGACACAGCGCACAGATTCAGCGCCACCCTCCGAGCCTGGGGCTCCAACAGGGGAGGGGTGGCAGCAGGCCCGTGGCCGTCGACGCCAGGGGCCACAGCGACAGCCTGGCACTCAGAGTGGCCCTCAGGTGCCTACTCAGCAGCAGTGGGTTCCCACGGGGAACCACTTTGGTCCTCTTGAGCAGGAGGAGCCCCCTACGCCAGCCTCCACCTCCGCTTCACCCTCGCCAGCCGCTTCGCCTTCCGATCTCCCCTCCTCCTCCTCATCCCCTCCCCCGCCCTCTGCTCCCATCTACTCCCCACCTCGCCCCCCCCATGTCTTTGTCGCCCCACCCCGTTTCTCTTCTCCCCCACCCCCCCCCCCCCCCCCCCCCCCCCCACAGCCCCTTCTCCCCCTCCTCCTGCTTCAATACCACAGTCGGCTCAAGAGACTGGTCCCTCGCCGGCGGCTAGGAGATCTCTTGGCAGCGCCTTTGCCACGAGTCGCCTAGCGAGAGAGGGTCAGCCCTTCATGCGGCCCCCTCTGCAGATTCAGACATCTTCTCTTGCAGCTATCCCTCGTGGTTTGACGAGCATTGACCTCCGACGCCGCTGGGATTTCTTCGATTACGGGTTCACTCGCTTTCTCGGCGATTCCGCAGCAGACCACGAGGCAGCCTGCTTCAGAGTCCACGCTTTGTTCCTCGCCGCTAGGGGGACAAAGGCCTTGGACTCAGCAGTTGGTTTCTCCTTCCCCCTCTGTGGTAGGACTGAGACAGAGTGGTCCCTCGACTCAGTGGTGGGATGGTTGCATACACAGGTTCTTGAGTTCTCTCACCACATGGGAGAACTTGGCGTTACAGACTTGTTGCAGACTTTGTGGCCACTGGCCAAGTTTGTGGTGACACCCCCAGACTCAGCAGGATGTAGACACATTGTGGTGTACTTTTTTGCTGATACGCAGTGTTTGCCTTGCTATGTATACATCCATGAGGACTCCTGGACAGAGGAGGTTGCTTTACGCATGGCTCGCTCTGCTTGGGCTTGGACCAGGCACTCACTGCAGTCTCGCCTATCTAGAGGACACTCGAATGCGGATTACTCCCCATCCAAGCCAGCCTCGAAGATAGCTCGTCTTGCTGCTACGGCAGCATCTGTTCTCTCTCGCTCCCCATGAAGATCGTCTCGTGGAACGTGCAGGGACTAGGTGGGCCCCAGTTTCAGCGACAGCGGGGCCGATTGCGTCAGGAGCTTCAGCGTTGCCTTGTGGGAGGAGAGATTGATCTCCTTATGCTTCAGGAGCACCATTTGTCTGAGAGCCGCATTCGGCGATGTGGTCAGATTTTGCGTGGATGCTATGATATCTTTTGGTCAGCATGATATCTTTTGGTCAGCTGCTTTTGGACCTGGAGGCATCCAGGGAGGGGTATGTATGACTATTGCGGACTCATTGCAGCAGGCCATTGTGGGCAGAGGGATTATTGTGCCTGGCAGGGCTCAATGGATTACTATGCAGGTTCAGGGTGGCCATGTGGGTTTCCTAAACATCTATGCGCCCAATGTGGCGAGTGCTCGTGCAGAGTTTTGGTCACAGATTGTTGAGTCTTTGCCACAGGCTGACCAGTGGTGTGTAGGAGGGGACTTCAACATGTTGGAGGACCCTTCTGACAGGATCGGAGGCAGCCATGCTACTGTGCATGGAGTCGAGTTAGCAGCTTGGGAGAGGTTGTGTATGACTTTGAAGGTCTCGGATACATGGCAGCATTCTGGCTTTGTGAGGCCTCCAGAGAGTCTTGCCTTCTCTAGATCGGACCGCAGAGTGGGAGGAGTGAATCTATCGCGCATAGATCGCTTCTACACTAGTGACCGCTTCAGTGACTTGGGGGGATCAGTGGGCATCCTGGTAGGGACATCCTTCTCGGACCATGCACCAGTGATCCTCACAGTGGCAGACAGGCAGAGCAGTGGGAGCACGATGCTTCGCATCCCAGAGCGGGTCTTGTTGGACTCAGCACTCAGAGAGAGGGTCGAGGCTCTATGGACAGAGGGCATGGACAGTCAGGCTCCACCTGCAGACAGAGTGGCCTCAAGCCTAGCTCGGCTTAGCCACTTCTTTCTCCAGGAGTCTCTGGCTCGACGGGCTACAGCGAGAGAGGAGGAGCAGCGTCTCAAACGAGGCATTGCTTCACTACAGAGGATGCAGGAGCAGCATCCAGACGGTCCATGGTTGGAGGAGCAGTTACAGCAGGCTCAACAGGAGCTTGCTTGCACAGAGGAGAGGCGCCATGAGTTTGCCTTTCACCGACAGGCATCTCAGTGGACTCAGGTGGGTGACAGAGTGACAGGTGCTTTTTTTGAGACAGTGGGACCTCGGCACTCGCATGCCAAGGTCAATCAGTTGAGGAGACCAGATGGGTCAGTTGTTTGTGAGCCAGAGGATATGCGTGCAGTTGCTACTGACTTTTACCATGAGCTACTGTCGGCTGAGCCCGAGTCAGAGAGACAGGATGCATGCAGGGAGCAGGTTTGGGCACAGATGCCTTGTCTTGTGACTGAGGAGATGCGCCAGAGGCTAGAGATACCTCTTCAGCTTGAGGAGCTGCACACGGCTCTTAGGGCCCTCCCTCGTGGTAGCTGTCCAGGTGAGGATGGGCTGACTCCCAGCTTCTTCTTAGAGTACTAGGACCTGCTTGGCCCAGATCTTTGTAGTGCCTTTCAGTACATTTTGCACACAGGAGTGATGCCGGATAGCATGAGTGAGGGCCTGATTTACCTCATTCCAAAGGAGGGTGGCTCCTTGGATGAGATTCGACAGGGGCGCCCCATCACCATTCTCAACTCAGCCTACAAAATTCTTGCCAAGGCTCTGAGTTTGAGGATTCAGCCACTTTTGGAGAGCCTTATACATGGGACTCAAACAGGTTTTGTCAAGGAACGCAGTATCCTTGACAACATCTTCACCTTTTGGGAGGCTTCTACCCTTGCACAGCTCCATGGGGAGGACCTTGTGATTCTTCTTCTCGATTTTGAGAAGGCATACGACAGAGTTGACTGGGACTTTCTAGAGGGCACGCTACGCAGGATGGGCTTCTCAGATGCTTGGATCAGAGGGGTGTCAGCTTTGTACAGACAGGCTCACAGTCAGGTGCTGTTGGCAGGAGGTAGAGGTGAGCGCTTCATGCTCACACATTCGGTCAGACAGGGCTAATCCTCTTGCCCCTTTTCTCTTTCTGTTCTATGCGGAGGCGATGAGCAGATTTTTGGTGTCACAGCAGGTTGGTTTGAGAGGCTTAGCACTCCCTATACGGGGAGATGAGCTTCTGGACGCTGAGTTTGCCGACGACTCAGCCTTGTACTTACAGGGCTAGGAGGCCAATCTACACAGATGTGAGCAGGCTTTGGAGACCTTCTGCTGTGCATCGAGCGCATTGATCAACTGGAGAAAGACAGTGGCTTTCTCGGTTGGCAGTGCTCCTGTGCCAGATTGGATGCCAGGAGAGGGTTTCAGGTGGATTCCTCCAGGGACTGCAGTTCGATACTTGGGTTGTCAGGTTGGTCTGGACTTGTCCCCCGAGCAGCAGATTGCTCCTCTTCTCCTGTCCATCAGGAGAAAGCTGTTACATTGGAGCTCAGCACGACTTTCGCTGGTTGGTAGAGTAGTAGTTGCCAACCAGGTGTTGTTGGCGACTATGTGGTACATCACTTCTTGCTGGATCTTCTCGAGTTCTTGTATCAGCCAGGTAGAGAGGCTGATCAGGAACTTCCTTTGGTCAGGTCGCGATACTCAGATTGCCCGAGCCAAGGTGGCTTGGTCGGTCGTTACACTTCCTTGTTCTCAGGGAGGGCTTGGGATCATTGATCCTGCACAGCAGAGCAGAGCCCTTCTTGGGAAGTTTGTCGTCAGAGGACTTCTTCCAAGCGAAGAGCCCTGGAAGGAATTCTTGTTGCAGAGGCTTCGTGCCAGGGTGCCTCAGTCAGGAGGTCCTTGGCAACCTTTGACCAGATGGATCTTTTCAGAGTTGCGTCGAGTTGGTTTGAGCAGGAGACTGGAGGACAGATTCGCTGTGAGTTTGCTTCGATCTTGGGAGCTCTTACGGCGTGGCCTAGAGCAGAGACAGCCGACGTGCACGGAGGAGCGCCTACGGCAGCCCCTCGTCCGGAACCCCATGGTTAGCACTCAGAGAGGCCACTTGGTTGGGAGTCGGCCTCATGTTTCTTGGGGTACCATGGCGGCAGGTCCAGCACGTTCTCTAGGTGACTGGCTAGAGTTCACAGGTTTGTCAGAGGAGGTGCAGGCTGTCCACCTGCAGGGCATGAGAGGGGTGCAGAGCATGTGTCAGGCAATCTCAGAGTCAGTTCCAGCTGAGTGGCTCACGCCTCTCGAGCCAGTAGCACCCCAGTGGATGGGAGCCTTCACACGACTAGAGGTTCTCATTTCAGTCAAGGCTTGCTCAGAGACTGTCCCAGCCCTGTTCTTTGAGCTTCAGGGTAGGGGACGATTACAGCGAGTTGCAGTAGAGGCCCCGCAGGTAGCAGAGTGCTGTTTCCAGAGGATCCAAGTTGTGGGCATCTGTGGGAGGACTTGCGTCATAGACCCTGACCCAGCAACTCTTGAGACTGGACACTGGAGGCTATGGGCTTGGGAGTGTTGTCCACTGACACAAGTACAGTGGGATCCTGGTGAGTGGCTATGGAGGGACCCCTTCTCTTCTACCGACCGCCCAGGAGTCCCCTTCTTTCAGTACACTGTTCAGCTTGGACGTCATATACTTGCAACACAGAGAGAGGCCCACCCCGCTGCAGCACGTCATTGGCAGGAGGAGGGCCTCACAGTCGAGTTCTTGGCAGCTTTTTGGCAGAGGCTGTGGGACTCCAGACAGCCGAGGCGAGTCACCTTGTTCCAGTGGCTGGTTGCACACAGAGCCACAGCAGTAGGGAGCTGGCTGGTGCATAGTGGTCTCTCGGCCGCATGTGCAGCCTGTGACAAGTTGGTGGAGAGTCAACGTCACTGTCTTTGGGACTGTCCCTCAGCCCAGCAGGTGTGGCTACGTGTTCTTCGGCTGATGCCTGCCCTCTCCACGGCTCGACAGTACACTTGGGGGGCAGCGGCTTGGTCCACCCTCACGGGCCCAGCACTTCAGTTTGAGCTATCTTCCACCAGCAGGATGATAGTGATTAAGGGGGGGCGACCTACACTCCAGCCTGCTACAGAGATTACTCCACAGGAGTGGTGCAGTGAGAGAGAGGAGTGTTGGGAGCTCATCAGCGGCCTAGCTCTCTTGTTCATCTGGCGGGCCCGCTGTTTCCGCATCTTTGAGGCTCGTTCTGTGCCACCAGCAGAGACTGTTCGTGACTTTTGGCTAGAGCTGATCCATACTCTCAGAGGACAGCTTGAGGGACTACAGGGCAGCTCCGACCACATGCAAGAGCGCCGCGAGGCTTTTCTTCGACTTTGGCACCCTGGGCCTTTCTACACCATAGTCCAGGGGGTGCTCAGATGGCACTACTGTCCACCTGTTTGGCTCTTCCCTCCTCCCATCTCTTGATTTAGCCTCATTGTATATATGCTGTTTTTTCATTGGGAGAGTCTCCCCATCATGCTTGTTGTAGCCCTCTCTCGCAGAGGTGGATGTAGCCCTATGGGCAGTTTTCATTAACTAACAGAAGGATCTTTTTCTCGAAAAAAAAAAAAACCCTCTCTCTACCTCCTCGCCCACGCTCTATATGTTCCCCCCTTCTCCAAGGCGGCTCTTCACGTGCAGGCCCATGCTCCCTATCATTGCAGACAGACCTTTTCGTTTTGATCCATAATCACTCTAAAAAAATTCAGTCAAGGGTGGGTTCTCACTAACCTCCTCCTTTCGAGGTCTCGAGCTTTAAGGCCTTTCCCTCTTCACCACTACAGAGCATCCGACCTTAGCCATGGCAACTGCAACCGCATGGCATCACACTAGCTTCAATTTGCAGGCGCACCATCATGGGTGGAGCCCGGCGCCGATGCGACAAGTCAAAACCAAAGATGTCCAAAATCATACGGTGCACTAGAAGAGACGGCATTATAATTGGCTGAAGCCATCTCGTTTGATCACAAATACTCAGAAGATGCTAGCACCGAACCATAGCCAAGAGCACACATTAAAAATTGGCATTGCCCAGCACTGTGCAAGCAACCGTGGCACACTCAAAAGTGGCGAAAGCGAGCGCACTATATATACATGAGCCGGCAAACTTCAAACCAAAAAACTCCTATCATCGGGAAACCCTTATCAACCGACGAAGCCGGCACATCCGCTGCAGTTACAAGAGCACTATCTACCGAGCAACAACGCAAGGACGAGCAAGCATTAGGTATTATTCTGACATCTCTTGAAGACGATTTTATTCATTACTTGGATGATGTGCAATCTTCTAGTACTGCCTGGATACAGCTAGAGAAGGTTTTTGGTGCTAAAGCTGTGGGGGAAGCAGGAAAGAGAGCCCACTTGCTGTTCTATGCAATGAGAGTGAAGGAGAAGGGGAGAGAGGCGCTGAAGAAGCACACGCAGAGAAGAACGTGAGAGAGAGAGAGCTCGTAGAGAGATTTGGGAAAAGTCACGCTATTTCTTTTTGGGCTTGACCTTTGAGTATATGAGTAAGTGACTAGGGGGCCATTCACACTTGGGCCCCCTCACTTATAAGTCTTTTAACTTATAAGTTAGTAAGAACAAGGCACTTAGGCCTTTATTCCCTAACAACCTCCCACCTAAAGGCAATGTACCTTGGGAGATCAAAGAATCAGCTAACTATGATACAACAGCTGATCATGCACTTACTCATCCAACACCCATCATCTGACGGCAATATGCAAACCGCTCTGCTGGAAGACTCTTGGTCAAAAGATCTGCAGGATTGTCATCTGTGTGCACCTTGACAAGTGTAATGCTCTTGTCATCAAGCACACTCCTGATGAAATGATACTTCACCTCTATGTGCTTTGTCTTGGCATGAAAAACAGGATTCCTTGCAAGCATAATAGCACTCTGACTATCACAGTGTAGCACAGGAACCGGTGACTTAATGCCAAGCTCTTCTACCAAACGCATGAGCCACAAAGCTTCTTTGCATGCCTCAGTGGCAGCCACATACTCAGCTTCAGTGGTAGACAAAGCAACACATTTTTGCAGTCTAGAAATCCAAGAACCTGCACCTCCTGTGAATGTAAACACATATCCAGAGGTAGACTTCCTGCAATCTGGATGTCCAGCAAAATCTGCATCTGTAAAGCCATGCACAGATGTCTCACTCTTCCCAAAACAAATGCACAAGTCTTTAGTGCCTTTCAAGTATCTCAAGATACACTTGACTGCTTCCCAATGCTTTTTGCCAGGATTGCTCATGTACCTGCTTACCACTCCCACCGCAAATGCAATGTCCGGACGTGTAGCAACCATAGCATACATCAAACTGCCAACGGCTGATGCATAAGGAATCTTGGCCATTTCAGCCCGCATATCATCTGTGTTTGGGCAGTCATGTGCAGTCAGTTTTACATATGGAGGCAGCGGAGTACCAAGTGCCTTTCCCCCATCCATATGAAAACGATGTAGCACCTTATTAACATAATCTCGTTGAGATAGATACAGACGCCTGTTAGTTCTATCTCGAGAGATACGCATGCCCAAAATATGATTAGCATCACCAAGATCCTTCATGTCAAAGCGATTCTTTAAGCTTTGCTGTAATGCATACAACTCCGTGACATTTTTACCCGCAATAAGCATGTCATCAACATACAAAATCAGCAATAGAAGAGATCCATCACTTGCCGTTTTGATATACAAACAGTGATCAGAATTACTTCTTTTGTATCCTTGAGACCTCATGAATGTATCAAACTTGTGATACCATGCACGGGGAGACTGTTTCAAACCATACAAGCTCTTCAAGAGTCTACATACTTTCTTCTCTTGCCCCTTTGACACAAAACCTTCTGGCTGCATCATATAGATCATCTCAAGCAAATCGCCATGCAAAAACGCTGTTTTGACATCCATTTGCTTTAACTCCATATCTTCAGAAGCAACCAGGCCTAAAACAAGACGTAATGTGGCAAGCTTTACAACAGGAGAAAAAATCTCATCAAAATCCACACCATGCTTTTGCTTGTACCCTTTAGCAACCAAACGTGCCTTGTACTTAGAAGAAGCATCAGATGTGACCTTGGTCTTGTAAACCCATTTACATGGCAGAGCCTTATGCCCTTTAGGCAAATCAACCAAGTCCCATGTATGGTTTTTCTCCAAAGACTGCATTTCCGAAACCATTGCTTTGAACCATTTCTTACTGTCTTCCCGTTGCATAGCCTCTTTATAGCAAGACGGCTCACCACAATCAGTAAGCATGACATAGTCCAAAGACGGTTCATATCTATCGGGGGGCCTTGTCACCCGAGTAGACCTACGCACCCAATGATCCATAACAGGTGGATTTTCAGCCTGTAAACCATCAAAAACAGCAGGCTGTTCAGCCGGTTGCATTTCAACAACGGGCGGTCTAGGAGCATCAACCTGTTCCCCTACCTGTGGTGCATCAATGGCAACTTATTGGGGCTGATTTTCAGCAGCTAATGGCTGATTTTCAGCACCATTTTCAGCATGTAAAGGCTGCTGAACATTGGGCCTTCTTGGCTGTCCATATGTAACATCTTCACGAAAAACAACCCGGCGCACTTCCTCGACCTTTGTGGGCTGTTTGTGCATGCAATTCTCATTGAAGATGACATCATTGCTGCGTATGATTTTCCGTAATGCGGGATCCCATAATCTGTACCCCATTTCACCATCCTCACCATATCCTAGGAAAATGCATTTATGAGACTTTGGTTCTAGTTTGGTGCGCAGTTCACTCCGGATGTGGACATAGGCCTCACAACCAAACACTCTTAAATGTGCATATGAGGGTGGCTTGCCAGACCACACCTCCTCAGGCACCTTTCCACCCAAAGCCTTGCTAGGTGAGCGATTAATCAAGTGAATAGCTGTTTGCACAGCTTCTGCCCAAAAACCATGAGGTAATGCAGCATGTGACAGCATACTCCGAACTTTCTCTTGAATAGTCCGGTTCAATCTCTCTGCAACTCCATTCTGAGAGGGATTAAAAGGAGCCGTGAGCTCTCTTTTAATACCTTTAGTAGCACAAAAGTCAATAAATGCTTTTGATACATACTCCCCCCCATTGTCTGAGCGCAAAGACCGAAGCTTCTTGTCAGTTTGATTCTCAACAAACGCAAGAAACTTCTTGAAAGTATCCAAAACATCGCTTTTAGCACGTATTGGATACACCCACACCTTACGTGTAGCATCATCGATAAACGAGACAAAATATTTCTTTCTCCCTAAGGACAACTGTGGCATTTCACATACATCGGAATGCACTAAGTCTAACCTGTCAGACTTCAAAGAAAGAGACCTTTTGTGCGGTGTTTGACTGTGCTTTCCATAAATACAGTGCTCACAATGAGAAAAATCAGCATATCTCAAACACGGCAAATAACCACAACGAGACAGAGTTTCCATTCCTCTTTTACTCATGTGTCCCAACCGGCCATGCCACAAAGAAACACTTGGCTGCTCGGTTACGGCGACAACATGGTCACGCACACTAGATACATGCAAAGGATACAAAGTGTCCGATTTACAACCCTTGGCTATCACCAAAAGTGGTGTGATAGCCTGCATCATCTAGCTGCCCTGTACTAATCAAACTCTTCTTGAGTTGTGGCACATGGCGCACTTTGTGCAAAACAAAAGTCATACCATCAGCAAAGGAAAACTGGACACTGCCAATACCTGCAATGTCACATGCATAGTTATCTCCCAAATAAACAGTGCCCTGCACCTCACCTGAGTACTGTGTAAACCAATCCCTATGAGGTGTTACATGAAAGGAGGCACCTGAATCAAGAATCCAAGCATGCATGTCCACATCAGAACCCATAGCAAGGGTATGTGCATCCACAGAAGAGGCATTGAGTACATCAGTGCTGCTGTCACTGTCACAACTACTAGCAACATTGATTTCCTCAATCAACACAGTGCTCTTCTTAGCATTTCCCTTGTCCTTTGCATCAGTTTCAGCACCCTTGTTCTTCTCTTTCTTCCACTCATAGCATTCCCGTTTATAATGCCCTTTCTTTCCACAATGATGACACACAACATCTTTCCTACGAGATTTGCTGCATGCCCTGTCCTTACTGTCAGATTTCTCTCTCTGTTGAGACCTGCCTCTCAAGTGCAATGCATTAGAAGACCCACCTGTGGTGTTCTTCCTGTTCATCTCTTCCATCAAGAGAGAACTCTCTACATCTGCATACTTAAGTGACGCACTTGAGTTACTAAGAGCTGTCCGGAATACATCCCAACTCTCGGGCAATGTGCATAGCAGAAAAGTAGCTTTGAACTCCTCATCAATCGTGAATTTCAGCTCTGTCAGTTGGCTGAAAATAGAATTGAATTCATTGAGGTGCACTAACATGTGCGTGCCCTCCTTCATGCGGAGATCCATAAGCTTCTTAAGCCAATACACTTTACTGGCAGCACTCTGCTGTGCATACAACTCGTCTAAACGCTTCCACATGCCCCATGCTGTCTGTTCATTCTCTACATTGAAGAGTAAATTGTCAGACACCGAAAGCATGATCGTGGAGCGAGCCAACTCGTCCACTTCTTCCCATTCTTCAACCTCCATATCAACCGGTTTCACTCCCTGTAACTTAATAGGTTTCGCCTGTTTCTTTTGCAACATCACATTATAACATTGCTTCTTCCATATAGCAAAGTTATGGGCACCTTCAAGCTTGCGAATGTGCAACAAATTGCCACTTTCACTGCTAGAAGCCATTCTGAGTGATTGCAAACACTGAAACCCTGTTTTGCCGACCTAAACACGCCCAAATGTGCGCAATCGGGCAAAAAACAGCTTGCTGTTACAGAAAAACAGCGAGCAAATTTCACGCGAAATCACCCCAAAACGGCGTACATTCACTGCCAAACCCTTACCAAAGGTTTCCACAAGGTGTATAAATCATTTGCTTGCTGAAATTCCCTGTTTTAGGGCAAAAATCAGACCTGTAAACACCTGTTTTGCTGAATTTTCAGAACCTCGTTGGTGGAAACACCTGTAAGATTGACCTGTGAGACTTGCCCTAATGAAATTGCATCAAATTGACCCCGAAATTGGTCAATTTCAGCAGAAATAGGCTGCTGTTCGCCAGTTTTTGAAACCCTAATTTTGGGGAAACTGTCACCGGAGGTCGATTCTACACGGTGAGAGGATCCCTTCGCGACAGAGTTGATCGAAAACGGTTGAATATTCTTCCCGCAGCGAGCAAGAACAGAATTCTGATCTGTGTTGCGAAAATGGCTCTCTTGGAAACCCTAAAGCTTTGATACCAGGTGTGGGGGAAGCAGGAAAGAGAGCCCACTTGCTGTTCTATGCAATGAGAGTGAAGGAGAAGGGGAGAGAGGCGCTGAAGAAGCACACGCAGAGAAGAACGTGAGAGAGAGAGAGCTCGTAGAGAGATTTGGGAAAAGTCACGCTATTTCTTTTTGGGCTTGACCTTTGAGTATATGAGTAAGTGACTAGGGGGCCATTCACACTTGGGCCCCCTCACTTATAAGTCTTTTAACTTATAAGTTAGTAAGAACAAGGCACTTAGGCCTTTATTCCCTAACAAAAGCTAAGTATTCAATGATGAGTCTAAAGATAGAGTTGTACTCTCTTGCTATGCGTGCTGATGAAAACATTACATCTTTAGTTAACTGACTGAAGAGTATTAGAACTATGTCGAAGCCCCAGTGCCAAAAGAAGATCTCATAGCTGTTTTGTTAAAAAGTTTGCCTGATAAATTCTAACCGATTGTTATTGTTTTAAAAGAGAGATCCGTTGACCTCCTTGGATGGTATCATCTATTCATTGCAGGAAGAAGAAAGAAGGGTATCTTGTACCAATTTTCCCATTATTCCTAGTGCATATACAGTATCCCCCATCAGCTCTTCTGATACTCCCAGTGCCTATGCAGTCACTAATTGTGCTTCTACCTCAGCTTCAACTCGACCATCCATTGGTGCCAAATCTTGTGCCATTTGTGGGCGCAACAATCACAAGACAAAGGACTGTTTCAAGCAGAATCCTTGAGTTCACTATGGTAAAACAAATCATCCTTCAAATAGATGCTTTCAAAAGGATAAAAATCAAATTCATGTGATTGAGGGAGACACCAAATCTCAAACATTTTCTGTTGACAATGATGTTATTTAGATCAACTCTTTTCATGTTTTTCCTAGTCAAAATAAACTGTGTGAGCTACAGACACTGCCACACATGAGTGGTAAGACCTCCCAAACTATCAGTTTTTGTTCAAGTCTTGTTTTGTTCTGCTTCTCATGAGGTTATTGGGTACACCTTAAACCCAAGGTTTCGCAATGAACCAAAAACTCCATTTATTGGTAGCTAATTTTTAACCTACACCCTATCTGTTCAAGGGGGGGTTCATTGTTGGGTTCAAACCCAATCGACCGTGGAAACACTCCCTTATAGCATGCAGAGGAAAGTCCAGTCTATATATGGAGTTTGCATGGAAAGTCTCTTTTATATATTGTAAGGTTTTTTTTTAGTTAATACAATCAATAGCAAAGCATGCTTTAACACAACCTATACAGGTGTGAGCAGGCTCTTGAGACCTTTTGTTGTGCATCACAGGCGCATTGATCAACTCGAGAAAGACAATGGCTTTCTCGGTTGGCAGTGCTCCTATGCATGATTGGCTACCAGGTGAGGGTTTCAGATGGATCCCCCCAGGGACTGCAGTTCCTGTCAGGTTGGCTTGGACTTGTCTCCTGAGCAGCAGATTGCTGCCCTCCTCCTGTTCATCAGGAGGAAGCTGTTACATTGGAGCTCAACACGACTTTCTCTAGCAGGCAGAGTTGTAGTGGCCAACAAGGTGTTGTTGGCTACTATGCGGTACATTACATCTTGTAGGATCTTTTCGAGTTCCTTCATCAGCCAGGTAGAGAGGCTAATCAAGAATTTCCTTTGGTCAGGACGCAACACTCAGATAGCCCGGGCCAAAGTGGCCTGGCAGGTCATCACTCTACCTTGTTCTCAGGGGGGGTTTGGGATCATAGACCCAGCACGGCAAAGCAGAGCCCTTCTTGGGAAGTTTGTTGTCAGAGGACTGCTTCCAAGGGAGGAGCCCTGAAACGATTTTTTGCTTCAACGGCTTATTAGAGTGTAAGGTGCGACGGAAATGAAAGTTGAACTTTGCTCAAGATGAGTGCTCCGAACTGTGCTCAAGGTTCCTTTTTACTTAGGGAAGGGAGAGCCTTCTGTTCTTTAATGAGAGAGTGCAATGGGCACAAACAAAGTGAATTTTCGGGCTGAAACTGTGAACTTTGCGGAATCTGACCGTGCAGCGAGAATCTGTTGCGGGAAGGTGAGATTTGCGAGGTTCGGGGGTTCTACTGCGGGTGCTAACTGCTGAAAACTGAAAACGCTGATGCTTGTGGGGATTCCGTCGCAAAGATCTGCAAAAAAGCTGAAGTGCCTTGCAGATGCAAAAACGCTAGGGCTGATCTTTGTCCTTGTGGTGGAAATCTGCTAACACTGGGGAGTCTGCTACTTCTTACTGTCGCCAGGCTGTTGTCAAAGCAAAAAGCTGGCTGATCTGGTGTTCTGTCCAAAAACGCTAGCCCATCTGCCATGGAGCAAAAACGCTAGGGTTCTTGGGGGTTCTGCTGAGAAATTGCCTGTTGAGCGAGTGCTCCTGCTGCCTCTTCTGCCAGAAAGTGCTAGCTCTGGTTTGCTTATATATTATCTTAACAAAATTGCCCTACCTAGTTTCCAACAAAAGTCACTTAATAAATAAATGAAAAATGTCAAAAATAGGGAAAATAGGTTCAATGCACTGGAAAATTTCCCTGATGGATTCTGATGGGAATGCTGATGATCATGCTGTGTGCAACCAGAGGATATGCATCTAATCTAAGTGTCTGGACATGCACGGTCTGCGAACGGACTCACAAAAGTGCCATATCACTTCCTATTCTAGACCGACTTGACTGACTGAACCCTTGTCATGTTGTAGCTTGTCCACGGACACATAGGGTTGGATGTGTCACGTGACATAGAGCTAGAGTGCCTCAGGCTAGAGGCCCTTGGAGACGTTCGATCAGATGGATTTTCACAGACATGCACAGAGTTGGCCTGAGCAGGAGACCGGAGGACCATTTTGCTGTGAGTCTGCTTCGCCCCTAAGAGCAGCTGCGGAGAGACCTAGAGCAGCACCAGCATACTTGTACGGAGGAGCTCCTGAGACAGCCCCTTGTTTGGAACCCCATGGTTAGCACTCAGAGAGGCCACTTGGTTGGTAGTAGGCCTCATATTTCTTGGGGTCCCATGGCAGAGGGTCCTGCACGCCCTTTAGGTGACTCGCTACAGTTCTCAGGTTTGTCAAAGGAGCTTCAAACCATCCAACTCTACACAGCATGAGAGGGGTGCAAAGCATGTATCAGAACATCACAGAGGCAGTACCAGTTGAGTGGCTTACACCTCTCGAGTCAACAGCGCCCAGATGGATGGCGGACTTCACGTGACTAGAGGTCCTCATCGCAGTTCGGGCTTGCTCAGAGAATGTACCCTCCATGTTTTTCGAGCTACAGGACGAGGGTCGTTTACACCGAGTTGCAGTAGAGGCCCCACACGTTGCAGAGTGTTGTTTTCAGAGGATCCGAGTTGTGGGCATCTGTGGGAGGACTTGTGTCATAGATCCTGACCCAACAGCTCTTGAGATAGGCCACTGGAGGGTGTGGGCTTGGGAGAGTTGTCCACTGACACGAGTGCAGTGGGATCCTGGAGAGTGGTTTTGGAGGAACCCTTTCTCCTTAGTCGACCATCCAGGTGTCCCTTTCTTTTCGTACACTATTCGACTGGGACGTCACATACTGGCAACACGAAGAGAGACTCGTCGTGCTACAACACCTCATTGGCACGAGGAGGGTCTCACAGCTGAGTTCTTGTTAGCTTTTTGGACGAGGTTGTAGGACGTCAAGCAGCCGCGGCGAGTCACGTTGTTCTAGTGGCTAGTTGCACATAGAGCTACAACAGTGGGGAGTTGGCTTATACACAATGGTCTCTCGGCAGCATGTGCAGCTTGTGACCATCCCTAGGAGAGTCAGTGTCACTGTCTTTGGGATTGCCCTATGGCACAACACGTTTGGCTTCGGGTCCTTCGGTTGATGCTAGTTCTTTCCACTGCACAGCAGTACACTTAGGGGACAACTGCTTGGTCCACTCTCACGTGCCCTGCATTACAGTTTTAGCTATCGTCCACCGGCAGGATGATAGTGATACAAGGGGGTCGACCTACACTCCAACCTGCGATAGAGCTTACCCCACAGAAGTGGTGGAGTGAGAGAGAGGTGTGTTGGGAGCTCGTCTATGGCCTGACACTCTAGTTCATCTGGCGAGCCCGCTACTTCCGATCTTCGAGGCTCGCCTTGTACCACCAGCGGAGACTGTTCGCGATTTTTGGTTGGAGCTGATCCATACTCTTAAGGGACAGTTTGAGAGACTTCAAGGCAGCTTCGACCGCATGCGGGAGCAAAGAGAGGAGTTCCTTCGACTCTAGTGCCCTAGGCCTTTCTTCACCATGGTCCGGGGTGAGCTCAGTTGGCACGGCTTTTTCCTCCTCCCATCTCCTGATCTAGCCTCATTGTACATATGTTGTTTTTTCATTGGGAGAGTCTTCCCTTATGAGTGTTGTAGCCCTCCCTAGTAGAGGTGGTTGTAGCCCTATGGGCAGTTTCATTAACTAATAGAAGAATCTTTTTCTCGGGAAGAAAAAAAAAAACTAGTCGTGCAAGAATCTCTATCACTGACAATAGTTTTTGGTAGTCCATGATTTTTAAAAATATGAGCTAGAAATATTCTAGCCATGTGATCAGCTTTCATCGTCTTCTCAACTAGAAGGAAATGTGCTTGCTTACTGAATCTGTCTACTATAGTCTAGATTGCATCATTTCCATTCTTGGATCTAGGAAGATCTGTAATAAAATCCATGGCAATACTTTCCCATGGCATGTTAGGCACAGGGAGTGGTTGAAGCTTGCCATAAACTTTATGTCGGTCATATTTCACTTTTTGGCATACTAAACGCTCGCTTATATATTTTTCGATGTCCGCCCTGAGTGTTGGCCAAAAGAAATATCTTTTGAGAGCACTAGTGGTACCAGCAATTCCCCGATGCCCAGCATAGGGAGAATTATGTGCTTCATCCATCACCTTTTGTCTTAAGGGTTGAGCTATGCATAATGCTTGTTGATGATCTAGTGTATCATCCCTAATGGAATATGGTGACCGTGAATGACTAGCTTGAAGATCTGTCCAGATTGTAGTGAAGTTTGGATCTTGGGGATACATCTTACTAAGAGATTCTAGTTACTCATGATAAATAGTTGTCATTGCATTGATCTTTGGACGCCTGGAGAGGGCATCTGCAACCGCATTCTTTGTTCCAAAAGTGTGTAAAATCTGAAAATGAAACAATGAAAGAAAGTTTGCCCATCTCGTTTGCTTTTCTAATAACTTTCTGTGTGAGAAAGTAGCGAAGACTCTGATGATCTGTCTTGATTATAAAATCAGCTCCTGAAAGATGATGTTTCCAAATGGAAAGAAAATGAATTACTGCCATAAGCTCTTTCTCATAAATGGGAGCATGCAACTCTGCATCTCTAAGGCGCCGACTTTCGTAGGCTATAGCGTGACCCTCTTGGTTCAAAACTGCTCCTACACAATCTCCACATGCATCGCAATACACCTCGAAAGGTTTGCGAAGATCAGGGATAGTGAGAACAGGTCCGTGGTTGAGTAGATATTTAAGCTTTTCAAAAGCTTGTTTTTGTCCAGGTCCCCAATGGAATGGAATCCACTTCCTTGTCACACATGGAGAGGACCAGCTACGGCGACAAAGGCTCGAATGAAACGTCGATAATAGGAACAGAGATCGAGAAAACTTCGTACGTCATGTACTGTAGTTGGTGTAGGCCATTCTACAACTGCTTGAATCTTATCAGGGTCCATTCTCACCTGGTTGTGAGATACTATATGGCCCAAGTAGTGAACTTCTTTTAAAAAGAACTCACTCTTCTTAGCATTCACAAATAATTTGTGTTTGCGTTGTATGATCCTCAGGTCGAGAGGCGAAAGTTCATTTGGAAGTTCATCTGTAAAACAATGTATAAAACTTTCTAACAACTTATTTCCTTTTTGCCCTGAAGAGGAAGAAAGTTGTAAAGAAGACACATCTTTCTCTCTTGCAAAAATCAAGTTCGCTGAAACACACTTTTTCATTATTTTCTTAAGTGCAATGTGGTTGGAGAATTTGCCAATCACCTACATCCGCAATTACAACATATTGCTTTCCTTTATGATCAAAGGACAGGGTTTTCTGAACATAATCAGGAATGGAATGCATCTAGTAGTGCCAAGGCATTCCCAAGATGACATCACATCCTTCAAGTGAAGCTAGTAAGAAAGATTCTTAACCTTTGTAGTTATCTACCTTTAAATTCAGCTTTTCTATGATTGAAGTAGAACTAGAGTTTTGCCCTTTGAAAGCAGATGCTACTTGAATAGAAACTCCAAATTGGTTGGGTTGTAAATTAAGATCTTCTACTAACTTCGTAGAGATGAAGTTATCCGTACTGCTTGGGTCAAACAGGATAAGTGTCCGCTGATTGTTGACGCTACCCCATGCTTTGAGAAGAGATCTTTCTTTCACATCCTTGGTTGTATTCCCTTGTACATCTGGGATTGCATTAGAAAAAGGTGGTTCTTCCTACTGTGGCGGACCGTCAAGGAACATGTCCTCTGGAGAGACTATGTCATCCAGATCCTTCATGGAAGAAAATTGAGGAGAATAAGGAGGATCCTGCTCTTGAACCTTTGGATTAAAACTTTCTGGAGGCTTCTTCTGTCTCTCGTGCATGTGAAAGGTTCCAATTAAAGGACCTTTCTTTGGTTCTTGCATCTTTGGGTTCTACAGGATTTCTCCCAACCCCATCGGCACTTTCTCCTTCCCTTTCTCAAGGGTATGGAGAATCTTCTCAACTTCTGGATGGGAGAGAGATTTTTGAAACTCTACCACGTGCTGTTGGAGGAGAGTGAAATCTATCTCACGTCCTTCCATTTCTGCAGTCTGTCACGAGTCGTCAATCCCTTAAGAAAGAGAGAGATGACCTTGCTCTGATACCACTGTCACAAACATACGGAAGCGTAAACTAACTGTTAATGCAATCCATATACTGGAGAGAATTTGGAAGAGAGAAAAGCTCGACACATCGTTAGGGACCAGAAGATGGGTTGCCGCCCCCCCCCCCCCCAATAAAGAGAATATCTTTATTACTAAGGGAGAATCTTTACAAGCACAGGAACGAGGCGAAAGCCCGTCCTCTGCTTGTGACTGAGAGAGTGAAAAAACTACTCTCTGACTACTGAGAGGATTTTCCCTCTACTGTGAGATTTTGGGAAGCTCTCGTAAGCCAAAGTCTATCTTCCACAAAACTCCTCGGAAGCTCTCAAAAATGAGAGTCTACCTTCCGCTAACTGTGTCCCTTTATGCATAATCATTCCTGCAATAAAAACAAGGGAGAAACACGCAAAATGCACGCACACATGCTTGCTGTAATTTTCTGCACATAATCTGAAAATGTTACCTGAGCACATTTCAATGCCGAAATAGAGACCTTTTTCACGATGGAATCGTACGAAACTTTGTGTACGCGTAGAATAGGTAGAGAATAACGAGATTCTATGAGTACTTTGCTGAAATTTACCCTAATAGAGGTGATTAGGGGCTGAAAACAGAGAATTTGCAATAGCTAGGCGTGAGAGAAAGAGAATCTTCCTCCACTGTAAGGTGCAGCGGAAGTGAATGTTGAACATTGCTCAAGATGAATGCTCCGAACTGTGCTCAAGGGTTCCTTTTTCTTATGGAAGGGAGAGCCTTCCGTTCCTTTAATGAGAGAGTGCAAATGATCACAAATAAAGTGAATGAGCTGTGAATGAAGGTGCTGAGACTGGAGAGAGAGAGAGAGAGAGAGAGAGAGAGAGAGAGAAGAATACGACACCAGACTGTTGTCAAACCCTCCTCCAAGGGCCCCCCTCTCTATGGAGAGAGAGGTCTATGCTATTGATTGCACAAATCTGGTACAATGGTCTAGATGCAATGGACTTGCCAACGATGTCAACGACAATGGTGACGGCGACGAGACGGGCTGAAATCTACAAATCTACTTAATTCTGACACTGTCGGCGAGGACGGCAATGGCGACGACGCGACGACGATGCATTGAAAACGTAGATGCTGAAATCTGTGAACAGCGGGCTGAAACTGAAAACGCTGGCTGATCTGACCGTGCGGCGATGATCTGCTGCGGGTAGGTGAGATCTACGAGGTTTGGGGCTGCTATTGCCCAAACCACACTTATAAAGAGTTACAAGGGATGCCAAAAGCAGAGCCCCAAAAGCTGCCCATAAAAAGCTTACAAAGAAAATAAAGCAAGTTCCTCTCACAAGCCCTCTTGGGAATTAAAGCAACTCCCAAAAAGCTCCAGCGTAGAAAATTTCCAACCCTTCCGTAGAGAAAAGCTGCTGTTCGTACGCTACTGCCACATCATCTATCCGTATTGCTTTTCCCGCAAAACGCGCCACGTTTTTTGCCACAGTTTCCGGAGGACCATACGACAGTGCCACGTCAACATTCAGCTAGCATTTCCGAGACTGTGCTTGCCAAGGGAGGGGGGGGGTGTGTGTACTCGCTGCCACGTCACAGGTTTGTGACATACCCCCTCTTGAAAGTATTGTAATCTCCCTTGATTACGCCTGCAAAACAGACAAAGGCCATAAACTGTCTTAGCAGACACTGATTGTTAGTACCAATGCACTAGAAACACACATCTAGCACATGTACCAATCGATAGTCACATCACACGACATCACAGGACATCACTTGACATCACAGGTTATCACATGACAAATCACATTCAAAATTCATTCGGATCTCAGACCATGATTAATCGGCAACGTATTTAGCAATCGCATCTAGATCCACTCGGGACCTCATAGATGCCTGATTAACTAATCCATATTTGCAATCACGTCTATTGAGATCTTTCAGACCGAAATGCTGCAATCATTTCGTGTATCAGTTCTTGCACTTAAACAAGTCAAGAACAAATCAATATCATATTATCGGGAATTCCAGTTCATAAAGTCATATAGCAGAATACTATCAACTCACAGTATCCCTGAAACTCAAAGAGACATCAAAAATCAAGGCAATCTGTTGACAAAGGAGCCGAGCGACTCCCCTCTTGTGCATACCTGCTGCACCAAATTCCGCCCAAATTGAGTTCGGGGTTCCATTTAGAATAGACTATGCTAATCTAAATGCTTCAAGGTGAAGATTCACAATCTGAGGAGTACCTGCTAGGTCCTCCCCCTCCATCCACTTCGCATCCAGTGCAAGATAGTTCTTGAATTTAACCAAGAACCGCCTTATCGCTTTACCCTTAATCTTTCGGTCTTTATGTGCCAATATCTGTTCGAGAACAGGATCTCCTCGTTCTTCTTTGAAAACTCCCTCAATAGGTATACCTTCATAAGTTCAGAATAGTCTGAACTCACGAATTATAAGAGGGAATAAAGCACTCATAAAACTATAAAAGCAAGGGACACACGAAAAGAAAAGAAAAACAAAAACAAACAAACTAACTAACTAAATCACTTTGATTGCTTCGAAACAAAACTAGATAAAACAAAACATTATTAACTTAAAAATGTTTTCAAAAAAGGTATGTGTAAAATAAGTTGACGCAACTTACTTGGCTTAAAACAAGTACTCAACTTTAAGCAAAAAAAAAAAAAAAAGGATAAGACATCTTAAAAACTTAATCCTCGAAATCAAACTTCACACAACAACCTATAACGGAACACATTCTTAAGTCCTCAGGTAAGCTAAATATGAAATCGAAAAATGAATACTACTACAAACCTACGAAGAGCAAAGAACCAAACTTGACAATATGTGATCTCAACTTCACTGCTTGTCCAAACAGGAAGAATAAGATTATCACCTTTATCATGCATAGCTTGGACAACAGCTATGACATCCCTACTCACGTCGTCAGTGCCCAAGAGTAGGTGCAGGTTTATATAGAGGTCATTCATGCTTTAAACGTACTCTACAAAACCAACGAGCTGAGTTTCTATCACCCTCCGGAGGTGATGGGCATACTCAGCCATGATAAAGGCTAGCAATTGTCAAGCTATAGTGAAAATACTAGAAACGCTAAAGATCAAAACAACAACATAAGGTGTTATTAAGTCAAACAATAAGTCGGCTTTTTAGCTCCCCACTTCTATTGAATTTACTACTGATTATCTTGAACATTCCAAAGGAAGAAACACTAAAAATAAACTTACTACGATGCAAAAATAAATGAACTTTTTTCATGATTCTTTTGAATGAGTATCCTTTTTCAACTAGTAAAGAAATAAGATGGCAAGATTGAACAACAAAAGTAGATTTACTAGAACAAAGACGAGAAAATCTAAATAGTTGAGAGCAAATGACACCGTACTTAGCTAAAAGAGAAATATTCGAAGAAATGTGAGGCATGCGGATGATTTTTAGATTGGCATATTCTGGTTCAAGGCGCTTATCATAGATATCTACTTCTAATCCCAAGGGAGTCTGAAAAATCTTAAGGTCTAAAAAGGCACAACAATCACTATTTGTGGTACAGTTAAGTTCACAAAACTCCTTGGGATAAATCCCTCCGCCTACAGAACTCGAATTCAAGTACATAAAATCTTGAAAAGAAGGAACATCAGGGACAAAAAGATCATCTACAAAGCGTCTTACATTGCATAACTTGTGCAAAAATATTGGGCAAGTGTTAGCAAGGACAAGACGCTCCATAAAATCAAACTCATAAGTAAAAAGATAGAAATTAGCAAGAAAAACAGCACAATTGGTACCCATAGGGATACCAATTGTTTGCTTGAAAAGAGAGTCCCCGATGGTTATATATAAATTGTCCAAAAGAAAATCTAACCAAGATATAATGTCAATGTTATCTACAATCCTGGTGAATCTCTTTCTTCCTTTGTCTACATCTACATTCTTATTTTTCAGCCATAAGAAGTCAAAGTTCAAGGCTTACTTTTCTACTAGCAATGCCTTGTGCCTATCCTTCTCAAGCTTGTACGCAAAAACTTTTGAAATAAGAGACTTGACTCTAAATTTAAGGTCCTCCAAGTTTGGAGACATAAAGGAGAAGATTTCTCCTTAAGGCTTCTTGAAGAGTTCAAAAACTTTAAAACAGGAATCGCACCTACTGAATCATTTAAAATCCAACTTGAATCGGTAGGTACGTCTGCTTCCTTTAGCATATTATTCCACAATTCATTTACGCTAGGTAAAATGGCTTTGAAACAATAACTAAGCCATTTGGAAACCTCGGTCAAAGAGGTGTTACAAGAAGCAGCTATAAATCTAAGCTTTATACGGTTCTTGTGGAACTTCCAAACGGTATATAAAAAAGGTAATTTAGGCTGGCACTTAAAACCAAAAGACTTACAAAAGTCTTCATGTTTCAAGATAACCTCTTGCATTGAAAGATCACAATCACTGTAAGTCTGATAATTTACTTCACCTAACAAGCATTCTAAATAGAACTTTTTGCACGTAACAACAAAGTTATTAGAGCACTTATCTACATAAGAGATTACAAAATCACGATGAAATTTCCTAAGAGCATCACGATCAGAAGAAGATAAGCTATTCCTTCCTGAAGAAACGTTCCGAGAGCAAGATGCTAATTTCAAAGAAGCTTTCTTGAGGATTACAGACTTCCAATGGGTAAAAATACCTTGAACTCCTAAAGACTCCTCAAACTTTACTACGAAACTAGAAATTCCTTTTTCTATGGCTTTGAGAAGGCAAGAGTCGTTTGAGGAAGGGAGCCTATATTTAGTACCTCTTGAGAAAAGGTCTTTCAAAGAATCCGAAGGAAGGATAGAACAATCGGCAGTAACTACATGACCCAAAGCTCCATTTACGTAAGAAGAAAAGGCAGTTTTACTACAAGGGCAATCAATACGTGAGATTGCAAGCCTCTCTTGCTTTTTAAGATTGCGTCCTATGTCACTATAGTTGAAAGCTTTTTGTCCTAAAGTTTTCACATATTTGAAAGCTACGACAGGATGGTTCCATACCTTTCTCACACAAGGAGGGAGAGCATCCAAAGCTTCTTGAGATCTCAAAATAGAGCTTAATCCAATCTTGTCTAAGTCAGGGGAGGTAAAGATAGTTATCAACAAATCTTTCTTTCCAACCAAGGGATTTTTCAGACTAGGACATTTGGACTTCAGAAATTTGCCTAACAATACTCGAAGTTGAGTACTGTGAGACTCTCTTAGCTAAAAATCTTCATAAGAGTAGTTCTCAAGGGTATACAAGAGCTTAAATAGGATCCTTATATTATACCTTTCAAATATTTTATAAAAAAAAGAACCCAATTCCATGGCGCTAGATAAGTAAATCAATCTCCGTTTGAAATCTCTATAAGCAAAAATTCTATGGTTAGAAGGGTCATCACTCTCAATTCTAGAGATTGAAGCCCTAGGGAGACCTTGTACTCTACTAGAAATAGTGTTGTGCAAAACAACTGGATTGATTTCAGGGATAAAAGGCGGATCTGAACGAGAACCTTTAGGAATCCAAATTCTTTTAAACTGACTTGAAGGGAGAACTAACTCGGGTTTGGGATGCCTTCGCCAAAGCATAGGTTTCTTATGGTAAATTGTCTTATTTTTACGTAAAGAAGACTTTCCTTCCAAGTTGAAACCTTTAGGGAAAAAAGTATGCAAAGTTCTCATCCAAAATAACTCTCGAGGCCACGCTGATTTATAGAACTCTTTAGAGTTTCTAAAATTACCTTCTATGTGCTCAATGGGAAAACAACGGAGAGACTCAAACCCATGTTTTGCTATTGCCGCATACAAGGGTTTCACACTTTCACGTACGGTGCTCTTACTTTGAACTTTTCTCGCTTCTCTTACATGTTCCTGAAAACGAACAAAAGCTGTTCGAAAGGTTTGGCCAACATACATCATAGAACTATCGTGAATATTATAAATAACATAAATAACTTGAGAGGTATGAACCGGACTTAGAGGACGATCTACCGCAAGATGTTTTTTCCTTAAACGCCTCAAACGATTGAGGGCTTTTATGGAAGAACTTGTGTAATGAGTACTAACTAAGACATTCTTAAAAGAAGCCCAACGAATAGGACCATCACCAAAAACATGCAAATTCTTCAAATTAGACTTAGCTAAAAACTTAAATCTTTCTTGATACAGACTATGACTACTTCTAGCTATTGAAAAGAAAGAAGGGTCGAAAAGACGTACCTGAGAGTCATCAACATTGCTGGTTGAAGCTGAAGAAGAAGTAAAAGTGTTTTTCATTTTTATAGTAAGGTCATTGTTTCAGATCAACGCCCGCCTCAAGGCTAAAGATCCTAAGGCTAGATTATGAGCCTATCGCACTTATATATTATGAGCCTATCGCACTTATATGTTGCTTACATAAAGACTCGCAACATTTACTGCTCGCCCAAGTTTAAGTGGTAAATACAATTTTACGCAAAAAGGCTCTTTTTTAGAAAGTAGTTTTTTTATTTTTTGCATTTTTAACTCAAATATGACTCTCAGAGTTGCTCATTAGGCTCCCCATCTTCGGGCACATCGCCTTTAAAAGGCTTCA
Source organism: Adiantum capillus-veneris (assembly GCF_014529385.1). Classification (NCBI taxonomy): domain Eukaryota; kingdom Viridiplantae; phylum Streptophyta; class Polypodiopsida; order Polypodiales; family Pteridaceae; genus Adiantum; species Adiantum capillus-veneris. Next base: position 138,122,617 of record NC_140934.1, on the reverse strand, counting down.
AGAGACTCACATGAAAAGCATTGTGAATTCTCCAAGTATCGGGCAACTTCAGTCGAAAGGAGACATCATTTATCTTTTCGGAAATTTGGAAAGGTCCGTAGTATCGCATACTAAGCTTTGGAAAAAGCCTCTCCTTTCCCTTTTTCTTTCTCAGGCGTGCCTTCTAAAAACGTAAGAGCACCCAATCGTTCTCCTTCAGTTTCAAATCGCGACGATGGCAATCTGCTGCCTTTTTCTGTCTTTCTTGAGATTTCTGCAAAGCCTCGCGGAACGCTTTTCTCGCCCGATAATCGACCATGGCGTTGTTCTTATAGTACGAGGGAATTCCCAGGAGGACACCACAACCTTCCAAGGGCACTTTACATGGAATGGGTATGTTCATGTTTTTGTGCTGGAAGTGGTTTCAGAAATTTTCATCCTCGGAGGTTCTTGAAGAAGGTGGACCTACGTCCATAGACGCAGTTGAAGCATCGAAGGAGCCACAGATGACTTTGTCGCTTTCGGCGCAGCCCAAAGAAGAAGACTTTGCAACCTTTATGAAGTTCAAGTGTCGCAAGAGCCACGCATCAGAGTGGGCCGGCGAAGAGTCCTTCACAAGATTCCCGACATTGTTGGCGATCTCCCTCGACACCATACAGTTCGGTACCAGTACCTCACTTTGAAAAGGAGGGGATGTCACGTGACACATCCAACCCTATGTGTCCGTGGACAAGCTACAGCATGACCAGGGTTGGGTTCAGTTCAGTCAGTCTAGAATAGGAAGTGATCTCGCACTTTTGTGAGTCTGTTCGCAGACCGTGCATGTCCAGACACTTAGATTAGATGCATATCCTTTGGTTGCACATAGCATGACCATCAGATTCCAATCAAAACCCATCAGTAGCATTTTTACAGTGCATAGACCTATTTTCCCTATTTTTTGACATTTTTCACTTATTATTTATTTATGACTTTTGTTGGGAACTAGGTAGGTCAATTTTGCTAAGTTTGTATATATAGAAACCTAGCACTAGCACTTTCTGGCATAAGAGGCAGCAGGAACTCCAGTTCAATGGGCACCTTCTCAGCAGGAACCCCACACCTAGCGTATTTGGAGCAGCAAACCTAGCGTTTTCTGCATCAAACACCTAGCGTTTTTGGATCAGCAAGATCAGCCAGCGTTTTTGCACTTGCAGATTCTTGGCGACAGTAGAACAACAAATCAGCCAGGCGTTTTGCATTTGCAAGACAACCGGCGACAGCAGAACCAGCAAAAGCCCTAGCGTTTTTGCAAGGACACAATTTTCAGCCCTAGCGTTTTTGCATCAGCATAACACTTCAGCGTTTTGCAGATTCACCGCGACGGAATCCCAAGAAGCACCAGCGTTTTCAGTTTTCAACAGTTAGACACAACAAAACAAGTCCCAAATGTTGCCAAAATGGCTTTATCTGACAGAAAAATAATTCTAAATGAATTATTGGATTTATAAGTGAGAGGGTTTTCTCGATTGGAACACCAAGGAAAACTAATTCTAAATGAATTATTGGAATTTTAAGTGAGAGGGTTTTTCTCACTGGAGACATCCGAGTACAGAATATTCCTAGTGCGTCATTCAGAGTAATTACGGGAGCACTATGAAAGGGAATATCTGTAAGGCCACCAGGAACGGGTACTTCTGATGCGTCACATCGGATGGGTGACAGGGAGCATCGGAAAGAAGTATCCGACCATCCGGGAACGGACATCTCTGATGTGTCATAGGATGGGTGACATAGAGCATCGTGAAGGAGATTGTACCGTAAGTTCGGTAGGAAAGGACTAGGTGATGGGTATTCCTGATGCGTCACAAGGTGGGTGACGGGTGCATCGGAAAGAAAATATCCATAGTCGGGAGGAAATTCCGAACTGTGTTAGAATTGTGCACAAGGAAAAGCAAGCACTTGAATGAAGATGGGTTCAGAGGAAACTTTGAGGAAAAACAGATGCTTTCTGAGAAAGCGGGATTGCTTTTCGGGAAAGCAGATGCTTTCCCGCGAGGAAGTCTATGTCTGCATTGCAACTGTGCATGTGATTGCATCTAGGGACGCCTGGGAAGTGCTCTGAAAGCATTGTTTTTAACTTATAAGGTTTTATTGAGTTTTTGGGCAGGTTCATACTATTTTTAAAATACGCCGGCCGCCCACATAATAAGTGGGCAGCCATCTGATAAATAAGGCAACAGATCAGCCAGCGTTTTCTCTCTCTTTTTCTGGCAGAACAGGGAAAAAAAAAATTTAAAAAAAAAAAAAAAAACGGCCGCGATCTCTATGCGAGCAGCTATTCGTGCCCGTGGCTAGGAGCTATAAAAGCATCACATGCCCTCACTCAGAGAGGAGGACCAATCTTTGCAAGGAGGAGATGCTACTACAGATTTCAGTCGTAAAGAAGACGTTGCCAGTGATGCCCATGGCTGCCCCAAGTGTACCAGATGTCGCCAAGACCCAGTGCGCGAGTTCCCTCGCGAAGAAGTGCCTACGAAGCGTGTTTCCATCGCGACAAGTTGCTGTTTTTCTCTGTTTTCAGCCCATAAACGTCGTAGACGGGGCTGATTTACGAGAAGGAACCCGAGAACACACCTCTTTTGTGTGTAGGATTGGAAGAGAGGATTTTTCTATGTAAAGATCTCTTCCGCGGAATTGCTTTTCGAGAACGGAGTTGCGTTTCGAGCGTCGAGACTTTGAAGGTAACGTTTTTCATGTTATGATCTTTGAGTATTTGATTGCAGGTGTACTTCCTCTTCGTGAGGGAGTAGGAGCAGAGGAAGGCATGAGCCTCTGCAGGAGAAAAGCGCTCTGAGGAACTAGAGCCAGATCAGCCCAAGGGTTTCGTACCCGAGTTTGGGAAGAAGATCCACGGATCGGGGAGAGGTAGTCTCTCAAGTTGCGATCCGGAAGTTGGGATTCCCAAGTAAGGACTTCGTGTCCGGGAAAGCAGAGTTGTTCTGCGGGAAGAGGACTCTGGAAAGAGAGTTAGAAAGAGTTGCAGGGATGTCATGCCCTGAGTCTGGAAGGTGAGATCCAGAGGCGAGAACCTTGGTTCTCAAGGATTTGGAATAAGGAACGGAAGTTCCTTGGAATAGGGTTTTGCCCTAGGAATCGGAAGCTGAGGCTTCCGGGAACCATCAAGTCTTATTCTAGAACGAACGTGGTAATACGTTCGGTTCAAGTGCTTGTATAGACTTCTCCTCAGTAATAAAGATACTATTACGGGGGGGGGGGACCAGCCCATCTTCTGGTCCCCAGTACTGTGTCGATCTTCTCACTCTCTATCTCTATCTCTATTTATTTCTCTCTATATCCTCCGGCTTCAGTAATAAGTGATAAATCCTATTTATCCGAATGTATTTTATATTGTTATGCGCTCCCGTTTGTGACAGTGGTATCAGAGCATGGTCTCCTCTCTTTCTCTGTAAAGGAGGACGACTCTGGAAAGATACGGGAAGAAGCCATGACAAGCCAAGAGAGAAGTAAGCAGGCGGAACCCTAAGTCCTGCAAGGAAAAGCTCGCAGAGTTGGAAATTTTTTTTCGCTCTGCAAGAAGTCGACACAAGGCTTGGGATTCTCTGAGAAGGCGACAAGAGCATGATGTTCAAGAACCTAGAGAATCCAAGGAGCGGAATGCTCGAGATTCTTCAGAATCCAAAAAATATCCATGAACGTCAATCCAAAACTATAGCCATGAAATCCCGTCATTCCGGGAAGGATATGAAGAAGGTCTCTAGACCTAGGAACACTTCCAATCAAGTTTGATACTTTTGACGGAAGGGAAGATGCCCCGAAAGCTACCGCTTACAGTCGACAGTTTGAAGTTGCCTTTGCATACGGCAATTTCTGAGCAGCGTCGAAGATGAGGCATGTGATTAAACACCTCAAGGGGATTGCAAGTACTTGGTGGTATACCAAAGCTCTGCAAGGAACTTATAACAAGACTTCGATTCAATTCAAGGCTGAATTTTCCGACAAATTTTTTTTCCTCTACGCTTTGAGGAAGGCATTCAAGAAGATTGGGATTGGTTTGCCCAATAGGAACACGAGCGAGTCAAAGCAAGTAGTGGTTCACTCTTGCCAAGGTAGGTCCATTCTTGATCCTCTCTGAGGAAGGAAAGATGAACAAATTTAACGAAGGACTTTTGCCCGAATTTTGTAAACCCATCTGCAAGATACTTTGCAGTAGATGGTGGAGTCAGCAATAAAAGTTGAAAGTGTACACCTTAGTGTACATAGTAAGGGAATTCAATCTAACTCCTGAGTTCTTGAATAGAAGACCCTCGAACTTTAAGTGAGAGGGCAGTTTTTCAATCAAAGTTACATCTTTGAGGAAATCATAAAGTGCATTGTGATTGTTTGCTCTTTTGCACAAGATATGGTTATGTCTAACCTGGACTACCACTCTCGAGTGTTTATGAGAGCAGGATCAAACTGAACCATTGTTTTGTGTTCTAAAATGAATTGGTTTGCTTAACTAGCCGGAAGGTCAACTATTGATCTGGTATCCGGTAATTCTCGAACAGATTACCTGCTATTGCGGGTAGGAAATTATGAAGGAACCATTCTGAGCTTTCAAGCAAAGAAAAGCTTTCATGAAGCTTGAGTACTCTTTAAGCCCACACCCCCTACACGGTAAGGGAAGATATGGTAGTGCTTTTTGCACAAGTGAATGAACACTCTCTTTAGGAGGGAAGGAACAAGTGACGACTACGGCCTGTGCTAGAGGGATCCAAGGATTAAAATCCTAGATTATTTGATGAGCGGATTTTGCTCTAAGATCGAGCCAAGGGATCGTCAAGTTGAGCGTCTTCGCTCTAAGGATTTTACGAAGGGAAGGTAATTTCCCAGGTTCACCGAAACTCTAACACAGCTTAAGAATTATGTACACTTTTGAGTACATGGATAACACACGAAGATGCAGACCTATGCCAAGGAACTGGACGAGAGTTTGTTATACTCTCTTGAGTGCCTTTTTGCGCGCAAGAATATTCCGACACGAGAATCTCTATTTGAGATGTGTTTGGTAGAAGGAATTTGGGTTTCTCTACGGAGAAGAGGTTTTCCGATGGTCGTTGATCATTGAGTACGCTATGTGCCTTTACCATTACAGTAGCAACTTTTGGTTGCGATATATGTTTCTCCATGAGAAGGTCAAGTAGCATTTACACGCTGCTGGAATAAATTCGAACTATTATGTTCGTAAGAATATAGCTCGCCAACCGTTTCAAAATGGTAAGAATTCCATATGAGAGAACATCCCTGAGAATCAAAGAAGGTTCGCTCTATTGTGAACCGGGTTTAAACGTACGTTCAAAAAATGCTATGGCTAGAATCCTATCTGCCTGAGATTTTGCAAGTTGTCATTGATGCTCGCAAGGTGAATCATTTTTTATGATTTTGCAAGAATGAGACGCTAATGGGCGTCGGGAAAACATTGCTAGTGGTAATAACTCGCAGGAGAATAAAATTGGAAGGAAGTGCCGCCGTGCACAAGGAATCTTCGGATTGGAACCGTCCGCCTACGTTGAGCGACGGCCCGGAACAAGAACCTTCTTTAAGGTGATCGTAAATTGTGAAAGAAAGACATCGAGCTTAATGCTCTATGACTTGGGCATTCCCTATGTGGGAGGACACAAGAGGTTTAATATCCTCCGGACTAATAGCGCAAGGTTATGTGCAAGGACAAAGACCTAGATTGATTTCTAGGAGGATTATTCTTCTCGGATTGAGAAGGTGGATTTGAGTTAACAGACTCTCGAATGAGGAAACGTTCAATCTGTTGGAAAGACGCGAATGACGAGTTCTTCCACAGCTCGTAAGTTTGATGATTGGTGAAGGATGTCCTCGAGATACTAGAGGAAGGACATGAATCGGTAAGCTAAGTATTGAATTATTAAATTTTTGAATTTTTGTTTAATTTAATTTTTAAGTTCTCTTTTGAGAAGGACTAGCTCAACTCACCATTAAGCAAGATTTGGAATCTTTCCGGTTTCTCCCCGGCAGTTCAGTTGGACCTCTACAGTTGAGGACAACTGTTTATAAGTGAGAGGGATGTTGCCAAATTGGCTTTATCTGACAGAAAAATAATTCTAAATGAATTATTGGATTTATAAGTGAGAGGGTTTTCTCGCTTGGAACATCGAGGAAAAATAATTCTAAATGAATTATTGGAATTTTAAGTGAGAGGGTTTTTCTCACTGGAGACATCCGAGTACAGAATATTCCTAGTGCGTCATTCAGAGTAATGACGGGAGCACTATGAAAGGGAATATCTGTAAGGCCACCAGGAACGGGTACTTCTGATGCATCACATCAGAAGGGTGACAGGGAGCATCGGAAAGAAGTATCCGACCATCCGGGAACGAACATCTCTGATGTGTCATAGGATGGGTGACATAGAGCATCGTGAAGGAGATTGTACCGTAAGTTCGGTAGGAAAGGACTAGGTGATGGGTATTCCTGATGCGTCACAAGGTGGGTGACGGGTGCATCGGAAAGAAAATATCCATAGTCGGGAGGAAATTCCGAACTGTGTTAGAATTGTGCACAAGGAAAAGCAAGCACTTGAATGAAGATGGGTTCAGAGGAAACTTTGAGGAAAAACAGATGCTTTCTGAGAAAGCGGGATTGCTTTTCGGGAAAGCAGATGCTTTCCCGCGAGGAAGTCTATGTCTGCATTGCAACTGTGCATGTGATTGCATCTAGGGACGCCTGGGAAGTGCTCTGAAAGCATTGTTTTTAACTTATAAGGTTTTATTGAGTTTTTGGGCAGGTTCGTACTATTTTTAAAATACGCCGGCCGCCCACATAATAAGTGGGCAGCCATCTGATAAATAAGGCAATAGATCAGCCAGCGTTTTCTCTCTCTTTTTCTGGCAGAACAGGTAAAAAAAAAATTGAAAAAAAAAAAAAAAAAAAACGGCCGCGATCTCTATGAGAGCAGCTATTCGTGCCCGTGGCTAGGAGCTATAAAAGCATCACATGCCCTCACTCAGAGAGGAGGACCAATCTTTGCAAGGAGGAGATGCTACTGCAGATTTCAGCCGTAAAGAAGACGTTGCCAGTGATGCCCATGGCTGCCCCAAGTGTACCAGATGTCGCCAAGACCCAGTGCGCGAGTTCCCTCGCGAAGAAGTGCCTACGAAGCGTGTTTCCATCGCGACAAGTTGCTGTTTTTCTCTGTTTTCAGCCCATAAACGTCGTAGACGGGGCTGATTTACGAGAAGGAACCCGAGAACACACCTCTTTTGTGTGTAGGATTGGAAGAGAGGATTTTTCTATGTAAAGATCTCTTCCAGGGAATTGCTTTTCGAGAACGGAGTTGCGTTTCGAGCGTCGAGACTTTGAAGGTAACGTTTTTCATGTTATGATCTTTGAGTATTTGATTGCAGGTGTACTTCCTCTTCGTGAGGGAGTAGGAGCAGAGGAAGGCATGAGCCTCTGCAGGAGAAAAGCGCTCTGAGGAACTAGAGCCAGATCAGCCCAAGGGTTTCGTACCCGAGTTTGGGAAGAAGATCCACGGATCGGAGAGAGGTAGTCTCTCAAGTTGCGATCCGGAAGTTGGGATTCCCAAGTAAGGACTTCGTGTCCGGGAAAGCAGAGTTGTTCTGCGGGAAGAGGACTCTAGAAAGAGAGTTAGAAAGAGTTGCAGGGATGTCATGCCCTGAGTCTGGAAGGTGAGATCCAGAGGCGAGAACCTTGGTTCTCAAGGATTTGGAATAAGGAACGGAAGTTCCTTGGAATAGGGTTTTGCCCTAGGAATCGGAAGCTGAGGCTTCCGGGAACCATCAAGTCTTATTCTAGAACGAACGTGGTAATACGTTCGGTTCAAGTGCTTGTATAGACTTCTCCTCAGTAATAAAGATACTATTACGGGGGGGGGGGGGGACCAGCCCATCTTCTGGTCCCCAGTACTGTGTCGATCTTCTCACTCTCTATCTCTCTCTCTATTTATTTCTCTCTATATCCTCCGGCTTCAGTAATAAGTGATAAATCCTATTTATCCGAATGTATTTTATATTGTTATGCGCTCCCGTTTGTGACACCAAACCTCGCAGATCTCACCTTCCCGCAAAGCACCGCACGGTCAGATCCAGCGAAGTTTGCAGTTTCAGCCCGAAAAACGCAGATTTCAGCATCTGAGTTTTTAGTGCGTCGCCATCAACATGATCACCGACATAGAGTCAGAATTCAGCAGATAAAGATTTGCAGATTTCAGCCCGTGTCATCGTCGTCGACATCGTCCGTAAGTCCAAGCATTGTAGAGATTTGTACAATCATAAGTAGACCGCTCTCGCCATAGAGAGTGGGGCCTTCGGAGGAGGGTTTGACAACATTCTCGTGTCGTATTCCTCTCTCTCTATCTCTCAGTCTCAGCACCTTCATTCACAGTGTCTATTCACTTTGTTTGGGTCCATTGCACTCTCTCACTATAGGAACGGAAGGCTCTCCCTTCCGTAAGTAAAAGGAACCTTGAGCACAGTTCGGAGCACTCATCTTGAGCAAAGATCAACATTCACTTCCACTGCACCTTACACTTCCACATCCCAAAAGAAGCATCTCCCACCACAATTTGTCCTGCAAGCTTGCAATTTGCCGCATTATAAGTGATAACCTACACAACGTGATCAACACCAACTTTTTGATACCATTCTTAAGTGCATCTGCTATAAACTCCCCTGTCTTAGAGCTGCCACTAGTATCAATGGATCCCCTTGAATATTATTCCTCGGACTGGACACCACAAAATTAATCAATGGTCTTTTGGTTGTATCTGTCCACCCGTCAGAAATAAGAGAGAAACCATAGTGTTTCCAAGAACACTCTACAGGTAAGAGACTTCTCTCTAATCTTGCCTTTTCTTGCTGCAGTAGTGTTGTACGCAACTTTTCGTAGTTGGGAGGCTTATACCCTTTACCAAAAGTTGCAATTGCAGAGACCATATCTGAAAAGTATGGAGAACAAGCAAGCGAGAAAGACAATCCGCATGCATAAAAACAACTAGCCACTGCCTTGTCCACATTTTCCCTACATGAGACATTGAACATGCCTTCCAAAGATGGTTGATCCTAAGCCTGTCTCTTTGTATGCAAAGAATTGGTGCTGGAAATCTTTTCTTGTTGGCACTTTCGTGATCCTCCCGTGTCATGGGAGGCTTTTTGGGCTATGGTAACCTTCTTACAGATGCCAATACCTTGCTTCTTGATACCAAGCAAGTGGGCACGCACTCATAAGTATGACCTTGAGTACCATTCCCGGCAAATAGAGCAAGTCCATGTCTTCATACCACCTGCATTGAAGCAACATGTTTCAGTTACATACTTCCAAAGAGGTTTTGGTTCGGATGGCGCTTTCTGTGTAAATGACATAACCAAGAATGGTTTCTTGGAGCTGGATGCGGGTGTTGCAGTCAGAGAAGGCTTGGAGCTAGCGACAGCTGACACGAACATGTTGGCTTTTATCTGCGAAAGATTGATGCTCTTCGCTCTCATTTTTGTTAAGCCAAATAAGAGTCTTGCTCTTTGTATTTCGGACAGGCCCACTCCGATGACAAAACAACTTTGATACACTTGCACTTCAAGGCCCTTTTTCTGATCGCATCATCCAAACCAAAAGAAAATTTTAGCTTGAGAGGACACTTACACGGCTCAAATATGACTGCTCACGCGACGCAATTGAAACAAAAACAAGTGCTCGTGGCCGCAGGGCCTTCCTCTGTCATTAACGCGTACACCTAGAAGCTTTCTTCGCTTGCAATCATGCCGTGAGGAAACTTCTGTGAAGCTTTGGAGCTCTCTGAGTGTGGTGCAGGGAAAGAATTTCAGTCTTTGGAAAATGTTTTGTATTTCTCAAGTGATTGTGGATAAGAGGGCTCGTTTATTTTTTATAAGAGGGCTCGTTTTGGGAAGAAGGGAGCCAAGTTCGAACACGTTGAAAGAGAGAGGGAGGCAGATTAAATTTTTAACCTTACGTTTTTTTTAATAACATAACGCAACTGTTTCAACGCATTTCGAGGAAAGAGGAAACGCAAGAGGCTGCCAGAAACGGAGAAACGTGTTTCCCCCAATTCAGCAGCCGTTTCTTGCAACACAGCATAAAGGGTATTGTAGTTATGTGATACAAGATATATGTCATGATATCATCCATAGTTGCCCAGGAAACGTTCAAGATGTGGCTAGAGGACAGGACAATCCACCATGGAGCCCTCATGATGATTCCTCCAAGTATATCATATTAAGAATTTAAATAGACCACATAGATGTCTAATGATGCATACACAGGGGTGGCTTTATTTAAAGTGGCATGATTTGCTTTCAAATGCAAAGGTGAAGGTGATGCCATTAATCTAGCTGCAATCATTGACTAAAAATTTGGTTTTGAAAATTAGGAGCAAGACAGCTTCCTTTCTATGATAGATCAACTCTAGCCCCACAACCATGCTACATCTGAGAGGGTTCAAAAATGCTTGAGAGGATTAATTAACTGATAAGATAGCCCCAAATTAACAAAATGCACATTCCCAGCTCAAATTAGATTAAAAGCAATCTTACTTGTCTTAGTTGTTCCAAGAGTGAGAAACCCTCCTCCTCACTTGTAATCAGCAACTGGACTTCTTCATGCATGTTGGAAGCATACTTGTCATATTCTGCTTCAACAGCTATAAATTCTTCCATGGCAGCTTCCTTAGCTTTCTGTGCAAGCACTAAAGCCTCGTCTAACTGCTCAGCCTTCTCAAAATCCTCCCTTTCACATGCAGCCTGTATCTCCTCTTCAACTTCTTTGAACTCCAAAGTAGACCTAGTGACTATTTCTCGCACCTGCCTACGCTTCTGTGCAGCGGCTTTTCTTGACTGAGAGATAGTAGATATCCTTTTCTGAATACACTCTGCATTCATTGACAGTGCTGTCCTGATGAAAGAAAATCTTTCTTCTATTGTTAAATGAAGAGGAACCTTTATTTGCAGGTTAATAGCATCAATATGTCTTTCCTGACTTGCAAAATCAGAAGCCCTTTCTGAAGAGGGTGTTTGGATCATCACAACACCCTCTTCAATAGAGGGTGTTTGGATCGTCACAACACCCTCTTCAAAAGTTCTTTCTGAAGAGGGTGTTTGAATAGTCACAACTTCAACACTAGGATCTACATCATCCATACGCAGACATTCATCAGGTAGTGTTGGTTGCAAAGATAAGGAGGAATACTCTGGACTTTCTTTCCTCAATATAATTGCTCCTCCAGATTCAGCCTCTCTCAATAGCACAACGTCATCATCCAAACTAAGACCTAGTGATACATCCTTAGATATGGGCAATTCAGCTTCCGCAATGTCAAGCCGCTCTGTGAACACAGTAAGATTCTCAAAAGGCTCTTCATGCTTGGCATCAACACCACCAAAGGATACAACATGGAGATCTCCATTGGTAATAGAAGAAATCAATGATTTATTTCGAGAAGCTGAGATCCCATCCTGGGGTGCTGAAATTACCTCAAGGAACCCAGAGCTCTGTTCATCAACAGCACTTCCATTGCTAGCTGTCTCATCTTGTCCGCTTGCTGACCTGACCTCATCAGCATCATCAGGGTTGGAGCGGCCGTAGCCAATCTTGACACTCCGTCTCTTTCGTCGAACTCCAGGTTTCGATGCGTCTGAACCTTGCTTATGGAGAGTAGGCAAGCTTACCATGGAAGGTTGCACCTTCGTTCTTGCGCTGTCATAGGCAGCTAATATGGAATCAATGTTTGCCTTGTCCGAGGCTTCAGGCTTCGGGTCTGTGGGAAGTTCCCTGGAGAGTTGAATTTGATCTGAGAAACTGTTAAGATCAAGAGGTGCAGGGGAAGAATGTTGAGGGGATAGAGGAGATTCTGCATCCAAAGGATTCACGAATTCCATCCCTGCAAACAGAGAATCCATGTCATCTTCTCGCTCCATCGCTGCTTGACAATTTGCTTATACTTGCTCTACGTACTTGCTACAATCGTCAATATAAATGCATAGATCTAGTTAGCGGGCGTGGGAACGAGGCATACATTTGCCTCGAGTGCACATTCACTTGGAAGTCGAGAGCCTTTGGTTAGTGTATTACCTTCCCTTCTTTTTTATACTTGCTTAAATGCATAGATCTAGTTAGCGGGCGTGGGAACGAGGCATACATTTGCCTCGAGTGCACATTCACTTGGAAGTCGAGAGCCTTTGGTTAGTGTATTACCTTCCCTTCTATCTTAACCCATCACTAATTAAAGTAGCGTGCTTAGTTAGCTTCATTTGTATTGAATTGAAGTGAGTCCAAGGGTAAGAGAAAATGAGAACCTTGAAGAGAAAAAATTGGAGAGAGAGAGAGAGAGAGAGAGAGAGAGAGAGAGCAAGCTTGTGCTTTGTTTTTCACAAATCTTATTACCTTAAGGTGACATGGTTGTGTGTTTACAACACAATCTTGATGTCCCAATTTCGATATGTCTAATATGTCCTTAACTTTTAAATTTTATTAATTCTTTGATTCAATCTCGCTCTACTCTGTGCATTCTTGTCATTTGTGCAAGTGTGATTGTATCATTAGAAGATTCAACAAGTGTATATATTCTTGGAGAAGAAAATTGAGAGAGAGCAAGCACGACAAGCACCTCAATCTTGGGTCAGGTTCCCACCTCAAGCACAACCCTAGCTTGCATAAGGTCAAAGGACTTTTAACACTAACCTTTGGAGGTCTTTAATGAAGCTAACCCTAAGGTCTTTAAGCTCCATTAGCTAGCTTTGCTCTTTGATAGACCATCTCTCATTTGGACCCCTTTACCATTGGCCCCGTGTTGAGATAGATCTATAAGCACATGTCTATATTCTAGCCCTTGCTCCCGTTTATTCTCCCACATTAAATGATCAGTTTCATATGAGAAAACCATTTGGGTTGGTTTGATATTAGATTTTATGACAGTGGTGGCAAGGAAGCTCTAGGTTGTTTTGACCAAATGTGATGGTGCTTGCACCTTGTGTTGCCATGGGTGAAAGCAAGAGAGAGAGAGAGAGAGAGAGCTTGTTATTCTTTCATCAAAACAAGTTTTGTTGTTTCTTAATTGGTACCATCTCAAGTACGCTACAATCATGATGCTACAATTTTGAGCCGTGTACCTCGCAAAAGATCCATAAGAAAGGTTAGAATTTATGTAAAGTGATGATCTGAATTGTTTAAAATATGTTCGCTTTAAGATGTTGTCCTCTTTTTATGTTTGGAAAATAAAAATGCAAGTCTCCTTTGCATGGGGGAGCTTGCACAATCCTCCCCAATTTTTATAATACGAGGGAGACATTCCTACAACCACGTGAAATTTCCAGTGTGTTTGTTTCATTGTGTTCTTAGTAATGAGTAAAGAATACATAGTATTTATGTACCTTCTGTTTGACATTCATCCAGCTTGGGTATATCATGCAATGAGCGTGCTTCAAGAGACAACATCGCGGAGAGGATGCCCATGTAATGGAATTGTCCTATTAACTTGAGAGTAGCGGAAATTAATGAGAGTACTTTTGAGAAATTACTTTGTGAGCATTGCGGGTGAACATAATGGAAGATAGCAACATAAACATACCAATTAGTTAACTTGGCATGAACAATACTTTCGCAAGAGAGAGAATTTAAAGAACATGACAAGAGTTGAGGACCGGATTTATGTGGAGCCGGTCCCCCCTCCAATAGGCATTTGTATTATGATTTCTCCCATTAAGAGAGAGACTTGCTACAATACAATCTTTGTGTTCCTTGTGACCTAGGTGATGCAATGAATATGGACAGCTTCATGCATCACAAGCATAACATAAACTTTGTGGAAAGCTTTAACTATCCCAAGCGTCAGTCCCAAGACCTCAAACACCTTCGAAGGTGGAGAGACCTAGCAGGGAATGAGGGCAGGGAAGAGGAAGAAGAAACATTTCATAGGAGAAAGAATTAGTTCCTCACTTATCATCACTCTTCTTGCTAGCATACATAATAGCATAGTAATGAATATGGAGAAGATGGCAAGCTTAAGCATTAAAGCATGGCTCTTGGTTGGATTTGCACTCCATAGCCAAGAGTGTTGGTGTAGGCTCTCAACCTCTACTTGCTTGGAGAAGGAGAGGGAGCTCTTGCACTTCGCACAATGCACAATGCGGGTGTGTGTGTGTGAGAGAGAGAGAGTATGTGTGGAGAGTATACCCCCTAAGCAACCCCCTAGCTTGATATGGTCGACCCCCCCTTGTAGCTCATGCTTGAAGCTCATTGGACCCCTCCAGGCCTAGCCAACCACAAGCAGGAGGCATTACAAGCAACAAGGGTAGCCTTGGGACAAGTGTCCCTCTTTCCCCTTTGAGAGAGAGGACTTGATAAATGCAAATACAATCAATTAAATCTCCAAAATTATCATTGGGCCCCTTGGGTGGCCAACCAATACGCTTCAGGCTCACCATGAGGACAACATGAGGAGGAACTTAACAAGTGTCCCTTTTGCTTTCTTTGTACTAGGCACTTGTAGGTCACGACTATACTCATTGACAAGCTTTTTGACTTGCGGCGAAGATCTTCCCATGTACTTTGAGTAGCATGGGACTTTTGGGTCTTCCCTCAATGATCTCAAAAGGCACTTTTCTCGTAGAAGTATGTACAATATTATTGTAGGCATACTCTACAAGAGGTACGTACTTTTTCATTGTGAGTGTTGATCTACTTCGGTAACATAAGTCTTGAGTAGATCGAGTATCGTAAGATTGGCTATCTCACTTTGGCCATCTGCTTGTAGATAATAGGCCGAAGAGAAATTCAATCTTGTTCCTAGATTTCAAAGAGACCTTTCCAAAAATTATTGGTCATTCTAGGATCTCTATCTGACATGATGGATGTTAGTAATCCATGGTGTTTGAAAATCTCTAATATGGAGAGAGTTGCCATTTGGTGTGCCTCAATAGTATTTTTGACAGGAATAAAGTTTGCTTGCTTAGTAAACCTGTCGACTATTGTCCATATTCCAGTATTTCCGATGGATAGACTTGGGTAATCCAAAGATGAAATCTATGGATATACTCTCCCATGGTGAATTTGGGATAGGCAATGGCTAGAGTAATCCAAGTTGCTTCCCTCTATCATATTTGGGATACTACACATTTTGAAACATACTCTTATATGTCCACTTTCATGGTAGGCCAATAGAAATATGTCTCTACTCCTCAAAGAGTAGGTTGAATACATCTATGTCCTACATAGGGAGGAGCATGGGATTCATACATAACTTTCTCACAAAGGGAATGGATAACACACAGCCTATTGCCATGGAGACGATAACCATCCTCTAAGGTGAATGGTTCCTCTTTCTTCCCCAAAGCAAGGGCTGACATTATGTCTCTAAAGTCAGGGTCAGTAGCATACTCATCTATCATAGAGGATAGATCATTGTGAGTAGCTATAGACAGTGCCTTAACTTTTGGTTGTCGTGAAAGTGCATCGGCCACTTGATTGTGCTTACCAGCAATGTGAGCAATATGGAAATTAAATTGCGAAAGAAAATTTGCCCACCTCATTTGTTTGTCAAGCTTGGTTTGCGTCATGAAATACATGAGACTTTGGTGGTCGGTTCGTAGAATAAATGGAGTCCCCACAATAAGTAGTGCTTTCATGTGTCTAGGGCATGTAGAACAACTAAAATCTCTTTCTCATAAATGCCCAAGACGCGTTCATTGGTATTGAGCCTTTGGTTCTCATATGCTATGGCATGCCCTTCTTGAAGCAAAACTGCTCTAAGGCAATTACCACAAGCATCACATTGGACCTCAAATGGCTTTGAGAGATCCGGAAGCATGAGGACTGGTTGGGAGGTAAGTTTTTCTTTGAGCTTATCAAAAGCATATTTCTCCTTAGCAGTCCATACATACTTAACGTTCTTCTTAGTTAAGTAATTTAGTGGTCCTGCTATTTGAGAGAATTTTGCTTTGAAGCGTCTATAATATGTGCACATACCAATAAAGCTTCTTAGCTCATGTAGATTCCTTGGATTAGGCCATGCTTTTATTACCTCTAACTTCAATGGATCCATACGGATACCATCTTGAGAGATAGTATGACCTAGGTATTGAATCTCTTGAAGGAAAAATTCGCTTTTCTTTTGGTTGAGAAAAAGCTTCACTACAACACGACGAGCAAAAATTGGTGCAGATACCGACGAAATAAGGTTAGTTTTAAAACTAAAAAGCGTTGAAATAGGCCTCGAAAAAGACGACGGTTTCGTGACATCGATATAAATACCAGTATACTATGCGTCGAAATAAACTATGAAATGAGCGTCAAACTACGCAATGAAATAATCGCCGAAAATTGTAAAGGATATTCCGACGCTTGTTCCGAAGTCTATACCAGCCCATATACCGTACTCTATACCGACGACCAAACCTGTAAAATTTTACTGGGTAGAGAGGGCTGGGAACTGATGCTGCATGTACTGTAGTAAAAGAAAACAACCCTCTCTGCCCAAAGGAAGAGTGCACAAGCAACCACACTCCACCTATAAGATGACACTAAAGAGCGAGTGTATGGCAATTAGAAAAATTGTAAGAATAACATAACCACAAAATCAAAAGCTTGATCATGGCATAACGGCATCAAGATTTTATAACCATAATTAAAACATGAGTTTAAAACTGCAAAACCATAAACATAACCTGTTTGCCATACGATAACCATTACCATAACTTGTTTGTCATACCATAACCATAACAGCCATACCATCATTGCACAACCATAACCATGACCATAACCATAACCATAAACATAAACATAACCATAGCCATAAGCATAAGCATAACCATAACCATAACATGATTGCCATACCATCATATCAAAACCATAACCTTAACTTGACTGCCAAACCTTAACCATAACATCTATGCCATACCATAAACATAAACATAAGCACTACAAAACTGTACATATGCAAACAATCACTGAGTGAGAAGACCCTCATGGTAATGCCTCCTAGTCGGCCACAAGTCCATGCTTGTACCCATACTTCTCCTCTCAGCATGTCGGAGGGCGCTTCACGACAACTTCCTGCAAAATTATGGTTTAATCATTAGATACATCTTCAAATAATATATATTTTTTCAATAACGTATAATACTTACAAACTCATGTCGAAGCGTATCGTAGCCTCCACTCTCAAGATGTGAGCTCCAGCACACTCCAAACGTGCTCTAGTTGCATCTCTCTGCTTCTGAAATCTCTCAGGATTGTCTTGTGTCTCTCGTGCAATCCCCGCCCAATCCTTTGCGTCCAACCATGCCGGCTTGAGACTACCGTCATTGTACTTGTCTCTCGCCTATGATGGTGTGACATTGTGGCCTTTGCCATGCTCAAAATCTAGGGGTTCGAGACAGGATCGTACTCCTCTGCCAGCTTGTACTCTCTGTGAATGGCCTCGACAATGTAATTTTTTCTTTCAAGATTGGGGTTATCCCAAACCTCCACCACAGAGTGACCAAACTAAATCATACAGAGCTGTCGAATCCTCTATTGCATTGCCTTTCCAACCCTATCGCCACAACATCCCCATCGCTGCTCATGTACACCTTGGTAGGATCATGCTCGTGTGATCCCCAAGGTGTACGTGTGTGCCAGTTGGTGAACTATCTACTGAAGAGAGTGGTAGATGCTCTCTCGATGGTGTGGACGCATCGGTAGAAACACTTCCATAGCAACCACCACCTCCAGAACATTGCCTACCTCATCTCGAGGATGAACCACTCATCGTTGTAGGGGGCACACGAGTCCTAGGCGTAGGCGGTATACTAGACTGAGGTGTGGGGCCTCTCCGTGTAGGGACCACACTAGTCCCAGGTGTAGAACTGAGGCCTCTCCGTGTAGGGGGCACACAAGTCCTAGGCGTAGGGGGTATACTTGACTGAGGTGTGGGGCCTCTCCGTGTAGGGACCACACTAGTCCCATAACAATGCCTACCTCGTCTCGAGGATGAACCACCCGTCGGTGTAGGGGGCACACGAGTCCTAGGCGTAGGGGGTATACTAGACTGAGGTGTGGGGCCTCTCCGTGTAGGGACCACACTAGTCCCGGGTGTAGAACTGGCCTTAGTAGGTCTAGAGGGACCTGATGTCCAAAGGTGCTGTGCCATCGCGATTTTCTCTGGTGTGAACTGAGACAAAAACGAGCCCATCTGCTCGGGTGACATGCCGACCGGAGTGACAGGAAAACTAAAACTAGGAGAGTATGGCTCATCGTCATCAGCCATGGCTAATCATACACAAAAACACCCACAAAATACATGAGTTTACAGAAGAAATGCTTAATCAATACAAATAACAAATCAATGAAGCTGCAACACAAATGAATGAATCTAAAGTGTATTGTAGAGTAATAAAAGAGTTTTACAAAAGAGTTCCTAGCAAAAATCATTAGTTAATCTCTCATCCTCTATGAGATCTGATGCACCAAAGATGTCTATCTCAATCTGTACTCTTCATCATCGAACTCTACTTCTTTGTCGCTCTTCGCATCAGCTTCAGTATTTGACACCTCATCTCTAGGTTCATACAATTGCTCACTGCTAACATCCACCTCAAAATCTAAAAAAAATTTAGTCGGTCCTGCGCTTTGTTCATGAATCACCTCTTCGATCTCAATGTCCAATCCTTCACACACTTGCTTGCTACGTAGAGCAACTTGAATGACATAGAGCCATGAGAGTTTAGACAGACCATTCTCATAATTTTCTGTCCATAGTGGATCGTGTGTAAACACAACTTGTTCACAATGCTGCGGAAGTAAAAATGTATCCCGCACATCTATCCACACCCGCCTAGAGTTCACTTGAATCAATCCACTCTTGTCTTTACGCACAGTTGCATTAGGGATGCTGGTAATAACTTTGAACCACTTGAAATCAAAGATAAACATATCAAACTTTCTAAAGCTAATCTTCAAGATGTCTTGGATGTAGCCAAAGTATTAAGGTTGGCTAGTCTCTGTGTTCTCATCCTTGGCATTACTCCTACTTTCTTTGTGTTTCCCATGCGACCACAAAGCTCCATACTTGTGATACTGCAGCCACAAAATTGAAACAGACTAAAAGTTATTAAAGTAATGTGATCATGTGGAGCTCAAAAAGGAAGAAGTGAAAATATACATGCTAATTAGAACCCCTTGAAATCTCCTTTTCCTCTTCAGTAACCAACACTCCATTCCTCTTTGCCTCTGAGATTGTTGCATCTAACCACCACCCAGTTGGAAAGTCAGGCAATTTTTGAAGATGAAGTAGAAAAGGAAGGTTTCTAGTGGCACGGTTGCGCTTAAATTGAAGGTGATCTGTCAAGCGTTGTTGCTTTTCCCCTTCATACCTCTCTAACCACTTTTGCATGATGTTTGAGTTGAGAAGGAAAATCTCATAACCTTTTTTCGCATTGTGATATACATATTCCTAACGATGCCTTGTCCCTGCGGCTCATCCCCTGTCACCTCAGTAGTCCATATATTGGGGCATCTCTGGATCAATTGAGACAAAAAATTTATTGGTGAGGACAAGAGACTTTTGTACAAGCCATCCTTTAGCCATGCTACCCTCGGGGCGAGCCCTTTGATGAACAAACCCCTTTAAAGTCTTCATAAATCTCTCCAAGAAGAACATCCACCTAATATGGACCACCCCAACAACTGCAACTTCATCGACCACATGCACAAGTACATGCATTTGCATGGTAAAAATGTTTGTTGGAAAGTACTTCTCCACCATGCACATTGCTTCAATAGCATTTAAGCGTGCTGTATCAATGTTGTCTTCTCTTATCTCTTTCGAACTGATCCAGCGTATCAACTCATTGATTTTGTAGATTTTTCTTCTAATGTCATCTGTCAAACAACCCTTTATGGCAATTGGTAAGATGAACTGTAAATATTTGTGCCAATCGTGGAACTTAAGACCACTGAGATTGTCATCTCTCATAAAAGCCGTTTTCAAACATCACATGCACCCTGTGGGAGTCTTGAGTGAAGATATAGTCTTCTTCACTTGTTGCTCTTCTGCAGACTCAGAACCCATGGACCCTTTGGTATAGCAAACTTTCCATTGGGTTTAAGTCGAGGGCACATCTCTGGCATTCGACCCACAACCTGTAGGTCATCTCTTTGGGCCTTGCTCTCCCTTTTTCCAGTGATGGTTTTCCATATGATCTCCCCCACATACTTGAAGATGTGCATTGGGTCAAGCAAATGATTAATCAGCAGGTCACTCCAGTACGGGAGTTCATGGAAAATAGAAAGTCTTTTCATTCCAGGTGGCATCCAATCTCCCCTCTCCAGCCACAACTTTCAGTGGATGCATGTCATGTTTGCATATGTTTGGTCCACGTAGCTCGTGTCCTTCGGGAAAAAATCTACCATGCTCCTCGTAAACTATCTTACTCAAATGCTCAAAGAGGCGGAAGCCAAGTGGAGGACCACATTTTGGACATGCATGATTGCCCGAGTAACTCAAGCCTAAAACATCGCAAAATTAAAATATAAAAGCGTTGGCATAGCCAGGAATCACATGTGTGCGAGGGTTTCAAAGGCACTTACCTGAGCACTCACCGAAGCCTCGCCAATCATGCCAAGTCCACATGGGAATGCCTTGCATATATACATTCCGTCGTTCGATTGGTTGGGACATATCAACCACATCGATTCCTGTCCACAAGATTTGGAGCTCTTCTTTAAGTGATGCCAGATAGACGTTCATGTTCTTTGCTTTGTACTTTCTTGGGACGATCAATGACAACAACAGATGTCCCTTCTTGATAACAAGCCATGGTGGAAGATTATAATTAACCAGACAAATAGGCCATGTGCTCCATGACGAAATCCGTAATCCAAATGGGTTTAGTCCATCCATTGCCAGACCAAAGTGGATACATCAAGGCTCGTTCTTAAATGTAGGCCAACTTTCCTCTATGTGCTTCCATGCACGAGAGTCAGTAGGGCAGATACCTGCATCACATCATCTGTTGATCTAGTATTTGAGTGCCATGTCATCAAAGCGGCTATGGACTTGCACCTGAACATGCTCTTTATTCTTGGAATGATAGGAAAGTGTCGAAGGACCTTTGTAGGGATAAATTTTCCTTGTGTGTCCACCCTGTACCTGTTTGATCCACAATTGGGACACTGTTCCAAATTTGCATACTCATTGTGAAAAAGTATACAATCATTAGGACATGCATGTATTTTGTGATAATCCAAGTCCAAATTAGTAAGAAGATTTTTAGCGGCTGGATGGGTAGGGGGCATGTGATTCCCTTTTGGCAAGATTTGCTCATTGAGCAACCTGTCGTTACATGAAGAATTCAGCCCCTTGATCACATTATTGAATTGTAATTTGCACTTTATCATGCTTAGGATACAATGTATTTACTTGAAAAGCTCTGTGGACTGAGGAGTCATACCAACCGTAGATAGACTGCAAATTAAGCATTGCCAACACGGTACGGAGAACTGAGATTTTTGCACCACTGTAAAGCGGCAAGCATGCAAGACTTTGCATCATCTCACCCTCTTTATCGTTGCTATCATGCCGTCGATATGAATGGGATGACTGAGGTTGGTCCACAGTATTGCGTTCAATATTGACTGAGGTTGGTCCGTAGTATTGCGTTCAATGTTGTCATCTTCTATGTTTTCAATGGTGGGATCCATGTCAAAGAACACGTCCAATATATGCTCCATCTCTACTTCTTGAAATGCCACATCAGGTATTGGTTGGGAGGACTTAGTTGATGGTTGCTCGTTTGAAAATCGTCTTCTCTGGGATGAAGTTGGAGCAATATCTAATGCAGAGTTTGACCTTCAGTCTCTAGACCATGAGATTGATAACGTAGGTCTTGTAGTTGCTCAATCAGAAAGAGACCGTGATTGCATATGTGTTGGTCGTAGATTTTTTGTTTTTGAAAGATCTGATGCTTGCAATGTGCACAAGGACACGCCATCCTATCATCCATACTTTATCTACCAATGATGCAATAAATAATTAAAACACTCTAGTTGTTATATCTACACACTACTAAGTACATGACAATACATGACAACCTCACATTCTCTAGCTAGGCCCGATCCCCGTACACCTCGATCGAGAGGTGCATGCGGATTAGGACCACAGGGTAATAATCTCGTCTTTATTGGTCAATGACTATATATTAAGGTTCTTGAAGTCTGTATGCACTTTGAAAGTCCGATTGCATTTTTTCAACTATTTGCTGCTAGCTCTAACAACCTCACTTTCTCTAGCCAGGCCCAATCCTCACACACCTCGGTCTAGAGGTGCATGGAGATTAGGACCACATGATAATAATCTCGTTTTTTTGGGTCAATGACTATATATTAAGGTTTTTGAAGTCTCTGTGCACTTTTGAAGTCCGATTTGTTACTAGCTCAAGCTCTAACAATCTCACATTCAACTATTTGCTGCTAGCTCGACCTCTAACAATATCATGCTGATCCTCGCACACCCCGATCTAGAGGTGTACGGAGATTGGGACCACATGGTCAACGACTATATATTAGTGTTTTTGAAGTTTGTGTGCACCTAACCTAACCTATAACCTAAACTATAACCTAACCTATAACCAAATTAAACCTAACCTATAACTTCACCTATAACAAAACCTAACCGAAGTCCGTTTGTGTTTTTGAAGTAAACGAGTGATTCTTGAAGTCTGTTTGCGTTTTTTCTACTATTTGCCACTAGCTCTAACCTAACTTATAATCTAACCTAACCTATAACCTAAACCTAACCTAACCTAATGTAAACTAACCTATAATCTAACCTAACTGAAGTCGCTTTGCATGTTTAAAAGTACACGAGTTATCTTCGAAGTCCATTTGTGTTTTTGCTACTATTCATTTGCCGCTAGCTCTAACCTAGCCTATAATCTCACCTAGCCTATAAACTAAACCTAACCTAACCTAACCTAACATAACCTATAACCTAAACCTAACCTATAGGCTAAGCTAACCAAAATACACGAGTCATCTTCGAAGTCCGTTTGCATTTTTTGAAGTACACGAGTTATCTTCGAAGTCCGTTTGCTTTTTTTCTACTTTTTGTCGCTAGCTCTAACCTAGCCTATAACCTAAACCTAACCTAACCTAACCTATAACCTAAACCTAACCTAACCTAACATAACCTATAACCTAAACTTAACCTATAGGCTAACCTAACTGAAGTCCGTTTGCGTTTTTTCTACTATTTTTCGCTAGCTCTAACCTAACCTATAACCTAAACTTAATTTAACCTATAACCTAAACCTATTCTAACCGAAGTCCGTTTGCGTTTTTAGAAGTACACAAGTCATCTTCATTTGACCGCTAATAGATGGACGTTGTGTTCGGACAGGTAGAACTTATGGTATGGTGTGTAAATCCGCTTAGGTTAGGCTACTCCAAATTAGATTAGGAAAGCAATTAGCCATTTCAATCCGCTTAGGGCTAGCCACCTAGGGTTAGCGTCTTAGGACTAGTGTTGGTTTAGCCGCTAATAGATGGCCGTATTTTGGAGTGTTAGGGTGCGTTTTTTCATTTCAATCTGCTTAGGGCTAGCCGCTTAGGGTTCTACGGATTCTAGTTTGGCCGCTAATAGATGGCGTAGTGTGTTCGGATGGTGCATTAGGACACACTATGTAAAGCCGCTAAGATAAAGCACTCTAAAACATATTAGGGTATTGTTAAGCTAATTAGTCTGTTAAGGGTTATCGGCTTTAGATTAACGATTTTTGTTTTGGCCGCTAATACATTACTATATTTAGAGCGTTAGGATAGGTTATGTAAATCCGCTTAGGTTTGGCAACTTTTGATTTGGTCGCTCCAAATCCAATTAGTCTTGTAGCGCTTGGCCATTTCAGTCTGCTCATAGGGTTAGAGGTTATGGTTTAGATACTGGTAGATGGTCGTGTTTGGACGTTTCACCGATAAGTGTTTAGATTAACATAAAAGTACATAAGTTCTTATTGTCCGAACACAACGTCCATCTATAATCTAAACATGAGTTAACTTGACATATAACTTAACCTAACTTTTTACATACAACCTATAACCTAACCTATAACCTAACTTGTTGCCTAAACCTGACCTATAATCTAGCTAACCTATCCTATAACCTATAACCTATAACCTAACTTATAACTTAATTTAACCTTTAATTTAAACCTAACTGAGAACCTAACCTAACCTAACATGACTTAACATATAACCTAACTTATAACTTAACATATAACCTATATATACCCTAACCTAACATATACCATAAACTAAACCTAACTGAAACCTAAAACCTAAACCTCATCAAGCGCATAATTTCAAAAACGACATAATTAAAAATGAAATTTCTTCAAAACAAGATTTTTCATAAACCAAAACGAAATTTTTTTCTAATTTAAAACGAAATCTCACAACAAAAACCATAATTTCTTTTAGAGCATTGAAAGTTTAAAGCATGAAATTTTCTTTTATCAATATACAACTTAATTTAAATAAATTTAATATGCATTAAAAGTTCAAGCACTAACATGCGGCCTATTTGAGCAAGAAAAGGTGTTGTAAACGTCCTCGAACCTGCAAAAAACGCGCGCGCGCGCACACGCACACCATGTTAAACCCTAGACCCTAAACCTAGAAGTAAACTTGAAAACAATCTCACCTTAATGCTATGGAGTAGTCCACGAGAAAGATTAACACCTCTGACAACTTGTTTCTCACTAGATTTGCAAGAGGTGAGGAGGAAGAGAGCAAGAGAAAAGGCGCAAGAAGAAGAGAAATGCCCACAAAAAGCCCACAGGTTCATTTTTTGTAGAGTCTGATAGTACAGGCATCGGTAAAGGCATCAGAACAAGCATTCATATAGATGATGGAAAATGAATCGAAATAGGTGTTGGAATAGGCATTGAAAGAACCGTCAGAAATTTAAAAATGAATTAAAAAAAAAAACTGCATCTCTCTCCATACTTACCTAGACATATATCGACGCCCGCCATTAGTGCCGGTAATTTGACACCAGAATTAAAGTTACCTCTTATAGTGCTTGTTCCCCCTCAATGCTTGACAAATCACTTGGAGATGTTACTTATGTTCCTCCAAAGACTTGGAGTAGATGATGATATCATCAAAGAACACTCCAATGAATTTGCGGTAAGTTCTAAAAATTCTCTCCATTAGACGATTGAACGTAGGTGGTGCATTAGTCAAACCAAAAGGCATGAGTAGATATTCATAAAGACCACATGTTGTGCAAATAGCGGTCTTTAGGAAATCTTCATCCACTATCCTTATTTGATGATAGCCACTTTTAAGGTCAATCCTACTGAAGTAGGTAGAGCCTTGTAGGTTATCAAATAGATCTTCTACCCAAGGCACAAGAAATCTATTTTTGATAGTAATATGGTTTAGTGCTTGATAGTCCACACACATACAATATGTACCATCTTTCTTTTACACTAAAAGGACTGGAGAACAAAAGGGAGAGGAACTAGGCCTCACCATCCCTTTGTCTACCAATTCTTGTACTTGCTTCAATGTCTCCTCTTGTTGAGACTCGACAAGGAGGTTTGTTAGGCGGTGAGCTTCCTATAAGAAGCTCAATGTGATGGTCATCATCCCCTCGTTTTGAAGGTAAGTCCATAGGGATATAATCAATGAACACATCTTGGAATCCTTGTAGAAAATTAGACAAGTCTAACTCTTCTTGATTCCTACCATTTACATTTGATGAAATATTAGGATCTTTTAGAGAATCTTTGACAAAAATCATGTACGCAGAAACTAAGCTCTTCATTGTCTTATCAAAAGCAGGAGGATTTACAAGTTGAATAGTGCAACCACGCTCACTAGCATCAATATACATGTTCTTTCTCGTGTAGGTGAAGTAAATTCTCCTTTCAGGGAACTTCATATTGGCAGCCATGCGATTAAACCATGGCGACCCAAAGCATCTTCATGTTGGAGAGGAGAGATGAAAAAGTATTGTTTGTCGACATAGCTTTGGACATGGAGTCTCAACTTCCCAATCAAGGGAGTAACGGAGGCTTGTTGTCCCTTGAAAGCCGTGTCAGCCGTTACAATATCTCCCATCTCAAAAGCTTGAATGCCCAACTTGGTGGCCAACTCCATTGATATGAAGTTGTGAGTAGAGCCAGGGTCAAACAAGATGAAGGCATCATGCTCTCTTACCTTTCCCCAAGCATACGAAAGTGATGATCCTTTTCAATCAACATCCTCTTTTGGAGCTTCGATGGTGGAAGACATAGGAGTCTCATTGCGAACATTCTTCTTGGAGCGAGAACAATAGCCATGTCCTTGCTTCCCACACTTGAAACACTTATGGTCCTTGCGAAAAGCTTCAAGCTCTTCAGGAGAGAGTTTGTTTTTGCCTTTGTAAACTCCCTTCTACTTGGACCGATGATTGTTGTTGGTGGAAGTGCCTTGGAAAGAATTTTGAGCATTGGTTTTCCCCTTTGCATCATTTTTGTCTTTGTTTTCCATGGGCTTGACATTCCGTCTAGCCCCTTGATGGAAATTTATGTGTGAAGCAGCCATGGTGTGACATATTACTTTGATGATAGAACTAGGCCATTGAGAGTTGATGTATTTGGCCATCTCTTCAGGTAATCCCGCACAGAATTTTTGCTTTTGCTCGGCAAGGTCTATCGTTTGAAAGACAGTAGCGTTGAGATGTAAACCCAAAAATTTGTCTACATACTTGTGGATAGACTCATGAGAGAGAAGCTTCAAGCTGCACCATTCGATAAGTACTTTCTTCTTGCATCGCTTGCAAGGAAGTACTTCATGATGGAAACTCGTAGAGTTTTCCATGTCTTTGGGGCTTGACCGTTGCCACAAAGGCTAGCCGACCATTGACTAGCTAATTTATGGAAGTGCATAAATACATGGCATAGCTTGGAGGACTCTGTGAAGCCCTCGTCTACAAAGTCCGTCATCAAATTGTTGGATGAACGCCAACACTTTTTCGGTAACACCAAAGGTGCCATCATACGTGAGAAAAGAGATACTCTTTCCTCCCATCTTGAAGTTCTTGAGCTTTTGTGACCTTTGCCATGCAGGGTATGATTTGTGATGTCCTCCCCTCCTGTATTCTCTAGGAGAATAGCCATAGATTTCATTAGAAGAGGAGGAATTGAAGAAGAAGGAGAAGAGGGTGACCTCTTTCTTGCCCTTTTCTTCCTATGTTTCCTCTCTTCCGTTTTGGAATGACGAGGAGAAGGACTGAGTGTTGATCTTTTCCTCTTGGGAGGAGTGGGCGATCGTCTAGACCGCCATCTGCGTGGAGCCACATCTTCAGAGGAACTTAAAGTTTTATTGCTTTCTTGCTCTCTGGATTCCTCATCTCGAATGGGAGAGAGTCTTTTTTGGGGTTCTCTTCAAGAGGCCTTCTAAGCTCTCTCCCCTCTTGGAGACAAAGGGAAATTCCATAAGCACGAATTTGTTGACTAACTTCGGCTTGCAAAGCAGGGTTGCCCATAGCTTCTTGCAACCTAGTAACAAGATAATTCATGAGCATGGAGTCATCATCATTAGCACCTTCATGTGCAAAATCAAAGCTATCAATATTCATTCTACTCTCTTCATTATTGTCAGCCATGTTAACAAAATTTATGTATGTACTTAGTGTATGATTTGGAAATTCAAAACCTTAGTTGGCACTCCTCTTAGCCTTTGAAAATCGGCTCTTGAGTATCTACACCCACGGCTCGAAGTGGTTAATTATAGAGAGTAGTGGAGTAGGTCTAACATAGCAGAGTTGCTGAGGGTTAGCTCCTTTCGGACTTCTTATGGTTCAATAATGGTAAAGCCGTAGGCAAGTCTAAAAAGACTCCATTATTGAGTCCAAAGCTCCCGAGGTGTGCACCATCTCTCACATAGTGGGCTTAACAAAACCGGTAATAGATCCCAATTCCACTTACCCTAATATAATTTAACAAAACCAACCATTTATAGGCTACTTAAGGACCTCTCTTCTTAAGCAAGAAAAGAGAAACCAAATGCTCTGATACCAATGTAATGGAATTGCCTATTAACTTGAAAGTAGTGGAAATTAATGAGAGTACTTTTGAGAAATTACTTTGTGAGCATTGCAGGTGAACATAATTGAAGATAGTAGCATAAACATAGCAATTTAGAGAACATGACAACAGTTGAGGACCGGATTTATGTGGAGCCGGGTCCCCCTCCAATAGGCATTTGTAGTATGATTTCTCCCATTAAGAGAGACTTGTTACAATACAATCTTTGTGTTCCTTGTGACCTAGGTGATGCAATGAAGATGGACAGCTTCATGCATCAAAAGCATAACATAAACTTTGTGGAAAGCTTTAACTATCCCAAGCCTCAGTCTCAAGACCTCAAACACCTTCGAAGGTGGAGAGAGCTAGCAGGGAATGAGGGTAGGGAAGATAAAGAAGAAACATTTCATAGGAGAAAGAACTAGTTCCTCACTTATCATCACTCTTCTTGCTAGCATACATAATGGCATAGTAATGAAGATGGAGAAGATTGCAAGCTTAAGCATTGAAGCATGGCTCTTGGTTGGACTTGCACTCCGGGACTTGCACTCCATAGCCAAGAGTGTTTGTGTAGGCTCTCAACCTCTACTTGCTTGGTGAAGGAGAGGGAGCTCTTGCACTTTGCACAATGCACAATGCGGGTGTGTGTGTGAGTGTGTGAGGGAGAGTATACCCCCTAAGAAACCCCCTAGCTTGCTTTGGTCGACCCCCCCCTTGTAGCTCATTTTTGTGTTACGGCATGAGTCATATATACGGTCGTGCGGTCGTGCGGAGGTCTGGACATTGCAGATCAGAAGTCATGTGGTAGTTCTTCACAAGATATCATGGGATAGGAGTGTGTGCACCGTTCCCGATCTACGGTGGAGCAGCGGTTGTATATGGGGGGGCATACCTGTCTTTGGATGTAACCAACCAACCTCTATGTTATTCATGACATCTGCTGTTGTAACTCTATGTCCGGATTACATATGAATGAAGCAGGAGGTGTTTTGTGCCTGTGTACTGTGTACTGTCTTCTCTCCTATTTCTATGTGTTTGATGTTCACATAATGTAGTTTGCGGGTAATCATTCCCGTAATGCCTATTGCTCCTGTGCGAGAAATAGTCATTATATCTGGTGACTACGATGCGTGATGGACGACCTGTGATGAATATGCATGCGCACTAGGTTGCAGGGTCCGCCTGGCCCTATGGTTCCAATTGTAGGAAGACGTCGGAGGAGAGGCGGTTCAGATGAATTTATTTTTTCTTCACCGCAGGTTGAGGAATCTGTATCTCCATCACCAAGCTCGGTGCGTGGTAGGCGGTTGCGGTGGGTGAGGCATACTCCACGCAGTCAGTCATGTCCTCCTGTCGAACGTTCACCCTCACCCACACAGGTTGCTCCACCACCGTCTCCGGTAAGCAGTCCGGGGGTGTCTCCGCCACTATCCCCACCTCCTAGTGCTTGTCAGCTTTTTCCGGGAGGAGGTACAGTTGGGCAAGGGGTGATGGCACCTCCTCACATTAAGTATAGTCAATTTCTAGGTCTTTCGAGAGAAGACCCTGATGCACATTTGTGCCAATTCAATAAAGCTTATGAATTGAATCATCTTGGGGTGGTGATTCCTCTCCATCAACAATCAATGTTTGAATCCATACTCTCGAGGAAAGTTGCGAAATGGTTGTCCGAATACCTTGATGATCATTTTCAAACGTATGTCGACGGATCTAGAGTGTTTCTACGAAGGTTTAGAACGGAAAAGACAGTCCCTCAACATTTGGAAAAGCTTCGAACGTTGCGGCAGAAGTCATTGCCAGTGGAGGATTACGCTGCAAAATTTTGGATGCTTTTGCAGAGGGTACCTCAGGCACAAAGGCCGGCAACAGAAGTGCTGAATGAATATTTTTTGCGGGGGCTCAACAAGGATCTCACAATTGCTATGGCAACAGTGGATAAGGTAACTACCCCACTGGATAATGTAATTGCTAGGGTTGTAGTAGCAAGAGAAGCTTTAGAGGATGCGGAATCTCCAAAGAAATCAAAGAAAAAAGACAGGAAGAAATCTCATCAGAAGTCGCAAGACAGTGGCAGTGATAGTTCGGAGTCGGAGTCCGCAGTATCAGATTCCTCAGACTCAGGCAACAGCGATTCGGGGAAAGAATTGGAAGAGACACCTCGGAAAAAATCCCAGCGTCATGGGAAAGGTGTTTCATCCGGATCGTCGGAATCGGCTGCGGTGGCTAAAAGTTTGAAGGAACTATGGTGTACCCAGTGTCGGAATCCGGGCCATATTGCTACTCAGGAGTGTGCAATGAATCAGAAGTGGTGTGCGATTTGCACGACCAATACTCATAATACAGTGGAATGTTATTTCAATGGTCGGGGTCGTCGGAGTCGAGGAGACTCTTCTACATGGCAACAACCACAGATAGGGTAGGGACAAGAGCCTGCTGTGGCGATGGCTCATGCTCATACATTAGAGACGCCTTTGCAAGGTCAAGCAGGAGGACAGGGTCAAGGAGGAGGACGAGGTCGCGGAAGAGGTGGACGAGATCCTAATCGCCCCAAGACATGCCTTTTCTGTTTGGGGGATGGGAACTGGCGATCCGAGTGTACTGAAGCTATGGAATATGATCGGAAGAAGCAGGAACACGTTGCAGGGAAACAACCTAGTGTGGCTATGGTTCAGATTGAAGGATTGGAGGAGTCTGATCCAGTGGTTTCATTAATCATGTGATCGGGTAAAAATGTGGTTCCAACACCCGATATAAAGATTCCGGATTGGACGGCTCAGGAAGAAGTGCGGAAAAAGACAGCGTCCTAGTTTCCACAATCCGCACCACCAGTGAAGTCATCAGGACCATTGACTGTGGGCCTGGAAATAAAGGAAGAAAAAGTTGGAAATAAGGATGATATTCGAGAAGAGGAGGATTGGAATTCAGTTTGGAAAGAGGTCCTCACGTCGCCAATACAAGTACCTCTGGGTTCATTGCTGAAATTGGTCCCGAATTTTCATAATGCATTGCTGCGACAAACGTCCACAGAGCTGAGGGAAGTCGCCATCGGGAAAGTTGAAAGCGAGGAGGATGATTCAGCCCCGTTGCTGACAAATAGGATCATGGATACCCGCATTCCGGAGCTTTCAGTTAGATACCATGGAACATACATTGACAAGGTACTATTGGATGGAGGAGCGGGAGTAAACATTATTACTCAAGCAGCTTGTGAGCGTTTTGGACTCAGTGATTGGGAGCCTGCACCCTTTGTAGTCCGCATGGCAGATCAAAGAAGAGTGCAACCAGTGGGGTTACTTCGGGGCATTGTCTTGGATGTGGCGGGCTTATCTTTTGTCGTTTCCTTAGTAATCTTGAATATTGAGGATCATAATCAGGATTATCACATTATCTTGGGGAGACCCTGGTTACGACAAGCGAGGGTAAAGCATAATTGGGAAGCAAATATGCTTACAGTAAAGAAGGGTAGAAGGAAAGTGCGGGTGATGTTGGGAACCTGCAGAAACCAGTTCAGGCAGCATGGCCGGTGATAGCAGAAACAGTAACTATGGTGGAAGGATTAGAAGAGGATGAAGAGGAGCAATTTCTGAAAGCTAATCCGGATTTGATCTCTTTATATTTGGCGGATATTTCGCTGGTTCCAAAGGGAAACTCCGTGGGGGATTTAGGAACTCCAGCAGGAATAGGCGAGCAACAACAGGTGCTTCCAAGTCCTGAATCATTGGAGGACGTTATTTAGCAAGAATGTGCGTTTGAGGCGCAGATGAAAAAAATTACAAGGGTTAAAGAAGATGAATTAGAGAAGGTCTTTCTTGGGGAGCAAGCAGAGTCGCAGCCCATATACATTAATAAGCAGCTTGAGGCAAGTTTTAGAGATGATTTGATTAAGTTACTGACATAATTTAAGGATGTTTTCGCATGAGAATATGTGGATATGCAGGGATTGGATCCTACGTTTTATCAGCATATGATAAATCTGAAACCGGATGCAGTGCCAGTGAAGCAGCACTCATATAGGATGAATCCGAATGTGGAAAAGCAAGTTAAGATGGAAATTGATCGTCTTTTGAAAGTGGGTTTTATTACCCCTATTGATAATCCGGAGTGGATTTATCCAATTGTGGTTGTACCAAACAAAAACAAGCAAATCCGAATTTGTGTGGATTATCGGAAATTGAATGCGGCTAATGTTCCAGATCCTTTTCCTCTTCCATTCTTGGATTCCATTTTGGATGATATAGCAGGACATGAGATGTATACTTTTCTGGATGGGTTTAGTGGATATAACCAAATACGAATGGCATTGCGAGATCAGCCAAAAACAACTTTTATTACCGCATGGGGTGTGTTTGCCTGCACAGTGATGTGGTTCGGATTGCGCAATGCGCCTTCAACTTTTCAAAGGGATATGTTCCAAATTTTTGGTCCTTATTTGACGGATTTTATGAGAATTTTTCTGGATGATCTCAGTGTTTTTGGAGCGCAATTAGAGTACTTGAAGCAATTACGGTTATGCTTTATGAAATGCAGAGAGATAAAATTCAGTTTGAATCCTTTAAAGTGTGCATTTGCTGTTTGCAGTGGCAAGCTATTGGGGCATATAATTTCTGAAGATGGTATTTCCGTGGATCCGGATAAAATAGCCGCAATTATGGAAGCACCTCCACCGCGGAACCAGAAACAGTGTCAAATTTTCATGGGTCAAGCTCGTTGGCATGGGAGACATTTGCGGTTTGTCGGACATTTGGCAATCCCGATTACTCAGGCAGCGCATGCTATAGATTTTGAATGGACACAGGAATGTGATTTCGCTTTTCGGAGATTAAAACTTCAGCTATCCAAAGATCCGATTATGCTTCCTCCGAATTGGGGTCAGGATTTTCATGTGTTTGTGGATTCTTCGGATTGAGCTATTGGCAGTGTGCTGATGCAGGAACAAAGTCAAGGATGGTTCCGCCCTATCTATTATGCCAGCAGACGATTATCATCCGCAGAAAGAAATTATTCAGTAACCGAAAGGGAATGTTTAGGGATGATTTATTCAGTGAAGAAATTCCGACACTATGTGTTGGGCCGACGTTTTTTCTTCCATGTGGACCATTCGGATTTTTGATACCTGGTACGGCAACATAATTTGACTGGAAGATTGGCCAGATGGGTGCTTTTGCTACAGGAATTTGACTTTGAAGTCATACATCGTCCAGGGGCTCAGCATGCGGTGGCTGACTACCTATCCAGGTTAGATTCCGGTGAGCCGCCGGTGTAGCTGATGAATTTCTGGATGCATCTCTGTTTCTAACATGTGTAGTTGCAGAGGATACAACAGTTCCGCAACAGGCAAGGGTCATCCCTAGCATCCCATGGACATGGTATGAGGAGATGTTTCATTTTCTCGACAGTGGCGAAATGCCTTCCTTCTTGTCCAGCCATCAGAGGAAACGTATGGCTATCGGAAGCAAGAATTTTGAGATTATTATGGGGAAGCTCTATTATCGTACGGTGGCGGATGTATTACTCAGATGTGTGCTACCACATGTGCTCTATTATCGTACGGTGGCGGACGTATTACTCAGATGTGTGCTACGACAGGAGCAGGAAGCAGTTTTGGAGGAAGTCCATACCGGTATTGCGGGAGGTCACTTTGCAGCATTAATCACAGCTCGAAAGGTTCTCCAATTAGGATTATGGTGGCCCACATTGTTTGAGGATGTGAGAAATTATGTGCAACAGTGTGATGTGTGTCAGCGGTTGGGGAAACCTACCTAACGGTCCAGAATGCCTTTTCAGCCGGTTTTGCCCTTGGAGCCTTTTCAAAAGTGGGGTTTGGATTTTGTTGGACCTTTTAAACCAGTTGCAGCTCACACAAGTAATAAGTATATTTTGACAGCCACGGATTAGGCTACCAAATGGGTGGAGGCATGGCCTTTGAGAGATAATACTGCAGTTTCTGTGGTGGCTGAATGCTTATATAAGGATATCTTTTCCAGATATGGCTGCCCTATTGAGCTGGTTAGTGATAGGGGAAGTCATTTTTTGAATAAGGTGATGGAGAGAATGCTATGGTTTTATTTTGTATTGCACAGGAAATCTTCTCCATATTATCCTCAGGTGAATGGGCAAGCAGAATCAACTAATAAGCAATTGATTCAGATATTAACAAAGTTAGTGAATATGCATCGAGCAGATTGGGATGTGAAACTTCCTTCCACCTTATGGGCCTATCGGACAGCTTATAAAGTGGCAACATGATTGACTCCTTTTAAGTTGGCATTTGGCATGGAGGCAATCACCCCGGTGGAGCATGTGATTCCGAGTCTGCGGATGCTGATTGCGGATTGGCTTCTTCCGAAAGATTCTGTGATTTATCATTTGGATGTTTTGCAGGAACTAGACGAAGAGCGGTTACATAGCTTTGCGGTGCTGCAGGATCTGCAGTCTAGGCGGAAAAATGGCTAGATCGCCCGAAAGCACGGCAATTTGTTCGGGGACAACTGGTCCTTGTCTTTAATTCCCGCCTCGGGAAGATGCCTGGGAAGCTTAAATTACGATGGACCATTCTGAATTTTTCAAGCATGCGGGCCCATCTCTTTTTATTTGGTGGATTTGCGGGGGGAGGTTATTTCTGTACCGGTCAATGGTTTCAGACTGCGCCATTATGTTTCACCTACCCCAATTCAGTGCCCCTTTGCTGTGGTACAAGAGCGGGAAGCCGTCCTAATAATGATTGGGGATTCTTTTGCATGCAATCTTGGAAAGCGGGAAAGGAGCTATGATGGTTGTGACACCGTGGCTCGCCCTATTTTGGGAACTCATTGTGAGAGGGTTACTGCATGCAGATGATATTGTTGTGCTTCTCCTGTTTTTTGTATCGCGCGTTCTTAGCTCAATATTCTCTGCTTCTGCATATCATCGTTGCCATGATGGCTTCTCTCCTGCAATGCATCCCCTTCACTCCAGTACAGTAGTTAGCGCTTCGTCGAGTGGATGCCTGGCTGCAAGATTTGCAGCTACGCGTGTTCTCCAACTTGGATTGGCAAGGGATACCTGTTCACCCACAGGCAGCAAGTTTGCTTGAGCAACTAGCCGTTGAAGATATGGTGGAGCTGAATAACCAGCAGATTCAGCTGACAGCTGAAAGAATTTCAAGGTGTTGTTGTTTGCCCAACGATGGAGTGGTGCGAGCATCTCATGTGATTCCTGTTGTAGATGTCGAGTAGGAGTTTGGATTGAAAGTGAAAGGTGAATATAAGCTTTCAAGGTTGTCAGATGTAGCGACCAGGGATGCGGATAGATGGTTTCTCGAGGCAATTTGGCTACAAGCCAAAACCTATACCATCTCGACCAGAGCGAGGAATGTTTTGCATTCGGCCAACTTTGGGCCAGTGGCTTGGGCAGCAGTTGTCAGAGAAAGACTGTTGGCAGAATGCCAAAGAGTGATGGCACAGTTGGGGCGAAATACCCCAACCAACACAAAAGTCGGCCAGCTGCTCACACTGATCTTTCCCTTAAGGGAAGTTTTTCCTCTCGTCCTGCGTCCTCTATGCCATTTTGAAGATGACCGATTGGTGGTCCAAGGGATTGTTGCCCCTCTCTCGCAAACCCAGAGTTTGGCAGTTCCTGCTAGGCGGGAAACACAATAGCAGAATGTTGGCACTGAGGATTTGCCGGTTCCATCGACTGCAGTGGTACCCTCTGGAGCCCAAGAGATGGTCACTGCAGGACCAGCAACCCGCAAGCGCGACCGGGAGGAACAACAGTTCTCTACACCACCTCTTGCGCCTGCATCTCCTTTGTCAGAGGATTCTGCGGTGGCACGCTGGCGCCGCCGAATGCAGGAGAGAGTGGCAATTGCTACTCCGCCTAGGAGGGGCTCTTCGGCTGCGGACGTTCCCTTGCAACCAGAAACTTTTGGAACCACCAATGCGGTTGCCTCGACGAGAGGTACTCTTCCTGCAGCGCTACCCTGGGAGGCCACGGTAGCAAACCCTGCTAACCAAATACAGACGTGCGGCACTTTTTTGAGCAGACTTGCGGAGTCTATTCGTGCGGCCTGGCCAACCCCCAAGAGAGAGTAGAGTTAATGAGCTGGAAACGCAGGTAACGGCCTTGCAGGCTCGCATTGCCGAGTTGACCAATCAAAATGAAGATTTGACTGGCTCGCCAGTAGAATGCAAAAATACAAACGCTTTGGGGGGCTAATGCTGCGTTTGTGGCTTCCATTCAAGAGGAACTACTTCAATTACAAACGCAGCATAGCCTTGCTTCATACTTAGCCTCGCACCCTGGTGATGTAATGATCAGTATGAATGATTTGGATGCGTTGGCATTGGAGATGCAACAGGATCTCCATATCTTTTTGGGAAATCAACTACAGAGCTAGAGCACACGCTTATCTACTGAGGTGAGAGCACAACCACTAACTCAGCTTGTTGTGGTGCAGGAACCTGAGTCATCCAACACTGACACAGGTAAGAGTGTTGTTCCCGAAGGTTTTGATATTGCTGATTGGGCGCAAGCTACAGAGGATTGTGCTGAGGCCCAGGCTCATGTATCTCGTTTGCAAAAAATGATTCGTCGATTTCGTAAGGAGCGGCGCAAGGTGTGTTTTTGGGTGGAGACTTTGGCTCATTCTTTCTCCCTCAGTCTACCCCCATGCCCTCCATTTTGGTATGCTCTAAATAGATAGCTTTCTCGCTATTATCCTCTACATACGCCTCTTGATCCTTTGCCGCAGGCGTCGCAATCTATCTCTTTGCCAACGCAGTTTATTCCTCGGGCTACTTGGCCGGAACATACTGAGATAGATCCACATCTTTTGGATGAGGTCTATCGGGCACATACTACAGATTTAAGAGGCTTTGGCTACATTGACATTTCCTCTTCACCAGAACAGGTCAAAGATTAGCAACCGGAACCTTCCAACCGGAGGGGCTGAGTGTGGGTTCGCACAATCCACCGTGCGTGCCAGGTGTTACGGCATGAGTCGCACATGCGGTCCTGTGGTCCTGCGGAGGTCTGGACATTGGAGATCAGGAGTCATGAGGTATGCGGCAGCCGTGGCGGCAGTTCTTCACAAGATATCATGGGACAGGAGTGTGTGCACCGTTCTCGATCTGCGCTGGAGCAGCGGTTGTATATGGGGGGGCATACCTGTCTTTGGATGTAACCAACCAACCTCTATGTTATTCATGACATCTGCTGTTGTAACTGTGTGTCCGAATCACATATGAATGAAGCAGGAGGTGTTATGTGCCTGTGTACTGTGTATTGTCTTCTCTCCTATTTCTATGTGTTTGATGTTCACATAATGTAGTTTGCGGGTAATCATTCCCGTAATGCCTATTGCTCCTGTGCGGGCAATAGTCATTACAGTTTGAAGCTCATTGGACCCCTCTAGGCCTAGCCAATCAGAAGTAGGAGGCATTACAAGCAACAAGGGTAGCCTTGGGACAAGTGTCCCCCTTTCCCCTTTGAGAGAGAGGACTTGATAAATGCAAAGATAATTAATTAAATCTCTTAATTATCATTGGATGCCTTGGGTGGCCAACCAATAGGCTTCAGGCACACCATGAGGAAAACATGAGTAGGAACTTGACAAGTGTCCCTTTTGCTTTCTTTGTACTAGGCATGCCTTGTGTGAGTGTGTGTGTGTGTGTTCTCTCTCATCCCCCCTCACATAGGGCTAGCCCCGTCCTTGCAGGGATTGGATCTTGAATTTTTGACACCTCAATCCCCTCAAGATTAGGCCAAGTTTCCACCACAAGCTTGGCCCTTAAGCACCTCAAGCTTGGCGTGGGTTTCCACCTCAAGTAGAGCCCTAGCATCTCAAGCATGACAAGCACCTCAAGTACCTCAATCATCAAGCACCTCAAGCATCTCAAGCACCTCATTCATCAGGCACCTCAAGCACGTTAGTCATCAAGCACCACAAGCACCTTAAGCTTGGGTCGCGTTCCCACCTCAAGCTCAACCCTAGCTTACCTAAGGTCAAAGGACTTTTACACTCATTATTGGAGGTCTTCAATAGCGAACCCTAAGTTCTTATGCTTCATTGGTTACCCTTGCTCTTTGATAGACCATTTCTCATTTGGGGCCCTTTACCATTGTCCCTGTGTTGAGTTAGATCTATAAGCACATGTCTATATCTTAACCCTTGTTCCTATTTATTCTCCCACATTAAATGATCACTTTAATATGAGAAGATGATTTGGGTTGGTTAGATATTATATTTTATAACATTACCTCTCTCTTGAAATCATAGTCGTCCTCGACTTTGAGGTAGAAGAGATAAATCCTTACTCATTAGTCAATCTTACTTAGCGGGTAGAGGATCCCTTTTTACCCTACAACATCTTTCCAAGATGGATGACTAATCCATTTGATTCTTGAGAGACATAGATTCCGCAAGCATGACTGGTCTTTAGTCCATTTCATTCTCCCAAAGTAGAGTGACAAATTCTACTAGGTGTTTGAGAGACAGCATCATCACAAACATGATTCTAAGCATGCATACTATTTAAATTTGTGCACAATTAAAAAGAGAACTAATCTTATAAGATAAAACATGCATCGTTTACAATTAATTCTTACTCTAATGTAGCATTGTAAGCATTGACAAGGTTCATACTATCCTTAAGTTGTATTTCTTGCATCCATCTAGCATCTTCAAAAGGATAATTTTTGAACTTAATAAGATACCGTCCGATAATCTTACCATGTCATAGTACCTTGTATTCATGCCAAAGGATAGCTTCGGGTTGTAGCACCTCTTCTTGGTCTTCAACTTCGGGAAGGTCTTCAATAATAGGTTCACTTGGTGGCTCTCCTTTGTAGGCTTAAGTATGCTCACATGGAAGGCATTGTGTATGAGACAATGGTTCGGAAAATTGAGTTGGTAAGCCATCTCATTGATGGGCTTCAAGATTTGGAAAGGACCATATAATCTTTTTGCTAATCTTAGCAGAATACTTTTGATGGCTATAGAATTTTTGCCCATTGTTTGTCTTAATCGAGGCTTAGAAACTTAAGTAAGACCCAATCATTTTCTTCAAACGTTAAGACCGTTCTATGCTTGTCAGCAGCAACTTTTTGCCTTTGTTGAGAGATAGATATAGCCTCCTTAATCTTTTGTAAAGATTCTTGTAGGTCATGGATATACTCATCCGCAACGAAGATCTTCCCATGTACTTTGAGTAGCAAGGTACTTTTAGGGCTTCCCTCAATGATCTCAAAAGGTGCTTTTCCCATAGAAGTATGTACAGTACTATTGTATGCATACTCTACAAGAGGTAAGTACTTTTCCCATTTTGAGCATTGATCCACTTCGGTAACATAAGTCTTGAGTAGATCCAGTATCGTAAGATTGGCTATCTCACTTTGGCCATCCGTTTGTGGATGATAGGCCGAAGAGAAATTCAATCTTATTCATAGATTTTCAAAGCTAGAAATTACTAGTCATTTTAGGATCTCTATCTGACACAATGGATGTTGGTAATCCACGGTGTTTGAAAATGTGTGATATGGAGACAATTGCCATTTGGTGTGCATTAATAGTCTTTTTGACAGAAATAAAGTGTGCTTGCTCGGTAAACCTGTCGACTATTGTTCATATTCCCGTATTCCCATGGATAGATTTGGGTAATCCAAAGATGAAATTTATGGATATAATCTTCCATGGTGAATTTGGGATAGGCAATGGCTAGAGTAATCCAGGTTGCTTCCCTCTATCATATTTGGTCTTTTCGGATACTACACATTTTGAAACATACTCTTATATGTCCACTTTCATGGTAGGCCAATAGATATACGTCTCTACTCCTCAAAGAGTAGGTTGAATACATCTATGCCCCGCATAGGGAGGAGCATGGGATTCATACATAATTTTCTCACGAAGGGAATGGGTAACACATAGCCTATTTTCATGGAAATGATAACCATCCTGTAAGGTGAATGGTTCCTCTTTCTTCCCCAAAGCAAGGGCTGACATTATGTCTCTAAAGTTAGGGTCAATAGCATACTCATCTATCATAGAGGATAGATCATTGTGAATAGCTATAGACATTGCATTAACTTTTGGTCGTCGTGAAAGTGCATCGACCACTTGATTGTGCTTACCAGCAATGTGAGCAATATCGAAATTAAATTGCGAAAGAAAATTTGCCCACCTCATTTGTTTGTCGGAAAGCTTGGTTTGCGTCATGAAATACTTGAGACTTTGGTGGCCCGGTTCGTAGAATAAATGGAGTCCCCAATAAGTAGTGCTTCCATGTGTCTAGGACATGTAGAATATCTAAAAGCTCTTTCTCCAATGAATTTGCAGTAAGGTCTAAAACTTTTCTCCATTAGATGATTGAACGTAGCTGGTGCATTAGTCAAACCAAAAGGCATGACTATATATTCATAAAGACCAAAAGTTGTGCGAAACGCGGTCTTTAGGAAATCTTCATCCACTATCCTATTTGATGATAGCCACTTTTAAGGTCAATCCTACTGAAGTAGGTAGAGCCTTGTAGCTTACCAAATAGATCTTCTACCCAAGACACAGGAAATCTATTTTTGATAGTGATATGGTTTAGTGCTCGATAGTCCACACACATACGGTATGTACCATCTTTCTTTTGCACTAAAGGACTGGAGAACAAAAGGGAGAGGAACTCGGCCTCACCATCCCTTTGTCTACCAATTCTTGTACTTGCCTCATGATCTCCTCTTGTTGATCTTGTGAGACTTGAAAAGGAGGCTTGTTAGGCAGTGAGCTTCCTGGAAGAAGCTCAATACAATGGTTATCATCCACTCGTTTTGGAGGTAAGTCCATAGGGATATCATCAATGAACACATCTTGGAATCCTTGTAGAAAATTAGACAAGTCTAACTCTTCTTGATTCCTACCATTTACATTTGATGAAACATTAGGATCTTTTAGAGAATCTTTGACAAATATCATGTACGCAAAAATTGAGCTCTTCATTGTCTTATCAAAAGCATGAAGATTTACAAGTGGAATAGTGCGACCACGTTCACTAGCATCTATATACGTGTTCTTTCCCCTGTAGGTGAAGTAAATTCTCCTTTTAGGGAACTTCATATTGGTAGCCATGCGATCGAACCATGGCATCCCTACCATAGAATCCTCATGTTGGAGAGGAGAGATGAAAAAGTCTTCTTTGTTGACATAGCTTTGGACATGGAGCCTCAACTTCCCAATCAAAGAAGTAAGGGAGGCTTGTTGTCCCTTGAAAGCTGTGTCAGCCGCCGTTACCATATCTCCCATCTCGAAACCTTGAATGCCCAACTTGGTGCCCAACTCCATTGTTATGAAGTTATGAGTAGAGCCAGGGTCAAAGAAGATGATGGCATCATGCTCTCTTACCTTTCCCCAAGCATAGGAAAGTGACGATCCTTTGCAATGAACATCCTCTTTTGGAGCTTCGATGGTGGAAGCCCTAGGAGTCTCATTGCAAAAATTCTTCTTGGGGCAAGAACGATATCCAAGTCCTTGCTCCCCACACTTAAAACACTTATGATCCCTACGAAAAGCTTCACGCTCTTCATGAGAGAATTTGTTTTTGCCTTTGGAAACTCCCTTCTCCTTGGACCGATTGTTGTTGTTGTTGAGCATTGGTTTTCCCCTTTACATCATTTTAGTCTTTGTTTTCCATGGGCTTGATATTACATCTAGCCCCTTGATGGAAATTGATGCGTGAAGCAACCATGGTGTGATGGATTACTTCGGTGATAGAACTAGGCCGTTGAGAGTTGATGTATTCCGTCATCTCTTCAGGTAATCCCGCACATAAATTTTTGCTTTTTCTCGGCAAAGTCTATCTTTTGAAAGATAGTAGCCTTGAGATGTAAATCCAAAAACTTGTCTACATACTTGTGGATAGACTCATAGAGGGAAGCTTCAAGCTACACCATTTGGTAAGCACTTTGTCCTTTGCATCACTTGCAAGGAATTGCTTCATGGTGGAAACTCGTAGAGTTTTCCATGTCTTTGGGGTTGACCGTTTCCATGAAGGCTAGCCCACCATTGACGAGCTGATTTTTGGAAGTGCATAGCTACGTGGTGTAGCTTGGAGGAGTCTGTGAAGCCCTTGTCTCCAAAGGCCGTCATCAAATTTCTGGATGAAGGCCAACAATTTGCCATCATAGGTGAGAAAAGAGACACTCTTTCCTCCCACCTTGAACTTCTTTAGCTTTTGTGACCTTTGCCATGCAGGGTATGATTTGCGATGTCCTCCCCTCCTATATTCTCTAGGAGAATAGCCATAGCTTTCTACGGAAGAGGAGGAAGGTAAAGAAGAAGGAGAAGAGGGTGACCTCTTTCTTGCCCTTTTCTTCCTTTGTTTCCTCTCTTCCCTTTCAAAATGACGAGGATAAGGACAATGTGTTGATCTTTTACTCTTGGGAGAAGTGGGAGATTGTCTAGACCGCCGTCTTTGTGGAGCCGCATCTTTAGAGGAACTTAAAATTTCATTTCTTTCTTGCTCTTTGGATTCCTCCTCTCGAATGGGAGAGAGTCTTCTTTTGGGGGTCTCTTCAAGAGGCCTCCTAAGCTCTCTCCCGTCTTGAAGAGGAAGGGAAATTCCATAAGCACGAAGTTGTTGACTAACTTTGGCTTGCAAAGCAAGGTTGCCCATAGCTTCTTGCAACATAGTAACAAGATAATTCACGAGCATGGGGGCATCATCATTAGCACCTTCATGTGCAAAATCAAAGCTATCAATGTTCATTCTACTCTCTTGATTATTATCAGCCATGTTAAAAAAACTTATGTATGTACTTAGTGTATGCTTTGGCAGTTCAAAAACATAGTTGCCACTCCTCTTACCCTTTGAACATCGGTTCTTAAGTATCTACACCCACGGCTCGAAGTGGTTAATTATAGAGAGTAGTGGAGTAGGTCTAACATAGAAGAGTTGCCG
This sequence comes from Adiantum capillus-veneris, assembly GCF_014529385.1. Taxonomy (NCBI): domain Eukaryota; kingdom Viridiplantae; phylum Streptophyta; class Polypodiopsida; order Polypodiales; family Pteridaceae; genus Adiantum; species Adiantum capillus-veneris. The sequence continues at coordinate 138,079,629 of NC_140934.1, read as the reverse complement.
AGGGTTAGCTCCTTTACAACTTCTTATGGCTCAATAATGGTAAAGCCGTAGGCAAGTCTAAAAAGACTCCATTATTAAGTCCAAAGCTCCCGAGGTGTGCACCATATCCCACATAGTGAGCTCAACAAAATCAATAATAGATCCCAAGTCCCCTTACCCTAATATAATTTAACAAAATCAACCATTTATAGGCTCCTTAAGGACCTCTCTTCTTAAGCAAGAAAAGAGAAACCAAATGCTCTGATACCAATGTAATGGAATTGGCCTATTAACCTGAGACTAGTGGAAATTAATGAGAGTACTTTTGAGAGATTACTTTGTGAGCATTGCGGGTGAACATAATTGAAGATAGTAACATAAACATAACAATTTAGAGAACATGACAACAGTTGAGGACTGGAGTTATGTGGAGCCGGGTCCCCCTCCATTAGGCATTTGTAGTATGATTTCTCCCATTAAGAGAGACTTGTTACAATACAATCTTGTGTTCCTTGTGACCTAGGTGATGCAATAAAGATGGACAGCTTCATGCATCAAAAGCATAACATAAACTTTGTGGAAAGCTTTAACTATCCCAAGCCTCAGTCCCAAGAGCTCAAAAACCTTCAAAGGTGGAGGGAGCTGAGGGTAGGGAAGAGGAAGAAGAAACATTTCATAGGAGAAAGAACTAGTTCCTCACTTATCATCACTCTTCTTGCTAGCATACATAATAGCATAGTAATGAAGATGGAGAAGATGGCAATCTTAAGCATTGAATCATGGCACTTGGTTGGATTTGCACTTCATAGCCAAGAGTGTTGGTGTAGGCTCTCAACCTCTCCTTGCTTGGAGAAGGAGAGGGAGCTGTTGCACTTTGCACAATGCACAATGCGGGTGTGTGTGTGGGAGAGTATACCCCCTAAGAAATTCCCTAGCTTGCTTTGGTGGACCCCCCCTTGTAGCTCATGCTTGAAGCTCATTGGACCCCTCCAGGCCTAGCCAATCACAAGAAGGAGGAATTACAAGCAACTAGGGTAGCCTTGGGACAAGTGTCCCCCTTTCCCCTTTGTGAGAGAGTACTTGATAAATGCAAAGACTATCATTGGATCCCTTGGGTGGCCAACCAATAGGCTTCAGGCACACCGTGAGGACAACACGAGGAGGAACTTGACAAGTGTCGCTTTTGCTTTCTTTGTTCTAGGTATGCCTTGTGTGAGTGTGTGTGTGTTCTCTGTTAACCCTCACGGCTCACGGACACCCCATCACCTACGACGAACGTGTATTATGTATTTGGTAGAGTCAGGTACCGGGCTTGTCGGACCAATAAGAAAAGGGTAAGAGTGATCGCCGATGAGAGGCGCACTCTAACTGGGACATTCAAGGGATTAGTTGGCTAAGCATGGGCACCCAAGTGTGAATGGGGTGAGCTCATATCAAAGCCAACTAAACCTAAAATTTATTCATTCTCTCATTTGTGCAATAGAAGAGTGCTCTTGCTCCATCTCCATCTCCATCTTCTTCTTCTTCACCTCCTTGTGTGTGTGTGTATGAGAGAGAGAGAGAGAGAGAGAGAGAGAGAGAGAGAGAGAGAGAGAGAGAGAGAGAGTACAATCGAGCATTGCGACGACAGCACGGCGGTGGCGAAGCGGTTGAGCACGGTGGCTCCTTCTTCTTCGCGGCGAGGAATCCTCCACGAAGCAAGCGTAGAGCGGTGAGTGACACACCATCGCTTTCTTTGAGCTTACTAGTTAAGCTAGTTGTGTGCTTAGAGCCGTCTGTGGCTCGCACACAGTGTTAGGCAAGTCCCTTACTTCGACAGTGTGGCAAGGAGCGCACATTTTTGGCGCCGTTGCCGGGGAAATTCCCAACACTAAGCTCGGTTAAGCACCTTACGCTTTCTTGTGATGCAATTTCAATTGAAGGATTTGTGAAGAAGGAAGGTGTGTGGTTGTGTGGAGAAGGATTTGTGAAGAAGGAAGGTGTGTGAATGTGTGGAGAAGATTTTTGTTACACTGTACTGTCTTTTTTGTTTTCTGTAAAGAAGGAGTTACAATTTTTTTGCAATGTATTGTTAGAATTAAGGTATTAGCTATGGAATGTTAGTTCTGTAAGGTTCAATGTTAGTTCTGTAAGGTTAGTTTTGTAGATCTGTTAGCTACTGTAGTACTGTGTAAACAGTGTTAGAGTGTGTGTGGCAGTATCTCTATTAGCTGTAAGTAGATAAGTTAGGTGTAGGTTAAGTGTGTGTGTGCGCGCGTGCGCGGCGCGGCTGCGACGACTTAAAAATAAAAAAATATAAAAATATAAAAAAAATTAAAAGAAGGATCGAGCTGGGGATCATTCCCCAAGCACAATCTCAAACCCAGACCTCAGTCCTCAGTTTTAAAATATAGTTTATACACCTTTTTATGTTTAAAAACTATTTTTAGGATTTTGAGGACTATAAAGACTATTTTTAGGATTTCGAGGGCTTCACGTAGCCGAATAGGGAGCTGTAAAGCACGGCACGTTCCTTTAGCCAAAACGCTCGTCTTGAGCTATTACACGCCATATTTTGTGGCTTGGTTACAGAAAATAACCAAGAATAACGAAAAACTTGGGTTATAAACACCTTTAAAAAAAAAAAAAAAAAAAACTAAGTGAGCGGCCTTCACGGGCACTCACCAACGCGTTTAGAGTGTGGAGGTCACATGTACCTACGCTCTGGACGAGTGTTAGAGAACGAGCATATTGGTAGTGCCTCCATTTACGCGGGCACCCATTATTCCTCCACCCTAGGTTCTGGACCTTCGGCCGGGACTCAAGGTAGCGCGAACCAAGATCCTCATATCGCGTCTAGTGATTCTTCCTATGACTACAAAGTCATGGAGGGGTATCCTACACCAAACCCTGATAGTTCAAGTCAAGACATGCATGCCATGGGCCCACGGCCCGGGTCCAGCGTGTTTAGCCGCTTAAAAGAGACCCTTAGTAGAGCTACTCGCTCCGAACATGCGGTTAATGAAATAAATGAAGGGAGTGGGGAAGTAAATTCGTCATTCATGCCTAAAATAGACCCTATGCTTCTTGAGAGTGTGCATGTGAATGTTCCATCCACTGCAAATCCTGATCCTTTAGGACTATCTCCCTCTGAGGTTCTACTACCCGATGGTAGGAGTCTTGCCGAAGTGCAAGAGATCGAACGCTATATGCAAGCAACAAGGGAGAGGGAAATTGAGAATCTACGAAGGCTAGAACAAAGTCGAGCCCTGAAAGCAAAGCCTCCTATGACAACAATTATGCCAGCCAAGCAACCGAGTGCTCCCAAGGTAGCAGTCACGGAGGGGCAAGCGACGGGGAGCAATAATGCTTCCACCTTGAGGGAAACCTCCAGCACGCCAGGCCTAGATGGGATATTCCTAAACGAAACTTGGGAGTATGACCTACAAGCGGAAGCTTTAACTGATCGGTACACAGGACACACCTATCATGTGGGTTGGTTAGATGTTCTACAATCCACATCGGGTGCTACTAGCATAGATGAGCAACAACAGAAAGTCTGTGATGTCCTCCATAGGATTGTCGAGTTAGAAAGACAGAACACAGGGATCAACATGCCTTCAAAAGGCCTAATGAGATTCTTGGATACGGGAAAGGCCAACCAACCAACCCTATCACAAATGGACACTCCCTCAGTGAGCCCCATTGATCCTCCATATGTTGTTTCGCCAGGAGCCTCAGTACAATCTGAGCCCACAAGTGGCAGCTTTACCTTCCCAGATCTAGCTCATCTTTCTCTTAATGACACTACGGCTACCATGCATATCCCAGTAGTGAGCGTGACAAGAATTACACCATGGAGTTCATTTGTTAATACTGCGCCGATGCCTAGTAGCACAGTGCCCCCAACTATACCTACATGTATGTATCAATCATGTGCACCTGTCGTACCTCAGCCTCATGTAGCTCCTACACCTCCGATTATTCCAAGAGCTTACAATCCACAATGGCATTATCCAAGCTCTTATACAAGTGGAGCCATGCCATTTAATAATAACATGCCATATCAGGCACCCCCTATGCCTAGGGCCATGCCTGTAAACTTTGGACCACCGTCTGGTACACCACCATACGAAATATGGGACCCAAGAGCCGCACGTATGCCAAGGCCAAGGCCAACTCCCATCTCACATGTGGTTCCAGGAGCACATACACCCATTATACCTGCTTAAATAGGAGATTTGGCGGCATTTGCTCAAACTATCGGTCGCTCTATTGCGGAAAACATGAGTAGTGCACCTGATAGAGAGCCTAGGAGCAAGGGAGTTCAAGTAGCTAAGCTCACACAGAAATTCAGTGGAGACGGAGATGCTAGAAAGCATATGGAAGTCTTTGAACATGTGTGCGATTCCTTGGAAGAGCACAATGAGCTACATAAGTGTAAGGCTTTGAGTTTGACCCAAAGCGAAAAGGCTGGAGATTGGTATAGAACCTTAAGAGTAGAAGAGAAAACGATCTACTCTACTCTTAGGAGACTATTCTTAAAAGAATACATACGAGAGGGAGTACTTTGGGGTGTAGCCTCTCAGCTCCAGAAAGCCCAATGAGAAGAAGGTGAATCCGTGAGAGACTTCATTAGTTGCCTAAAGAATTTGAATTCTCGATGCAATCCAAACGAGCGATTCAACAACAACCAATTGCTCGATAGATTCATTAGGGGACTACGACATGAAAGTATTTATAATGGCCTAGTCATTAGAGGTATCACTACTTGGGAAGCAGTCACCATGAATGCAATCCAATTGGAGGATAATTTAATGATTGCAGGAGAAAGAGTGTCTGCCGAGCCGAAGTCTAGTAGCTCGCAAGCGTCAGGGCATGAGCCAATGAAGATAAAGCCAATCGTGAAAGAGCAAACGATATCTGAGATGACTTTGGCAGATCTCACCAAGGCCATCCAAGAAAGCCTTAGGGGTAATCGTGCTCCACAAAACACTCATATGTATCCAAGAAGGGAGCAACAATGGTGCTCAATTTTCTTGGGCCCACATACTACGAGTGAATGCCCTACTTTCAGAGTAAAGTTTAACGGGACTTGTAACGCGTGTGGTAGGTATGGCCATCAAGTGAAGGATTGCCTAATGCTTAAACGCATCATGGAAAATAGACCGCCTATAGCTTGGGCAGACTCACCTCGAGTTCTTGCATTGATGCCTACCCCACCCATGGAGCAACAGTTGCCATTACAGCACATGGTCCCTAGAACCCAAAATGTGGTCCAAACCACACCGTTGCCACCTCCAGTGCTAGGACCGCAACCCCCTCATCCAAGAGTTACACCTATGAACCAAATAGGTTGCGAGTCATATAGTACTTATGTAGATTGCAAAGAGGACATAGACTCTAGTATCACCTATGGAGTCGACATGCTTGAGGAGTGTCCCATGTACTATATGGAAGACCATTGGGGACAAATCAAACCGGTATATCAAGCTACTGCGCTAGCAGCAAGAGGCCAAAACATTAATAGTTTTGCCCGGAGACCACCTCTTCAGAGCTATGAATGTGCTGGACCACATCGAGTAGCTGAGTGCCCCATTAGAATGCAAAAGAATGCCGCACTAATGCAAACAAGTCAAGGGAGTGCATTGGCAATGCCAATACTCACTTGTAATCGTTGTGGCATAGATCATTTGATCGCACACTGTCCTAACAATCCAAACGCACCGAAAATCACACCATTGAACATAATAGAGATTGTTGATGGGGCACCACCAACTATAAACATAGTACCAGTGAATGCACTCACACGGTCGATGCTCCAAAAGCAAAATTACATCCTCGAAGAGAGAGATGCTGCATCCATTGGCCGAGCGAGAAAGAAGAAAACACGAAGAAAGAAATCCCTTAATTCTTCTAGCTCAAAACCTAGTTCAAAGACTAACATAGGGATAGGAGAGGATCCCGTGTATATGAATGACCCTGAGGATGACTCAGATTCGATAGAGACCACGGAGACCAAAACTGTTACTACAAAGGAAAAAGCCAGTGAGGAGGATCACGAGAGGGAATTACGACGAACACCAAAAGAGTATTCAAAGTTAAACCACCCAGTTGCGAACCCCCAAGATAAGCCACGAGAGACAAAAAATGAGGATTGCAAGAGAAAGATTGGAACCTATCCAAACCCAACAGTGGAAATTGAACGAGTCCAACAACTGAGGGGTTTGGTGGAAGAAACTCAACGAAAATTAGAACCTGAACCCAAACATATCCAGATGTCGGACACAGTGTTTCCCACACAAGTTCAACCTCACAAGAACTACAGGCCGTTAGCTATACCCATTATCATTCGGGAAGAGAGTGAGGGTAGGACATCTGAAAGTGGACACACACCTTTCCTACTAGAGAGAATGTTCAATGAGGGAATGCCCGACCCCCTTGAGGAAGTGGAGATTCCATCTTCACCATTCTCTTGTTAGGGTCCTACGTCCCACAAGATGCCATTAAATGTTGCCAAGCTGATGGATTTCATGTCCTCAGAAACACGTACGACTATCATATCCAAGTTATACGGAGATCAAGAATTATTCCTAGCACTGCGAGCGCTTCTCAATGGAGAATTACAGGCCGGATTACCACAGTTTGCACATATGAACAAACCTGACTCGGTGATGAATGATGAGGAACATTTAGCACCACCATTTGACCTAGTGGGACATGAATCTGTAATTGAAGTACCCGTTAACAAGTTGGGGCAATACTTTGAAGGTGATGAATCTAATGCTACTCTACCAATCACTACTAAAGGATTAACTGTAAAGGGGGTCCTTGACGGTGGTGCGGGAGTCAGCATGGTGACAAAGAGTTGTTAGGAGTCTATGGGGCGACCTCACCTTGAAGCCACAAGCGTAGTGGTAAAAATGGCTAATGGATCTATCGTTACGCCCATTGGAATGCTAAAGGATCTCAGGATCAAGGTCTTGGGACACAAGGTAAGACAGACTTTCATTGTTATGGATTTTTCCAAGCATCCTATGTCATTTGAGATGATCTTAGGGCGTCCATTCATGAGGGAAGAAAAAATGGTGCATGACTGGTCCAAAAACCACGTCTACTTACAGTTCCAAGACTCTGTCATTCGAGTTGATCTTTTAAGTGGTCGAACGCATCCTCTAGGAAATAAATTCATCATTGATAATCGATCAGACACAACAATTCACTCAGCTCCATTACAGTATTGTTACACGTGTAACGAAGACACGGATATTGGGGAGAACTCTCCTTATATGGATATCCTACCCGAAATGGCTGAGTCAGACAATGTCGATTGGGTACACCTAGCGGCAACTATAGATACATGGGGAGCTAGAGGAACAACCTGGGTAACACCAGATGGGGAAGAGATACCACACATTGCACCAGTAAACATGTTAGGTGTAGCGCATGTAACATCTGATGATAAGAAAGAGGCACACCTATCTGAGAGTGAAATCGATGATTCCTCAAAGGCTTCAGGCCAATACACATCAGAAACGGAATCTCAGGGAGAAATGGATTCGGAACCTGAGGAAACATCGAGTGAGCCAAGTATAGAAACTGAACACTCAAGGCCTAGTACGACCATCTATGGTAATTTATATGAGAGTGAAGAAGATACAAGCGAAGACCTGTCAGGCGAGTCGAGTTCAAACATTTACCAAAATCAAAACCTTAACAAGAAACAAAGGTCATATAAGAGACGACGATATCGAGAAAATGTGAGAGCTAGGATAAACAAGGAAAGATCTATTGCAGAATGGCTTAGCTATCTAGGGGCATGTGATGCTCATCGAAAGCTAGTAGACAATTGGGGTGAACATCTCCAGAGTGTCATGTGGTGCAGCCCGCGACCCATTGACCTCGCTCAATTGGAGGTTACAGAGCCGAAATTGAGTCGAACTATAATAAGACGTCAAAACCGAGAGTTAGCTCAACAACAAAAGGAGGCAGAACTAAAAGAAAGGTCTCTGTCAGGACAAGAGCCTGCTGACTTACATACGGCTCCTGAAGATTATAAATCTTATACCACGGGGGAGCGAAAGGTTGTGTATGCCAAAGCCCAACGAATACCTACCAATGGAAGCAGTGGAGTCTATGATGGTCCAGCGGTAGTTAAAGAGATAGAATTAGCAGAACCAGGTGAGGAGTCTAAACCAGTCTTTATTGCTTAAGACCTTACCGAAACTGAAGAGGCTATACTTAAGGAGCTCCTCAAGGAATACAAGGATATCTTTGCTTGGACATATCATGACATGAAGGGCGTTCCACCTTCTGTTGTGCAACATACAATTCCCATGATCAACACTGCTAAACCCGTCCAACAACGACCCTATCCAATGAATCCTAAGTACGCCAAAATTGTACAAGAGGAGATTGAAAAACTTATCCAATGTGGATTCATATACCCTATTGAGCACTCAGAATGGGTTTCTCCAATAGTCATTGTGCCAAAAAAGAATGGGAAACTAAGAGTGTGCGTGGACCTCAAGAAAGTTAATGCAGCCACTAGGAGAGATCATTATCCCTTGCCATATTCAGAACATGTTCTTGAAAGAGTTGCGGGCAAGGAAGGTTATAGCTTTTTAGATGGGTACTCTGGTTACAATCAAATCACAATTGCATTAGAGGACCAAGCTAAAATTGCTTTTATCACAGAGTTTGGAGTGTTTGCATTTCGTGTTATGGCTTTTGGCTTAACAAATGCCCCTGCTACATTCCAACGATTAATAAACAGTGCGTTTAAAGAATTTCTAAGGGAGTTTTGTGAGGCTTTCCTAAACGACCTTTGTGTTTATTCTTCTTGGGAGAAGCATTTGTTATATCTACGAAAAATATTTGAAAGGTGCAGATTTTATCGCATCTCATTGAACCCTTTCAAATGCCAATTTTGGGTTAAGCATGGAGTCATTCTAGGGCATATAGTGTCCAAGAACGGGATATCCACAGATGAGAGTAAGATTAAAGCCATTGCCGATTTGCCACCACCTACGAACTATAAAGGAGCTCAAAGATTTATGGGCCATGTTGGTTATTATCGAAGGTTTATTTTAAACTTTGCCGAGATAGCGCGTCCATTGTACAAGCTTCTTATCGAGTTTCACTGGACGGAAGAATGTCAACAATCTTATGAGCTAGTAAAGAAGGCCCTAACAAGTGCTCCAATCCTGCGAACACCTGATTGGAATGTACCTTTTCATGTGCATATTGATGCATCAAATTTTGCTATTGGGTGCATTCTAACTCAACCAGGAGAACATAAATTGGACTACCCTATTAGCTTTGCAAGTCGCCAATTAAATGATGTCAAGATGAACTACACTACTACAGAGCGCGAAGGTCTAGCTATGATTTACGCAGTAAAGAAATTTCGCTATTACCTTCTTGCTACCAAGTTTGTGTTTTATGTTGATCATCAAGCATTGCTGTATTTGGTAAACAAGCCGTGTTCCACAGGTCGAATTACACGATGGTTGTTAATTCTTCTTGAGTTTGACTTCACCGTTATTGTGAGGCCTGGGAGGAAACATGTCATGGCGGATCATTTATCTCGTATCCCTAATGGCGAAGCTCCTACGGGGGTTGATGATGAATTGCCTGATACTCCTTTGTTCATTGTTCAGACAATGCCTGAATGGAGTGAAAAGATTGTTAACTTCTTAGTTAATGGTTTTCCACCCAAAGAGCTGCGAAAAGATATAGCTCAAAAATTAATCAAGGAATGCGAACCCTATTGCTTACTGGCTAGAACTCTCTATAAGAGAGGAAAAGATGATGTTCTTAGACGCTGTGCCCGCGAGGATGAGTATTTATATATTCTACAAGAGGCACACATGGGCATAGCTGGTGGTCACTTTTCAGGAAAGTTGACTACCCGAAAGATCTTACAGTCAGGTTATTGGTGGCCCACTCTGTTTAAGGATGCATCACTTTTTGCAAAGGGATGTGATGAATGCCAACGCTTCAACAAGCCACAAAGAAGGGATAGGATGCCTCTACATCCCATCAAGGTAACCCAACCATTTGAAAAGTGGGGCTTAGACTTTGTAGGACCGATTAGTCCGGCTGCACGTAACACGCAATCACGATATATCATTGTGGCTACCGACTATGTAACCAAATGGGCTGAAGCAAAAGCAACACGAAAGGCGGATGCAAAAACAACAACTAAGTTCCTCTTTGAGAACATTATCACACGTTTTGGATGCCCCTTTGAACTTGTGAGTGACAATGGAACTCATTTTATAAATGAAGTTCCTTGGCAGCCTTCTTTTGATGGATAGCTTGCAACTCTTCCTGGCTTAGAAAAATCCAAGCAAGAGTTGAGGCTCGAGAACGACAACAACGTCTTAAACGCCAACGAGAGGCTAATCTGGGAATCACGCAAGCATTTTTCGAGGACACATATGACGACTCATTAGAATCTGAGCCACCGCTACGATACCCAATTGAGCTAAATAGCCCCTATGGGAAAGTACTATACAATGCCTTATTAGATACGGGAGCTAAACACAATTTGTTATCCTATGGAGTTTGGTGTCAATTAGGGAAACTGACCCTATCCCCGAGTATGATGCAAGTCAAGGGCATTAATAAAAAGAAAACTGCTATTCTTGGAGTCCTTCAGACCCCTATTGTCTATGACAATGGAAGCATAGTGCAGAGGTTTCTAGTCATGCCCGTGGGAGCTATGGAAGGCAACGTAAACCTGGGACGCACGTGGATGTTGGCAACCAAATGCACTATTGATTGGGATATTGGTAGTGTCATGACGCGACCATCGACTCTTACCCCTATCATTCAAGCAAAGTCACCTACGTTGCAAACTCTAGCAAAGTTGAAGGATAGCCAACATTCACAAGACAAGGTGGTTAACTCGTCTTTGCCGGCTACCCATGAACCTAGCACTTCAACACTTGTAGTTGCAGCAAGCAGTAATATTGCAAGTACTCAACCTGCATGACCTAAGAGTACATATCAATGGGTCCCCAAGGCTTACTTCCAACTACCTCAACCCTCCCATCCATTTCAAGAAAAAATTTCCCTTGAGAACCAAGAGCGCGCTCTAGGAGATTCAAGACCAAATCACGATGGATTCCAAAACGACTATTAGAAGCCCAAGGCTACTATGATGGAAATGAGCAAATTTGGGTACCTAAACGTAAAATGTGTCCTTCCTTATCGACAACAAACCCATATGAGTCAAACAGTGTAACGCTAAAGCCAATGGAGACCGTGGGAAGGGAAACATCACAGAATTCTACACACCTAGTCCAGAGCTAGTTTGGGCTCCAAGGCAAAACCAATTTATTCCACCTAGCTCAGGAAGGGGAGAGTTCCATGAAGCTTCTAGATCCTCATGTAATACATCCATAGAGGTAAAAGCTTCTACACAGCCTCCATCTATAGTAGTGGACCTCCATGAAGCTACAAAAGAATCCACACCTCCTAGTGTTCAAGAATCACCTGATGAACCACTTCAAGTTCGATCCTGGGAGAGTACCTTACCACCCTTGCAACTTGATGAGGCACCTAGGGTAATAGAAAACTACTGGCAAAAATCCTCACCTATTACCAACTGGAACAATTGGTTTCAAAGGGTGACGAGCTCATTTCAAACGGTATGATCTACCCAAGGAAGGGGGGAGTGTTTGCTGACAATCACCACTCACTCACTTTCCTCTCAACCTTTCCCCCTGACCCCTTAATCTCCAATCTTAGGGAATGTATATATAAAGCCTTATACTCACAAAAACAAGATAAAAAAGTAAAAGAGCAAGAGCCATAACACAAAATCATAAAAACAAATTATGCACAAGAACACGACCCTTATAATATTTTCACTCTAACCATCATCTATTTGCGTGTACAGATATGGCTAGTACGCTAGAGTCATCCACTCCTGCCTTGGGTGAGAGGTACCCTCGTAACTTTTCACAAATATTTCACATGGTCTTTCCAGTGCTTGCATGTGAATGGGATTTGATAGGTACGCTAGCATGTGAGAGGAATTTTGAGGAGTTAGAATGGCTGGTACGTCTCTTGACCACGTCTGATCCATACTTAGTAGAGAGCGTTTCTCCCATTGCACAAGCCTACCCTTTTGACCAAGATGACTATAGGCATCTAGTGACCTTCTTAGTAAACATGGGCACCTATGATGAAGAAGAAAATTTACAGGACTACACGAATGGCACATATGGTCTCATGGATGATGACTTTGTTTATCTTGACGACGAGGATAGGGGTTTAGCCTTAGGGTTTCCCCCCAACCTATACAATATCCTATTCCCTTGACTCTCTAGGGTTAGCTTAAGTATTATAAAGGGAGTTTACTAGTGTGATGAGCCTGGGGAGGTGTATCAGTGTTATATGACCCCCCAAAGTTACAAAATTAAAATGATGAAAATGAACAAACAAAAAATCAAAGTGCCACATTGTAAAATCTTAAGCTAGAAGAGAAATCTCAGCTTGATTGGGTACTTCACTCACATGTATCGCCTATGGTACTAGAGCCCTAGAGGTTCCCAGTATGGGCGCTTTTTCTTGAAAAGCAAAAAACCCAAGGCATACAAAATAAGCACACACATCAAAATTGAATCACTGTGAAAAGAATTTGGGGGGTCAAAGAAAAAGTAATCAGTCAGGCGATGATTTCATGAGAAATTCCTTTTGTGGTAGCTTAACTACAAGGTCTTCTAGATATAGCCTCTAGTCAGCCCTCGAACATGAATACTTGGCTCTCGCGATTAAACAACTTAATTGACCACAGAAAATTAAGAAGCTTACCCATGGTATTAATATTCGATCTCTAGTGCCTTTTGACCGTCAAATTAGCGACCCCAGACTTGTTTAATTTTTTACCTTTACATCTTTTTATGCATTTGATTACATTGCAATTTAATGTTCATTGCTGACAAATTGTTTGAAATTCTTTTACCAATCAATTTGTCTACCTAGAACTGCATATGCTTTTTAATCACTTATGAGAATGCAATTACTGTGCCAATGTTGTTTGATTTTGCAGTGATTGAAGAAGGCTAAGGACATTCATCTCAAATGCTCTTCCACCTCGACGAACGAGCTTCAACTCAATAGCTTCCGAGGACGGAATCTACATCAGGAAGGGGGGCATGTTAACCCTCACGGCTCACGGACACCCCATCACCTACGACGGACGTGTATTATGTATTTGGTAGAGTCAGGTACCGGGCTTGTCGGACCAATAGGAAAAGGGTAAGAGTGATCGTCGATGAGAGGCGCACTCTAACTGGGACATTCAATGGATTAGTTGGCTAAGCATGGGTGCCCAAGTGTGAATGGGGTGAGCTCATATAAAAGCCAACTAAACCTAAAATTCATTCATTCTCTCATTTGTGCAATAGAAGAGTGCTCTTGCTCCATCTCCATCTCCATCTTCTTCTTCTTCTTCACCTCCTTGTGTGTGTGTGTGTATGTGTGTGTGTGTGTGTGAGAGAGAGAGAGAGAGAGAGAGAGAGAGAGAGAGAGTGCGATCGAGCATTGCGACGACGACACGGCGGCGGCGAAGCGGTTGAGCACGGCAAAGCGGCGGCTCCTTCTTCTTCGCGGCGAGGAATCCTCCATGAAGCAAGCGTAGAGCGGTGAGTGACACACCATCACTTTCTTTGAGCTTACTAGTTAAGCTAGTTGTGTGCTTGGAGCCGTCTGTGGCTCGCACACAGTGTTAGGCAAGTCCCTTGCTTTGACAGTGCGGCAAGGAGTGCACATTCTCTCTCATCCCCCCTCATGTAGCGCTCTCCCACTTTTTGTAGGAATTGAATCTTGAATGTTTGACACCTCAAGCCCCTCAAGCTTAGACCCAGTTCCCACCACAAGCTTGGCCCTTAAGCACCTCAAGCTTGGACTGGGTTCCCAACTCAAGTACATCCCTAACATCTCAAGCATGACAAGCACCTCATGCATCTCAATCATCAAGCACCTCAAGAATCTCAAGCACCTCAGTCATTAGGCACCTTACTCATCAAGCACGACAAGCACCTCAAGCACCTTAAGCTTGGACCGGGTTCCCACCTCAAGCTCAACCCTAGCTTACCTAAGGTCAAAGGACTTTTACACTCATTATTGGAGGTCTTTAGTGAAGCTAACCCTAAGGTCTTATGCTCCGTTGGTTATCTTTACTCCTTGATAGACCATCTCTGATTTGGGTCCCTTTACCATTGGCCCCGTGTTGAGATAGATCTATAAGCACATGTCTATAGCTTAATCCTTGTTCCCTTTTATTCTCCCACATTAAATGATCACTTTAATATGAGAAAATCATTTGGGTTGGTTAGATATTAGATTTTTATGACAAGTGCAAGCATAGGTGATTGTATTTGGAGAAGCCTTCCCTTTGCATTTGGTAAAAATAGCCTAGAGCTTCCTTGCCATGGCCAGCTTGGGCATATCCTACAATAAAACAAACGTGCTCCAAGATACGACAATGGGAAGAGGATGCCCATCTAAACTTTTCATGCTTCTGTGAGGGCATAACATTTGGCATACATATAAACTAAAGCACTAACCAAATATGAAATCATTAGGCAACAGGCCCTCACTAGCAATCTCATCGAGAATTCTCTCACTCCCAAGGGGTCCAATGATAATTTAGTTAATTTAATTAATCGTTTATGCATTTATCAAGTCCTCTCTCTCAAAGGGGAAAGGGGGACACTTGTCCCAAGGCTACCCTTGTTGCTTGATATGCACTAAACATGTGATTGTCCAGGCTTGAGGAGGTCCAATCAATTGCAAGATAGTGCTAGAAGAGGGGGTCGGCCAAAGCAAGGAGGGGGCTAGCTTGGGGTACACTCTCCTCCACACACACACACACACACTCTCTCTCATTGTGTGAGTTGCAAAGTGCAAGAGCTCCATCTCCTTCTCCAAGCTTGTAGAGAAGCTGGGAGACTACACCAACACTCTTGGCTATGGAATGCAAATCCAACCAAGAGCCATACTCCAATGCTCAAGATTGCCATCTTTTCCATCTTCATTACTATGCTATTATGTATGCTAAGCAAGAAGAATGATGATAAGTAAGGAGCTATTTCTTTCTCCTATGAATTTTCCTTCTTCATCTTCCCTACCCTCATTCCATGCATACTCTCTCCACCTTTGAAGGTGTTTGAGGCCTTGGGACTAAGGCTCAGGATGGTTAATGATTTTTACAAATTTTATGTTATGCCCATGATGCATGAAGCTTTCCATCTTCATTGCATCACCTAGGTCACAAGGAACACAAAGATTGTATTGTACCAAGTCTCTCTTGATGGGATAATCTATAATACAAAAGCCTATTGGGGCTCCACATAACTCCGGTCCTCAACTGTTGTCAAGTTCTCTAAACTCTCTCTCTTGCAAAAGTATTGTTCATGCCAAGTTAATTAAGTATTATGGTTATGTTGCTACCACTAATTAAGTTCACCCTCTATGTTCTTGAAGTAGTCTCACAAAAATGCTCACTCTTATTCTCTTAATTATGCTATTCTCAAAGTTCATAGACCATTTCCATTACATTGGTATTAGAGCTATTGGTTTCTCTTCTCTTCCTTAAGAAGAGACGTCCTTAAGTTGTCCATGAAAGGTTGGACCTATTTATTGCAATAGGGTAAGTGGGATAGTAATCTATTATCTTGGTTGAGAAGGACTTAGTTTGAGATACACCGTTGGGAGCTATAGTCTTAATAATGGAGCCTCTTGTTGCTTGCCTTTTGGCTTAACCATTATTGAGCTACGAGCAAGCTCAACAAGAACCATAATCAACCAAGCAGTGTTAGACCCTCTCCACTAGACTTTGCAATCAACAGTGTCTAAAACACGGGTATGGCTGCTTGAGAAGTTATTTTCAAACGTAAAGAAGAGTAGCGACTAAGGTTTTTGAGGGTACCAAAGCACAAAGTAGTCTATACATAAGTTTAATTAGTATGGCTGACAATAACCAAGAGAGTAGAATAAACATTGTTAACTTTGATTTTGCACATGAAGGTGCTAATGATGATGCCCCCATGTGTTCAATTATCTTGTTACTAGGTTGCAACAAGCTATGGGCAACAACCCTGCTTTGCAAGCCAAAGTTACCCAACAACTTCATTCTTATGGGATTTCCCTTCCTCTTCAAGAGGAGAGAGGGCTTAGGGGGCCTCTTGATGAGACCCCCAAAAGAAGACTCTCTCTCATAAGAGAGGAGGAATCCAAATAACAAGAAAGAAGCAAATCCCTAAGTTCCTTTGAAGATGTGGCTCCACAAAGACGACGGTCTAGACGATGCAACTCTTCCCAAGAGGAAACGGGTCAATCCACAGTCCTTCTCCTTGTCACTCCAAAAGGGAAGAGAGGAAACAAAGGAATAAAAGGGTAAGAAAGAGGTCACCCTCTTCTCCTTCTTCTTCACCTTCCTCCTTTTCTAACAAAAGCTACAGCTATTCTCCTAGAAAATACAAGAGGGGAGGACATCGCAAATCTTATCCTGCATGGAAAAGGTCCCAAAAGATAAAGAAGTTGATAGAGGGAGGAAAGAGTATCTCTTTTCCACCTATGATGGCACTTTTGGTGCCATTGACAAAGTATTGGCCTTCATCTAGTAGTTTGATGCGGCCTTTGGAGACAAGAGCTTCACAAAGAACTCCAAGCTATGCCATGTACCTATGCACTTCCAAAAGTCTGTTTGTCAATGGTGGGCTAGCCTTCGTGGCAACGGTGACGCCCCAAAGACATGGAAAACTCTACGAGTTTCCACCATGAAGCAATTCCTTGCAAGCGATGCAAAGGACAAAGTGCTTACCGAATGCTAGAGTTTGAAGCTTCTCTCCTTGAGTCTATCCACAAATACGTGGACACGTTTTGTGATTTACATCTCAAGGCTACTGTCTTTCAAAAGATAGACTTTGCCAAAAAAAAAACAACAATTCTATGCGGGATTACATGAAGAGATGGCTGAGTACATCAACTCTCAACGGCCTGGTTCTATCACCAAAGTAATCCACCACACTATCGTATGCAAAGGGGGAAAATCAATGCCCAAAATTCTTCCCAAGGCAATTCCAACAATGACAACAACAACAATCGGTCCAAGGAGAAGAGAGTTTACAAAGGTAAAAATAAACTCTCTCCTGAAGAGCTTGAAGCTTTTTGCAAGGACCTCAAATGTTTTGTGGGGAGCAAGGACATGGCTATTGTTCTTGCCTGCAATGAGACTCCTAGAGCTTCCACTATTGAAGCTCCAAAAGGAGATGCTCATTGCAAAGGATCACCTCTCTCCTATGCATGGGGAAAGGTAAGGGAGCATGATGCCTTCATCTTGTTTGACCCTGGATCTACTCACAACTTCATATCAATGGAGTTGGCCACCAAGTTGGGCATTCAAGATTTTGAGATGGGAGATAATGTAGCTTCCAATGCAACTTTCAAGGGACAGTAAGCCTCCATTACTCCCTTGATTGAGAAGTTGAGGCTTCATGTCCAAAGCTACTTCGACAAAGAAGACTTTTTCATCTCTCCTCTCCAACACGAGGATGTTATCCTAGGGGCACCATGGTTCAAGCGCATGGCTGCCAACATGAAGTTCACTAAAAGGAGAATCTACTTCACCTAAGGAAAAGAGCATATATATAGATGCTAGTGAGTCTGGTCATAGTATACCACTTGTAAATACTCTTGCTTTTGATAAATCAATGAAAAGATCAGTTTTTGCGTACATGATTTTTGTCAAAGAGTCCCTAAAAGGTCCTAATGTTTCATCAAATGTAAACGGTAGGAATCAAGAAGAGTTAGACTTGTCTAATTTTCTAAAAGGATTCCAAGATGTGTTCATCGATGATATCCCTATGGACTTACCTCCAAAGTGAGGGTATGATGACCATTGAATTGAGCTCCTACCACAAAGATCACTACCTAACAAGCCTCCTTATCGAGTTTCCAAGCTCAACAAGAGGAGACCATGAGGCAAGTACAAGAATTGGTAGACAAAGGGATGGTGAAGCCTAGTTGCTCTCCCTTTTTTCTCCAGTCCTTTAGTGCAAAAAAAAAGATAATACATATCACATGTGTGTGAGCTATTGAGTAGTAAACCATATTACTATCAAAAACATATTTTCCGTACCTCGGGTAGAAGATCTGTTTAATAAGCTACAAGGCTCTACCTACTTCAGTAGGATTGACCTCAAAAGTGGCTATCATTAAATAAGGATAGTGAATGAAGATATCCTAAAGACCACGTTTCGTACAATGTTTGATCTTTATGAATATCTAGTCATGCCTTTTGGCTTGACTAATGCACCAACCACGTTCAATCGTCTCTACTGAAGAAAATATTTAGACCCTACTGCAAATTCAATGGAGTGTTCTTTGATGATATCATTATCTAGTCCAAGTCCTTTGAGGAACAGAAGCAACATCTTCAGGTGATTTTTCAAGCATTGAGGGAGAACACGCTTTTTATCAATCGAAAGAAAAGCGATTTTTTCCTTCAAGAGATTCAATACTTAGGTCATATTATCTCTCAAGATGGTATCCGTAAGGATCCATTGAATTTGTAGGTAATAAAAGCATGGCCTAATCCAAGGAATCTACATCAGCTAAGAAGATTTATTGGTATGTGTGCATACTATAGATGCTTCATAGCAAAGTTCTCTCAAATAGCACGACCATTACATGACTTAACAAAGAAGAACGTTAAGTATTCATGGACTGCTAATAAGGAGAAAAATGCTTTTGAAAATCTTAAAGAGAAAGAGGAACCATTCACCTTGCAGGATGATTATCTTCTCCATGGAAATAAGCTATGTGTTACCCGCTCCCTTCGTGAGAAATTTATGTATGAATCCCATGCTCCTCCCTATGCGGGGCATAAAGGCATTCAACCTACTTTTCAAGGAGTAAAGACATACTTCTATTGGCCTACCATGAAAGTAGACATACTTCTATTGGCCTACCATAAAAGTAGACGTACAAGAGTATGTTTCAAAATGTGTGGTATTCCAAAAGACTAAGTATGATAGTGGGAAGCAAGGTGGATTACTCTAGCCATTACCAATTCCTTATTTATCATGGGAGAGTATATCCATGGATTTTATCTTTGGATTACCCAAGTCTATCCATGGGAATACAAGGATATGGACGATAGTCGACAGATTTAGCAAACACGCACACTTTATTCTTGTCACAAAGATGATTAAGGCACACCAAATGAAAACTCTCTTCATATCTCAGATTTTCAAACACCATGGATTGCCAACATCCATCCTGGTTAGATAGAGATCCTAAAATGACCAGTAATTTTTGGAAAGTCTCTTTGAAAATCTAGGTACAATATTGAATTTCTCTTTGGCATATCACCCACAAATGGATGGCCAAATTGAGATAGCCAATCTTACGATACTCAATCTATTAAAGACTTATGTTATAGAAATAGATCAGCACTAACAATGGGAAAAGCACTTACCCCTTGTAGAGTATGCGTACAATAATACTGTCCATGCTTTTATGGAAAAAGCACCTTATGAAATCATAGAGGGAATACCTAAAAGTCCCTTGCTACTTAAAGTACATGGGACGATCTTTGATGCCGATGAGTATAGTCATGAGCTACAAGAATCTTTTCAAAAGATTAAGGAGACTATATCTATCTCTCAACAAAGGCAAAAAGCTATTGCTGACAAGCACAAAAGGGGCTTAACATTTAGAGCAGGCATATGGTGGCTAATACTTTTTGTAGATGCCAAATAATATGTTCGAAGGTGTGATGCTTGTCAAACGAGCAAAAATGCCAACCCGTGTAGATAGCATGCCCTTAAGACTAATGATGGGGGCTAGAGCTTTTGCAAAATGGGGTATAGATTTTGTTGGTCCAATACATCCACCTGCTTATAGAACCTAAGCTCAATATAGCTATGGACTGACCAAGTGACCGAGGCTAAAGCAACTCAAAAGAATGATGCCAGAACCACCGCCGCCGCTTCTTATATGAGTATGTGTTCACAAGATATGGACTGCCAATAGAAATTGTCAGTGATAGGGGAACTCATTTCTTCAATGAGGTAATTGAGTATTTGCTTAAGAAATTTATGGTCATCCATAACTAATCGGCTCCCTATCACCCACAAGAAAATGGACAAGCTGAACATACGTATAAAATTCTTAGCTCGATATTGACCAAAGTGGTTAGTTCAGGAAGGACAGAGTGGGAAATGAATCTACATGCTGCTCTATAGGCTTATCAAGTTTCATTCAAAACAAATTTAAATGCTACACCCTTTTAACCTTGTTTATGGTCTTGATTCCATATTGCCAATAGACTTTCTATTGCTGACACTAAGGGTAGCTAAGAATCTTGAGTGGACTGGACATGAATTGTCAAAAAGACTTGAAGATTTAAAAAAACTTGATGAGCAAAGGCTAACTTCTATAGCTCACATCTATGCACAAAAGCAGAAACAAAAACAGTTTTTTGATTCCCATCTAATTACAAAGATCTTCAAAAAAGGGGACTTAGTTTTAGTCTATTCCCTTAAGCAACACATTCCCAAGTTCAGAAAGAAGGAAAATGGACCATTTATCATTGAAGATGTATCTCCAAGTCGAGCAGTTGAGTTGCCCGCCCTAGATGGTGAGCCAATGGCTAATTGGATTAGTGGATGTCATTAAAGAAGTACAATTGGCCACTAACCAATGAATTGCTAGAAAGGATGCATACAACTAAGCAAAGAAAGATAAAATGATAGCAGGTTATTAATGAGGCCCAAGAAGAAGCTCGGTTTTGAGTACTCAAAAGGAAAGCTGCTCTCAAGAATAAAAAAATACCTATTCCCATCAACACTCTGGAACTAGATGACCAACAATGGGAATTGCAAAAAGATGAAGTGTCAATAGATGATGAATGGTTGGATGGAATGGACCTTCGCATCAAAGTACAACTAAACAATCATAGCACAAATGTATTGGTCGACACATGAGCTCGAGTAAACGCAATCAATTATTCAACATACAAGAAAGCAACAAGTCAGTCTTTGACAACAGGAATAGTGACTATCAAAGGATGCAACAAGAACCCAACACCAACATTGGGAGTAGTCAAATTGAATGTGATAGTACATGGATGTTCATGCCCTCATCAATTTGTATGCTTACCAGATGAACACATGAATGAGACAATGATTCTTAGAATCCCATGGATGCGGACTTACAAGGCAGTACTAGATTGGGATACCAATCAGCTCAAGCTATCACCTAAAGGTGGACAACTCATCGTTCTTATTGCACCAAGAAAAGAGGAATGGAAAGTAGATTACTAGTAGAGAAAACCACAAAGCAATCAATCTTCTCCATCCTATTTCGACAAGCAAATGCTACAAGTAGCATGCAAGGAGTCATGAAAATTAGGGTACCAAAGGCATAGCTTAAGAACAAGCCGATTCAAATCTGGGTGCCCAAAAAATCATCTACAGTACCAAAGATGGTTCCAAAGTTCATAGCACAAAGAGGAGCATCTTCAAATAGGGATCCTAACACAAAATGGATTTGGAAGAAAAAGCAACTCTTATCTTCTCGGCAAACTATAAAACCGATCAAGCAATGGAGAGTTAAGTCTCAAAAGACTCAACCACACCATTCTGCACAAAGCAAACCAAGATATCAATGGCATGTAAAAGCTCAACAACAGTCATTATAGATACCAACAGCTTAGGAAATTAGCATTCCAAAGCATCCTGATGAGACAATCAAGCAAAGAGCACATAAGCTACAAGATCTGCTTTTTGGAAGACATCATAAAAAAACCTCGACATCAGAAACCCTTGAGTTAATTACTGAAGACCCAAATCTTGCACAATATAATGGTTTTAATTGCATTGATCTTCAAAGCATGGTAGATCCAACCAAGGCTATGAATAGACACAATTATTCAACCCATGTACACAGTCGTCTCGAAGTACGCTGTCGTGTTGTGACACGTACATAGTGGGAACACATGCTACAAGATCTATCTTGGAACGTTTTAGATACATAATTATATTTCTTATAATGTACATATGCATATCTAAGTATAATAATAAGCTTTCTATCTCATTCTATTATTTATCTCAAGGGTAACATATTCTTACTTTATCGTCAAAAAGTACTATGGAAAAAGCGTCAATAGCTCGGCCTCTTTAACTTGGGGCAAAAAGCATTGATTCTTTCTTTTTACTATCTCATTATTATCTCACACCCTAGCTAGATAGTATATCTAGGGTAACTTTCAATATATATATATACACTATGTATTTTTCTTATATTTCTTATATTTCTTTTTAGTCGCTACTAGGAAGGAATCAAATCCTAGTGGGACACTAGGTGACATGATTTTCAAAGATACACCTATTTTAATGCATTATTGCAAGCGTGAATACAAAACTTTGTCAAGGAGCAATGCCATGCTTTCATATGGCATGAGGTGTCCATTGGAATCAAATAAAAGTCAAGGCTAAGGGGACCATAAGAATAGTTTTGCTGCCAAAACTGTATCCTATTTTGATGTTTTTTTAACACAAGGTTCCAATCCGAATTGGAAAAAGTATATAAAATGGGATTCATAGATAATGAGATGAATTTTCTGTCCATATTTTTACTTTTTTATTTGGAGCCACGGTTGAGGAGATAAGATCAAAATACTGGACCCCAGTCTACCCACATCATGCAGGGACATCTCATTTCAAACTTTTCCAGTTCCTGTTCACACTGGCTCTTCTCTTTTTGTGTAAACCCTTGGGGGTTCCCTTCACCTATAAAAGGGGACCTCTTCTTCCTTGAAAACCATTCAAGCCATTCATGAGATGAGTTCATGAGGGAGTGAGAGTAGTAATGCCTAATTGTACTTTGCCATAAACATAAGCATAAGCCTACACTTGCTCCTAGAGGGAGACTAGCCATTCTTGTAATATATCCTTGGAAGATAAGCTCTAATCAAAGAAGGACTTGAACTTGGTGCATCAATCAAGGCTTGGAGTCTTCCCTCTTCTTCTCTCTCCATAAAAAATGGTGAATAAATCCCGAAGGGTTTGTCAAGTAAGATGTGTTCTACTTTGATATTTTGTTGATTTCTTGTTGTTTTCTTTTCCATCTCTAATCCAACATATATCTCTAATCTCATCTCCCTCTCTATCCAAACCTATCTCACTCACTCTTAGAAATTCATTCTCTCTACAAATTCTAGGTTCTCTTTGTTACAGGTACATCTCTCCCCGCAGTATCCTTATTGCCTACGGGCAAGAACTTGGGAGGGAAACTTCTCATCTCTTCACTTCTCTCATATCTACATTTCTCACATACTATCCTAGATGAATAATCCACATGACGAGAATTTTTATCGCTTTCACTGCGTGCAATCTATTAGAATTAATGTATGGATTAGCCATAAAATACACTTTCAACAACGTATAGTGTTTCTCTTTGGCCCAGAAAGGCTCAATGAAATACTTCTTTCATCGGATCCCATCATACTACCTCTTATAGACTATAAATTTTCTTTTGACGTTGTTGGGCGCATTTCTGACACCCCGTTTTTTGTAAATTTGTACATATGGACATGACGCCCGATGTCAAAAGGGCGTGTGGGATTTCTTTTTGTGGGTTTTTTAGCTTGCTTTAGCAAGCACATGTACATGCACTGCAAGTCGCTAGTCTAGTGACAACTATCGGGCTACTGTAAGTGCCCGTGAGTGAGTTTTTTGAAGTGAGCCTTGTATATAACTTAAACTCATGTACAAACTAAAAAAAGTTCAGCCAAAGATCACAAATTTTCAGGTTTTAGCTCATTCTGTCTCCTTGGTGCTCTTGGATGCAGTTTTTTTGCCCCGACTAGCCTTCTCTACGTGTAGTCGTGCTGGGACAGCTCTCTGTTCGCGTCAATTTTACTCATGGGGGCGTATGGAATCAATTTTAATCATCTTCAGCTTTCTCGCCAGTCATTTTTCAAGCTTTCTCTCAAGCTTTAAAGTTCCCCAATTGGTGTTGTGCTCATCAGGTTACGACTAGTTCTCTGCAGGGTTATGGCTATGGCAGCCTAGTGGCAAATTGTGTGTAAACAGATTCGGAGGGCATGTATCTATGAATTGTGGAATTGATGTTGAAGTTGTGGGTTTGTGATGTTTGATTGTGAAAGGAGAGGCTCTTGTCTTCATATGCATTGGTCGACGTGTGCTGTAAATCCATGCTTTGGCAGGGTTTTGCTCCTATGTGACATAGTCTCTTGGGTGGGCGACGGCTAGTAAATTCCCAAGGGTCTACTCCTATTGGACTTGTGGTGTTTCAAAAGGATTTTGCAAAGCTTTTGGTGTCTTGTAGTTCTCTTTCAACGATCTTGGGTGACATCACTATAGAGGTGTTTTAGTTTGTTTGTTTCCCAACAGTGT
The DNA here is from genome assembly GCF_014529385.1 of Adiantum capillus-veneris. Taxonomy (NCBI): domain Eukaryota; kingdom Viridiplantae; phylum Streptophyta; class Polypodiopsida; order Polypodiales; family Pteridaceae; genus Adiantum; species Adiantum capillus-veneris. The sequence goes on along the minus strand of NC_140934.1, from coordinate 138,055,225 downwards.
TTTGGTGCCCGCCACCGAGGAATCGCTTCAAGTTACCTTCAGTTTACAGGTTTTGAAGACATGGCGTTTAATTTTCCGGAGCTTAGTGGGAAATTAAATGAAAGTTACAAAGCTTTCATTGAGAGAATGGAGTTTGCTTGCCTTCTTGCTGACAAGCAAGACCCAGCGTTGGTGCTACGAATCTTCTACTTCTGTTTGAAGGGAGATGCTAGGGAATGGTTGGAAGGCTACTAAAAGGATCTACAATCAGCCCAACCTCCTCAAGTTATGACTTATGAAATGGTAAGGCATGCTTTTCTTACACACTTTCAACAGGTGGAAGACCCACAAAAGGTATGGCAGTCTATTCAAGGCTTAGTACAAGATGAAGGCCAAACCATAGAAGACTTTGTCAAGGCATTCAATGCGTTATGGGCAAAGTGGTGTACATCTTTGGGGGCTGAAATTCCTCCAGCCATGTTGAAGAAGGACAGGTTTCTTGCAAGCTTGAGGAGTAACCTACGCTTGAAGGTAGAGCTTAAGCAGCCAAGGACCTTTGAGGAGGCAGTTGAAATTGCAAAGAATAAAGAGTGGAAAGCAGAGCGTCTTCATCAACTTGGAATCAATGTGGAGCCAAAGCTTGAAGTGAAAGCGGTAGAGCAACCAAGGGTCCTCATCAGGGAGCCAGGTTATGATCAACAAGCTTCTCATGATGTGAATGCCTTTCGCAAGGAGATGCAAGAGGTGGTAGGTCTTATGAAGAATCTTAGTGTGCATATGATGGGAGGTGGAAGAGGTCAAAGTTATGGATATGGACGTGGTTATGGAAGCAATGAGGGTTATGCAGGTGGTAGAGGAAGAGGCATGGCTGGAAGAGGGGATATGTTTCAATGCTACAATTGTGGTGAATGGGATCATAAAAGCCCTCAATGTGACAAGCCAAAGAGAATGGGTGGCGACATGTTTCCTCTTACTCCACAAATTCCTTCTCGAGCTCAAGATTATGGTATTGAGATTAAAGGGGAAGCAGGACCAAGTGGATTGACAGCAGAAGAGAAGGGCAAAACAAAAGTGGTAAGCATAATCCGTTTGGAGAAGAAAGAGGATGATTTGGGAGCTATGGTCATGCCTGTAGGTAAGAGGGTTACAAGAGATCATGACATGAGTGATGCAAGTCCCAGCCATAAAAGAGGGAAACAGGTTGAAATAGGTACATGTAAAGAGAAGAAGAAGAGAAAGCCCAGGAAACATTACAATGCATCTGACTTTCCTTTGGGGGAAGGGCAACCAAATTATAGTTTAAGGGCTGATTTGGTGGGTAGAAAGGCTGATGTTACCTTTGGGAAACTCATGGAGATGTGTCCCAAGTTGAAGAGGCAATGGAAGCACGTAGTCAACCCCATGAAGAAGGAGCCTGCAAGGGGGTCAGTGAGAGTCTTGTCTTTGAATGAGCTACTTGATATATGTCCTACTATGGATGCATGGCATAAGAGGAAGTGCATTGGAGAGGCTTATATTGATGGAGGTGCACAGGTATGTGTTATTACTCAAGCTTGTGTATCAAAGTTAGGACTCAACATGGTGAAGAATTCAGGTTTTCGCATAAAGCTTGCCAACCAATCAAGGGTGAGCTGCTTGGGAGTTGTAAAGGACTTGGAGGTGGATGTATTTGATGTTAAAGTGCTGGTCAATTGCCATGTTATGCCTGCGGGTATTGGTGCTTTCCCTCTCATCCTTGGAAGACCATGGTTACAAGCAACCAAAGCTATACACGATTGGGGACATGGTACCATCACTCTCTACAATAGAAGGGGTGATAAGAAGAGGTTTGACATGGCTAGCAAGAAATCTTTGGATGATGATTTTGATGATAAAAGTGATGAAGAAGAGTACTCAAGTGAAGAAGAAGACAATGGGGATGAGGGCAGTGAAGTGGAAGATAGCAGCGATAGTGATCTAGATGTTTCCTCCTTGTTTCTTGAAGAAGAGCATGATGAGAAACAAAGATTTCTTGGCCTTATGGAGAATGAGGATATCTCTGGTCCTTATGAACAAATTGAAGAGCTGATGCAACCCAAAGTTCAACCTAATGTCAAACAGGAGCTGATACAAGGTATGTTGTCTTCCGACTTGACTAGTCATGAGAAGGGTGAGTACCTACATATGATACAACAATTTCCCCATTTATTCATCACTTATTATGAGGAGATTAGAGGCTTTAAGGGAGAGGAAATCCACATTCCAATCAAGGAAGGAGCTCAGCCCGTACGCCAAAAGCTAAGGAGAATGGGACAGGTACAACTTAATGCTTTAAAGGAAGAGGTAGACAAGCTTCTTGAAGCAGGTTTCATATGTCCTGTGAGCACTGCAGAATGGGTGAGTCCTGTTGTGGTCACACCCAAGAAGGATGGAAAGTGGAGGATATGTGTTGATTTTAAGCCTCTAAACGCAGCCATGAAGAAGGATCCATACCCTCTTCCTTTCATAGATAACATACTTGATTCTATTGCAGGGCATGAGAGGTATAGCGTATGTGATGGATTCTCTGGATATTTTCAGCTCACCTTGGCTTTGGAAGATCGAAAGAAGACCACATTTATCACGCCATGGGGATGCTTTTGTTATTGTGTACTTCCTTTTGGTCTTATGAATGGCTGTGCGTGGTATCAAAAGCGCGTCAACAAGGTGTTCTCTCCCTTTCTTGGCAAGTTTGTGAAGGATCTTATTGAAGACTTTTGTGTTTATAGCTCTAGAAAGGATCATTGTGCAAAGCTTGGGATGGCATTGAAGCAATATGATGAAAGTGGAGGTCAACTCAACCCAAAGAAATGCCATCTTGCTCAACCAAGAGTGAAGTTTTTGGGGCATATGATCTCAGAGAATGGGATTGAAGCGGATCCTGACAAAGTGAAGGATTTGGTGCTCCTCCCATCACCTAAAGATACAAAGCAACTTTCTACTTTTATTCAAAAGGTGAAGTATATGGCAAGGTTCATTCCTTTGTCCTCTCAACTTCTTTATCCTCTACAACAAGTAGCAAGGTTGGATCCTCTACAATGGACAAATGAATGTGAAGAGGTTTTTCAAGGTATCAAAGAGGTTCTTGGTTCTCTTCCTGCTATGCAAGCTCCTAATTGGGATAAGGAGTTTTATGTGAATCCATCAGTAGGTGAGGATGCTATTGGAGCTATGCTTCTTCAATGAGGTAACAATTCCCACTACATGAAGCCTATCTATTGTGCTAGCAGGGTGAAGCTAGAGGTGGAGAGAGGCTATACTGAGGTGGAGCTCATTATGGTGAGTGTGATTTATGCATGTAGAAGGTTTAGGCCCTACCTTCTCCCTAAACCATTGACATTCCTCACTAGCTACACTCTTCTACCTCAATTGGTGAATAGCCCTACTTTGTCAAAGAGGCTCATGAAGTGGATTGTGGAGCTACAGGAATTCCAATTCTCTTTTCTTGTTGAGGAGAGTACAAGGGCTACATTGGCTGATTTGATTACCTATAAGGAAAGCCCTCTTCTTATTAAAGAGGATGCAGTGAAGAAGCAACACATGGAAGCTCCTGACATAGACAATGCCTATCTATTGTTTTTTGATGGCTCTTACAGGAAAGCGCATGGTGAAGCTTCAGGAGGTGTGGTAGTTTATGATCCTCAAGGTGCTTTGGTAACTAAAAGGAGTTTGAAGCTTACAGCACAAAGCAACAATGAAGCTGAGTATGCTACTTTGGAGAAAGGTCTCAACCTTTGCCTTGAGCTGGGCATCCGTCGTGTGAGGGTAAGAGGTGATGCTCTTTTGGTGGTTAAGCAAGTACTTGGGGTGTGGCAAAGTAAGAATCCAAGGCTGAAAAATATGTGTTTTCAAGTGAAGAATCTGCTTAAGCATTTTGAAGCTTGGAGTTTAAGGCATGTGGACAGGTCTCAAAATGAAGAAGCACATGGTGCAACGCAAGCTTCAATTGGGCAATTGTATGTGATAAGGGCTGATTCTCCTCTTTATTTGGTAAGGGAAGCTTTAGAGAGGGAGGAAGAGTTTCTACAAACAGGTATGCTTCCATCAGAGTTGGAAAAGCCAAAAAAGTACGCCTTCCTACGTCGTGCCAAAAGGTATGTGCTACTTGGTGATGCCTTGTATATGAAGGGGGCTGATCTTGTGATGAGAAAAGTGCCTTGGAAAGAGGAAATTTACAAAATTTTAGAGGAGAATCATGAGGGTTCTTGTGGTGGTCACTTTGCTGCAAAGATCACTTTGCATAAAGTCTTGCAGGAGGGTTATGTGTGGCCAAGTGTTCAACGTGATGTTCATCATTGGTGAAAGTCTTGTAAAGAGTGTCAAAGCATGGCAAATAGGGTTCTCAAATCAGAAATTAGAGGCACCATTGTGGCTTATGATGTGTTTGAGAAGTGGGGTATTGATGCAATAGGTCCTCTACCTATGACAGCTAGAGGCAAATGTTATATACTTACTGCTGTTGACTATCTATCCAGGTGGGCCGAAGCCAAAGCCGTTAAGCACATCACGAGTAAAGATGTTTGCTTATTTATATATGAATATATTTGCTACAAATTTGGCATGCCATTGGAGTTACTTTCTAACAAGGGTCCAGGTTTCAGGGGAGAGTTGGTGGATTATCTATGTGAGAAGCTTCATGTGCATCGCAGGTTTACTACTCCATATTATCCTCAATGCAATGGCATGAATGAAAGGTTTAATGGAGAGCTCATAAGGATGCTTACAAAGATGACAAGAAACAATGTGAAGACTTGGGATTTAGAGCTACCTTGTGCTCTATGGGCTTATAGGACTGCCATCAAATCAGGTACTGGTTTTTCTCCCTTCCATCTAGTTTTTGGCAAAGAGGCTTTACTTCCTATTGAGGTGGAGATACCATCCTTGAAGATGATGCTAAAGCTTGAAGAAGAGCCCAAGGATGCATTTAAGGAAAGACTTTTATATTTGAAATGTGTACAATTGGATAGGGTGTTAGCTTTTGAGCATTATGAGCAGGTCTTGAAGAAGAATCAAGCAAAGGCAAATGAGAAGGTAAAGAACAAGGACATCAAAAAGGGTGACATGGTGCTTCTTTACAATAGTAAGCTTGATAGCACTTTTCAAAAGAAATTTCAAATCAAGTGTCAAGGTCCTTTCTTGGTCTTAAACAGGTTTCCGAATGGCACATATCAGCTTGCTGACTTGGATGGTACCCCGCATAAAGCACGTGTGAATGGCTACAAGTTGAAGAAGTATATTGCAAGGTTGATGACTGTGATTGAGGATGAGCCTTCTTTTGAAGAATTTTTTGATCATGTGGTTAATGATGAAGATGAGGTAAAGACTCCCTCATGTGGTTTACAGGATCTCTTTCGTGCTATTGATCATGAATGATCTAGCAGGTTGGGGTGTGGCAAACTATGTTGGGCGCATTTTTGACACCCCGTTTTTTGTAAATTTGTACATACGGACATGATGCCCGATGTCAAAAGGACATGTGGGATTTCTTTTTGTAGGTTTTTTAACTTGCTTTAGCAAGCACATGTACATGCACTGCAAGTCGCTAGTCTAGTGACAGCTGTCGGGCTACTGTAAGTGCCCGTGAGTGAGTTTTTTGAAGTGAGCCTTGTATATAACTTAAACTCATGTACAAACTAAAAGAAGTTTAGCCAAAGATCAGAAATTTGCAGGTTTTAGCTCGTTCTGTCTCCTTGGTGCTCTTGGATGCAATTTTTTGCCCCGACTAGCCTTCTCTACGTGTAGTCGTGCTGGGACAGCTCTCTGTTCGCGTCAATTTTTGTCATGGGGACGTATGGAATCAATTTTAGTCATCTTCAGCTTTCTATCCAATCATTTTTCAATCTTTCTCTCAAGATTTAAAGTGCCCCAATTGGAGTTGTGCTCATCAGGTTAGGACTAGTTCTCTGCAGGGTTATGGCTATGGCAGCCTAGTGGCCAATTGTGTGTAGACAGATTCGGAGGGCATGTATCTATGAATTGTGGAATTGATGTTGAAGTTGTGGGTTTGTGATGTTTGATTGTGAAAGGAGAGGCTCTTGTCTTCATATGCATTGGTCGGCGTGTGCTGTAAATCCATGCTTTGGCTGGGTTTTGCTCCTATGTGACATAGTCTCTTGGGTGGGCGACGGCTAGTAAATTCCCAAGGGTCTACTCCTATTGGACTTGTGGTGTTTCAAAAGGATTTTGCAAAGATTTTGGTGTCTTGTAGTTCTCTTTCAACGCTCTTGGGTGACATCACTATAGAGGTGTTTCAGTTTGTTTGTTTCCCAACAACATAAGTGTAGTTATCTTGCTATGAACCAAGAGGATTTGTACACACAATTAATCCCAATCACTAGACAAAACATATATATTATGGTAAGCACAAAACTACAATTCCAACAAACAACAAACAATTCGTAGCCTGTTTGGTCGGCAAAGATTGAACGCCATTAACTCATCTATTAATCCTTTCATATTACCCATGATACGATATGACCATAGACTTGATGTTTTTATCTTTGTGTTTGTTTTGAGATTCTCTTCTGTGTCCTTTCTTTGAGTGTGTGAGTGCAAGGGAGAAAGAGTGGGGCTTCTTTGATTGCACTTCCTTCCAAACCCTAGACTTTATGGCATCTATGGTTTAACTCCTTCATATAGTTCTTAGAGTTCTCTCACAAGCTCTCACAGCCAAAAGCCCGGCGCTTTCCTGGCAAGACCGCAAATTTCTCGACAACGCCATCTAGGGAAGGTGGAAGGGAACTAAGTACTTAAGGGCAATGTTTGAAGAGAGAGCAAAACGTTTGATGTTAATGTGTGTTTTTTTGCAAAATTACATAATAATGCCCTTACAAATCATCAACAGGGAAATTTAACTGATAACATCTCCCCGATGAGTGTAAATAGTATATATACTATGAGAAAATCATAAAAAAATAGTCTTTTTTGGTTAATTTTCATCATTTTTTTAAATATTGGGACTTAAAAATGAAGAAATCCAACAAAAAACAATGAATCTATGTTTTTCAATGGATTTTCTTACTTATTGGATTTTCACTTTGCTTTTTTACAGTATTTTGTTATTTTCTTTGATTTTTTCAATAAACAGGTAAAAAATTAATAATAAATAGCAAATGAGCTCAGATGGAAAAAATTGAAGATACATTGATGATCATATGAAAAAGGTGGATAGGCACAAAAGAATTCAATCAAATTGATAGATGGAAGCGGGAAGCCTAAATTAAGCCGCCATACGTACTTTTGAAGAATTCTTGTAGAATGAGCTACAGGAATCCGATTGGGAAATGTTTTGAGTTTAACATAGATTTCACGGCCTAGTAGGACTAACAGGGGAATTTGGAGAAAAATGGTTCAGGAAGTCCGAGTATAGATATCCAGGGTAGTCTAAAATCACCTCATTCCCATGTGTCGCCTTTGGAGAGAGAGCTTTTCGACCTTCTTCGCACGCATTTTTTGGAGTCCATTGTCGTCTGTTTACAGTGACATCTCACACGAGACATGAGGGTTCAGTTCTATACTTATCAATGATCCATTCTGTACGGCCGGTTGCTAGTCTAAAGCCCAAGAAAAAACCCTAGAATCCGAGAAGTGTACGAAGACCTACAACCAAAAATTGACCATAGTGGCCTGTCAGCTCAACCAAATCAAATGAGACTTGAACTATAGCATGCCCCTAGTTGATAGAAACACTTCTATATCAACAGTTGACCATTCGACAAGGGTCGGGGGGGGGGGGGGGGGGGGGGGGGGGGGTGGTTTCCAAGGAGAAAAGCTAGGTTTTTGACAGATGCTAGAATTGGATTCTGACTCCACAGACAGCTTATAGACTGGGTCTATACACAACATATATGGTTAGTTTCATAAAATCAATCAAGGCAAGCCCTCAGAAAGCAAAAAACCGCTCGAAGGCTACAAAGCGTCAAATTTGACATACGAAGTCAAACTGATTCCAAATGGGCCAAAATTGGATGAGTTGCTTTAGGAGTATGTAACAGACAAGTCGATAGCCTCAAAAGTGACTAACCAACTCCACAGGCCATGTAGTCACAAAAATCGGTGATTTCAGAGTCGACAAAGCACGAAGTGATGCCAGCAAGACGAAACTTTACCAAATTCAATTTAGGACTTGTATTAGGTGTAAAGAATATGTTTAGGTCAAAATTTGTCAAGTTTAGCAAAGAAAGTTGACTGCTGTAAATAATCACGAAGTGATGCCAGCAAGAGGAAACTTTACCAAATTCAATTTAGGACTTGTATTAGGTGTAAAGAATATGTTTAGGTCAAAATTTGTCAAGTTTAGCAAAGAAAGTTGATTGCTGTAAATAATCACGATGTCGTGCCACTCCGCTTCCACGACAATAAAATGAGTAAAGGAATGCCAATAAGGTGTATTTGAATCCTACATGATTATTCAGCAGTTATAAGGGCTTGCTAACAAGCTAATTTTTAAGCTAAAAGTGTGCCAGATGGGGCTCTAAGGGCCAAAATATGTCTTGGTCATGCTAAATAGTGAGTATGCTTGAAGTGATCATAGTAGGGATTTTATTGATTAAGGTTGAAGTACTCAAAGTGCTCTACATGCCTATCTTTACGGCTCGTCAATCAGAGCTACAGATAAGAAGTTAATATGGCCGCTTAAAGTTTGAATTGATTGCAGATCGTACCGGATTGGGCAACTGCAACTGAGGGGATAAAAATGAAGTGAATGCACGGACCTGAAGTGCTCGCTTTGTGGAACGTGTCGATCTTTTCAGATCGGTGATTGGAGTTACAGTTGCCAAGTTATTGGCCGTTAAATATGAACCGGGGGTCGGTTTCGTACCAGTCTGGTCGGCTCGGTTGGAGTGCTATCTGGGAATTTTTGAGCTTTGTCCAGGTTTTGGAATGCATGAGCAGTAAGTGCTTGAGGAGTCTCATGTCCGGGATGCCATTTCATGCAAGTGGTTGGCCGGCAATAGTCGTGATTGGCAATACTCGGCTAGCAGGAACAAAACTCTGACACTTTTTATCGAATGTGATGGGAAGGCCTTACTTCAAATGAAATCACTCATACTAGCATCTAACAGGCTTGTGGCCTCGGGGAGTTCACTATGTGTAAAACTACCATATCACGTGCGTTCAAGACATGTTTGTAAAACCCCTTATTTGTGAATTTTGTTAAGAATATAATGTACCCTTTTCTTTTAAAATCTGTAAGTTTTTTTCAAATTTTAAAAAATAATGTCCTTCTATATATATATTTCTGTAAGTTTCAAGAACTTTAAATACCCTATTGTTGAACTCACGTGATAGGTTACATTTTTACTAGGTGACCTCCCCGGGCTTGTGGCACTATTCAAGACCATTTACGGGCACAAGAATTCACGAAAATATCACTAGACAGGGGATATTGGAAATAATGATGTCATCGGCATGTATACCAAATGTGGTGTTCGAAGCAATGGAAGCTTCAGTTAATATGCATATTAAATGAGGTGCACATTGCGAGCCGCTTGGAGATGTCATGCTAAGCATTGCCTTGACCGACATGTGTACCAAATATGGTGCCCTTGCAAAGCCAAAGGCTGCCCACTATGGAGATTCGACCCACTTAAGCGAAGGCCGCCCAATTAAAGGACATGGCCAATGGCCGCCCAAAGGGAGAATTAAAAAGACTAAAGTGTGGATGGGGGAAGAAAAAAAGAGGGCATGGCGTGTAACAGAGGCCGCAGGCAGCGCAGGTAGAAGGGAGGAGCTTGAAGCGAGCCGAGTGAGGATCGGATGGCGACCGCCATGAAACGAAAGTTGATGAGCAGGCCATCGTGAAGCTTTTTGGTGCTGTACCTGCCGCAAATGCTGCTGGTAAAAACCTCGCCTGCCACGTCACCAAGGGGTATCTATTAGCGACGTCGCTAATGGGTGCCTAAGCCCCTTTTAGCAAGAGAAAATGTAATGGAATTGGCCTATTTAATTTGAGAGTAGTGGAAATTAATGAGAGTACTTTTGAGAAATGACTTTGTGAACATAACGGGTGAACATAATTGAAGATAGCAACATAATCATAGCAATTAGCTAACTTGGCATGAACAATACTTTTGCAAGAGAGAGAATTTAGAGAACATAACAACAGTTGAGGACCGGATTTATGTGGAGCCGGTCCTCCCTCCAAAAGGCATTTGTATTATGATTTCTCCCATTAAGAGAGACTTGTTACAATACAATCTTTGTGTTCCTTGTGACCTAGGTGATGCAATGAAGATGGAAAGCTTCATGCATCACAAACATAACATAAACTTGAAGAAAGCTTTAACTATCCCAAGCCTCAGTCCCAAGACCTCAAACACCTTCGAAGGTGGAGAGAGCTAGCAGGGAATGAGGGTAGGGAAGAGGAAGAAGAAACATTTCGTAGGAGAAAGAATTAGATCCTCACTTATCATAACTCTTGTTTCTAGCATACATAATAGCATAGTAATGAAGAAGAAGGAGATGGAAAGCTTAAACATTGAAGCATGGCTCTTGGTTGGATTTGCACTCCATATCCAAGAGTGTTGGTGTAGGTAGGCTCTCAACCTCTACTTGCTTGGAGAAGGAGAGGGAGCTCTTGCACTTTGCATAGCACACAATGAGAGTGTTTGTGAGTGTGTGTGGGTGAGTATACCCCCTAAGCAACCCCCTAGCTTGCTTGGGTCGACCCCCCCTTGTAGCTCATGCTTGAAGCTCATTGGACTCCTCCAGGCCTAGCCAATCACAAACAGGAGGCATTACAAGCAACAAGGGGAGCCTTGAGACAAGTGTCTCCCTTTCCCCTTTGAGAGAGAGGGCTAGATAAATGCTAAATCATTTAATTAAATCTCCTAAATTATTATTGGACCCCTTGGGTGGCCAACCAATAGGCTTTAGGCACACCATGAGGGCAACGTGAGGAGGAACTTGACAAGTGTCCCTTTTGCTTTCTTTGTACCATGCATGCCTTGTGTGAGTGTGTGGGTGTTCTCTCTCATCCCCCCTCATGTAGGGCTCGCCCCCTCCTTGTAGGGATTGAATCTTTGACTTTTTGACACTTCAAGCCCCTCATGCATAGGCCCAGTTCCCACCACAAGCTTGGCTCATAAGCACTTTAAGCTTGGGCTGGGTTGTCACCTCAAGTGCAACCCTAGCATCTCAAGCATGTCAAGCACCTCAGGCATCTCAAGCACCTCAATCATCAAGCACCTTAGTCATCAAGCATGACAAGCAGTACAAGCATCTCGACCTGGGTCGGGTTCTCGCGCCTCAAGCTCCAGCCCTAGCTTACCTAAGGTCAAAGGCCTTTTACACACATTATTGGAGGTCTTCAATGAAGCTAACCCTAAGGTCTTATACTCCAACTTTTAGCCTTGCTCTTTGATAGACCATCTCTCATTTGGGCCCCTTTACCATTGGCCCCGTGTTGAGATAGATCTATAAGCACATGTCTATATCTTAACACTTGTTCCCATTTATTCTCCCACATTAAGTGATCAATTTAATATGAGAAAATCATTTGGGTTGGTTAGATATTAGATATTAGATTTTATGACATTACCTCTCTCTTGAAATCATAGTCGTCCTCGACTATGAGGTAGAAGAGATAAAGCCTTAGTCATTAGGCAATTTTACTTAGCAGGTAGAGGATCCCTTTTTACCCTACGACATCTTTCCAAGATGGATGACTAATCCATTTGGTGCTTGTGAGACATAGCTGCGCAAGCATGTCTGCTCTTTAGTCCATTTCATTCTCCCAAAGTAGAGTGACAAATTCTACTTGGTGTTTGAGAGACGTCGTCATCACAAACATGATTCTAAGCATGCATACTAGTTAAATTTATGCATAATTAAAAAAAGGACTAGTCTTATAAGACAAAAATATGAGTCATTTAAAAGAAATTTGTACATTTGCTTACTCTAATGTAGAATTGTAAGCATTGACAAGGTTCATACTATCCTTAAGCTGTATTCCTTGCATCCATCTAGCATCTTCAAAAGGGTAATTTTTGAACTTAATAAGATACCGTCGGATAATCTTACCATGTCGTAGTACGTTGTCTTCATGCCGAAGGACAGCTTCGGGTTGTAGCACCTCTTCTTGGTCTTCAACTTCGGGAGGGTCTTCAATAATTGGTTCAATTGGTGGCTCTCCTTGTCGGGCTTAAGTAGGCTTACATGAAAGGCATTGTGTATGAGCCAATGGTTGGGCAACTTGAGTTGATAAGCCATCTCATTGATGGGCTTCAAGATTTGGAAAGGACCATAGTATCTTTTTGCTAGTTTAGCAAAATACTTTTGATGTCCCGTAGGATTTTTACCGGTCGTTTGCCTTAATCGAGCCTTAGGAAACTTGAGTAAGACCCAATCATTTGCTACGAACATTAAGGCTCTTCTGTGCTTATTAGTAGCAGCTTTTTGCCTTTGTTGAGAGATGGATATAGCCTCCTTAATCTTTTGAAAGATTCTTCTAGGTCATGGCTATATTCATCGGCGGCGAAGATATTCCCATGTACTTTGAGTAGCAAGGGATTTTTAGGTCTTTCCTCAATGATCTCAAAAGGTGCTTTTCCCGTAGAAGTATGTACAGTATTATTATAGGCATACTCTACAAGAGGTAAGTACTTTTCCCATTGTGGGCGTTGATCTACTTCGGTAACATAAGTCTTGAGTAGATCGAGTATCATAAGATTGGCTATCTCACTTTGGCCATCCGTTTGTGGGTGATAGGCCGAAGAGAAATTCAATCTTGTTCCTAGATTTTCAAAGAGACCTTTCCAGAAAGTACTGGTCATTCTAGGATCTCTATCTGACATGATGGATGTGGGTAATCCATGGTGCTTGAAAATATGAGATATGAAGAGAGTTGCTATTTGATGTGCCTTAATAGTCTTTTTGACAGGAATAAAATGTGCTTGCTTGCTAAACCTATCAACTATTGTTCCTGTATTCCCATGGATAGACTTGGGTAATCCAAAGATGAAATCCATGGATATACTCTCCCATGGTGAATTTGGGATAGGCAATGGCTGGGGTAATCGAGGTTGCTTGCCTCTATCAGAATTGGTCTTTTGTCATACTACACATTTTGAAACATACTCCTGTATGTCCACTTTCATGGTAGGCCAATAGAAGTACGTCTCTACTCCTTGAAGAGTAGGTTGAATAACTCTATGCCCCGCATATGGAGGAGCATGGGATTCATACATAACTTTCTCACGAAGGGAATGGGTAACACATAGCCTATTGCCGTGGAGAAGATAACCATCCTGCAAGGTGAATGGTTATCCTTGCTTTGGGGAAGAATGGTTCCTCTTTCTTCCCCAAAGCAAGGGCTGACATTATGTCTCTAAAGTCAGGGTCAGTAGCATACTCATCTATCATAGAGGATAGATCATTGTGAGTAGCTATAGACATCGCATTAACTTTGGGTCGTCGTGAAAGTGCATCGGCCACTTATTGTGCTTACCAGCTATGTGAGCAATATGGAAATTAAATTGCGAAAGAAAATTTGCCCACCTCATTTGTTTGTTGGAAAGCTTGGTTTGCGTCATGAAATACTTGAGACTTTGGTGGTCGGTTCGTAGGATAAATGGAGTCCCCAATAGGTAGTGCTTCCATGTGTCTAGGGCATGTAGAACAGCTAAAAGCTCTTTCTCATAAATTCCCAAGACTCGTTTATCAATATTGAGCCTTCGGCTCTCATATGCTATGGCATGCCCTTCTTGAAGCAAAACTGCTCCAAGGCAATCACCACAAGCATCACATTGGACCTCAAATGGCTTTGAGAGATCCGGAATCACGAGGACTGGTTGGGAAAAAAGCTTCTCTTTGAGCTTTTCAAAAGAATTTTGCTCCTTAGCAGTCCATACAAACATAACGTTCTTCTTAGTTAAGTCGTATAGTGGTCCTGCTATTTGAGAGAATTTTGCTATGAAGTGTCTATAGTATGCGCACATACCAACAAAGCTTCTTAGCTCATGTAGATTTCTTGGATTAGGCCATGCTTTTATTACCTCTAACTTTGATGGATCCATTCGGATACCATCTTTAGAGATAATATGACCTAGGTATTGAATCTCTTGAAGGAAGAATTCGCTTTTCTTTTGGTTGAGAAAAAGCTTGTTCGCCCTCAATGCTTGAAAAATCACTTGGAGATGTTGCTTATGTTCCTCCAAAGACTTGGAGTAGATGATGATATCATCAAAGAAAACTCCAGTGAATTTGCGGTATGGTCTAAAAATTTTCTCCATCAAACGATTCAACGTAGTTGGTGCATTAGTCAAGCCAAAAGGCATGACTATATATTCATAAAGATCAAACGTTGTGCGAAACGCGGTCTTTAAGATATCTTTATCCGCTATCCTTATTTGATGATAGCCACTCTTAAGGTCAATCCTACTGAAGTAGGTAGAGCCTTGTAGCTTATCAAACAGATATTCTACCCGAGGTACGGGAAATCTATTTTGTAGGTAGAGCCTTGTAGCTTATCAAACATATCTTCTACCCGAGGTACAGGAAATCTGTTTTTGATAGTGATATGGTTTAGTGCTCGATAGTCCACACACATACGGTATGTACCATCTTTCTTTTGCACTAAAAGGACTGGAGAACAAAAGGGAGAGGAACTAGGCCTCACCATCCCTTTGTCTACCAGCTCTTGTACTTGCCTCATGATCTCCTCTTGTTGAGCTTGTGAGACTCAATAAGGAGGCTTGTTAGGTGGTGAGCTTCCAGGAAGGAGCTCAATGCAATGGTCATCATCCCCTCATTTTGGAGGTAAGTTCATAGGGATATCATCGATGAACACATCTTGGAATCCTTTTAGAAAATTAGACAAGTCTAACTCTTCTTGATTCCTACCATTTACATTTGATGAAACATTAGTATCTTTTAGAGACTCTTTGACAAAAATCATGTATGCAAAAACTGAGCTCTTCATTGACTTATGAAAAGCAAGAGGATTTAAAAGTGGAATAGTGCGACCACCCTCACTGGCATCTATATACATGGTCTTTCCCCTGTAGGTGAAGTAGATTCTCCTTTCAGGGAACTTCATGTTGGCAGCCATGAGATTAAACCATGGTGCCTCTAGGATAACATCCTCATGTTGGAGAGGAGAGATGAAGAAGTCTTCTTTGTCGACATAGCTTTGGACATGAAGCCTCAACTTCCCAATCAAAGGAGTAACTGAGGCTTGTTGTCCCTTGAAAGATGCATCAGCCACTACTATATCTCCCATCTCAAAAGCTTGAATGCCCAACTTGGTGGCCAACTCCGTTGATATGAAGTTGAGAGTAGAGCCAGGGTCAAACAAGATGAAGGCATCATGCTCTCTTACCTTTCCCCAAGCATAGGAAAGTGATGATCCTTTGCAATGAGCATCCTCTTTTGGATCTTCAATGGTGGAAGCCCTAGGAGTCTCATTGCGAGTATTCTTCTTGGGGCAAGAACGATAGCCATGTCCTTGCTCCCCACACTTGAAACACTTATGGTCCTTGCGAAAAGCGGGCGAAAAGCCTCAAGCTCTTTAGGAGAGAGTTTGTTTTTACCTTTGTAAACTCCCTTCTCCTTGGATCGATTGTTGTTGTTGTTAGAATTAAGTTGGGAAGTATTTTGAACATTGGTTTTCTCCTTTGCATCATTTTTGTCTTTGTTTTCCATGGGCTTGACATTACGTCTAGCCCCTTGATGGAAATTGATGCGTGAAGCAACCATGGTGTGATGTATTACTTTGCTAATAGTACCAGGCCATTGAGAGTTGATGTATTCGGCCATCTCTTCAGGTAATCCCACACAGAATTGCTGCCTTTGCTCGGCAAAGTCTATCTTTTGAAAGACAGTAGCCTTCAGATGTAAATCCCAAAACTTGTCTACATATTTGTGGATAGACTCATGGGAGAGGAGCTTCAAGCTGAGCCATTCGGTAAGCACTTTGTCCTTTGCATCGCTTGCAAGGAATTGCTTCATGATAGAAACTCGTAGAGTTTTCCATGTCTTTGGGGCTTCACCATTGCCACGAAGGCTAGCCCACCATTGACGAGCTGATTTTTGGAAGTGCATAGCTACATGGCGTAGCTTGGAGGACTCTGTGAAGCCCTCATCTCCAAAGGTCGCATCAAATTGCTGGATGAAGGCCGACACTTTGTCAGTAGCACCGAAGGTGCCATTATAGGTGAGAAAAGAGATACTCTTTCCTCCCTCCTTGAACTTATTTAGCTTTTGTGACCTTTGCCATGCAGGAAATGATTTGCGATGTCCTCCCCTCTTGTATTCTCTAGGAATAGCCATAACTTGAGTTGAAAGAGGAGGAAGGTGAAGAAGAAGGAGAAGAGGGTGACCTCTTCCTAGCCCTTTTATTCCTTTGTTTCCTCTCTTGCCTTTCAGAGTGATGATGAGAAGGACTATGTGTTGATCTTTTCCTCTTAGGAGGAGTGGGCGATCGTCTAGACCGCAGTCTTCGTGGAGCCACATCTTCAGAGGAACTTAAACTTTCATTACTTTCTTGCTCTTTGGATTCTTCCTCTCGAATGGGAGAGAGTCTTCTATTGGGGGTCTCTTCAAGAGGCCTCCTAAGCTCTCTCTCCTCTTGGAGAGGAAGGGAAATTCCATAAGCACGAAGTTGTTGAGTAACTTCGGCTTGCAAAGTAGGGTTGCCCATAGCTTGCTGCAACCTAGTTTCACGAGATAATTCACAAACATGGGAGCATCATCATTAGCACCTTCATGTGCAAAATCAAAGCTATCAATGTTCATTCTACTCTCTTGATTATTGTCAGCCATGTTAACAAAATTTATGTATGTACTTAGTGTATGATTTGGCAATTCAAAACCTCAGTTGCCACTCCTCTTAGCCTTTGAAAATCGGCTCTTAAGTATCTACACCCACTGCTCGAAGTGGTTAATTATAGAGAGTAGAGGAGTAGGTCTAACATAGGAGAGTTGTCGAGGGCTAGCTCCTTTCGGACTTCTTATGGCTCAATAATGGTAAAGCCGTAGGCAAGTCTAAAAAGACTCCATTATTAAGTCCAAAGCTCCCGAGGTGTGCACCATCCCCCACATAGTGGGCTCAACAAAACCGATAATAGATCCCAGTTCCACTTACCCTAATATAATTAACAACATCAACCATTTATAGGCTACTTACGGAACTCTCTTCTTACGAAAGAAAAGAGAAACGAAATGCTCTGATACCAATGTAATGGAATTGGCCTATTTAATTTGAGAGTAGCGGAAATTAATGAGAGTACTTTTGAGAAATGACTTTGTGAACATAACGGGTGAACATAATTGAAGATAGCAACATAATCATAGCAATTAGCTAACTTGGCATGAACAATACTTTTGCAAGAGAGAGAATTTAGAGAACATGACAACAATTGAGGACCGGATTTATGTGGAGCTGGTCCCCCCTCCAATAGGCATTTGTATTATGATTTCTCCCATTAAGAGAGACTTGTTACAATACAATCTTTGTGTTCCTTGTGACCTAGGTGATGCAATGAAGATGGAAAGCTTCATGCATCACAAACATAACATAAACTTGAAGAAAGCTTTAACTATCCCAAGCCTCAGTCCCAAGACCTCAAACACCTTCGAAGGTGGAGAGAGCTAGCAGGGAATGAGGGTAGGGAAGAGGAAGAAGAAACATTTCGTAGGAGAAAGAATTAGTTCCTCACTTATCATAACTCTTGTTGCTAGCATACATAATAGCATAGTAATGAAGAAGAAGGAGATGGCAAGCTTAAGCATTGAAGCATGGCTCTTGGTTGGATTTGCACTCCATATCCAAGAGTGTTGGTGTAGGTAGGCTCTCAACCTCTACTTGCTTGGAGAAGGAGAGGGAGCTCTTGCACTTTGCATAGCACACAATGAGAGTGTTTGTGAGTGTGTGTGGGTGATTATACCCCTAAGCAACCCCCTAGCTTGCTTGGGTCGATCCCCCCTTGTAGCTCATGCTTGAAGCTCATTGGATCCCTCCAGGGCTAGCCAATCACAAACATGAGGCATTACAAGCAGCAAGGGTAGCCTTGAGACAAGTGTCCCCCTTTCCCCTTTGAGAGAGAGGGCTAGATAAATGCTAAATCATTTAGTTAAATCTCCTAAATTATTATTTGACCCCTAGGGTGGCCAACCAATAGGCTTCATGCACACCATGAGGGCAACATGAGGAGGAACTTGACAAGTGTCCCTTTTGCTTTCTTTGTACCATGCATGCCTTGTCTGAGTGTGTGGGTGTTCTCTCTCATCACCCCTCATGTAGGGATCTCCCCCTCCTTGTAGGGATTGAATCTTTGACTTTTTGACACCTCAACCCCCTCATGCATAGGCCCAGTTCCCACCACAAGCTTGGCTCATAAGCACTTTAAGCTTGGGCTGGGTTGTCACCTCAAGTGCAACCCTAGCATCTTAAGCATGTCAAGCACCTCAAGCATCTCAAGAATTGAGCACCTCAAGCATCTCAAGCACCTCAATCATCAAGCACCTTAGTCATCAAGCATGACAAGCAGGACAAGCATCTCGAGCTGGGTCGGGCTCCCGCGCCTCAAGCTCAACCCTATCTTACCTAAGGTCAAAGGCCTTTTACACACATTATTGGAGGTCTTCAATGAAGCTAACCCTAAGGTCTTATGCTCCATTTGTTAGCCTTGCTCTTTGATAGACCATATCTCATTTGGGCCCCTTTACCATTGGCCCCGTGTTGAGATAGATCTATAAGCACATGTCTATATCTTAACACTTGTTCCCGTTTATTCTCCCACATTAAGTGATCAATTTAATATGAGAAAATCAGTTGGGTTGGTTAGATATTAGATAATAGATTTTATGACAGAAAAGCCCATGCAAAGTATAAAAAGAAAAGGGGGGGCTCTACTTGACTCTCTTGTATGATTTTTTGGAGCCATCTCCTCTTCTTTAAGAGATTTCTCTCACGGGAAAGAGAAGCCTTGGGATTTTCCCCTTAGCCAAGTTTCTCAAGGATTAGACAAGCTAATCCTTGAGAAGCTGGATTATTCGCCCAACTTAATCTCCTTAGGGCCTTGATGATTAAGAGCTTTAAGCGAGGCCTAAGCCTAACCTCATACAAGCTTTGAATCCTATCATGAGCTCTCTAATCTCTTAAGCTCTAAGCCTAATAGCCACTAGATCTCGTCTAATCTTAATCCTTAATCTCCTTAAGCCAAACCTAAAGCTCCCTAATCTCTCAAGAGCTAAGCCAAGTTTGCCCATTCTCAAACTCATTAGCCATATTCTTAAGCTCTAAGCCTAATCTTAAACCATTAGCCGAGCCTAAACCCATTCAAATCTGAGATTTAAGCCATAAATCTTAAGCCAAATCAGACGGCTATTGGAAGACAAAGTTCCTATGCCATACCGGGAAGAAGCAGAAGGCAGTAAAAAGCAGGTCATTATTGATTTTCTTGATTAGCACTTGGATTAAGCCAGGTTCCACCTTGTAAGGAGCATAAAGCCTCCATCAACGATTGATTAATCATGGATAATGTTGATTAACTGGTATTAAGCGAATTGTTTGTTTTGATCTCTGTTTTTGTTAATTGTGCCTGGTGCACCTCTTTTCCCCACACCTCTCACAGCCAGGGGCCCGGTTGAAGCAGTTTATAGCAGATTCCAGCAGAATTGAAGCAGTTTATAGTAGATTACACCTCAATAGATTTGAAAAAAATCTAGTAGCAGATCTGCCAAAAATGTTGGGCTTAGTTCAGAGATGTTTGCAAGAAGTAAAAGCTATGAAGATGAAAGAGAAGATTGATGATGCAGTGGAGATGGCACTTGATGCCATACATGAACAGTATGGAATTTTTCAAGGACATGATCCAGATGGACTCCTTGCATGCTATCAAGCGGAGATGAAGAGCCGAGGAATTCCAAAAGATCGGATGATTTCAACCTTTGAAGAAGTGGTACCCTCTGAGTTTAAAGATAAGGTCCGAGAACTGGCAGAGACATACCCCACACAGTGGGACTATTTTGCAGAAGGGTTTGTTCATGAAAGCTCAAAAATTATCGAGTTAACAATGAAGGAGATTACTGAACGAAGCCAGATTGTTTTCTATAAAGAAGAAGGGAATCATATGTAGTTCCTTAATTATGATCAATTTTGGGACCATATTTCTGCAAGAAGTAAATCCAAGGAAAATACAGCTTTGGAAGTAGCAGATTCAATGACAAAGGACCATATTTTGAGCAACCTAGCAAAGGTACATAATTAAATTAATGCTGAAACACAAATGTATGATTTTTTTTCGAAGATTGCTTGCATGGAAGTTACCTCGAATAATGGTTCTAGTGAAGAGCTAGACTGTACAACAAAATTTTTTCAAGCTACTGACCTTGGCATGGGATGCTCTCAACAAGTCTATCAAGAAGAGGATCCACTACAGGCTTCTAATGGTTCTATTGGCACTATAGCTGAGCTGGGAAGCAAATTTATTACAGATGATTGCATAAACAAATCTATTATATATACAATAGTTGATGAAGTGGTCGAGAGTGTGGACCAAACACAGGATGAACCTGGAGATGCCAAAGAACCTATGGTTGTTCCTAGCAATATGCTTGCTGATTCTATTATTACAGAAGCAGATTCCATAATTGAAGGTTTTTTGGCCCAATCTGAAGAAGAAGGTTATAGTGGTATAGAAGAGCTTTCTAATGACCCAACTCCTATAGCTTTGATGAATGATGAGACTTCCAAGGTTGATTTTTCCAAGGATGCTATGGATGAAGATCTTCACGATAAAGCTATTATCCATTATCAAACTCAAAACCGAGGTAAAAATCTCTCTGATGATATAGGTCCAGAAAGTCCTAAGGGTTTTCATAATGGCTATGAAGCTAGAGGGGGTGATAATGCTAAATCATCCTTGATACTGCATAAGGTGCACAAGGTTTTTCATTTTCTTGGACAATGTGCCAAACGTGGCTGGATTTGGATATTCCTAGTAATTCTTATGTCAATGATGTCCTGGCTACCGATAAAAGGGAGTCAAAATTCTTTCATTCTTGCTGGTAACGACCTTAAGTAACCAAAAGTTTATGAGATGTGGCTGTTGCACTATGCTTCAGGTGAAGCTCTAGTATATTGCAGAGTCCATTAATTCTATGTGATCTTAATGATATCAGATCTAGGTGATTCGAAAGATATTCAAAAGAATGTTCACTATGGATGGGTATTTTTGGGTCTACATTGTGGTTTCTTTCTGCTAGATCCTAGAATAGCATATTTAGAGCACAAATGCTTGAAGTTGATTGATTCAGAATATGTATGCTCATGTGGATATTATGCTGCTCCACTATTGGGCCAATTTCTTATTATCCCATTTGATCCTGGGAGCTATTGAAGAGCAACTTGCAGATTCAAAGATATCATTTATTTTCCTGTAGCACGTTACTTGGCAGTAGATTTGTTTTTGAATGTATGCTAAGATAGAAGTGTTTTTGGTTATATGATCAATAAGCTTACATGGCTAGCTTCCAGTTGACATCTTGGACAATTGTTATAGTATCTTCACATCTTTTGAGATGGTTCTACTACCAGAACTTGAAGTAAAGGACTTGATGACCATTCTGTGTGACAACAGAGTAAGGCATACTTGAGCTTGACAGGGTTCCCTAAAGAGAGCTGATGGTCAAGCCGTGTGCATAAGTAACTGGAGCACTTGAGTATGGCGGGGTTCACTAAGCATATTTTTTTTTAATTGAATGCTTTGGAGATATGACCACTACGGTTCAAAGATTTGTGATGGGACAGCTACCAAAAAATTGAGCTAGATTATTGATGCTATGATTTAAACCTTCTTTTTTTTTACATACCTTTACCAACTACGTGAGTTTGAGGAAAAGTAGCTTAAGGTGTTTATAACAGATGCAGCTTGAAGGCCGATTGGCACAGACTGGAGGCTGTGCATGTTCAGAGGGGGTGGACGTCATGCCGCTACACTTCAATGATAAGAAAATGAGCAAAGGAATGCCAATCAGGTGTATTTGAATCCTACATGATTATTCAGCAGTTATAAGGGCTTGCTAACAAGCCAGTTTTTAAGCTAAAAGTGTGCCAGATGGGGCTCTAAGGGCCAAAAGATGTCTTGGTCATGCTAAATAGTGAGTATGATTGAATTGATCATAGCAAGGATTTTATTGATTAAGGTTGAAGTACTCAAAGTGCTCTACAAGCCTGTCTTTATGGCTCGTCAATCGGAGCTACAGATAAGAAGTTATGGTAGCTTAAAGTTTGAATTGATTGCAGATCTGTACCGGATTGGGCAACTGCAATTGAGGGGATATGAAGTGAATGCACAGACCTAAAGTGCCTGCTTTGTGAGTGCGTCGGTATTTTCAGATCGGTGATCAGAGTTACAGTTGCCAAGTTATTGATCGTTAAAGATGCATTGGGGGCCGGTTCCGTACCAGTCTGGTTGGCTCGATCGGAGTGCTATCTGGGAATTTTTGAGCTTTGTCCAGGTTTTGGAATGCATGAGCAGTAAGTGCTTGAGGAGTCTCATGTCCAGGATGCCATTTCATGCAAGTGCTTGGCTGGCAATAGTCTTAATTGGCAATACTCCGCTAGCAGGAACAAAACTCTGACACTTTTTATCGAATGTGATGGGAAGGCCTTACTTCAAATGCAATCACTTATACTAGCATCTAACAGGCTTGTGGCACTATTAAAGACCATTTATGGGCACAAGAATTCATTAAAATATCACTAGACAGGGAATATTGGAAATAATGATGTCGTCGGCATGTATACCAAATGTGGTGTTCGAAGCAATGGAAGCTTCAATTAATATGCATATTAAATGAGGTGCACTTTGCGAGCCTCTTGGAGATGTCATGCTTAGCATTGCCTTGACCGACATGTGTACCAAATATGGTGCCCTTGCAAAGCCAAAGGCCACCCAGTATGGAGAGGCCACCCACTTAAGCGAAGGCCGCCCAATTAAAGGGCATGGCCAATGGCCGCCCAAAGGGAGAATTAAAAAGACTAAAGTGTAGATGGGGGAAGAAAAAAAGAGGGCATGGCATGCAACAGAGGCCGCAGGTAGCTCATGTAGAAGGGAGGAGCTTGCAGCGAGCCAGGTGAGGAACTGATGGCGACCGCCATGAAACGAAACTTGATGAGTAGGCCATCATGAAGCTTTTTGGCGCAGTATCTGCCGCAAATGGTGCTGGTAAAATCCCCGCTTGCCACATCACCAGGGGGTACCCATTAGCGACATCGCTAATGGGTGCCTAAGCCCCTTTTAGCAAGAGAAAAGCCCATGCAAAGTATAAAAAGAAAAGGGGGGGCTCTACTTGACTCTCTCATATGATTTTTTGGAGCCATCTCCTCTTCTCTAGGAGATTTCTCTCACGGGAAAGAGGAGCCTTGGGATTTTTTCCTGAGCCAAGCTAATCCTTGAGAAGCTAGATTATTCGCCCAACTTAATCTCCTTAGGGCCTTGATGATTAGGAGCTTTAAGCGAGGCCTAAGCCTAACCTCATACAAGATTTGAATACTATCATGAGCTCTCTAACCTCTTAAGCTCTAAGCCTAATAGCCAAGCATCAATCTAGATCTCGTCTAATCTTAATACTTAATCTCCTTAAGCCAAACCTAAATCTCCCTAATCTCAAGAGCTAAGCCAAGTTTGCCCATTCTCAAACTCATTATCCATATTCTTAAGCTCTAAGCCTAATCTTAAACCATTAGTTGAGCCTAAACCCATTCAAATCTGGGATTTAAGCCATAAATCTTAAGCCAAATCAGATGGCCATTGGAAGAAGAAGTTCGTATGCCATACCGGGAAGAAGCAGAAGGCAGTAAAAAGCAGGTCATTATTGATTTTCTTGATTAGCACTTGGATTAAGCCAGGTTCCACCTTGTAAGGAGCATAAAGCCTCCATCAACGATTGATTAATCATGGATAATGTTGATTAACTGGTATTAAGCGAATTGTTTGTTTTGATCTCTGTTTTTGTTAATTGTGCCTGGTGCAACTCTTTTCCCCACACCTCTCACAACGAGGGGCCCGGTGCCTTCCCGGCTCACCCTTCGTATACTTATCCCCCGACAATGATTATTTACTTTTGGAACTTTTTGTCTTGAAAATGATACCATCACCTCACCTATCCTTTGTACACACCTATTATAGGTAGATTTAAAAGTGAAGAAGGACATCAGATAGAACTACATCTATTGCCAAAAGAGGTCTATGATGTCGCGGCAAAGCCTGAAACAAAAGAAGCTAACAGAAGGCTTGGACTCAGAGAATTCTACGACCAAGAGCCATGTGGGGTAGATTTTTAGAAAGCCTATGAGTTTTTGTCTACAATAAAAGAAGATGGAATAGCCCAGATTACTGACCAACAAGGGCAGAAGGTAGAAGTGGTGACAACGAAAGAGATTGTAGAAGAGGCTCTCAAGTTGCCTACAGAAGGGATGACAATGAGGGATAGAGACAAAAAGACAGCACGTACCTTCACCAAGGAGACCGCTGCAGCTACCTTGGCTGAGCTCATCCAGAATCAAGTGGAAGAACCAGCACGTTTATATCACCAACACTTCCACTTTCTAGCTAAGAGACCGCCAAGGTACACAACACCCAATCATGCAGTTGCGACTACCTTCACACAAGTGTTAAAGTCGACAATGAGGCAACCCATTGATCACTCATAGTATGTGCTATCCACGTTGAAGGGTACCAAGAAAGAGGGTAAGATAACCTATCTAGGAGCACCTGGGGTACTCACAAGAATATCATACCATGATATTGGCATGGCAAACAATTATCCACCTGCCCCAGATCAAAACACATGGATAATGTCAGCACAACCATCTCTAAGGACCACAAGGTCGACAAAAAGAGTTTACAAATCTGATGAGGAGTCTGTAGAAAGCTATCATGAAGCACATTGCAATGAAAGCTCAGACAATGAAGAAAAGAGAGCTAGAAGAGAGGAGATGAAAAAGAAGGCTGTTGCTGCACATAAAGAAGAACCTCAACAAAAGAAGGCGAGGTTTGAAAAGGAAAAAGAGACATACAAAAGAAGCCACCAAGCTACAGGTGAGGACCCAGCACGGTGGGTTCAAAGAGATATAAAAGGCTCTGAACCAAGAATCTTGCCAGGAGAGAACTAGAAGATCCAAGGATTCTCTTGAATGCATGTACCAGGAATCAGAAGCGTTAAAGCTAAAAGAAGCGCAAAAAGCTGAAAGAAAAGAAAAAGAAGATGTGGTGGAACAGCAGAGACAATTTGAAGCGACCCAACAAAGTGAAGCCCAACATGATCAAGAAGAGACGTCTCCCTAACCATCATCACCTTCTACGGAAAAACAAGACCACCCCATGCCAAGCCCTCCACCTCGACCAACACTTAGACCCACTGTGACGGAGAGCAATCCAAAACAAAAGAGCCAGAACTCGAAAGGGTAGCAAGTCCTGAACCACAAGAGACTGCCAATTTTGAGAAGCCTAAGGCACAAGAGATAGAGGCCACCCCATCTACCACCACCCAACAGCGAACAACCGAGGCATCCACGAAGCCTCAAGGAGACAAAGCACCCAAAGTAGCCATAAACCCACCCAAAGAGCCACAAGAGACTGTTGAAACATCTAGGCAACTCACAGAACAAGAAGACTGGCACAAAAATGATGAAGTAATTTTCCAAGTAAACAAATATGCCAAGGAGATGCAAGAAATGATAGAGAAAATGCCATCAGCAACACTTAGCTGTAGTGCTAAGGCTAGAGAGTTGGAGATGGTGATAGATGCTCTACAAGGAGAACTAGAGGACAGGATGACTGTCATCACTGATCTAAAGAGACAAATCCAAGAGTTGAAAGATGAAGCTAATCAACACCAGCTAGCCACAAAAATACAACAAAAGGAAATGGAAGAGCTAGGTGAACTTCTCACGAAGTTAACAGATGCCTGTAAGACCAAAGACGAACAACTGATAGAGGTTACTAACAAACTCTTAACTACAACTTTGTCAATTCAAAAGATCCAAGTGCATCTCGATGTGGCAAACACTTCATTACAATATTCAGAGCAAAGGATCAATGATCATGCAACCTTCTTGCGACAGATAAGAGAAAATCCAGCAGTTGTCTCGATCAAAGGTGCAGATGAAGTGTATAAAGCACTAGAAAAGA
This sequence comes from Adiantum capillus-veneris, assembly GCF_014529385.1. Classification (NCBI taxonomy): domain Eukaryota; kingdom Viridiplantae; phylum Streptophyta; class Polypodiopsida; order Polypodiales; family Pteridaceae; genus Adiantum; species Adiantum capillus-veneris. Next base: position 138,029,087 of record NC_140934.1, on the reverse strand, counting down.
AGAATAAAGATCTTGAGCTTGAGCTAAAGCTAGAGCAGTCACAATGCAGAGACCTTGAATTAATGCGGGTACAAAGAGAAGAAGAGCTGCTCAAGGAGATAGTAGAGCTCAAGAGAGTTGACCAGCTACTACGAGGTGGACATCAAGAGACGCAAGAGGAAGCAGGTACTTTAGAACAACCCCACATTGAAATTCCCTCAGTCTCTTTTGTTGATATGGAAACACAACCGACAAAAAGTCCAGGAGGAGAAGAGGACTTTCAAGTATTAATTACAGATACTGATCAAGTGCCAATGGTCCAACTGTCAAAAGCTAAAGAAGATGCACTCAAGGAGCAGGTCGGTCAAGAAATGGATGAGCAATGGAAAGCAATGATGTATTGGAAGTTGAGAGTTCTCCATTCAGTAAATGTTACTCAACTCACTCCCAACCAAATCAATGCACAATGGCATCAACAATCACTGCCATATACCTTGATCAAGGTAGAGCTGCTACAGGTTAAGGAACGACTATATAAAGACATGCAAGCAGAAGGCGCAGATGAAGTCCACCCCAAGTGGAGAAAGAGCTAACTGAACAAGAATCGTAGACCACTATGCACTTTGTCAACAAACATCCGTAGGATAATTCATTTTCCGTTTTTGATGCCAAACTTTGTAAAAAACCATTTGTATACTCCACCTCTCTCTAGGTGATGGTCACAAAGGCCCACCTAGGAGGATATCATTTTCTTATTTCTCCCAAAACAAAGCACTAGTCAACCATCCAAGACACAAATACCTACTTTGTCTCTCCAGCTTAGGACCCTAACCTAATTAGTTTTTACTAAACTAATGCAACTTGCACCTATAAAAGAGCACTGAGAGGTCACTATTAGCAGGGGGTTCAACACTTGAAAGAGAATTCATGTAGACACACTGACTCTAAGGGTCACTACACATGAGAGTAGGTTATGTGTACACATGAAATTTCCCTAGAGAACTCACTATAGTCTCTCTCTCTCCCTCTCACGCATGCACACACACACACACACACACACACACACACACACACACACACACACACACACACACACACACACACACACACACACACACACACACACACACACACACACACATCGCCATCTCCATTTCACCAAAATGAAGGGTTTTGTAAATACCATCTTGAATCAAGTTTGCACTCACATTCCGTAGGGTATTTTCTCCGTCCACGTCTCCATCTCTCTCTCTCTCTCTCTCTCTCTCTCTCTCTCTCTCTCTGCGGTGTCCTGTGTTAGTGTCATTTGAATCGATGTTTTTGTCAGCATCGTCCTAGCCGCTAAAAGCTAGGTGGTGCCCCCTGTTCACTCCCCGTGACGAGTTCTACGTAAACGGGCCTGACGTAGAGGCTGCTGGGGTCTGTTTTGCACTTGCGATGGTCAACTCCAAGTCCATAATGCATAAGATTCTCTTCCCTTTCACTATTGACTTTTACTCTTCACATGTAGTGATTGTTAGGTAGTGATTGTCGGGTAGAATCAACATCCAGTGGACTTTTTTTCCTTTTCATAGGGTCTGCTTCTATCTCTCCTTATTTCAAAGATCCAAATGCGTCAAAACCATAGCTATGTACAAAATAAATACATAGGGTTTTTTTGTGATTTTCATGCATCAAGTACATACCAAGAGAGAGGTGGAGCAAAATTTGAAAAGCGGCCCTCATTAGTCCTCCCCCTAAAGCTAGAGACATTTATGTCTCTTGCTCTGTACTTGATTCTTCTTCACTTCATTCTTCTTCAGTTGAGGTGGAGGAGTCTCCCTCCTCAGGGATTTCCATCATAGGTGCTTGATCAAACCTCAAAAAGTACTGCTTCAGCCTCCATCCATTGACACGTGTTTTGTGGATCCTACCATCTGCATCCATCAATCGATAACTGCCATTGTTGTACCGCTTTCTAATGACAAATGGCCCCTCACATCTGGGTGAAAACTTTTTGTCCTTCCTAGTGTCAAACTTGTTATCATACCTTAGGACCAACATACCTTCCTTGAGACATTTTGCACTAAGTCCCTTGTTGAAGGTAAGTCAATGTTGCTCTGCCTGCGCTGCATAATAGTTGATAGCATCTTCTTTGTCTAGTTGAAGCCTCTCTAGATCAAGAATGTGGTTGTGAAGATGAGCATTAGGGCATTCCATCTGCCTAGCTAGCACCTTGAGACTAGCCAATTGTACTTCAATGGGTAAAATGGCCTCCTTACCATACACCAAGTGATATGGTGTGAACCCAAGGGATGTGCAAAATGAAGTGCGATAAGCTTAAATTTCAGCCATAAGATGCTTGTCCCAATCACTTTTGTGATTGTTACATGTTTAGTGATGATCTTGCAAGTCATACCGTTTGCCTTTTCCACCGAACTGTTGCATTGTGGGTAGTAGGGAGTTGAGTGTCGTCCTGAAATACCTAGTTTCTCCATCAGATCTCCTACCAGGTCTCCTCTAAAACCTGGTCCCTTGTCAGAAAGTATTTCAAGAGGAGTGCCAAAATGGCTGTAAATATTTTCAAATACAAACTTAGCCACTTCCTTAGCTTTAATTCAGATGGTAGCAATTGCTTAAGCCCACCTAGTCATGTAGTCCACACCCATGATAATATACAATCTACCTGATTGTCTCCTTGGCAAAGGCCCAATGGCATCAATTCCCCATTTCTCAAATGGACCATAAGAGATTATAGGAGTATGTGGCTCATATGTGAGTCTCCTATCCCCAACCTTCTCACACTCTTTGCATGCTTTGCACCAGTGATGCACATCTCTCTGTAAATTAGGCCACACAAACTCGGCTTGTAGAACCTTCCTACTGGTCATCTCAAGTGAAATGTTCCCTCGAGAAACACCATCATGGAAACTTAAAATTATTTTTGTGATTTCTCTAGAGAGAGGTATATGCCTAAGAATTTGATCCTTACCCTTGCAGTAGAGGTTGTCATTGATAAGGCGGTATTTTGTTGCCTTTTGCGCAAGCCACTACTTTTGGTGGCCCTTAGCAAAATCTTAAGGACACTCTCCTATGTCCAAGAAACTCATGATGTCAGGCATAGCATCACTACCTTGGAAGAGAGGCAACTTCAACCTGATAGCACCCACCACTGGAACATCTTGTAGCTTCTCTCTAGCTAGAGAATCTGCGTCTTGATTTTCTGCTCGAGGGACATGATGTAATTGTACAACTTGAAACTTCCCTAAAAGTTCCTTAACTTTGTGTAAATGGCCTAGCAAGCTACAATTTTTACAAGACCAAATACATTTAACCATTGAATACCTTGTGTCACACAGCACTCTAACCCAAGAGTTAAGGCTGCATATTCTGCTTCATTGTTGGAGTGGGAATCCAAGAGATGCCCAATGGAGAATACCTTTTCCCTTTGTTCTTTGAAGACGATAATTCCCACTGTATCTTTGTCCACATTCCTCTTATAGGATCCATCAAAGAAAAGAGTGTGAGCCCTCTCTATCTTTAGGAATTCCAACACAGGTGTTACTTCCTTCACTGGTCTTGATTTTCAGCTTCTTTTCATAGTGGTGATGGGTAAGAATTCCTTCTAGACTGGCTCTTATGGATCTCTCCACTTGCATTGTGTATTCAAACTCTTACAACCTTGTGAGCCATTTAGAAATCCTAGAAGAAACATCCATGTGTTGCATTACATAAGGAAATACTTCTTCCATTGTTAAGATTATGAATGGTCTAGACAATAAATAAGAGCAAAATTTGGTGGTAGCAAACATTAATGCAAGCACCATGTGCTCCATTGCCGTGTATCCCTTTGTTGATGGAGTCATCATGCGACTAGAGAAGTAGATAGGATGCATGAAAGAAGTTTGAGGATCCTTTTGCATCAATACCGCACCAAGTGTGTTATTTCCCACACTAGGGTTTACATAAAATGGCTTGTCCCACTTTGGAGGTGCAATGGTGGGAAGTGAAGCTAGAATTTTTTAAACCTCGTTGAACTGTTGTTTATTTTCTTCATTCCAAGTGAAGATCCCTTGATGGGTAACTTGTTGTAAAGGGAGAAGCACTTGAGAGAGTAGGTGAATGAACCTCCTCAAATACCTCACCTTTTTTGAAGAAAAGAGACCAACTGCTTTATTGTGGTGGGAGAGATCAAAGCCACCAAGGCTTGAACCTTGCTTGGATCAGCTTCAATGCCCTTGGCAGAGATCACATGGCCAAGAAGAGTAACCTTGATTTCACCAATGTGGAATTTCTCCATGTTGAGTTGGCCACCTAAAGCTTGCAGCCTAGCTAGATCCTCATAAACTTTCTTCAAATGAAGAGAGCGGGAGCTATAGATACAAAAGTCACAATAAAAACACAGATTGATTTTCTAAAGAGTGGCTAAAAAACAAATGTCACATAGCGTTGAAAAGTGGCTGGAGCATTAGTGAGACCAAAAGGCATAATTCTCTAAGAAAAACATCCCCATGGTGTGATGAAGGCTGTCTTATTTTGATATTCTTCAATGATGCTAATTTGGAAGTAGCCTGAGTAGCCATCACATACCATGTAGCGGTCATGTCCTACTACCTCATTGAGAATTTCATCTTGGAAAGGAAGAGGAAAATGGTCCCTCTTTATGGCTGCATTAAGGGGCTTGTAATCAACACAAACCCTCCACTTACCATTATTCTTTGGTGTTACTACCATTGGAGAGATCCACTCCGAGTCTTCAATAGGATAGATGAAACCAGCCTCTAGCAGTTTCCTCACCTCTTTGAGCAAGGCATCTTATTGAATTACTCTTAGTCGCCTGAGCTTCTACACTACATGTTTACTCTCCTCCTTCAGCTTAAGGTGATGTTAAACTACTATGATGCCAATGATTTTATCATATTCATCAATGAAAAATGTGGTAAAATTACTTGGCATAAAAATATAATATTCACACTCCTTTGCACACAAGTCACTAGAGAGCATTGGATGTAGCTTACCTGCTTCTACCATAGGTTGTATACCTGGTGTCTCCCCTAGGTTGGATGATGAGGCATCAGGTTGCTCCATCCTCTTAGGGTCCTTGGGAATGACCCCCATCACCTCAATGCTACTGTCGCTTTCTTCAATCACTGTTGACTCCTCCTCTGAAGTGGTTGAAGAGTCACTACTAGAAAACTCGTCCCAGAGGTTTCTAGATCCATGTCATGTTGCCGACCTGTCTTCATGTCTTGGCTTTCCTTTGGAATCCTTCATCTGGATTATGCCAGTGTCCATAAGCCAAGGCCTCCCTATAATGATAGGATTGCCCTCCCCTTTGTGTGACATGACAAAGATGTCCACATCTACCTTGGTGTTGAACACCTTTATCCTAACTACATTTATAACACCAACACATTAAACTTTTACATTATTTGCCATTTTGTCTCGGCATGGTGCTCGCCTACTTACCTCTAAGCCCAAACAATGCATCATTTTTTCACGCATATTTGTGTGCCACCATCGATGTAGATATCGGAGATGTGTTGCCCTTTGATGTGAGCATCCATCACTGGTAGTATGTCATCTAGATTCCTCCTAGAGATATTTCAAACTATCTTTGGATTTGGTCATCTCGTGCTAACCATCTTTGTCCATTATCTCCTCACCCTAGGTGCTAGGTGGAGTAACTGGGGCCATGTGATTTTTGGGTCCTACACAGAAACATCTTGAACCAAATCATATGTTTAGAACATTCACCCAAAGATAAATCTACAGTGTCAATTTTACATCGTGACTTGGACGTATTTTTGCTAGATTCCCCTTTAGGTTTTATCTTTTCTTCCTTTTGGGAAGATTCACCATGCCTAGCGTGCTTTACCCCCATGGCATCTACTCCTTTAAACTTGGTCTTACCTTTTGGCACTCCCTTGATATCCTCCTTGACTTTCTCCTTTCCCTTACCTTCAAGACTGATGACAATTACTGCCTGATTGCCAACTGGTGGTGGGGGTAAGGGTGGAATGAGAAATTGTGGTGGTGGATGTGGTTGAATGGGTGGTTATAGGATTTTCACAGTTGGTGCTTGTTGTGGTGCCCTCGGTGGTGGTCGTCTTGCTCTTCGTGGTAAAACCTGGTTTTGTCTTTCTCCTCTATTGAAATTTTGCCTCCTTGGGTGTGGGGGCAGTAATACATGCAATGCACTGCAATCAACATGTCATCAACATACAACATTAGGATGATGAACTTCCCATCTCCCAAATTCTTCGTGTAGATGCAATGATCTGAGTTGCACCTTCTGAATCCATGATCAAGCATCCATTGATCGAACTTCAAGTACCATTGTCTTGATGCTTGCTTTAACTTCTTTAATCTGCAAACATTTTCTCCTTAACTTTTACTTCATATCCCTTTGGTTGAAGCATGCAGATTTCCTCCTCTAAGTCACCGTGAGGGAATGCCGTATTTACATCCATTTGCTCAAGATTTAGATCTTGAGCAGCCATAAGGTTTAAGATAAACCTAATTGAGTTTAATTTTACAACATGAGAAAATATTTAATTGAAGTCAATACCTTTCTTTTAAGAAAACCCTTTTACCACAAGCCTAGACTTGTACCTTTTCTTCCCACCCTCTTCTTCCTTCAGCTTATACACCCATTTGTTTTGAAGTGCCCACTTACCTTTAGGCAACTCAACCAACTCCCATGTTTGGTTGAGATTATGTAATGAGTCCATCTCAGCTTGCATACGCTTTATCCATTCTTATTTGGATTCGTGTTGCATAGCTTCCTCGTATGATTCCGGCTCTCCAAAATCTGAGATCAAGAGATGGTTGAAGGAAGAAATAAACCTTTCTGGAGGTCTACTTGCTCTTGTAGATCTTTGGGGAATAGGTTGAGGTTCCTCATTTCGTTGACGTTGTACATTGTCACCATTTGCACTCTTTGAGTCTTCATCGTCTTCAAGCTCCATGTACTCATCACCTGTTTCTTTTGTTTGTTTTCTTTCCAAGTAATCCTTGTACATATTTTGTTCGTTAGAAATTACATCCCTACTCCTAAAGATTTTAGCACCTTCAGGATTCCATGGGTGATACCCAAAATCACCTTCTCCCTAGCCAATGAAGAAATAATTTTTGGACTTTGCATCTAGCTTTGATCTTAGGCTTCTATCTATGTGGATGAAAGCCTCACACCCAAACACTTTGAGAAATGAATAATTCACCGATTTACCTGTCCATGCCTCCTCTAGAACTCCCCCATCCAATGCCGTTGAGGGTGACCTGATGATCAAATACACAGATGTACTTACTGCTTCTGCCCAAAGCTCAAACGGTAAGCCTGCATGCAGTCGCATGCTTTGTGCTCGCTCCATGATTGTCTGTTTATCCTTTCTCAAATCCCATTTTGTTGAGCTGTCCTTGAAGTTGTCTTTTGCCTTCAAATGCCATTGCTAGCACAAAAGCTTTCAAAAGATTGGCTGCAATATTTGCCTCCATTGTCGAATCTGAGGCATTTAACCTTAGTACCTATTTCATTCTCCACAAAGGCTTTCCACCTTTGAAATATGAAAAACACATTGGATTTATTCTTCATTACATAAACCCATGTTTTCCTTGTCGCATCGTCTATGAATTTTACATAGTACAATGAGCCACCAAGTGATGGTGTACTTGTAGGACCCCAAACATCAGAATGAACCAACTCAAGTTTTTTATTTTTTCTTTACTTTCCTGATTTTTGAGATGTTACTCTCTTTTGCTTACCATAAACACAATCTTCAGAGAACTCTAAGTCCACTTCTTTCAAACCTGGTAGAAGCTTCTTTGTTTAAAGGATTTGCATTCCTTTGGAACTCATATGCCCAAGCCGATAGTGCCCCACCACACTATCGACTTCCGTAGTTATTACACAAGTTGTAGATTGTGTGCTAGCAATACACAAGTAAAGTGTACCGACCTTTTCTCCCTTGGCAACCACCAAACATCCCTTTGCGATCTTTCACCGTTTGTTTCCAAATGCAATGTTGTGACCTTCATCGTCCAATTGTCCTGTAGAGATCTTTTTTTTGCGAAGAGAAGGAACATGCTTAACATCTTTAAGCTTCCATTCATTTCTGTTAGTAGTCTTGACACAAACTATACCTTTGCCAACAATTTCAAAATCTTCATTATCTCCCAAGTATACATACCCAAAATTACCTTTGGTGTAATCTTGGAAATGTTGCTTGTGTGGTGTCGCATGGAATGAAGCCTCGGAATCTACTATCCAAGAATTAGAAACATTCTCTAATGAGAGAATTAGAGCATCTTGCTCTACTTTACCTACCACATTGGCCATGTTGGATTTATATCTTGAGAATCCACCTCCTTCTTCTTCTTGGATCAACAATCCTTCTTGACGTGGGCCACAATTCCAACTTTCAAGAACTGGCTTTGTGCGTGACTTGATCTGCCTTGAGCGATCATGAACCTTTTTGTTTTTGAACCTCTTCTTATGCCTTCCTCTTATCCACTAACAATGCAGCACTTGATGATTCTTCTGTGCTTCTCCTTTGCATTTCCTTGCTTAGCAGAACACCCACAACATCATCAAACTTAAGAGTATTTGTGCCAAAGATAGAATTACTTACATCCATCACAAAGCTATCCCAACTCTCGGGTAGAGATGATAGTATAAGGAGAGCTTGAACTTTGTCATTGAAATTGATTTTCATTGATCGAAGTTGACTTATGTTGGTGTTAAACTCATGTAGGTGTTTTGCAATTGAACCATTCTCTACTATCTTTAGATTGAACAAGCGCTTCATGGATGCCGATGGTTTGTCATAGAGTCTATCAAGTGACTTTATCATCTACTCCGTGGTCTTCATCTCCAAAACATTGAAGGCTACCGTTGATACCAAGATTAACCGGATTGTTCCCAGTGCCTTTCAATCAAGGACAATCCATGCTTCATTTGCCATTGTTGCGGGCTTCTTTGCAAGACCCCATAGTGGCAAATAAAGGTCCTTTTGATAGAGATAGTTTTCAATCTGCATCTTCCAATGTTGGTAGTTCTTGCCATTGAACTTCTCGATCTTGAGCTTCCCTTCCTCCGCCATTACTCCCACTCAATTCAGGGAATCCTTTTCTTGAGATAATTTAGCTACGAGAAAACCTTGCTTTGATACCAGTTGTATAGGAAATATGATGTAGGTAAGTAGATAATTGAGTAGATTACTTAATGGAGAGAGATAATTTTCACACACTAGAGATTATAGAGTAGAGAGAGAGAGAGAGAGAGAGAGAGAGAGAGAGAGAGAGAGAGAGAGAGAGAGAGTGAGAGTATACACAATATACGTGGTTCACCCAATGTGGGCTATGTCCATGGGAAAGCAGTCACTCAATGGCTTTAGTACTTCAAAACAAGAAGTAGATTACAAAGGGATTTTACCCTTTTGGAGCTCCCACCTTGCTTCACTCTCACCACCTCACATCAACTTCACAATGTACCACAATGCTTCACAATCCATTTTTGTGTGTAGAAGAGGCCTCCTTTTATAGGCCAAAAGGGCTGCCCTCTCTCATGAGAGGCAGCCATGTGTAGCCGCCCTTGTGTAGACAAGTCCAAATCGAACAATCCCTCCATAATGCATAAGATTCTCTTCGCTTTCTCTATTGACTTTTACTCTTCACATGTAGTGATCGTCAAGTAGTAACCGTCACGTAGAATTAGCATCCAGTGAAAATTTTCCCCCTTTTCATAGGGTTTGTTCGTACCTCTCCTTATTTTCGAGATCCAAACGTGTCAAAACCATAGCTATGTACAAAATATATACATAGTTTTTTTTGTGTGATTTTCATGCATCAAGTGCATATCAAAAGAGAGGTGGAGTAAAATTTGAAAATAGCCCTCATTGTTAAAAGAGTTTGGAGCTTTTTGCCATGGCTAGCTTGGGTATATCTTGCAATGAACGTGCTCCAAATGACGATATCGTTGAGCGGATGCCCATCTGATTTTTTTTTGTGCTTTTGTGAGGGCATAACATCTGGCATACATATCCAATCAAAGCACTACCAAACATGACATCATTAGGCAACAAACTTTACCTTTCATAAGGCATCACATTTGGCATATATATCGAGCAAAGCATTGCCAAGTGCAACAAGTGACACCAACACCCTTTGACTAGCAACCTCAATGCGAATTATCTCACTCATTTAAAGGCCTCGTATAAGGTCACACACCTTCAAGGTGCAAGCATATGTGATTGTAGTTGGACAAAGGCCTTCCCTCTAAATATGGCAAAAACATTCCCACCACAATTGGAATACATATGAACTAAGGCATTGCCAAACATGACATCATTAGGCAACAACCACTGATTAGCAATCTCATCAAATATTCTCTCACCCATGTCAACACAACATGCAAACACCATTGTATGTGGTCAAAGCAACCCAGAGCTTCCTTGCCATGACCATATTGGGTCTATCCAAAAATTAACAAGCTCAACGAGATGAAATCCTACACCATGTAATTTTGCATTAAACAAAAACACTTTTGAGCTTCCTTGACCAGCCCTTGATGGGCATATCCTGCTATAAGAGAATTGTAAGAGATTTCGTCTGGCAAAGAAACCTCATTTCACATCTGGTTGAAATTTCTCGGAGCTCCCTTCCATAGATAAGTCTCTCATATCCTGCAATCAACACACTGTTCTAGAACGTGACATTTCACATAGAAAGCTCATCGACAAATTTTTGTGCTTTTATATGGGCACCACATTGGGCATACATATTGACCAAAGCATTTCCAAGCGCAACATGTTTCACCAAAAACCCCTCTTACTAGCAATCTCATTGTGAATTCTCTCACTCGTTTGAAGGACTTGTATAAGGCCACACACCTTCAAACTTTAAGCATAGGTGAATGTAGTTAGAGAAATGCCTTTCCTTCACACCTGGTACAAAAAACTCAGAGCTTCCTTGCCATGGACAGCATGGGCATATCTTGCAATGAACGTGCTCCAAGAGACAACATTGTGGAGAGGACTGAGGATGCCCATTTGAATTTTTTGTGCTTTTATGAGGGCATAAATTTTGGCATACATGCCAATCAAAGAATTTTGAAATATGACATCGTTAGGCAACAGCCTTGCCTTTCATAAGGGCACCACATTTGGCATAGATATTGACCAAAGCATTGCCAAGTGCAACATGCTGGCAAGGATTCCCATCTAAACTTTTTGTGATTTTGTGAGGGCATAACATTTAGCATACATGTCAATCAAGGCATTTCCAAACATGACATCATTAGGCAACAACCCCTGACTACTAATGACTACCAATCTTATCAAGAATTCTCTCACGCATGCTAGCACAAAGTGCACAAGAGATGACATGCTAGAGAGTATATATAGCAAGAGCTTAAACTTCTTGTGACAACACCACATTTGGCACACATATTGATCAAAGAACCACCAAGTTTTCTCCAATAGCCCTTGTTAGCAAGCATAGGCGAATGTGGACACTAGCATGTTCGACATATCCTGCAATCATGTTCCAATAAGTGATGATATTCCATAAAGAATTACCATTAAGAACATTGTGTGTCTTAGTGAGAGCACCACATTTGGCATACATATCGACCAGATCCCGACCAAGCACTACATCTTTATCAAATACAGGGTCTAGCAATCTCATCATGAATTCAATCTTATCATGAATTTTCTTAAGAACATTGTGTATTTTTGTGAGGGAACCACATTTGGCATACATATTGATGAAAGGATGACCAAGCATGACATATTTCTCAAATAGACCCTGACTAGCTATCTCATCATGAATTTAATCTTAGGGCAATCTTATCACTCAAGAACATTGTGCATTTTAGTGAGGGCACCACATTTGGCATACATATCGACCAAAGCAGGACCAATCAGGACATCTTTCTCCAATAGACCTTGACTAGTGATCTCATCATGAATTCAATCTTATCATAAATTTTCTCACCCATGTGAGGGATGCAAGCCTTCAAGGTGAATGAATAAGTGATTGTGTTAGGAGAGAGGCCGTCTCTTCAAATTTGACTACAACAACAAAGAGCTCATTTTCCACAACCATGGATTTTTTCTGCTATGAGGACAAAAGACTGGTTAGGCCAATTCAAAAATAATGAAACTAAGAGAGAGAGAGAGAGAGAGAGAGAGAGAGAGAGAGAGAGAGAGAGAGAGAGAGAGAGAGAGAGAGAGAGAGAGAGAGAGAGAGAGAGAGAGAGAGAGAGAGAGAGAGAGAGAGAGAGAGAGAGAGAGATTGCCAAAATGTGTGGAGAAGGTTTGGCAAGCCGCACGATGTTGGGGACGTTGAAGCAGATTGCACGTGAGAGAGAGGTGATGGAGATTCGTTGTGTAAAAGAAAGTTGTGGAGATTCCCTTTATAAATCTACTGTGTGCATGTTGTAAACTAGCAACACTACTGCATTCTCATTTTGTTGTTAAAAAGTCTCAGCTATGTGGATGAACTTCTTGCAAGAATTTTGAATCTGCGTATATGCTATTGAAGTAAAGAACCTTCATTCAGGCCCATCAAAAGCTTGCTAATTGAAGTCTCAACAAGATAATGAATCATTTACCTACCTATTCATCATGTATTGCAAGGCTTGCTCACTAAATACAACAAGGTTTGATTGTCCACAAAGAACGTAAACTTGTTAGCCAGATATGTTACCATATACATGTGGTAGTGATGTGTGTGAACACACTAGGACCGTCAGGGCATTTTTTCCCTCTTTAGGAGGTTTTTTCCCTCGAGCATTGTATATACGCTCATCACTCTAGGGCTATCCATCTTTACATTGCATACTAAGTAAAAAACTCTCTATTGTGTGCCTTGAGCTTCCTTCACCTTCTCCAAGCTGTGTGTGTTTCTCTACAACCCTAATTCCAACAATTGGTATCAAAGCAGGTTGCGTCCTCCTGGGCTTAGTCGCCAGCTACTCCAGCACACGCCTGCTCACTTTCTCCGATTTCAGTGAGCTTTGGCAAGCGTTCGCAGGTCGATAAAAATTTCGGATGAGCTTGTAGAGCACAGTCTGCTCAGATTTTTGATTTGGGCTCATTTCGGCCTCCGTTTCCACTACAGGCAGTATTGCACATGCTATTTCATCATTTTGTGCAGAATTTTTGTCAGTGCCGTTTTCTGCATAATAGGTGCCTCATAGTCTTCTACGGTTTGTGCTATATAGCACGTGTTGTTTCCGCTCCATTTCTCCTATTTTCGGGAAGTTTTCACATCACGTGCAACATTTACCATGGCTGACAACAACACAGATGTGTTCAAGATGTTTGCTGCTGAGGACAGGTTGGATGGGGACAACTACCCTATGTGGGCTTATATGATGCAACATGTTCTTGTGTCAAAGGGCATCTAGAACATTGTGAAGGGCATTGATGTACGTCCTGGTTATGAGGATGTAGGCGATGTTGAAGATGTTGCAGGTCTTGCTGCTATTAGAGTTGTTTTGCCTATGACAGAACAAGCTCGTTGGGATGTAAAGGATGCGCAGGATCATGCATTGATTGCGTGGTCTATGAAGCGCACCATTGTTCCTCACATTCGTTCATCACAATCTACAAAACAGGCTTGGGATATTCTAGCAGGTCTTTATGCAAGCCGCAATTAGGCTAAAATTGCTTTGCTGCGTAAAGAGCTGGAGTCGAAGATTATGCATGAGGAAGATGATATGGACACTTTGCTTGCTGGTGTCAAGGATATCAATGAGCAACTTATTTCTGCAGGTGAAGTCATTTCAGATAGTTCCCTTGTGCAGACTGTTCTTGATGCCTTACCAGATTCCTACCAGAATTTTGATAGTATTTGGAGACTGATGACCCAAGGAAATCCTGAAGTTGTCAAGTTTGATGCATTATGCACATTGCTGTTGCAAGAGTCACTTTCCAGAAAAAACAGAACTAGGCAGCGTGAAGTTGAACAGGCTTTTATTGCTTCTCAAAGAAAGGGTGGTAATAGCAATGCGGCCATTTCTTATGGTTCTACTGCAAGTGGCAAAACTTCTATTCCTAATGCTTCTAAGGGCAAAAAGAAGATGCATTGTCATTATTATAAAGCTAATGATCACTTGATCAAGTCATGTCCTAAGTTGAAGGCCAAAGAGGCTAAGAAGAAAGAAGGTGGTTCCACTGCAAATGCTAGTTCCACTACAAATGTAGCCATTGTTGAGTCTTCTATGAAAGGAGACTATGTTGCTGATGTTGATGTAGAATGGGCTTTTAGCGCAGAGTGCACTTACAATCCTACTGTCCATGATGCATGCTTGTCAGTTGTGCTGTAGATTCACATGTGTGGTATTTTGACAGTGGTGCTAGAAAGCATATTACCTCAGATCGTGAATTGTTTACCTTTCTCGAGTCTGTCCCTCATGGGAATTCAGTCACTTGTGCCAACAATTTCTCTTATCTAGTTCAAGGAGTTGGAAAGATTGTGCTTACTACTGCAAATGGTAGTTCCTTCACACTTGTTGATACACTTTATGTACCCGGGATCAAGAAGAATCTCTTGTCTGTATCCGCACTTGCTAGACTTGGACTTGTAGTCAAATTTGTGGATGACAGATGTACAGTTCATGATCTCAGTTTTGATGATGAAATTGTTGCATCTGGACTTTTGTGCCCTGGGCTGTATAAGATCACTTTGTATGACAAGTGTGGACAAAATTTTGCAAATGCTGTTGCAGATTCAAGGGCTATTTCAGATGCAAAACTTTGGCATGCACGTTTTGGTCATCTGAATTTCGCCAGTTTGCTGTGTTTGCAGAAATCTAATATGGTTTCTTCTTTGCTGCCTCTTGAAGCACCTGTCAAACATGTTTGTGAAGGCTGTATTTTGGGTAAGATGCAGCATTCTAAGTTTCCAAAGGATGGTTCAATTCGGGCAACATGCAAGTTGTAGCTTATGCATAGTGATGTTTGTGGGTCCATGCAAACTCCATCCTTGGGCAATTATGTTTACTTCGTGACTTTCATTGATGATTACTCCAGGCATGCATGGGTATTTCCGCTTAAAGTGAAGTCCAAAGTTTTTATGTGCTTCAAACAATTTCTGGCTATGGATGAAAATGTCTCGAAATGTACTATGGTGGGCACCCTCCATTCCGATCGAGGGGAGTATATGTCTCATGAATTTAATGCATTTCTAGCTAGTCGTGGGATAAAACACCAATGTACAGTGCCTTATACACCTCAGCAAAATGGTGTGGCTAAGAGGAAAAATAGGTCACTGACGAGAATGGCATGATGTATGGTCAAAAGTCAAGGTTTGCCACATTGTTTTTGGCTTGAGGCCATCATGTGTGCCACTTATGTACTTAACAGGTGTCCTACAAAAGCTTTATAGTCTATTACTCCATATGAAGCATGGCATGATAGAAAGTGTTCTATTGAGCACATGCATGTTTTTGGAAGTTTGGCATATGCTTTGGTGCCGCAAACACAACACAAAAAATTGGATGATAAGGCTGTCAAATGCAGTTTTGTTGGTTATAGTGTTGAAAGCAAAGGTTACAGGGTATATCATCTGCAAACAAAGTGTATTTTGGCTTCACGGGATGTAGTGTTTGTTGAAGATTTTGTTCAACCCTTGCTGTCATGTACTAGAGACAATAATGTAAGCTCACAGGAAATTTATGACCTTTTGTTGCCTCTTTTCAGTGGTGGAAATACGAATGTAATTTCCAATGAGGCAAATGTACAGCCTATGGGGGTTTCTGAAAATGTTACAGATCAGCCAATTACTGATGTAAATGTACATGATGTACTTGATGAGGAAAGGGCTGAAAATGAGCAGGCTAGAGGTATGCCAAAATGGTTAGTGCACACTTTGTACCTTTGTATACTCGTACTTGTTCAGGCTCTCGCCATGCATCTTATGCATTAGATTGTTATGCTTTGGCTATGTCTAGCTTACATGATGTTGAGGAGCCTCTGTCTTTTGATGAAGCACAAAATTCAAACAATTGGATGGCTGCCATGCAATCAGAATATGATGCACTTATAGAAAATGCCACATGGACTTTATGTGATTTGCCTCGTAGCAAAAAGGCCATTGGTACGAAGTGGGTTTACAAGTTGAAACACAAGCCCGATGGTGAGATCGATCGCCATAATGCTTGACTTGTTGCAAAGGGTTATGCACAGCAAAAAGGCATAGATTATGAAGAGACTTTTGCTCCCACTTGTTGTATGACTACTGTGAATTTTCTATGTGCATTGGTAGCTCATTTTGGTTGGGATGTACATCAATCAGACATTGTTACTGCTTTCTTGAACGGTGACATATTTGAGGAAGTTTATGTAACGCAGCCTCGCGGTTTTGTCATAAAAGGACAAGAGGACAAAGTGTTCAGATGTAAGAAGGCTTTGTATGAGTTGAAGCAATCTCCTCGTGCTTGGTATGAGAAAGATGACATTCATTTGGTTAAACGAGGATTTTGTAACAGTCCAACAGAAAGCACATTGTATGTAAAGCGTGAGGGTGATGTACTTCTCATTGTGGTTCTTTATGTCGATGATTTGTTGATCACTGGACCAAATGAGAGACATATTGCTGAATTTAAGGCTGATTTGAATGCTACTTTCAAAATGAAAGATTTGGGCTTGGTGCATCATTACTTGGGTGTACAATTTAAGCAGTGTGATGGTGGTATCGCCTTGTGTCAGAAAATTTACATAGAGACATTGCTATGTAAGTTTGGACTTGAGGATTGAAAACCTATTGCCACTCCCATGGAAACAGGTTTGAAGTTGAGTCTACATGATGCTGGCGATCCTGCTAATGTCACTCTTTACAAAATTGCTATTGGCTGCCTCATTTATGTATGCAACAAGAGGCCAGATATTCAGTTTGCGGTCTCACAGGTCATCAGATTTATGCATAACCCAGGGTCTAAGCATTGGCTGGCTGTCAAGAGGATTTTCGCTACCTTAGTGGCACTTTACATCTTGGCTTGTTTTATCCCAAGGGGGGATCATTGCTGTCAGACTTACATGCTTTTTCAGACTCAGATTGGGCTGGTTGTTTTGACACGCGAGTGTACACAGGTGGTTTTTGTTTCATGCTTGGCAGTTCATGTATATCATGGTTGAGCAAGAAGAAACCTGCTGTGGCCACTTCGAGTTGTGAGGCTGAGTACAGGGCAGTCTTCAAAACTACAGTTGAGTGTGTATGGCTCAGACGCCTTATGGCTGATTTGGGTGTTGGACAGGACACTACCAACACTATCTACACTGATAGTCAGAGCGCATTGGCAGTTGCAAGGAACCTAGTTTTTCATGCTCGCACAAAGCACATTGAGGTGCATTGCCACTATGTTAAGGAGAGGCTCTCAGCAGGAAAGATCATCTTGGCTCATGTGCTAACACATGACAACCTTGCAGATCTTTTCACAAAGGCATTGTCTCGCGAGAAGCTTGAAGCTTTTCGCAAAGCTTTGGGCTTACTCCCCTTTGTGGACTGATCATGTCCTCAGGGCATGGCACTTTCCTTTACTCATGTTCCATCTCTCGTTCACCGCATCACTCTAGGGCGGATTTGTTACCATATACATGTCGTAGTGATGTGTGTGAACACACTAGGACCGCCGGGGCATTTTTTCCCTCTTTAGGAGGTTTTTACCCCGAGCATTGTATAAACGCCCATCACCCTAGGGCTATCCATCTTTCCATTGCATACTAAGTAACACACTTTCTATTGTGTGCCTTGAGCTTCCTTCGTCTTCTCCAAGCTGTGTGCGTTTCTCTGCAACCCTAATTCCAACAAGATAGTAATGCTATGCAACTATTTTGTTCTCACATAGTAAGTTGAAAAGTCCATGTTTGCCTCTCCTAATCAATGATCCCATCGCTTTTGAAACTATCGAAAACTCTTGTCCTTGGTTGACCCCTTTCTCACACCATGTTGTTGTGGCATCTACAATGAGTCATCACTTGACTCGTCTTTTTTTGTGCGGGCATTACATAGTGCACATAGCATTTTCAAGTATAAACACATAAAGCTACATGTTCAAATTAATAACAACAGATGCTTTCCCCCTCCCCAGACCACTTCACATGATGAGTTCTTGTCCAAGATTAGAAGAGAAAGAGCGAGACTCTTGACTCCAAGCTTGCCACCGTCGTGAGTGGCACCAAATCGCATCGCCCCTGCCTTCTGAGCATGCGCTGCCCTTTGCTGCTCTGCCTGCCATGGGTTTCCCCCTTCACACACAATGTGTATTTTTCATTAAAATGTGTGGACGGCTAGCCTATCTCTTGGGCGACCTTTAGATTGTGGATTATCCTTATGAGGGCACCACATTTGACATACATATCGGCCAAGGCAATGCCTTGCATGACACCACTTTCTAACATCCCCTGACTAGTAATATCACCGTGAATTTTGTTGCCACCTTGTGTGTCGAATGCCACCACAACCTTCGAGATGTAATTATAAGGATTGCATTTGGTGAAAGACATTTCCTTGCATTTGGTTAAAATAGTTGGCACTTCTAAGCTGCAGCCCTTTTTGGCACATTTGACATACATTCAGCATTAAACTTGGCGTGTTACCAGGCCCTAAACACTTTTCATTAATCATGTAAGCTTCAAACAAACTTGATGTGCATTTTTTTGGCATCTTTCTTAGCATGGGAGCGGAGCTGCATGAAATCCACCCCCTCTGAACCTGCACAGCCTCCGGTCTGTGCCAACTGCACTTATGAAGCATCATCAAGAGCATCATCAGACTCATCGTCTGACGCATACATAACACTATCTTCAGGATATTGATTTGTGTTGAAATCTCCAATATTAATCTCAACGTCTCGTTGCTTAAACAACTTAACTCTTTTCCCTGCAATAGGCACCTTGAGCTTAGTGCCATCAAGCTCGCATCACTTGTAGGTCACATTATCATAAACATGAAGTACTACATATGGTCCAAACCATCGTTTAACCATCTTCTGCAAGGTAGTGTACTGGTTCTCCAGGCTACTGTCATATACAAGGACCCAATCCCCATCTTTAATAGCATGAGGTCCTAGTCTGTGCTTGCTATCAAATGCTGCTTTATTTTTCAATCTTGATTCCTTAAGCATTACTTTAGCCTGTTCAATATCTTCCTGACGCATTTCAAGTTGGCAAATGTGCAATGCAAGCAAATCTTCTGTAGCCATACCTTCTTCCCATGGCATTACGGTCCAAGGAATGACCGCTTCCTCTATAGGCATAATGGGTTTTTGCCCGTACATTAGTTCAAATGGCATAAAACCTGTAACAGAACTATGTGTAGTTCAATCAGCCCATAAAAGAAAATGGTAGAAGTTTAGGCCAATCACCAATATGTCTGTGGCATGCCTTTGCTAAAGCTTTAACAATAGGCGGATGCCCTCTTTCACTTTTACCATTACCCTCTGAATTGTATGCTATAGTAAGAGCTAATTTAATGCCCAAGTGAGCAAAGAAATCCGGAGCTTCATTTGCATCCAGCTCTCCTCTATCCAATAGTAATTCTACCAACACCTCCATACCTAGAAATAACATCCTCAAGCAAGAACTTACATACAGAACTGGTAGCTTTAGTACACAAAGCTCTGCCTTCCACCTGATTAGTAAGATCCTCTCTGGCAAGAACAATATACCGCATCTGCCAAACACCTACTGGCATGGTAATCAGGTCCACCACCCACTTATAGTGTATAGCTAGTGGGTGGATAGGTGGGATGAAATCCATCTTGATGTCGCACATTAAAGTATTGTTGGCATATTAAGCATGTCTCCACAAACTGAGCCACAACTTTATACATACCTTTCCACCAGTAATGATCCTTAATCTTGACAAAAGTTGCCCAGACCCCTCTGTGTCCAACCCATAAACTTTCATGAAATTCTTTGATAACTTGCGGTTGAGCTGCTTTATCACAAACAACCCATTGCGGCACCCCTCTAGAGCGTTTTGGTTGCCTCCATAAATGCCCATCCTTCAGAAAATATCCATAAGACTTCTTTCTGATATTTTGATATACTAAAATTCTATCCGCTGATGTCCACTCTAGCCACATGTCCAGAGCTGCCCTATCCGTCTTATAAATGCTAGACCTTCTAAATTCAAACTTTAGTATCTTCCACACCGAGGCTCTATTTGACGAGCCGTTTGGATCGGCTTCTAGAGCACCTTGAACTCCACATCTCAGGGCATAGACATAGCATCTCGGGCATCTTTATTTTCTATCCCATCTAGAACATTCTTGCTCATTTTTGGACTAAAAAGCCACAGTAAGCATACATTCCCACTACCCTTTGAATATCAAGGAACTTGATACCTGCTCTAGCCTTCTACACTGCACCTACCTATAGACTTCACTTGGCATAGACCACTTTCTAGCTTGAACCAACTTTGGCTGCACCATCATTGCCCAACCCCCTTATTGAACATTTATGTTCAACCAAAAGAATATTTACAAAACTTTAAAACTGGCACACCAAACTGACAACTAAAAGCACTCGCAAAAGCACAACCCTATGTATAGGCTACTTACAAAAGCTTCATTTCCTCTCGCACACTGCATACTTGAGGTGGGTTTCCCACCCCCCATGACTATAATTTGATGCACCTCAGGCACTAGACTTCTCTCAAAATACAACTTGAGCCGCACACCATTCACCCTATGCTTAAGAAGCTTCCCATTTGCTCTTACCAGCTGATAGGTCCCATTTGAAAAGGCCTTCTAGACTTTGTATGGACCTGTCCACTTCTTCTTAGACTTGAAATTCTCATACTTCATCAACCAAATCCATTTTTGCATCTCCCTATCTAGCAAACTCGGCTTAGCCTTCCCCATTTGTTCCTCATGTTGCTTCATATCATAATCCTCTCCTACCTTCCCATCTAGCTGCAAAACATGCATACCCACTTCTTCAGCCTCATCCATAGATCATGGAATGAGACTCTCTTGAAGCCCTCCATAGCATGGTTCTTCATCAACCATATGCGAACCACCTAGTAGAAAAGACTTAGTAGCATGACCCACACCAAGAAAACCTTGCGGTCCATGTAAAGATATCTCCAAAGCAACCTCAATAGCATCCTCATCCATAGCACAACACCATGCCCCAATGCTTGGTCATTTGTATCCACCAACTGCATGGCTAAGCATAAACTGGTATTTGAAGCCTCTCCCACCGGTTCGAGGAGTGGCTCCATACTCTGCTCTTTAGCTTCAAGAACCTGTTCAATCTCCAACCATGTTCATCATAGACTGGGTCAAGCCGATCATATCCCAGTTTTGGAAGTGCCACTTCACTTTCAAAATCTACCTCCATTTTCCCTTCTAACACCCTCTCTACAATCACATTATCAAACAAGAAAGACAAGAATTCACCCCAATCTTCATCTTCGACAAGGTCAGCAATGCTCTCCTCATCTCCACAAAAATCCTCTATGGTGACTCCAAATAGATCTGTATTAATGTCTAAAAAATCCTCCTTGCTTTCCTATTCGTCTCTGCTAGTGTAGCCTTCATCATAGACCAACTTTGTCTCATACTCATAGTTTGTCATGTCATCTTCATCTTTAGCTTCCATAGGACAATAATTTCTCTCCTTGGTCTTCAAATCTAGAACAATCTTCCTCCCCTTCTCTCTGTCAGGCAAAGTGAATACTTTGCTCTCCCAATCTTGCTTAGCAGCTATTGCCAAAAGCCATGGCCTACCCAAAATAATTGGATGCGCATTATCACCTAGCTTCGTCACAAAAAAATCTATCAGGCACTCTATGCCCATCACCTTGACCATCACATCCTGAGCCACCCCCGGACACCTGGCTTTAGTATGGGTGGCCATCCACATTCCCACATCTGGCTTGGTTACTGCCTTAACACCCGTTTCTTTCATGTTCGCTTCCATCATGACACAAACTTGTTCTCGACCGTCTATATAGGCCTGTACCTGCATCCTTTTCTCTACGATTGCATCTACCAGTGGAAGAACATCAGTCGGGATATTACCCTCAAGGCCATGTTTTGCACCGCGTGCACGTTCCCCTTTGCTCTTGGAAACTTGATGCTAACACTAATAATAGACCACTACCTCCTCAAATTTGGAATTTTGGCGTCTCCTCCCTTTTGCTAGTTTTAGGATGCTCTCTACCCTCGTACACTTTCTACTTACCTTTGCAAGCTGTGGTTTCATGCTCTATCTCTGTCTCTCTCTCAGCTCTTGCCCTCTTGTTGGCCAAAATATTAACATCCTGCTTATCCACCCCAATGATATTCACCCTTGGGACTTCAACTCAATTTGGTGGAGCTATCTACACAAGATTCTCCACTGCTTGCTCTCTTGGAACATTAAAACTGCCCTTGACCTTGCCCTCTACCAAAAAGCGGGTAAATGCCTCCTCTCTCTCGTGGTAGCTGAGGACAATTAGGTGCATAGTGCCCCTCTTCTCCACAATCGTAGCACCTACTTGGCAGTGGCCTTGCCCTACCCCTTGCTCCTCTTGGTTGCCCTCTATCCATCACACTAAGCTGTAGATCTTGCATCTGTTTAGACAAATCTTGCACTGTATGTACCCAATTTTGTGGCACAATGGCTACTCCTCAATTTCCATGATTTTCCTAGTTCATAGCCTCCCTTGGACTCAGTGGGGTTGAAGGGGGGCCATCATCTCGTAGTCTGACACACCGTGCTCTATCTTCTTCTCTTTCTCCTCTTTGATCGTGTGATTGCTAGAGCACCATTGTAGTTTTTTGGGCTTTCAAAATCGACCTTATCTCTCACCTTAGGATGCAAACATGCCATGAATTTATCCATCTTAAAGTAATCACCATTAGCCAATTGCATGGCTACTGCTAATTCTGCCCAACAATCTTCAAAATGACCCAAAAATAGATTGAACTCTTCGCTTACATCTTGTTTAAGTGCCTTCAGCTTTGCATCCATCTTGAATGGGGACGCCTCCTTGCAAAAGTCGTGAAGAAACATTGCTTGTAGAGTCAATCGTGCTTGCCTCAGCTCATCTTCTAGAGCTTGTAGAGTCGACCATGCTTGCCTCAACTCATCTTCTAGATCTTCATACCAATCTTTAGCTCTTCCGTGCATCACGAAAGGAAATGTCTGCATCTTGCTATCCTCGTTTGGCATACACAATGATAGCATATACAACTCAAAATCCGTTATCCACTCCTCATGGCTCTCCTCACCTGTGAAAATCGGTCCATAACTTCTAGCCACCATGACTTCCAACACAAAAAACCGCTTCTTTTTTATCACAACTAGGAAAAATCAGCATGATCCTCTGTGGGGGCACCAGAAGATGGAGAGGGGGAATGTAGGAACCAACCCAGCGGCACAACAACAAATGCCTCTCTATAGCTCAAGGTATCCACAACACCCCTATCCTCTCCAAAAATACCTTTAAAAACACACTTGTCACTAGCAGACCACTGCGTGCTCTTTTATCAATGCTTACATACTCCACAACTCTACTACATAACGCACACCTACTACAATGGTTTGTCTCTACCCTTACACACACACAACTGCTCAATCTAGCTCTCTCACATACAACACCGATGGTCCAGGCGAGGCACACACATCCACATTGCCGGAAGGGGCTGGGGAAGCACATGACCAGGAGAAAGAGAAGGAGGGAAGGGGAAACAACAACAAAATAGGGCAACAATGGCTTGATTATGCTTCAAAAGTCATAGAGCTTGCAATGCCAACACCATGGCCATTTTCAAGCAAAATTAAAAAGGGATTGGACAGGCATACTCTTTTGTGAGAGAGCTCCACTTTGTAGGCTTCAAATGACACAAAAAAGCCCCTATTTCATTAAAAAAATTGGCTTTTATAGTGGGGCGTCTTCAACTTTGGAAGTTGCTTTCTAATTGGCCCACTTGGCACCTTGATTTGGAAACTTAGGGAGGGGGGAGCCGCTTCATTTTCATCTTCTCTCTTTGGTTTGTGCTCTTGAAGGGGGGGTTGCACTAGTGATGTCGCTAGTGCCCCTAGGCCTTTTTATTTTTATTTCTTATTCATTTATCTTTTCCCCCATCCTTACCTTTGAATTTACCCCTTTGCGCATTTGGCCCACTTTCTCCTCATTTGTCCACTTTGGCTGGCTTGTCTTGGATTATCCTCTTTGACAAGCTATTAGTAGAAGCTAACACATGCTACACTGGTTATACATGAAGCGAGAGATATGCTATGGTTGTGCATAATATTTCCTGCTCACTTTGTACAAGTCTTGGGCTCATTGGGAGTTACAAAGTTGTATATGCTAGCTAGAGGGCTCAAACTTAAACCCATAGTAGAAGGGATTGTGGTGAAAGCCTTTATGCAAGGAGGCTTGATTCTTGATTATCCACTCTTGAGGATCCACTTTTGAGAACTCTCTCTTTCTTGAGTGTTCACTCAATAGATGGCCTAGCCTTGAGCTTAATGTCCATGCTTAAGAGGCTAGTGCTAATCCATTGTGATTAGATAACCATTATCAATCTAATCTCTACTTTCTCATTAGTCTACTTTTTCTCTATTCATTATGTCATGAAGTAGTTTCACATTTCTCATTATTTTAGATTTGAGTATGTGTGATGACTTCTTGCTATTAACCACTTTGATATTTAACATCATTAATTATGATGATTGAGATGGTTATTAATCTTTTAATTAGAGTGTGTGCCCTATTGTTTGCGTGTGTGTGGATAGGTTTTATGAAACTCTAGCACCATTCACCTCGTGTGTGTAGCTATTGATGAAGTACCGTGATTGGAGAGGCCAACACCAATGTAATTAGTGTGTGCTTATGATTAGTGTGTTTTGGGTTTCTAGTCTATGGTAAGTTGGATTTTGGTAGACTTAATATGTGTAGGTGATGCTTGATTAATGATGTGATTAGAGTTATTGATTTAATGACCAACCTCTATTGCATTGGATGAGAATACTCATGAATCCTCTTATTCTATTCATTCGATGCTCATGCTTCCATGCCCTAGTTGGGTTGGTGATCCATGGATTGATAATTTTGTGTGGGTTGCGATTATGTTGTTGCTACAACGACTCTCTACATTTGGCACCGTTATCAGGGATCACTAACCTAAGCTAGTGAGTAAAGGATGTTTAGAATAGAGTAATTTCCCTACTAATTTCATTGGAACTCAATTTTGGTTTGATTCGACGATGTTGTGCAAGTAATTGAAGATAATTTTTGAGTTATGAATACCCCAAACCCCCAATTCCACCCCAATTTGACTAATTTTATACTAACCCTTGCTAATTTCGCTTCATTTCCATGCTAAGTGTACTAATTTTATGCTACTTTTTACTAATTTTTGACGAACTTTGCTAGCCTAACCACTAACATTTTAATTGTAATGTATGTTCAATCCCCTTTTGCAAGAGGTGGAATCAACACTTTTATCTAGTTAATTGTGCCAATCCATGCCTAATTTGATTATTTGAGTGTTTGATTTCTGGCCTATAATGGTCAATTTTTGGGCCAATTTGATGGTGCACACACTTGTGTGTGCAATGATGCATCTTTGCATGGAGCAAAGGAATAGCTTGGAGTGTGATTACAAGGTAAGTGCACTCACTTGCTCATGTCAATTCTTGATTAATAAATGTGATTCCAGGTCCAAAAGTAGCTGACCAAAAGGTATCATACCGTCCACGCAAAATCTGACCACAACGCCGAATGCGGCTCTCACACAGATGGTGCTCCTAAAGCATAAGGAGATCAATCTCTCCTCCCACAAGGAAACGCTGAAGCTCCTGACGCCATCAGCCCCGCTATCACTGAAACTAGGTCCCACCCAGTCCCTGCACGTTCCATGAGACAATCCTCCTGGGGAGCGAGAGAGAACAGATGCTGCCGCAGCAGCAAGACGGGCTATCTTCGAGGCAGGCTTGGATGGGGAGTAATCCGCATTCGAGCGTCCTCTAGATAGGCTGGACTGCAGTGAGTGCCTAGCCCAAGCCCAAGCAGAGCGAGCCGTACGTAACGCAACCTCCTCTATCCAAGAGTCCTCATGAATGTATACATAGCAAGGCAAACACTACGTATCAGCAAAGAAGTACACCACAATGTGCCTACATGCTGCTGAGTCTGGGGGTGTCACCGCAAACTTGGCCAATGGACACAAAGTTTGCAGCGTAACTCCAAGTTCTCCCATGTGGTGAGAGAACTCTAAGACCTGTGTATGCAACCATCCCACCATTGAGTCAAGGGACCACTCTATCTCGGTCCTACCACAGAGGGGGAAGGAGAAACCAACTGTTGAGTCCAGGGCCTCTGTCCCCCTAGCGGCGAGGAACAAAACATGGACCCTGAAACAGGCTGCCTCATGGTCTACTGCGGAGTCGTCGAGAAAATGATTGAACCCGTAGTTGAAGAAGTCCCAGCGGCGTCTGATGTCAATGCTCCTCAGCCCACGAGGGATGGCTGCACGGGAGGATGTCTGAATTTGCAGAGGGGGCCACAAGAAGGGCTGAACCTCTCGTGCTAGGCGACTCGTGGCAAAGGCGCTACCAAGAGATCTCCTAGCCGTCGCTGGAGAGGGACCAGTCGTGTGAGCCGACTGAGGAACTAGAGCAGGAGGAGGAGAGGGAGCTGGGGAGAGTGGAGGAGAAGAGGGGCGGGATGGGGCGACAAAGGTAGAGGGGCGGGGTGGAGAGGCGAGGGGAGTAGAAGGCGGGGAGGATGAGGCAAAGGGAGGGAACTCTGGGGGGGGAGTGGCTGTCGAGGGAGAAGCGGAGGTGGAGGCTCGCGTAGGGATCTCCTCCTGCTGGAGAGGACCAAAACGGTTCCCCATGGGAACCCACTATTGCTAAGTAGGCACCTGAGGGCCACTCTGAGTGCCACGCTGATGCTGTGGCATCGGTGGCCACAGGCCTGCTGCCACCCCTCCTCCGCTGGAGCCCTAGGCTCGGAGGGTGGCTCTGCATCTGTACGCTGTGCCACTGGCTGTGGATGCGGGCCGGCCCTGGCAGGCTGGGGTGGAGGCTGTGGTGCAGGTCGCGGCCTCCTTCATGGACAGGCCTTCGCTAGATGGCCAATCTGGCTCGGCAAATGAAGCACTGGTTCGGGAGGCCCGAGTACTCCACACTCTGTCGAAACCAACCCCCACTCACCCGAGGTAGAAGGATAACCTTCGAGAGCATGTGGGTATCTCTGACCAAAACTTGAACTGAGGGAATGCCAGCCGCCTTGGCAGCCTACTGATACTGCCATGCGAGGTGTCTCCAGGACAGTCCCAATGGCGGAACCGATCCTGGAAAGAAGTGGTAGGTACTCCCTCCGTAAACCCGGAAAGTAGACTGAGATGGGGATGTCTGCCTCCTCTACCAGAACATCCGAAGCTGGGTCAAAACCATGTCGCCACTGTCGAAAGTGGGCACGTGAGGCTCGGATGCCCAGTGTGGACTCATAGCTATGACCTTGGACGCCATCTCGAAGGACTCAAACTCAATCTGATAGTAACCCCATTCGAGAATCTGGACATCCAAAATCTTTCCCACCTGTGCGAGAAGGCGGGCCTGGAGAAGGTCTCGCAGCTCTCCTCTGCTAGGTTGGGTGCTGGGAATCTTGGAGATGACCGAGGTCGCCTGCAATTGCTCTACCTCGGCGGCAAGGCTCGCTTGCTCTGTAGGCGAGAGAGCAAGTCGAATGGTGGGCTCAGCTGGGTCGGGCGAGGGGGCTTCTGACGAGTCCCTCTATTGCGAAGCTGGAGCCTCCATCTGTGTCTACTGCTGTGGCGTAAGAAGAGGACAACGGGAGGGTGCTGAAAAAGGGCGCGCCAACACTGATCTAAGGAGTTGAAACAGATGCCAAAAGTGCCAAATCTGCAAGGAGTAACTGAGGTGGAGGGCCCAAACTGATGGGTGAACGGGCCGAGTCGGGGGGGGGGGGGATAAAACGGGTTGGGGCTGAGAGTTGAGGGCGTGCGGCGGCAACAAGGGCCGAGGGCGGGCGGACTAGCTGGAACACGGCAGCGCGAGGGAGGGCAGAGGGCTGGCGGGAGGGGACAGGCGAGCGGGGGGCAGCGGGGGCTGAGGGCAATGCGAGGGCAGCGGGCAGCACGCAAGGGGGGGTAGGCGATGCCGATGGTGCAGCGGGAGTGTACAACAGTAACGAGCTATTACAATACTTTCAAAGCATTCTGACACTGGTTCCAACCTAATGGAAACTAGTCTACAAACCATAATAGGTTGTGGTAGAAACCATGTCCTAGTGAAACCAATAGAAACCATTTAGAAACCTAATTACTGGAAGACCTTGCATTGATCTCCTTGAAAGAAAATGGATAATAAACAACATACATTTTTTAGAAACACTAAGATGGTTTGAGAGGAGAAGAGGAAACAACCAAATGTAGTACATTCTTATAAGCAAATTTGAGAAGAGAAGAGGCGACAACCAAATGTAGTACATTCTTATGAGCGGATTTGAATACATTGTCCATAATTTTCAAAACTCATCCTCCTCAACGACTACTCTATTTTCTACCTCAAGATCTATTGTCATGTTGTTATATATTGCCTTGTAAACTTCTAATGACATTCTATATATACTATTGCAACTCTCCACTTCTTGCATGGGCATTTTGATGGCTCCCACAAGGTGTGAGTACAAAAGAGCGGGTGGTTTTTGTTGGAGGATGGTGTACGTTCTTCCATCAACTAATCCATAGAACATCTCCCCATTACAAAGTAGGACCCCCTATCAATAGTATACCCCCCATCCATCGTGCATGTGCCTTTTGGACTTTTGCTTCGACTCAATGCACTTGAGAACATAAAACTCTACACCTTCATCATTGGATGGTTTTGCATTGACTGCAAAGTTTTCTCCAGCTGTGAGAGCATCACTCAAATCATCATGATGGCTTGCGTACAAGGCTTCATCAGCATCCTCTTCATCATCACTACCTAATGCATCAATGGGGGAAATAATGTGATACATCCAGCTTCCAATATAGGCCTTGTTTATGGATCTTCTCCAAGCCCCATGCAAGCACCAAGTGCAAAAGCATGCCAAACACCTAAACCTAAGTGCTCGGGTGTTGCAAGAATTTTATCTGTTAACACTATGAATGAAGTGAGATTGGTCGTGACTGACGTGGCATGGGAGCCCCATCAATGATGTGTTAGGTTGGATTTCTCCACTGCACCGATCGCGGCAAAACCGGCTTGAAATACGGTCGCCCTGCTGAGCCGAGCATTTTGTGTTTCTTGGTCGGCGTCACCGACGGCTCCTCAAGCCTGTGTGAGCTCGCTTCTCTTCCTGCGCTCTGCCGGCCACCAATCCGAGCAAGAGTCAAAATCTCCTAGATGGCACTCTGGTCGAGTTGATTGGTTTGGTACAAAATCGCCCCCCGGTAAATCTTTAACAATCAATATCTTGGCGATCGGAACTCAGACCACTAATCTGAAAAGATCGACGCGTTCCACAAAGTGAGCACTTCAAGCCCGTGCATTCATTTCATTTCTGTCACATCAGCTGCAGTTGCGCAATCCGGTACGGATCTGCAATCGACTCAAACTTCAATATGCCATAACTTCTTCACCGTAGCTTCTATCGAGACGAGCCGTAAAGACAGACTGGTAGAGCACTTCAAGCACTATATTTCTAAATCATAAACTCCCATCTGTGCTCACTTCAGGCATAATCAGTTTTGGCATCATTAAGGCATCTGTTGGCCCTTTTAAGCTGCATCTGGCATACATTAATCATTAAACTTGGCTTGTTAACAAGCCCTCATCAGTGACCATTAATCAAGTAGGCTTTCGATAAGCTTGATCTGCATCTTCTTGGCATATTTCTTAGCATGGGAGCGGAGCTACACAACATCCACCCCCTCTGAACCTGCATAGCCTCCGGTCTGTGCCAGCAGCACGTCAATCTGCATCTGCTACGAGTACCTTAAGCTCTTTCCCATCATCAGACTCACGTAATTGGTAAACATATGAAAAATCAAATAAGGCTTCAACCCTATCATCAATGTTTTAGCTTAATCATTAGGTAGCCCATCAAAAATCTCTGAATTGTATCTGCCATATCTTCAAAGAATTCATTCATGGATAACTTGTTTAGTGGACCCCGCCAGACTCAAGTGCTCCAGTTAATGATGCACATGGATTGACCATTAAGCTCTCTTTAAGGAACTCTATCAAGCTCAAGTATGCCTTACTCTGTCTGCACACAGAATGGCCGTCAAGTCCTTTACCTCAAGTTTTGGTAGCAGAACCAACTCAAAAGATGTAAAGATACTTTAGCAATTACCCAAAGAAGTCAGCTAGAAGCCAGCCATATAATCTTATTGAATGCCTAACCAAAACTCTCCTGACTCAGCATAAATCTAGAAAACAAAACTTTGTACCATGAAACCTTCTACAATAGATAACTGGTACTCTTCAAATCTGGAACTTGCACTTCAATAGCCCCCGGGATCAAACGGGAAACCAATCATTTTCCCCATTGTGAGAATTTCTTTAAAATTTTTGCACCATCTTCCAAGATCATAGGCAATATACAAGAATTTCCAATCAGTGGAGCATAAACATAAGTTAACCCACAAATCTTCATACAAACCGCCTGGGTCAAATGGCATATAAGGCAATTTCCCTGGACCATGCATATATCTATCACCTCCTGGGTCAAAAGCTAGCTCAAAATCCCCTACATCATAGGGTAACATCAGATTCCATATAGCTTCAGGTAGCACCAGATACTGCCATATCCCCTGTGCAACTGGCTCATCCAGTTGTCGATCATCAATCACAGGTAAAATCATTGGCAGTGCACCTTTACTCTCACTAGTATTGAAATTCCGATCATGCATATTTGAACACATCAAGTCTCTGATAAAATCCTCTTCATTAGGCTCAAAAGATGCATCTGAAAACAATTCTCTAGCTCGTAGAGGCTCAAAATCAAATAGTGCATCCTCTAACAGCTGCATAAGTTCATCGTCTGCTGAATCTGAACAAACTTAATCATGCATGATTCTGAATTGATTGGTATCCTTAGCGTCTGTGTTTGAGAACCCTTCCAAAGCTTCGTCCAATAAGCACATAAGATCTAGGTCCACCGCTAGAGAAGGTTCCTCCATCTTGCACATCTTAGGTTGCTGTAGTAAACCAACATTTTCACATATGACATGCATACTAACGCATATGTAGTAAAGTGCTCTTCAAGTCTTTCATCCTAAGCCAGATATCTTTGCACTTCTGTAGCACAAAGTTCGGCATGCACATTGAAAATTTCATCTACTACCCTGTCGGTATCATCGGCACGATGAAACCAATCATATTCAATATCAAGTGATTGCACTTCACTATGCACCCCCTCTCAATGAGCATCATCAAGTTCATGATCGTTTTGCCATAGTGTGAGTCCTATCTCACAAATTCTCAATAGAGAAGAAGTTTGCTCCTCTCTAAATCACCATCATCAAATTCAAGACCTAGCGTGTCAAAGGAGTCTGCACCCGCTCTGAATCATCATAATCACGTTCAAGATCAGTTTTCCAATTTGGTAGTTGTGCTTCACAAAAGCTTGTCAATGAAGGAGTTTGCACCCCCTCTGAATCAAGCATATACTCTTGCTTAGCCGAGTCCTCAAAATCTAGACAATCAAATTCGATAAATCTGCCATACCAAAATCCATGGTCCTACTGCTCTCAACAGCAGCCCTGCTTTGACCTATGACATCTGTATCATTAATCAACTCTCTTGCAAAATCTGCACCAATACGATCAATCAACTCTATGGTAAAATCTGTACCAAAAACATTTTGCTCTAATTTTGGTTCAGTAGCAAAAGTATCAGCTGTAATAACTAAATCTTCTTGCACGTTTACTTGAATATGATTTCACTCATTCACCTGCACAATTTCTTCCTGAGCTTTAGCCACTTTGATGTTTTGATCCCCCGATTTCTTTTCCTCTTGTACTACAGGTATATGTTCTTTGCAAAAATCACCTTCTGTATCTTGAAGCTGTAAAGCCTCACCCTCAAAGACTTCTACTTCATGCATGACATCTACAAAACCTAACTTTGTATACACAGATTTGACTATGTCTTTATCATTAGCCTGTAAGAAGGTAGCATCCTGCAAAATAAACTCATCAATCACAGCTTCTAACTTTGATCGTACTTGTCCTCGGATATCTGCGTAGTCCGGTAGACTTACACTCTGTTATTGATAGCTTTCATACTGCTCATAACTAACCTGTACCATAGCTTCTTTGAAATACTCCCAATTGTCGCTGCAGGCTCTGGTAACCTCTTGAATCTTCTCCTTCACATATGAACTCACTAACTGCTCAAAATATTTGATCATCAACTCTTCTGGTATCCCTCTTACCTTGGTCTCCAGCTCATAGCACTCTAGGTGATCGTATCCATCAAAGAGTCATCTCTCGTCGTATACTGCATCAAAAGATGCATCCAAAGATTTATCCATTTGATTTTTCTTCTTTACGATCTCTATTTCAATCAGAGATCCTTGAACCAATTGAAGAATTTTTTAAAAATATGGAACTATTGACTTATCATCAAAACCGTTTGCACTTAATTCTGCAATCATCTTCATCATCTGCTCTAAATCCTCCATCTTGACCTCCCACCCCAGCTCGTTACGCATCGGGTTCACCAAAGATGTCGGGGGATATGCGTTCGAAACATGAGCCGGACATGCGCCGCACCTCTGGTTGTGGGAGGTGTGAAAGAGAGAGAACAAGAGACATTGACAGCTTTGGCAATCACCGCAATCATCAATTAATTGAATATTACTTTGAGTATAACTGAGTCCTTAGCCAAGGCGGGCTGTTAATAGCACCGTCACTTGGATCATATGCTAACTAGGAGTTTAAACTCCCGTTTTACAAGATTAATTGGGTTGTTAACGACACCACGCTCAACAAAATATTAAATCAATTTCTAGCTGATAACAATGATGGAAATTTACTCCTATCGCTTTATCTGCTTCAAATACCTCGCGGATTCTGCAAGCTTCCATTCTGCTCACTACCTCAATCATCAAGCTTCAGTAGTTATCAATTATCTTGCTTTGTGCGCTTTGCACTGCCTTATCTGCCGTTTATGAATTTTTACATCTCCTCTAATCCACTTGCTCTGATCGCCTTTGGTGCTCCGACTCTCTTTTTCTTGAGTACCTTATCTTGTTGGGCTCTATTAACTTCTTATCCTCTTCCTCACTTCACCTCATGTGCCGAAAAAGAGAGAGGAAGAGAATTCCTCTTGCTTGTCTAACACGAGAGAGAGAACCGTGCCTTGCATAGTGAAGGACGAGAACGAGAAAGAGAGAAAACTTTCTCTTTGTTTCCCTTGGTTCATGCCCGAGCTCTTCCCCCTCGTTGATTCGTGTGCCCTTGCTGCTTATGGCCGAGAGAGGGAGAGAGAGAGTCGAGACTCTCTTGATTATGAGAGAGAGGGACCCTGCTCTTGCCGTCCTGGTTTGCTCTTCTTCACCTCTCTTTCCCTGCTTGCCAACCTAAAAACTTCCTCCTTGCTCTCGTTCCCCCTCTATTATTAGCCCCCTTCAATTTTTTGCCCCACCACGCAGTCACGGCGCCGTGGCTGACGTGCTGTGGGAGCCCCATCAATGACATGGCAGGTTAGATTTCTCCACTATGCCAATCGCAGCAAAGCCGGCTCAAAATACGGTCGCCCTACTAAGCCGAGCATTTCGCGTTTCTTGGTCGACGTCAGAAACCGACGATTCCTCAAGCCTGCGCAAGCTTGCTTCTCCTCGTGCGCTCTACCCGTTGCTTTCTTGCACCATCTGGCCTTTTCTTATGTTTTTCACACCCTTAAGCCCTTAAGTTACCCATTGGGTGGGCAGCCTTATTAATTTGGCTTTAAACCGTTTAACCTAGTAGGGCCATTTGAATTTGGATTGTTTGGGAGGCCATAGTAAGGGCATCACATTTAGCATACATGTCGACCAAAGCACTGCCAAGCACGGCATCTCTTTCAAGTAGTCCTTGCCAATAGTCTCATCAAGGATTCTCTCCCCTTGGGGTAAATCCCACTGTCAGGGGATATGTGTTCGAAACGTGAGCTCGCAGGTGCCGGGCTTCTGGCTATGGGAGGTGTGAAAGAGAGAGAACAAGCGACGCTAACAGCTCTGGTAATCATCGTAATCATCAATTAATCAATTCAATCTCTGAATATAATGTAATCGATAGCCAAGGCGGGCTGTTAACAGCACCTCACTTGGATCAATTGGTAAATAGGAGTTTAAGCTCCGTTCACAAATTAACCGGGCCATTAACGGCACCGGGCTCAATAAAATGATTAATTAAGCTTCAGACCGATGAAGTTGATGATAATTCCCTCTGTTCATTTTATCTGCTTCAACTGCACTTGGAATCTGCAAGTTTCAATTCTATTCGCAGCTTCAATTTTCATCCTCCCTGCTTTATATGCTTTACTCTGCCTTAATTACCGCTTACGAGCTTCAAGTTTCTTCTCTAATCGACTTGATTTTTGTTGCCTTCAAGCTCTGTATACCTTTGATTACCTCTTTTTGAGTATCCTTCGTCACACAAATTTCCTTGCTTGCTTCATGTGCCCTTGCTATATCCTCCCATAATACCTTGGTTAGAGAACAAAACAATTTATGCCGAGAACCTTTCTTGATCTTTTTCTTGGTCGTCCGAGTCCGCTCTTGAGTGAGCTCCCTTCCTACCTCCTTCCTGCTTATGGTGGCCGAGAGAAAGAAAGAGCCCTTTGTTCAAGCTCCAGAGAGAGAGAAAGAGAATGCCCTTGCCAAGGATCTATGTGAGAAATATTCAATTCTACAACTTTCATGGATACATGAATTATATTACAATAGAGTGTGAAAGAAAAATATGGGAGAGGGAATACTCATGCCCCACGTAGGATGGAGTTTAAACTATGAGCCAGGGTGCACCTAGAGACACTTAGAATCTAGTGCTACCCCTAAATGTGTATGAGTGAAATTGAATCATAAAAGACCAAGTGGAGGGTGAATATAATATGTATACCACCTCCTTCACCAAGAAGGGAGAGAAGAGATAGAGAAAAGCAGAGGTTGAAATAGACTGCACAGGTAGACATAAAAGAACACATGGGATAATTCCAATGCCCAACTAAATGAGACAAGAATTAACCATGAATTTATGCTATGAAAAATATGTACATCATAACCTTAAACAAAAAATGACTCCGTAAGAGCATCGGACCCTTTGTGGGATCAATCAATCCACCTATCCACCCACTCTTGATATGGACAGAGAGAATCTCACTTTGCTGGAAGAAAGTCAAAACACCTTCATCCCATGCCTCACTGTGAAAAAGGATGCTTCACCTCCATCCATGACCCCTACACTAAAATGATACCAAGTACTTGCCGGTGGTAGAATATCAACACCAACCAAATAAGGTTAGGTGCCATGCCTCTTCAATGAGCATTGTCAGGCATTTTTTGGATGAGCATAAAATCAGTAGATCATGCCAAAAATCTTGCTAACTAGCCTCATGTATATATGTGTACATAGTGCTTCAAGTCTTGGGAGTGAAAAATTTTATGTACAAATGTTTGGTTTTGTTGGGCTTGGGTACTAGTTTTGTGGGGTGTTTGAGTTCCCAAGACATGGTTTTCAAAATGTATTTTCAGCCGTGCTTTATAGCTTGTGAATTGGACTTGTACATGGTGAGTTATGTGCGTTTGAAGTGGGTAGTCTCGACATAGAAAGTGGTTGCAGATGCATGCAACAAAGGAAACTGGACCAACTTGATGTTTTCAAATTAAAAATGCTGAGATTTTAAATTTTTGTAGATAGCTAGAGTAATGGGCTCTGAGCCGTGCTTTACAGCGTTGCATTTGATGGCCGGAGCAGTAGACTATGCTCTTGGGAAGTTGGTTTTGAGAAGGGGCCAAGCTGGAAATTTTAAGTGGGAAGGAGAGAGTTGGAGAGGTCTAGGAGGAATGTGCCGTGTGAAAATGAGATAAGCCCACATAGGGGAGCTTGGGCCTAAAGCAAAGGGTATAAGAGGGGGAATGGGTGCCCATTAGGGGTGTATCAAATGTGAGACGAGTTCTCTCAAGGCTTGGCTATGGGGGCTCGTGGGCTTGATGGGAGGGAAGATGGTGAATTTTTTGGGTTCCCACTAGACTGACCAAACACCTTGTCACCTTTTGTGGTCCCCTAAACACTTACCCAACCCCTTTCCTTGGCCAAAAAGTCACAGGTTGCCCATTTTATACCCAAATTGAGCCCAAAAAAGGACCAATTAAACGGAGCCTTGCAAAAGAGCCTTGTCGGTTGAGGAGAGAGAAGAAATATCTTGGGAAAAAAGATAAGAAAATAACCCATTATTACAGCTGCAATTCTTTGTAACACCTACAAACTTTCCAGAGAGCTCTTTTTTTAGCAAGAGAGAATACACCCCAGACTTCGAGTGGCCATATCTCTCTCATATTTTATATAGTTTTAGCCTATGGATACTCTACAGACATCTACTCAAGATGAGATACATATTTATATCCTTGGTTTCTCCTAATTCCAAGTGTGATTCATGATAGAAGGGTTCTTCATAAATATTTACAGGTGCTTATCATAGATTTTTTTGACGGTCCCATAGTTCTTCCTTCCAACCGTGTGACTCATGCAAGACTATAAAGGCACTCATTTTCCTTGTTGTTTCTACACTAACATTGTTTTGGTGCCCCTACCCAAGGAGGAAGTACTCATGGGCTCCAATTCTTGTAGAATATGTCTATTATGCAGGCAGAGAATGTAAAGGGGATGTGGGTACAACCGCCTATGTATGTGAAAATTGTGCACAACACTTGAGGCTGTCATGTAATTGGATTTCAATCTTTGGAGGGTCGTGAGGTTTTGTGAATCCAAGCATTGGGGACGAGGTTACCCAGTGTGAGGTGGATTAGGTCATGGAGCGATCCATTGACATCCCTTGAAGTTACGATGTCACAAGGAAGTGTTTTTTTGGCAATCAAACATGGGGGATGAGTTTCAACAGTTTCATGGATTTCCTAATGAGAATGCAAGGATTTTTATTGAGAAAATGAAAGTTAATTACTTACTGCAAAATATACTAGATTAAGCTATAATATTGCGGTTGTTGCAATACATTTTAGAGGATGAGGCATAAGTTTGGTTACAAAATTATGAAGAGGTGGTACGGGCACAAACTCCAGGGGTGGTTTTGGACTACAATCATGTGAAGCAAGCTTTTTTGGCACATCACAAATCCATTGAAGTACCTCATGAATTTTGGCATGAAATTCTGGGGTACACTCAAGAGGCTAAATCGAAGTGTTGATGATTCTGTTTTGCAATTCACCCATTTATGGGATAAATGGGCCTGAGCTTTGGGAAATGAAATCCCTCTAACCATGTTAAAAAAGGACCATTTTGTGGAAAACTTAAAGGAAAGTCTGAAGTTCAAAGTTGAGCTAAAAAGGCTCGCTACCTTCGAGGAAGCAGTCACTATCGCTAGGGAGAAAGAATGGACAGCTCAAAGACTCAATGAGTATGGGAAAGTGGTCCATATGCAAGGTAATGGTGGCCAAAAATGAGGGAAATTAGGCAGAGATTGAACCCCAACCTTCTCAAAGGGTTGCGAACATTGAATAATTATAGAGATATATGCAAGACATGATGACCATGATGCAGGAATTGTGGTTGAGTGTTGGAGGTGATCATGGTAGAGGAATGACCCAGCCATATGAAGCTCAACCTAATGCTTATGTGGGTTGAGGAAAAGGTGTCTTTGAGCCACAAATGAGGTTCATCCTTTCCTATTATAACTTTGGTGAGCTTGGTCATATCAACACTTATTGTCAAAAGCCAACAAGGATGGGAGGTGATATGTTTCCACTTCTCAGTAGATTCCTGATAATGAATATGCAATGTATATATGGGGAGATCACGGTGTTGAACAAGAAAATCAGGTCTCTCTGGTGGTCATGTGGGTATTATGCGGGTTGAAAAGAAAGAGGTAGATATGATGCTCGTACGCAAAAGAGAGAGGGAAGGCCATGCTGCTCCACGTCCCAATAAGAATAAAGGGAAAGAGAAAGAGGGTGAAGATGTGAAAGTTAACACTAGGTTGGTAACCTAACAGGACATAAAAGTGTCCTTTCAGGGTTTTGAAAAAAACCTCCAAAACCATAGTAGATCCACTCATTTTGTAAAATCCTTTCATGAGGTTATAGTTCAAGGCCTACTACACATTGAAAAAATAAGAAACTTGTAAAATTTCTCATCTTTTGGTCACACCAAGCCTCCAAAGTTGATGGACCAGTACATTTTCATCAAAAGAGTCATTTCTTACGTTTTGTTGCATAAAAATAAGATTAGGGATTTTTGTAGGACTTGAGATAAATTCCCTAGTTAACTTCAATGGGTTGGTGATCAAAACATATGATTGCTTCTCACTCACTATTTTTTGTTTTGCCAAAAGAAATAGGTACAAAAAAGTTGAATTTTTACCATTCTGCAAACCTATCATCAAAGTTTTTATAGCCACGCTCAATACAAATAATATATGAATGTTTTCTTAGTTCCCTATTTTCCTTTAGGTTCATAAGGAGCCATGGATCATGTCAAAATAATAACACATCTCTTACCAAGGGGAATCTTGGGGACAAAGATGAAGTGCTAAATACAACAAACATGAAAAAACTGGGTTCAACATTATGAGTTGTAGAATCCCATAGAAACTATTTAATATCTAGCCAAATTTGATCCTTATGACTAGATATGGTTACTACCTACAAAATGCATGTAGTTGTCACAAGAAACTAACAATATTGAAAAAGCTATACTTGATATACTAGAATGTTTCGTTTTCTTCTATAATTGAAAAAATCAACCATCGTTGTCTACTATGCAAAATAGGGTATTAGGTGCCCCAAAACTCAAGGAACATTAGCTTTATGTTACAATATGTGACATAGAAAATCAAAACTGCATTTGGATATCATGAAAGCCACCAAAAAAATCATAGAAGAGCTAAAATTGGCTAAAAAACAGGATTTGACAATTTTTGTAATTTGGTCATAACTTACAACTTTAACATTTATTTCTCCTTAGAAGCATCAGGACATGTTGAGGACTACTAAAGATAGTTCTCTAGTACTATAGACCTCACAAACATGAATTCTAGAGTGGTATAGTTGCAAAAAGTTGAAAAAAGTCAAAAACAGGGCCCGTTTTTTCACACAGTTTGGGTTGTGAAATGTTGTGGAAGGACAAGGTTAAAGATGAAATTGATATTCCAAAAAAATGTTGAGTTTTTTTCAGCTCATGAGACAACTTTCTAGACAGATAGCACCTCAAAATACATTTTGAAACTCTTGACATAATTCAAGGAAAATGGTCACTTAACAGGACATAAAAGTGTCCCATTACCAACCTAGTGTTAAGAGGAAGAGAAGACCTTGTAGACAATTTGAAGTAGAACATTTACCTTTGGGAGAACTCCAAACCGCTTATAGTTAAAAGGAAGGCTTGATTGGGAGAAGAGTAGATTGTACTTTTCAAAAATTGATGAATATGGTGCCCAAACTTAAGAGGCCGTGGAAGTCATTAATTAGCGAATCCAGAGAAAGAGCCAAAGCATGGACAAGTCAGAGTGTTGACCGTGGGAGAGTTACCCAACGATTGTCCTGTGGTGAACACTTGGCAGAAAGGTGTGGGCATGGGAGAGGTCTACATTGATGGAGGTGATCAAGTTTGTGTGATCACACAATCATGTGTCAAGAGACTGGGTCTCATTACATGCGGAAGCTCTGGGTTCAAGATTTGACTAGAAAACCATTCCAAAGTGAAGTGTTTGGGGTTGATTAAGAATTTGGAAGTTGAAGTCTTTAACATGAAGGTTATAGTAAAATTTCATGTTATGCCAACTGGCTTGGGAGCTTTTCCTCTCATTTTGGGGCAACCTTGGTTGAGAGCCATTGATGATGTGCAAGATTGGGGCAAGAGCACAATTTGTGTGTATGGCAAGAAGGGTGAAAAGAGGGTGTTTGATATGATTACCAAGAAACCTTTGGCACTAGAAGATGTGAGCAAAAATGATGAATCCAAAGTCACCAGTGAAGACAGTTCTGAAGATTCAAAAAGTAGCACCACTTCTAGTTCCAGTGATGATGGTGAAGTGTCATTGTTACTATTGGACAAGGAGAATAGAGAAATTGGTGAAGTATTGCAAGTTTTAGGGGATATAAATGCTTCAAGCCGTTTAGAGAAACTTGAGGAGTTGATGCAGGCTAAACAGGAACTGCAAGTGAAGAAGGGGTTGATTCAAAACATGCTGAGTACTTATTTGACACATGCAAAAAGAAAGGAGTACTTAACAATGCTAGATCGGTTTCCAAATCTTTTGATCACTTCATATCAAGAAATAAGGGTTTTTGTTGGAGACCCTGTGAAGATTGAATTAGTTAAAGGGGCCAAACCAATAAGATAGAAATTAAGAAGGATGGGTAAGGAGAGAATTAATGCTTTAAAGGAAGAAGTGGATAAACTTTTGGATGCAGGGTTCATTGTGCCAGTTGTGATAATGATGAATGGGTGAGCCCTGCAGTGGTCACTCCAAAGAAAGATGGGCGTTGGAGAGTTTCTCTTGATTATAAGCCATTAAATGCAGTGGCCAAGAAAGATCCTTATCCCTTACCTTTCATTGATCAACTTTTGAATGCAATGACTAGTTTTGAAAGATACGGTGTTTGTGATGTCCATTCAAGGTATTTCCAGCTTATCCTTGCTCTTGAAGACCGGAAAAAGACTAATTTATCACTCCATGGGGCTGTTTTTGTTTTTTTTCCTTCCTTTGGGGTGGACAAATGGACTTGGAGCTTTTAAAAGAAAAGTGGATTGGGTCCTTACCCTGTTTCTTGGGCAGTTTGTCAAAGGGTTCATAGATTATTTCTGTTTATAAAGTTCAAGGAAAGAGCATGTTCAGAATCTTGAAATGACTTTTTGCAAGGTATGATGAATGTGAGGGTCAGTTGAACCCTAAGAAGTGTTATTTGGTGCAGCCAAGAGTGAAGCTACTTGGACATGTGATTTCAAAAAATTGGATTGAAGAAGATCCAGAGAAAGTAGAAGCCTTGTTATTGTTGTCATCTCCAAAGGATACAAAATAGTTGGACACTTTCATACGGAAGGTTAAATATCTATCTTGATTCATACCTTTGGCATCACAATTATTGTATCCATTGCATAAAGCAGTTAAGAATGATCCATTGGAGTGGACACATGATTGTGGAGATGTTTCTGACAGAGCCAAAGGAGTTTTGAGTACACTACCCATTATGCAAGCTCCTGACTGGGAAAAGGAGTTTTATGTTAATCCATTAGTGGGAGATGATGCCATTGGGACCATGTTGTTGCAAAGGGGGAAGAAAGGTCAGTATATGAAACCTGTTCATTATGCTAGCAAAGTGAAGACTCCTCATGAAAGAGATTACTTCGAAATTGAATTGATGATGACCAATATGGTTTATGCTTGTTGCAGACAATACAGACATTACCTGTTGCAAAAGTCATTCATTTTTCTCACCATTTATTCTTTGCTTCCTCAATTTTTAATAATTCAAATATATCAAAGACAGTGATGAAATGGGTCATGGAACTGCAAGAATTTCAGTTCACCTTTTTGGTGGAAGAGATTCCTCGAGCTACCCTGACAGATTTACTCACTTATAAAGAGATTCCTGTTTTAGTTAAAGAAGAGGTAGTGCAAAGAAAGAAGGTTGAAATTCTTTCCATACCCAATGCTTCACAATTATATTTTAATGACTCTTATTGAAGAAGTCATGATGCTGCTTTGGGAGGAATTGTCATTTATGATGCACAAAGAAAACTTGTAAGAAAACAAGGGCTGAAACTGAAAGCAAAAAGTAACAATGAAGCAGAGTACATGGATCTTCAAGGTGGCTTGCACATCTGTTTAGAGATGAGAATTAGACGCCTACAAATCAAAGGAGAGGCCTTGTTGGTTGTGAAGAAGCAAGTATTGGGAGTATGGAAGAATAAGAATCCTAAACTAAAAAAATTATGCTTTAACGTGAAATTGTTACTCAAAATGTTTGAAGCATGGAGTTTGTACCATATTGAAAGGTCTCAAGATGAAGAAGCTCATGATGTTGCGCAAGAAATGATCACTTGTGTGTTTGTGTTGAAGGTTAATGCCCCTTTATATCATGGAAGGGAAGTGTTATCAAAGGAGGTGGATTTTCTATTGACAAATGTTTTACCTGAGGGTCTTCCATCATCCAAAAAAATTATGCTTTTATAAGAAAAGCTAGAAAATACAAAATGTTTGATGTGTGCTTTACATGAAAGGAAGTGATTTAGTATTGCATCGTGTGCCTTGGAAAGAAGAAATCTACATGATTTTGGAAGAAAATCATGAGGAATCTTGTGGAGGCCATTTGGCCATGAAGCTTATGTTACATAAGATTTTGCAAGAAGGCTATGTGTGGCCAAGTATTCAGTGGGATGTTAACCATTGGTGCAAGTCTTGTTTATCTTGTCAAAAAATGGGGAAGAGAATTTTGAAGCTTGAATCACGAAAGACAATGCTAGCTTTTGATGTGTTCAAAAAATGGGGTCTTGATGCTATACAAGTTATGTTAGACATTTTTTGGATGAGCATAAAGTCTGTAGATCATGCCAAAAATCTTGCTAGCTAGCCTCATGTATATATGTGTACATAGTGCTTCGAGTCTTGGGAGTGACCATGTAAAACTTTATGTGCAAAGGTTTGGTTTTATCACGCTTGGGTACTAGTGTTTTGGGTTGTTTGAGTTTCCAAGACATGGTTTTCAATAAGTATTTTCAGCCGTGCTTTATAGCTTGTGAATCAGATGTGTGCCCGAAGTGGGTGGTCTCGACTTAAAAAGTGGTTGAGGATGCATGCAACTTAAAAGTGGTCGAGTGGCCATATCTCCCTCATATTTTATCCCTTTTTAGCCTATGGATACTCTACAAACATCTATTCAAGATGAGCTAGA
Source organism: Adiantum capillus-veneris (assembly GCF_014529385.1). Taxonomy (NCBI): domain Eukaryota; kingdom Viridiplantae; phylum Streptophyta; class Polypodiopsida; order Polypodiales; family Pteridaceae; genus Adiantum; species Adiantum capillus-veneris. Next base: position 137,986,055 of record NC_140934.1, on the reverse strand, counting down.
TTTTTATGCCCTTGGTTTCTCATAATTCCAAGTGTGCTTCATGCTAGAAGGTTTCTTCATAAATCTTTACATGTGTTGATCACAGGTTTTTCTGGTGGTGCAATAGTTCTTTCTTTTGACAATGTGACTCGTACAAGACTATAGAGGTACTCATTTTCCTTGTTGTTTGCATACTAACACTATGTACACCAAGTGTCAAATCAAACCCCTTACACATGAAGTGTCAAATCAAACCCCTTACACATGTGACTTGTACAAGACTATAGAGGTACTCATTTTCCTTGTTGTTTGCATACTAACACTATGTACACCAAGTGTCAAATCAAACCCCTTACACATGAAGTGAGCCGTATAAGCCTACCATAAATCTTTCTAGTTGACTCAATAGTGCAAGTCAATCTAAAAAATCATACCTTAGTCAATACCTCCTACATGAACATGATGGAGCCAACCCTCATAGAACCCCCCCCCCCCCCCCCCCCCCCCCCCCCCAAACAACCCTTTAACCACCACACCAATAGAAACAAGCTCAGACAACTTCCCAACCAGCTTTTCCTTGGCACCACTAATAGTCTAGTTTGGGAGCCGAATAGAAGCTGCAATTTCCACAAAGCAGGCTAAAAGTTCAAGATCAGAGTTTTAGACCAATTTTGGAAATGGCCAGTACATTGGATAGCTCACGCTCTAAGCTAGGTAATGAATAAAGTAGACAAAGCAGACTAGCATAAAAGATAGCTAGGGAAGTGGCTAGCAATTATGCAATAAGAAACCAAAATTCAAGCTTCAACTAGTGGAAGAAAACCTTGGCACAAACATGTAGAGAAGCAATTGAAGGGGCCAAGGAGCTAGCGGAGCAAAGAGAGCTATCGTACTCTAGAGGCAAACAACTATACAACTTCAAGAACCACTTTGACAATTAGAGTCAGAGATAGGTGGACTCAAGAAAAATTTAGGTGACCTATAAACATGTTAGCAAGATGGAAGTGAAGAAAGAACTAGATCTCCATTTGAGTGAGGCGTTTGGGAAGTTGTAGAATAGACTTTCCAATCAGGAAGTTGGAGCACACCTTAGGGGGGGAGGTGAAAAATCAAAGAGTAGGTATCCCAAAGAGGGGCTCAACAATCCCACACAGAAAAGAAAAGGCGAGACCGACCAATCAAGAAAGGCAAAGGAAATCACGGGAGGATGTCAACCTAGAGAAGAGGCACTCATGTCCACACAAAAAATTTAGTAGGGCATCAACAATGTGGAAAGTGAAGGAATATGTGGGTGCAAAACATGAGGAGCATATAGTCACCATGGTCAATTGAGGAAGTCACAAATGAGGAAGCTCCAAAAGTGTTGGTTAGGTAGGCCAAGTAGAAAGGTAAAAAGTAAAAGAGGCTGTACCAAAGATTCAAATTTTGGAAGCACCAAAAAGAATAAAATCAAGGAGTGGTGCAAATATGATAGTGAAGAAAAATTGGTAGCCCAAGCTATGAATCAACACTAAGGGAATATCAATTGACTCAAAGGAGGAGCCCCTCATCAAAAGCCTCCACTTATGTACCTTTTAATAAGCGTACTAGGAAAGTAAACAAGATAGGCATAGAAATGATAAAATTGGTTCAAGGATTTCCTCAAGTAGAGAGAATGAGCCAGCTAAGTAGGGAGTTTTGACTGCCATGTTTGACGTGAATGGCATAGAGATCCAAGATCATCAGGCCCCAATAATCAATGTAGAATAAACGGTCAAAAAAATTGAAAGTTAAATGAGAATGTCATAGGGGATAGTGAAGTGAGGGCTAATGTCATGTATGACAAAACTAGAGTGAAGCAAAGTCTGAGCATGGTGGTTTCACCATTCACATTATTGATGGTAAGATGGTGGCTCAACCTAGCGGCATGGTGGAATCAGCACCCATGAAGGTTAGGGGTGTAAAATTCTTCACATCATTTCTGGTTTTGGATCTGCATAATTCATATAGCATGTTGCTAGGTAGACCATAACTTAGAGTGGCTATATCTCTATACGATTGACAAAAAATTTGAACTAACCTTGTTTGTGAGAAAGAAAGGTGTGGTGGTGGCCATAGATTCCAGCCCTATGACCATTATTGATGTTAATCAATTATTGCTGATTTGAAGTAAGAAAGATTGATAACACAAATTTCTAGTTGACTTTATGGAAAGTCAAGAGGACACCAAAGAGGTAGCAATCCTAAACCAAGCAAAAATGGGTAGCAATGTAGAGGAGGTAGATCCAATTGAGTAGATTGAGCCATTCAAGGTAAAAAAGCATTTAAAAGAATCTTTCAAAGCTAAATTGGTCAAATTGTTCAAAGAACACAAGGATGCATTTGTATGACATCACACTGATATGAAGGGTATTGACCCTTGACTTGTCAACATAGAATCCCATAGAAGAATGATGAAAAACCCATCAAGATGTGAAGATGTAAAATGTAAGGTAAAAGAGGAGATTAATATTTTGCTCAAGATATGGTTTATGGCATAAAATGTTTAATTTCTTTCAATGTGCATTGAAATGCTTGTGAGTACAATAGTGTTTCAAGGAATAAGTTTTTTTATGACTACATCAACAAAACTCCTTCTAGATGTGCCATCTAGCCTAAGGAAATTATTCTCACTTAAATTTGGATGCCAAATGGGCTACCTTCCACTTAGGTCTCACATGATCTAACTAAGTAAAACTAGTCAAAGAGTGTGAAGCATAGTGAGTGGCAACGTACTAAGGAACCACTTATGTTAATAATTCAATGTACCATCAATGTGTCTTAGTTTGAATTTCAATCTATGTGCCCGATCAGCCTGCACTCTGGCTACTCGTCCAATTCCGACCCATCCAAAGATGGTGTAAATCAACCCTTGACTTGCTCCAAATTAGCCATTATCCATGATCAATTTGATGCAAAATTTGATGTGTGACCTGAAAAAAAAATCCCCTAAATTCATTCGAGTTCTAGTGCACATGTGACCAATCCTTACAAGTAATCAACCAGGGTTAGGTCCCCCCCCCCCCCCCCCCCCCCCCCCCCCAAAGTATGATACCCCCTCCCTTATATTTAAGCTTGGGAGATAAATTATTGGGGGCCTACCCCTAACTTATACGCTTATGTAACTTGTTAAAAAAGACCCCTCCCCTGCACTTATGTGGTGCGGTAAGTTTTTCATGGTGAATCCCCCGGGGGTAGCTCTAGGAGGCCCATGGCGGGTGTTCTTTTGGGGGCAGGCACGATACGCATGCCCTTGCTCACCGCATTTGAAACAACGGTTATCCTTGTGATAATGCTAAAGCTATTCATGAGAGATTTTGTTTTTGCCTTTGTAAATTCCCTTCTCCTTAGCTTTGTTGTTATTGGAATTTTCCTTATGATACTTTTGAACATTGTCCTTCCTCTTAGGCTCATTGGGACCCTTGTTTTCAGTGGGCTTAAGATTTCTCTTAGCCCCTGTTTGGAAATCGATTTTTGTGAAGCCACCACGGTATGGTGTAGGACCGTAGATATGGTGTGTGGCCTTTGGGAGTTAGAATACTCCAACATTCTTCAGCAAAGCCCGCACAAAATTGATGTTTTTTCTCTCCAAAATCCATATTTTTGAAGACACTGGCTTTGAGATGTAAGTCTCAAAACTTGTCTACATAGTTGTGAATCGATTTGCAGAGAGAGAGAGTTTCAATATTCAGCATTTAGTGAGTACTTTGTCTTTGGCATCGGGCCAAAAACTGCTTCATAATGGAAGATCCTAAAGCTTTCCATGTTCGTAGAGCTTCACCATTTGCCCATAGGCTAGACCACCATTGCCTGACAGATTTTTGAAAATGCATAGCTACATGGTGTAGCTTAGAGGAATCTGTGAAGCCCTTATCTCCAAAGGCCGCATCAAATTGTTGGATGAAAGCCAAGACTTTGTCCGTAGCACCAAAGGTGCCATTGTAGGTAAGGAAAGAGATGTTCTTTCCTCGCTCTTTGAACTTCTTGAGCTTGGACAACCTCTTCCACGTGGCATAGGATTTCCTATAGCCTCTTCTTTCTGATGGTTCAAAAGTTGTAATATCGCTTTCTTCAGAAGATGAAGAATTTGAGGAAGATGGAGAAGAGGGTGACCTCTTTCTTGCCTTTTTCTTGCCTTGGTCCTGCTTGTCTGCACCATCACTTTCTTCACAAGAGGAAGAGGATGAAGAAGATGGAGAAGAGGGTGAACTCTTTCTTGCCTTTTTCTTCTCTTGTTTTCTATCATCCCTCTTTGAATTATGATGTGGAGACGTGTGTGATGGTCTTCTCCATCTAGGAGGTGATGGAGAGTGTTTTTCCCCTGCCATCTTTGTGGAGCCATCTCCGCCGAGGTGGTAGGAGACTCACTTCGAAGTAAATTTTTGAGCCCTTCCTATGGATCCTCTTTTTGAGGCCTCTTTTGGAAGTCTCAGAAGGAGGCTTCCTAGGTACTCTCTCATCATGGTGGGGAGTTTGGAGAATCCCATGAGCACGAAGCTACCGATGCACTTCACTTTGGAGGGATGGATTGCCCATGGCTTGTTGAAGCCTAGAAACAAGGTAGTAAACAAGCATAGGGGCATCATTATTAGCATGCTCATTAGCCGAATCAAAGCTATCAACATTAATTTCACTCTGTGTGCTATTGTCAGCCATTCTAACAATTTTTAGGTGTACTTTGGCACTTCAAGCCCTAGTTGATGCTCCTATTTACTCCTTTAGAAAAAGCATTAATATCATTGAATATTTACTCCTTTGGCTTGAATATCATTAATTTCAAGGAATAGAAGAGAGAGTATTTTAACACCAGAATAGTACCGACTCCTGTCAAGCTTATAATAGCTCAATAGTGGTTAAGCCGTAGGCAATCCTTGTAGGACTCCACTATTAAGACCATAGCTCTTGATGGTGATGCCCCGTTATCTGTACGAAGCTCAAGCACACTGCAAGGCTGAAAAATCCATATTCTACTTACTCAATTGCAATTAGTAATACCAACCATTTATAGCTAGCTTGAGGACCTCCCTTCTTGAGCAATAAAAGAGAAACCTTGTACTCTGATACCAATGTAGAATTTAATGGCCTAATAACTTGTGTGTAGCGGAAAATAGCATAGACATAGTGAGAATTGCATTAGAAAAGATTCCTAATGAGCATATCAAGGGTGCTTGGATGGAGAGAGCAACAAAAGTCATAACACCTAGTTAGATAGGCATGAAAAAAACCTGAGAGAGAAATTAAGCTATTGACAACAATTGAGGAGCTAAATTATATGCAGACGGTCCCCCCAAAAGGCTTTGTATTATAGGCTTCCCCCATTACTTCCATCATACTTTAATCGGTAATAGCACTAATTGGTCTCATGGGGTCCATTTACCCTCAATAGCACACCATTTTTGCAGCCTAATTGGTTGTCCTTGTTGAGGTATCCCTTTCCCTAGTCCTCTCATAGGTGATTTTTGCATATTATTCATGCTTTTGAGCATGCCTTCAATGGCTGTAAGTGGTGCTGCAATAGACATTCCCACTTGTGTTGGTTTTGTGAATGTTGTTTTCTCACTCTAAGTATCCTTAGGGACATCTTTTTTTACTGAAAACATCACAATTATCTCCCAAGCCAATAGAATCTGATACACACTCTTCTAAGGTCATATGCTTCTTGCTATACAGTATAGCATGAAGCTCTTTGTTTAGCAATACCTCTAGAAATAATGACACTAATCTTTCTTTTGCTGCTGGTATTTCTAATTTTGGGAATCTTGCAATGTATTGCTTCATCCTAGTTGCCTAATCCCTAACAGACTCACCTTGTTTTTGCTTGAAGCTATAGATTTAAGGTACCATATTATGTTTGGTCTCAATTTTTGGAACATGCAGCTACAAATCATTGAGCTAATGTATTTAAATCCATGGTTGACCTTGATGGAATGTTTGGGAACCATGTCAAAGCTTTTCCTTCTAAATTCATTCCAAATCCCTCAAATTGAGTGTCGAGATCAAATATGTGTTTTGCTCTTAGCACTTGCTTGAAGCTAGCTAAGTGGTCATATGGATCCCCAAATCCACTGTATTATCTGACCCATTTTAAAAAATCAGCTGGTCTGACACGTCTGTTTGGCTCAGCTCCAACTCTTTTGGCATTTGGTATTGTCTCGAGTCCTTCAAACCAATTTGTTTTAGAAATAGTGACTCATGTAGCTCTAGACTAGCTTTAATGTCACTCGATTTTCTTTGTGATGAGGTAGGTTTGGGTTTTTTAACATTGCTCCCAAAATATCTGTCGCGGAGTTCTTCTCTTGGAAAAGGATCACACCCTTGCCTAATGTACAATCTCTTATACAGTACCCTTGGTATCTGGTCTATTCTACTTCCTCATGACTCATCATAACAAAGTTGTTGTTATAACAATCCCTAAATAGGTAAGATAGTAGATTTGTTGAACCCTTGTCTTTGATCTTGAAGATATAAATGATCTTCATGGGTGTTAACTTCCGTGGTTTGGCATGAGAAGTCCATCCCATGTTTCAGAAGCAGGTTTGTCTCTTTTAAGATTTATGACTATTTAAAAAAAACAATTTCTAGTGTTGGAAAGTTACCCGACTCATCAATTCCAACCATCCATAGAATGATACCATGAGGGTATCATTCTCCCACTTTCCACACCGCACTCACCCTTCTTTTGTTATCTAATTACTACCACACTGTTTAAACATACATGTTCCTTTACTTTATTTATGATACTCGTTCGTTTAAACAACTCTTCAAATAATATTACAAACAATAATCAAACAATAAGTTGTCCAATTTTAAACCAACAACCCTTGGATTAGGTTCACTTGAGAATCTCTACTGGTGCTATTATGACCGATCGGTATATACATTATTGATAAAAACCCTTGTCACCATGAGCGTCTCATACCGGTCATTAGCAAGTACTCATTGGGCTAATCTGGATGTACTTCCACCACAGAAACAACGGTGCCAATTTGGGCGTCATCCTCATGCCATGGAAAAACCAAACTGTAGTATCCAGCTGGGCTAATCTGGATATACTCCCACCACAGCATCAACGGTGCCATCATGGGAGTCATCTCATGTCTCGGCAACTTCCACATAATGTCAGCGCTAATAAGTAGAGAGACTTGAGAGAAACCATACCGAAGGTTTTGGACAAACATTCTTTCCTATAGCAACCAATTTAACCAGACATTCTTTCCTACTTGTCAAACATATGGCGAGTTTCTTGGGGTCAAGCCCCTTGGTTTCGGTCCGTGTTTTCTTTTCATAAGGTAAATAATATATTTCTATGGTCTCGCATACGCAATGATGCATAACTTGAAACTCCAATACTAACATGTACCATAGCTCTGATTGATGCGATTGGTGGAGACATAGCATGTTCCGCAAGAGTTCCCCCGTTACTTGTACCGGGTTCATGATCATTAGCGCCTTGGGTTCGAGCACGCTTTGGAGCCAATTTTTTTGTACTACACTTACGTTATACACTTAGAACTTTAAATTGGTCAATTTTCCTAGTAATCTCCTTGAAATCTAAGGTCATTTTTTTACATATAAGTAATCTTGTTATTTTTCTTGAATATTACTTTACTAAAATTTTCCAAAGAGAGTCATAATTTGAATCCTTGCCAACTCGGATTCACACTTAGTGTTTTTGTTCTACATCTAATTTCTATACATCAAAATATTTACTAATCTTAAATAATGAAAAACTAAGTGTGTAAACTACAAGTGAAAGTTTAAGAATGCAGTACTTTTATGCATGACATTTGTAATCCAATTCTAACTTCAATTTCTATACTTCAATTAACTCAATTTTTAGTATTAATCAAAATGCTAATTAATCTAATTGATAATAAAATTGGTGAATGAAAATTTCATCATGTATAATAAGAGTGTGATGAGTACTCTTATGTATTAACTTTCAATTAACTCTACATACGTTAATAGTGAACATGTACTAGCTAGAGAGAGTAGGTATACTTAGAGAGATTAGAGTAATAGAAAACATACACACACATCTTTTCTAAAGTTAATTGAATCTTACTAATCCATTAAAAAGATTAGAGTAAAAGAGAACACACACACATCTTTTCTAAAGTTAATTGAATCTTACTAATCCATTAAAAAGATTAGAGTAAAAGAGAACGCACACACATCCTTTTCTAAAGCTAATTGAATCTTACTAATCTATTAGAGAGATTAGAGTAAGAGATAACACACACACATCATTCCTAAAGCTAATTGAATCTTACCAATCTATTAGAGAGATTAGAGTAAGAGATAACACACACACATCATTCCTAAAGCTAATTGAATCTTACGAATCTATTAGAGAGATTAGAGTAACAAATAACATAGACACATCATTCTTAAAGCCAATTAAATCTTACTAATCTAATATAGAGATTAGAGTAAGAGATAACACACACACATCATTCCTAAAGCTAATTGAATCTTATCAATCTATTAGAGAGATTAGAGTAAGAGATACACACACATCATTCTTAAAGCTAATTGAATGCTTAATTAATACACACCTTACTAATCCACTAGAGTTTTTGCTCTCTTAGTGGTTTGTGGATGCCTTCTCTCTAAGAGAAGTGGTAGCACTTCGTGAGCACTATAGAGGCAATCTCTATGTCTAAAGTGTGAGTATGGATACTCTATTTATAGCAAAAAAGAAAACGTCTAACTTTTTTTTCCCAAAAAAAAGTAAAAATTTTATTTTTATTTTTATTTTTATTTTTTTCCTAAATTCATACCCGCGTTTTTGGTCCCCTTGTGGTACCCATCAACTTGACCAATTTGTCCTCATCATCAAGAGATAAGGCCACACCACCCCCCCTCATTAAGATTAGTCAAGACTAGCCTCTCCTTTTCATGTGACTGTGTGTCCCACTTTGTCCTCTCCTATGTAAGTCCAGGTGAGTCCATGTGCCTTGATGTGTAATCCATGTGTATTCTTTTGTCTCTATAACTATTTTATTTATTTCCTTAATGATAATTTACTTTACATTTTTAAGTTGAACCTTACAATCTTATACTAAGTTACAGTAGTAAGAGAAATTTCTACAATCAGTAAATGAGTATTGTGATAAGCTAGACAGTCTTTTGTATAGCTAAACATGTCAGAATTGTGTAGCGTAAATTTTAAATTCTAGGTTTTCTCAGTATACGATTCATAATTTGAACTCGAATATCTTAAATAATGAGTGATGGTTAAAAAAATTCAAATGCGTAATAGAATTTGTGTGAAATTCAGAAGTAGAGACCTTAGAATCTCCCCAAATTAGAATTTGAGATGCCCTCATCTCAAGAACAATGAAGGGTAATCCTTAAGAAGGGTTATCTCATCTTCCCAAGTAGCATCTTCTACAGGGAAATTCTTCCATAAGATAAGATTTTCTTTGATAGATCTATTCCTAAGCTTTCTCTCTCGAGTTTCTAGGATAGTATCAGGTTGGAGTTGTAAAACATCTTGAGCAGGTAAAATGATTTGCTCATCATCAAGGACATGGTCAGGGTTATGTATGCAAGGTTTTAGTAGACATACATGAAATACATCATGCACTTTGAGATCGGAAGGGAGTTTTAGTTTATAAGCTTGATCACTTACAACCTTGATTATTTTGTAAGGTCCACAATACCAGTAGCTAAGCTTCTTATACCTTCTGAAAGACAGATTGATCTTTTTGGGCTTTTATCGTAAGAAAACTTTGTCACCTTCCTTGAAAATCCGATCAGATCTTTTCAAGTCGGTGTACTTCTTTTGTCGATCTTGAGCCGCTTGAATATCCCTTCGAATAGCTTTGGTTTGAGCTTCCATTTCTTCGAGCATTTTCTTTGAGGCTTCTACCCTTATAGTGGGGTCAGAAAAGTTAAGAGGTGATAAACATTCTTGACCATAAAGAGCATTAAAAGGTGTCATTCCAATACTTCTATGAGTAGAGGAATTGTATGCATACTCTACCAAGGGTAGGTAATGAATCCACTTGCAAGGTTCTCTATTGCAGTAGGCTCTCAGGATGTCTTCAATTACTTGATTAACTCTTTCAATTTGGCCATCAGTTTGAGGATGATAAGAAGTACTAAAACATAACTGGGTTTCAATAGCTTGAAACAATGATACCCAAAACTTCGAAGTAAACTTGGCATCATAATCGCTGACAATCCTCTTGGGTAAACCATGAATTCTGAAAACCTCCTTCAAAAACAGACGAGCAATATCTGAAGCTATAAAGGTTGTCTTAACTAGGATTAAGTGAGCCACTTTAGTAAGCAACTCAACTATGACCATGATTGAATCATAGCCAGCTTGAATAGAAGGAAACCCGATAATAAAGTCCATGCTAATACATTCCCATTTCATTTGGGGAATATCTAAAGGATGTAATTTACATGGCATCTTTAGTCTCTTTGCCTTAATCCTTTAACACTGCTTGACATAGCGAAGGACATCACCTTCATACCTTGCCAATAGTAACTTCTGCGAATTGCATTGATGGTTTTGGCATAACCTGGATGTCTTGAAGCTGGGCCATCATGTGCTTCATATAGGATAGCATTCCTTAGGGTAGAATCCTTAGGTATGCATAGCAAATTTACTGATTCCTATAGTAAATTTTCCCATCTTCTAAGGAGTAATGTAGAGGTTTAGGCTGATTTGATGATACCCTCTCTTCACGTAGGATACTAGCAAGCATCTGGTAACCTTCATCTCTAACAACAGCATCCAAGACCTTGTCTAAAATAGGGTTGTTAGCCATGGAAATTGCCCCCAGAAAAGCTTTACGGCTTAGGTTATCTGCCAAAAAATTATCCTTACCTAGTCTAAATTTAATATCAAAATCATATTCGTGCATGAGCTCTATCCATCTCCTCTATCTCATGTTAAGGTTAGGTTGGGTAAAAATCCACTTAAGGCTCTTGTGATCTGTTACCAATTGGAATTTGCATCCCAATAGATAATGTCTCCATAGCTTGAGAGCATGAATAATTGCTAGCAATTCTAAATCATGTGTAGCATAATTCACTTTATGAATCCTAAGCTTCCGAGAAGTGTAAGCTACAAGCCTTCCTTTTTGAGTAAGGACTCCTCCTAATGCAAGGTTACTAGTATCTGTGATCACCTCAAATTCTTGGGTGAAGTATTGAATTTTTAAGAGAGGTTCTGAAGCAAGATACTCCTTAAGTTGTTTAAGGCAAGATTCATGTTTTTCTTCCCAAAGTATCGTAGTCCCTTTTTTTAGAAATTCAGTTAGTGGTGCAACTTTAAGAGCATAGTCCTTTACAAAGATCCTGTACCACCCTGTGATACCTAAGAACCCTTGACTTTGGTTTGTGAAGTGGATTGAGGCCATTCCACAATATCCTTGACTTTGTAAGGGTCAATAGAGACTCCTTCAGGTGAAATGATAAACCCTAAGTAACAGACCTTAGGGGTAGAGAAGATACATTTGCTTTTCTTTGCATACAACTTATTTTGGCGTAAAAGCTCTAGCACTTTCCTAACATTTCCTTCATGCTCTTCCTCTGATTTGGAATAAATTAAGATATTGTCAAAGGATACTAGGACAAAATCGTTCAAGAATTATCTAAGATATCGTGCATCAGACGATTGAAAGTTGTATGAGCATTCGTAAGTCCGAACCTTTAGAGATCATCTCTGATAGAGGGACAGGTTTCAGAGCAGACTTGGTAGGAGAATTAATGCAGAAACTGGGCATTACAAGGAGGCACTCTTCACCATATTACCCTCAATGTAATGGCCTATTTGAAAAGGTAAATGGAATGGTTTCTAAAATTATTACCAAGCAGGTAAACAATCATCCTGGAGACTGGGATAAGTATCTACTACCAGCTTTATGGGCCTACTGAACTTCATTTCGTACATCCTTGGGATTCACACCGTATCATCTAGTATTTGGTAAGGAAGCAATCTTGCCCATTGAAGTGCAACTACAAAGTCTCAGAGTAATGGCAAGCCAAGTTCAACAACCCAACATGCATTTGAGAGATCACATCATCAACTTCGAAAGACTGCAACTGGACAAAGAAGAAGCAATAAATTATTATGCAGCACAAGCAGAGCATAGACGGCTTAGCTTTAACGAGCATCTCCGGAAAAAAGAATTGAAGAAAGGAATGTTGGTGCTTCGCTACGACAATCGCTCCGATGGGAAGGCCCTTTCATCATCAAGAAAAAGTATGCCAATGGAGGCTACCAACTTATGGAGGCTCATGGAAAACTTCATAAAACCAGGGTAAATGGTTGGCGACTTAAACCTTATTTTCTTCAATTTGACCAGGCTCCACCAATTGACATTCCAGATGAGGACACACCATCAGCCGCCACCTCCAACGATAATGATCAAACAGATGAGCTAGAGACATGAATGCCTCTAGCCAAAAGGGGAGGGCTAATGATGGGGGCTTTTCACAAGCCAAGCTCCCATACCCCTCTTCTCTCGTCCCCACCCCATGAAAACCCCCTCTTATGGAGGGAGTGATAAAAGGCATTGGAAAAAGTACGAAAAAAATAAAGTATGATTATGTAAATATATAAGAAAGGTAAAATAGGCCACCTCATGCCTGCGGGGTAGCCCATCCCCACCTTGCCTCCTTTTTGTTCACTGTTGCCCCGCCGGGTGTCCCTTTTCCTCTCCTCCACTCAAAAGTTCAACCCCCTCTCTCTTCCCCTTGTCCTTTCTCCTTTCTCTCTCCCTTGAACCTACCCCACCCCCTGTCCTTACCAATAATGCACCCTAACTCACATGCCACCTCTCCTATCTTCCAAAACAGTATACCCCACCCACCCTTTTCTCTCTCCTACACTCTTCCATGATCCAAATACCCCCCTCTCTCTCTAAAATTCAAAATCTCTCTTGTCTTGTAGCCAGATGGCCTCCCCCACACTCACACACACTCAGTTTCACTGAAAAAGGTATCCACAGACCCATCCCCACCCAGTGGTTACCTGATTTTCTTGTGTTCACACACATCTGCACACAGATTCACCTCTGAACACACTCCCCTCTCTCCCCTCTTGTAGTTACTTTATTCTCCATGTCACCTCTTTTTTTTCCATTCACCCATCTCTCTCTCTCTTAGTCTCTCTCTCATGAGACTGCTGTTGTGGCACATATACACACAGCCAGACAAGTGGGGCCCACAGTCACATGGCCTGTGTAGATAATGATTTCTTCATTTCTAAATTCTAGAGTTTCTTTCCCCTCCTACCCTATATAAAGAGGGTTCACCATCACACTAAACACACACACACAACATCACCAAAGAACACACTATGCACTGTGTGTGCCTAGTGCACACACACACACCCACACCATCACCATCACCGCAATCACCATGCTCGTCTTGAGCATGACCTCTACACCCTTGGGCTATGGAAGATGAAGGGAAACTAAATGAAGGATGATGGCCATAACCCTCGTGCGAGTCTTCGCCATCAACTCCCACCTATCCGCCATGTGCTCTACCACGCTCTCCCTTCTCATTCCCCTACCCTATGCTCCCCATTTCATCGCCTTATTCTCTAAATAAAGCTTGAGGTTTTGTGAGTGTGTTTTCTTGCAATGTTTTGCCCATGTGAGGTGTGCGGAATCGCCAACTAGTCTTGTGTTTGGAGTGAGCTTGTGTATGTGTGAAGGGTGTGCGTATTTGCCATCCTTTTGTGGTGCCTAAGTACTAAGCCGCTATACCCCCTCCCTCACCCTCTCTGTCTCACTTGATCTCATTCCCTTTCCTCTTCATCATTACTCCCAAGCATCCATCTCTCTTGGATGAAAACTTTGTTATGGTGGTGTGTTGTTTGCGTCGTAGCCGCTAAAGCTAGGTGGTGCCCCCTGTTTTATTTGCCATGACAGGCTCAAGGCGCGCCATTTGGTCCCCCGTGTTTTAGAGGCCGTCGGGGTTCGGGGTTTGCTTTGCTCCCGTCAACATGTACATGCACTGCAAGTCGCTAGTCTAGTGACAGCTCTCGGGCTACTGTAAGTGCCCGTGAGTGAGTTTTTTGAAGTGAGCCTTGTATATAACTTAAACTCATGTACAAACTAAAAAACGTTCAGCCAAAGATCAGAAATTTGCAGGTTTAGCTCGTTCTATCTCCTTGGTGCTCTTGGATGCAGTGTTTTGCCCCGACTAGCCTTCTCTACGTGTAGTCGTGCTAGGACAGCTCTCTGTTCGCGTCAATTTTGCTCATGGGGGCGTATGGAATCAATTTTAGTCATCTTCAGCTTTCTGGCCAGTCATTTTTCATGATTTGTCTCTAGCTTTAAAGTGCCCCAATTGGAGTTGTGCTCATCAGGTTACGACTAGTTCTCTGCAGGGTTATGGCTATGGCAGCCTAGTGGCAAATTGTGTGTAGACAGATTCGGAGGGCATGTATCTATGAAATGTGGAATTGATGTTGAAGTTGTGGGTTTGTGATGTTTGATTGTGAAAGGAGAGGCTCTTGTCTTCATATGCATTGGTCGGCGTGTGCTGTAAATCCATGCTTTGGCAGGGTTTTGCTCCTATGTGACATAGTCTCTTGGGTGGGCGACGGCTAGTAAATTCCCAAGGGTCTACTCCTATTGGACTTGTGGTGTTTCAAAAGGATTTTGCGAAGCTTTTGGTGTCTTTTAGTTCTCTTTCAACGCTCTTGGGTGACGTCACTATAAAGGTGTTTCAGTTTGTTTGTTTCCCAACAGTGTTTTGGTGCCCGCCACCAAGGAATCGCTTCAAGTTACCTTCAGTTTACAGGTTTTGAAGACATGGCGTTTAATTTTCTGGAGCTTAGTGGGAAATTAAATGAAATTTCCAAAGCTTTCATTGAGAGAATGGAGTTTGCTTGCCTTCTTGCTGACAAGCAAGACCCAGCGTTGGTGCTACGAATCTTCTACTTCTGTTTGAAGGGAGATGCTAGGGAATGGTTGGAAGGCTACGAAAAGGATCTAGAATCAGCCCAACCTCCTCAAGTTATGACTTATGAAATGGTAAGGCATGCTTTTATTACACACTTTCAACAGGTGGAAGACCCACAAAAGGTATGGCAGTCTATTCAAGGCTTAGTACAAGATGAAGGCCAAACCATAGAAGACTTTGTCAAGGCATTCAATGCGTTATGGGCAAAGTGGTGTACATCTTTGGGGGCTGAAATTCCTCCAGCCATGTTGAAGAAGGACAGGTTTCTTGCAAGCTTGAGGATTAACCTACGCTTGAAGGTAGATCTTAAGCAGCCAAGGACCTTAGAGGAGGCAGTTGAAATTGCAAAGAATAAAGAGTGGAAAGCAGAGAGTCTTCATCAACTTGGAGCCAATGTGGAGCCAAAGCTTGAAGTGAAAGCGGTAGAGCAACCAAGGGTCCTCATCAGGGATCCACGTTATGATCAACAAGCTTCTCATGATGTGAATGCCTTTCGCAAGGAGATGCAAGTGGTGGTAGGTCTTATGAAGAATCTTATTGTGCATATGATGGGAGGTGGAAGAGGTCAAAGTTATGGATATGGACATGGTTATGGAAGCAATGAGGGTTATACAGGTGGTAGAGGAAGAGACATGGCTGGAAGAGGGGATATGTTTCAATGCTACAATTGTGGTGAATGGGGTCATAAAAGCCCTCAATGTGACAAGCCAAAGAGAATGGGTGGCGACATGTTTCCTCGTCCTCCACAAATTCCTTCTCGAGCTCAAGATTATGGTATTGAGATTAAAGGGGAAGCAGGACCAAGTGGATTGACAGCAGAAGAGAAGGGAAAAACAAAAGTGGTAAGAATAATCCGTTTGGAGAAGAAAGAGGATGATTTGGGAGCTATGGTCATGCCTGTAGGTAAGAGGGTTACAAGAGATCATGACATGAGTGATGCAAGTCCCAGCCATAAAAGAGGGAAACAGGTTGAAACAAGTACAGGTAAAGAGAAGAAGAATAGAAAGCCTAGGAAACATTACAATGCATCTGACTTTCCTTTGGGGTAAGGGCAACCAAATTATAGTTTAAGGACTGATTTTGTGGGTAGAAAGGCTGATGTTACCTTTGGGAAACTCATGGAGATGTGTCCCAAGTTAAAGAGGCAATGGAAGCACGTAGTCAAATCCATGAAGAAGGAGCCTGCAAGGGGGTTAGTGAGAGTCTTGTCTTTGAATGAGCTACCTGATATATGTCCTACTATGGATGCATGGCATAAGAGGAAGTGCATTGGAGAGGCTTATATTGATGGAGGTGCACAGGTATGTGTTATTACTTAAGCTTGTGTATCAAAGTTGGGACTCAACATGGTGAAGAATTCAGGTTTTCGCATAAAGCTTGCCAACAAATCAAGGGTGAGGTGCTTGGGAGTTGTAAAGGACTTGGAGGTGGATCTATTTGATGTTAAAGTCCTGGTAAATTGCCATTTTATGCCTGCGGGTATTGGTGCTGATGGGGGCTTTTCACAAGCTAAGCTCCCATACCCCTCTTCTCTCGTCCCCACCCCATGAAAACCCCCTCTTATGGAGAAAGTGATAAAAGGCATTGGAAAAAGTAAGAAAAAAATAAAGTATGATTATGTAAATATATAAGAAAAGTAAAATAGGCCACCTCATGCCTGCGGGGTAGCCCATCCCCACCTTGCCTCCTTTTTCTTCACTGTTGCCCCGCCGTGTGTACCTTTTCCTCTCCTCCACTCAAAAGGTCAACCCCCTCTCTTTTCCCCTTGTCTTTTCTCCTTTCTCTCTCCCCTCAAGCTACCCCACCTCTCACCAATAATGCATTATAACTCACCAATAATGCACCAACTCACATGCAACTTACCCTATCTTCCAAAATAGTATACCCCACCCCCTCTTTCTCTCTCCTATCATATCCCATGACCCAAATACCCCCCTCTCTCTCTAAAGGGCGCCATGTCTCTTGTCTTGTAGCTAAATAACCTCCCCCACACTCACACACACTCAGTTTCACTAAAAAAGGTGCCCACAGACCCATCCCCACCCGATGGTTACCTGATTTTTCTTGTGTTCACACACATCTGCACACAGATTCACCTCTGAACACACTCCTCTCTCTCCCCTCTTGTAATTACTTTATTCTCCATGTCACCTCTCACTTTTTCTCATCAACCCATCTCTCTCTCTTAGTCTCTCTCTCATGAGACTGATGTTCTGGCACATATACACACAACCAGACAAGTGGGGCCCACAGTTACATGGCCTATGTAGATAATGATTTTTTCATTTCTAAATTCTAGAATTTCTCCCCTCCCTCCTCCCCTATATAAAGAGGGGTCACCATCACACAAAAACACACACCATCACCAAAGAGTACACTATGCACTGTGTGTGCCTAGTGCACACACACACACCCACACCATCAACATCACCGCAATCACCATGCTTGTCTTGAGCATGACCTCTACACCCTTGGCTATGGAAGATGAAGGGCAACTAAATGAAGGATGATGGCCATAATCCTCGTGCGAGTCTTCGCCATCAACTCCCACCTATCCGCCATGTGCTCTACCACTCTCTCCCTTCTCATTCCCCTACCCTATGCTCCCCATTTCCTCGCCTTATTCTCTAAATAAAGCTTGAGGTTTTGTGAGTATGTTTTCTTGCAATGTTTTTCCCATGTGAGGTGTGCGGAATCGCCACCTAGTCTTGTGTTTGGAGTGAGCTTGTGTATGTGTGAAGGGTGTGCGGATTTGCCATCCTTTTGTGGTGCCTAAGTACTAAGCCGCTATACCCCCTCCCTCACTCTCTCTCTCTCCCTCTCTCTCTCACTTGATCTCATTCCCTTTCCTCTTCATCATTACTCCCAAGCATCCATCTCTCTTGGATGAAAACTTTGTTATGGTGGTGTGTTGTTTGCGTCCTAGCCGCTGAATCTAGGTGGTGCCCCCTGTTTGCTTTACCATGATAGGCTCGAGGCGCGCCATTCGGTCCCCGGTGTTTTAGAGGCCGTCGGGGGTTCGGGTTCGCTTTGCTCCCGTCATTTGGTGCCCCCAGTGAGGATCTTTTCATGAAACCCTTCAGTTTACAAGACTGAAACCCTTAAACTATTGTGAATGGATGAATGGCTAGCAGGATTTGCTAATTGGACGATAGAAGAAGAAGAGCTCCAAGCACAACTAGACGAACTCCGCATCTCCATCGAAGCTCGAGTGCCAGGCGTAACGGTAATCGATTTGCAGTGGGAGAGTCAACCAACACGCCAAACCCAGTGGATATACATAGGCCAAGTGCCAAGAAGAAGAAGGAGAAGGTCGAAACCATGTCCGCAACCTACAACCAACCCACAACAACAAAATGGAAGGAGCTCTACACAATAGAGAATCAACACTATTCTACTTTGAGAATCGGGTAACTCAAGTCACCGAGGTAATTATCACAGTCAGTTTTCAAGTCGCACCTGATGCTGCAGCACAGATAACGGAAGTATTGGCTCACACTCTCACTAGAGAAACTAGGGATCTACTGAGTTTGTTTCAGGAAAGAACACCACCCTCTCCCACAAGCTTGGACAGTGACTAAGCACTTCTAAGCTTCACATGAATCAGTACAACCTACCTCAAGACAGATCACACATACCAACACGTGTACGCTCAATCAAGGTAGAACTGGATTTGAAGGCTCACTACCAGCACGTCATTGACACCATGCCGGGTGGGGAACGGTTTTTGGAGGTTCTGGCATCAGATCAACCATTTGTCTTACCTTTGGTACAAGGCAATGTACCATTTGAAGTTTTAATCTATGTCCTAGTATAAGAGGGTATACACGCCTCTTTGTAAAGAAGAAAAAAAACTTTTGCAAGTTAAGCAGTGTGTCTTTCTAGCTCTCTCTCAGTAATCATGGCAAGTGTAGCATTTCCAACATTTAAAGGAAAGAAGGGGGAGGATTTGGTAACAGACTTCCTAGATGACTTTGAAGTAGCATGTGTAGTGAGCAACAAAGATACGGATGAATCCCGGGTTAGAATCTTTAAGCATCTCATAAAGCTAGAAGCTAGATCATGGTACAATGCACTTCCACAAGCAACCAATAATGACTGGGAACCCTTAAAAACCGCTTTTAAGAGGCGCTTTGGGGAAGGTACCACTTCAGAAAAGTTGTGGGACAAGTTGAGAGACTTGAAGCAGGAGGGTCTTTTAGAATATGCCACCTATGAGTCCAAATTCGTGGATTTGTGGGAATGGTGGGTTGAGTCACTGGCAAGGGGGAAAGCTGCACCCGATTTCCTAAAAAAAGATCGGTTCACGCATGGATTACGGCCGCTTCTCACGGAGAAGGTGAAAGGTAGATTCCCGGCTACGTACGAGTTAGCCATTGAGATTGCTCACCTTAAGGACAAGAAGCTGCGAATGAAAGCCAAAGAAACCGAGTCAAGAGAAACAGCAACATCACGTCAACCAGCAACTACGACAACCACCATTCCGCCACCACCACCGGCTCTTGGGGTAAGAGATGACCAACAAGATATGTTGGCCCATATTACTGACCAACTGCAGAATTTGTCTGTCCACTTAATACAGCAAGGGAGGAGTCAAGAAAGAGATCAAGACCCTGGAAGAGCACGACGACAAAACAGGGAGTATCATTGCTACAACTGCGGAGAAGACGGTCACAAAATGTACTACTGTCCCAAACCACGACAAAACTATAATAGAGGAGGTAGGAGGAACCAATTGTCACCCCCTAGAGAAAGAACACCCCCACCCCGAGCACCACCCCCACCAACACAAATTCTACGTCCACCCCAGACACCACTACACGCATCCATCCCACCTCCTCCACCAGCCCCACCACCTGATCGCCCTGTAAACATCATAAGGCTAGAAGAGAAAGGAAAAGCCGTAGTAGTGGATCCACCCAGAGCAAAGGAGAGGGACAAGGGTAAGGATAAGGTAACCTTTTTAGAACCACTTGAAGCCATGACTGTGAAAAGAGCTAGGAGGGAGAAATCTACACAATCAGATGATGAGAGAAGCATGAGAGGAGAAACTAGCAAGAGGCCATCCAGGCCACGACGGAAATTGGGCATCACCGACTTCCAGCTAGGGGAAAGTTCTAAGCCCTATGATCTAACATTGGATGTGGCAGAGCAAGGACCGAAGATTACATGGCCACAGCTGCTACATCTTGTACCTAAAGTAAGGCGACAATGGTCTAAAATGGTAAGTACAAGAAGCTCCAAAGCAAAGGTAGCCAGAGCAATTTCGGGATGCAACATAGATGACATCCTTCCAATTGTCGACGTAAACATAAAAGGGAAGAGGGTTGGAAACACCTACATTGATGGAGGTGCACAAATCTGTGTAATGAGCGAAGCTATGATGCTTCGATTAGGGCTCGAGGTTGACAGGCCTTCTCCATGCAAGGAAAAGATGGCAAACAACGCAAAAGTAAAGTGTGTGGGTGTGGTACGTGCCGTGAAAATCAAATCTTTCAACACTGAGGTAGAGGTAGATGTTTTTGTAATGCCTACTAAGGGGGAGGGCTATCCACTAATTTTGTGAAGGCCATGGTTGATGGCCATGAAGGCAAAACAGGACTGGGGTACTGGCCTTCTACGCATGACCGGTAAGAAAGGGGAGACAATCTACTACGACATGAGGATTGGCAAGCAGAAGCAAATGAATCTGGAAACATCGGCAGATGAAACCACTAGAGAATCTTCCAGTTTTGAGGAGGAGACCACATCCACCGACGAAAGTGACAGTTCTATTGATGTGATGGGTATCATTATGAAGGATCCAGAAAGGGTAAGCACAACTGGTCATCCATCACCAAAAGGGCAACCCAATGAAGAGGAGAGCAAATTACCTGGCCTAGAAGGAAGTAGGTTGAAGGGTATGTTGTCTACGAAATTAACACTTGAGGAGAAAGATAGTTTTTTGCAAATGTTGATGGGATTTCCTAAGCTGTTCATTGACAACTATGAAAGAATCACAGGCATTAGAGTGGTGGAACATCATATTAAGCTGAAGGAAGGGGTAAAACGAGTTGTGCAAAAGCTACGACGACTGGGGTTCATACAAGAAAAGGCACTCTTGGCCGAGGTAAGGAAACTGCTGGAGGCGGGATTCATCTATCCTGTAGAAAACTCAGAATGGGTGTCACCCGTAGTGGTGACGCCAAAAAAGAATGGTACGTGGAGGGTCTGTGTTGACTACAAACCACTAAATGCAGCTACAAAGAGAGACCACTTTCCTCTCCCTTTCTTGGATGAAATTCTGAATGAATTAGAGGGTTTTTAATGCTATACCGTCTGTGATGGTTATTCAGGATAATTTCAAATACGCATAGCCTTGGAAGATCAGCTAAAAACCACTTTTATCACGCCATGGGGTTGTTTTGCATACAGGGTTATGCCATTTGGTCTCACAAATGCACCTTCCACATTCCAAAGATATGTCACATATGTTTTTCAACCGTTCTTTGGAACATCCATAAGAGTGTTCATTGATGATTTTTGTATATATAGCTCCCGTATTTCACATTTAGAAAAGGTAACTGAAGGTTTGGCCAGGTTGCAGAGCCTAGGTGGGCAATTAAATGTGGATAAATGTCACATTGGGGAGAGTAAAGTCATTCTACTAGGCCATGAAATTTCAGCAAGAGGTATCAATGCCGACCCAAGTAAGGTGTCCGCACTCATAGCCCTACCTTCACCAACGACCGCACGTCAACTGGTCTCTTTCAACCGTGATGTGCAGCACTGGTGCAAAACATGTAAGTTGTGTCAAAAGGCCGTCACTAGGTCACTTATGCCTGAACCACAGACACCTATTCTCTCATATGGCCCATTTGAAAAATGGGGTATCGAGGCCATTGGCCCATTACCTAGGGCCAACTCATGGAAATTCTACATTATCATGGGGGTCGACTACATGACTAGATGGGCAGAGGCTACAGCCACCACTAGAATCACAGTGGTAGAGGTAGCTAAATTTATCTACGAGCACATATGCTGTAGGTTTGGCACACCTTTAGAGATCATCTCTGATAGAGGGCCAGGTTTCAGAGCAGACTTGGTAGGAGAATTAATGCAGAAACTGGGCATTACAAGGAGGCACTCTTCACCATATTACCCTCAATGTAATGGCCTAGTTGAAAAGGTAAATGGAATGGTTTCTAAAATTATTACCAAGCAGGTAAACAATCATCCTGGAGACTGGGATAAGTATCTACTACCAGCTTTATGGGCCTATAGAACTTCATTTCGTACATCCTTGGGATTCACACCGTATCATCTAGTATTTGGTAAGGAAGCAATCTTGCCCATTGAAGTGCAACTACAAAGTCTCAGAGTAATGGCAAGCCAACTTCAACAGCCCAACATGCATTTGAGAGATCACATCATCAACTTGGAAAGACTGCAGCTGGACAAAGACTACAGCACAAGCAGAGCATAGACGGCTTAGTTTTAACGAGCATCTCCGGAAAAAAGAATTGAAGAAAGGAATGTTGGTGCTCCGCTACGACAATCGCTTCGACACGCGCAAGGATAAGAAACTCCTACTCCGATGGGAAGGTCCTTTCATCGTCAGGAAAAAGTATGCCAATGGAAGCTACCAGCTTATGGAGGCTGATGGAAAACTTCATAAAACCAGGGTAAATGGTTGGCGACTTAAACCTTATTTTCTTCGATTTGACCAGGCTCTACCAATTGACATTCCAGATGAGGACACACCATCATCCGCCACCTCGGACGATAATGATCAAACAGATGAGCTAGAGACATGAATGCCTCTAGCCAAAAGGGGAGGGCTAATGATGGGGGCTTTTCACAAGCTAAGCTCCCATACCCCTCTTCTCTCGTCCCCACCCCATGAAAACCCCCTCTTATGGAGGGAGTGATAAAAGGCATTGGAAAAAGTACGAAAAAAATAAAGTATGATTATGTAAATATATAAGAAAAGTAAAATAGGACACCTCATGCCTGCGGGGTAGGCCATCCCCACCTTGCCTCCTTTTTCTTCACTGTTGCCCCGCCGTGTGTCCCTTTTCCTCTCCTCCACTCAAAAGGTCAACCCCCTCTCTCTTCCCCTTGTCCTTTCTCCTTTCTCTCTCCCCTCAAGCTACCCCACCTCTCACCAATAATGCATTATAACTCACCAATAATGCACTAACTCACATGCAACTTATCCTATCTTCCAAAATAGTATACCCCACCCCCTCTTTCTCTCTCCTATCATATCCCATGACCCAAATACCCCCCTCTCTCTCTAAAGGGCGCCATGTCTCTTGTCTTCTAGCTAAATCCAGACTCTGGCGACCGGGCAAGGCACAGACGCGTATACCCCAACAACCTCCCACTTAAAGGTGACTGTGCCTTTAAGCAAGGGAACCAAGTCTAAATACTACAAAAGGCAAGAGAAAAATGCTCTCAACCGATGCCCACTGGCTGGCTGTGATCGTGTGCATCCGGCTGTCCTGCTCCCGTGTAAGTCCATACACCACCAGACGTACCGCACACGTACTGCAAGTATGTACGCAATACCTGCATATCTCCCTCGTGCACTATGCCATCATCAGCCAACAGACGACTGACAACCCCAACTGCAAATGCTCCCATAACAACTGCGATATCCGGTCTCAAGATCAGCATCTCATACATGAGACCACTGAATGCCGATGCAATGCTAGCGGGCCCTGCTAGCTCTACGGAGCATGCATCAACATATGTATCCCTGGAAATAGGCATCTCTGACTGACAAGGCGTGTCAGCCACATGCATCTCCTAACTGTCCGCAAAAGACGTATCACCCTGTCGTGCAACCTCAGAGCAAACCAGTTGGTCTAGGTGTCTGCTGGAAGACATATCCTGCACAACTATATCCCCATGCTCACTGTCGAGCATAGAAAGGAATCACTGCATAATCGCTGACATCTTAGCCTCCTCTGCAATCATCCACTGCAAACATGACCACTCAATCTGCTGTGACTCACTAGAGCTCTCATGCTCTAACTCCGTATTCATAGACTCTTGCACAACCTCCTCCTGGCGTGACTCACTAGAGCAAGACCGCTCTACCTGTCTATCTTGCATAGAAGTATCTCGCACAACTGACTCTCTGCTTTGCTCAGTCACTAGCAAAGCATGCATGTCTGACTCTGTCACCTCTCTGTGTGACTGCTCAAGTCGTGCCCCAACTGTGTGCACAACGAGCTCACTACTCTGCACTCCATGCAAAGCATCCTGCAACCCATGAGAAAAAGAGACTTTCCGGGTCTCTCTCTCTCTGCATGGCTGTAACAAGATTGAGACTCGACCATCTCGCACCAGTACTACGTGCAATGGGTACCATGTGCCAACTCTAGCACCTCTCGCAATCACTAGAGAACCCAAATGCAACGCAAAAGATCGCTCAACCAGCGATACTCGACATCCACTATCCCGTAACTGTCTGACTGAGATCAAATCCCCTCTCAGATCTAGCACATAACGCACATGACGTAGGGTAAATCTCCTACCAATGGGCAAGGACAAACATACGTCTCCTGCACCCTCAATGTCATACACAACACCATCAGCCATGTGCACACAACCAAGTCTCCCAGTAGAAAATGTGCTAAACCACTCATGATGCGACGTGACATGGAAAGTAGCATTTGAATCTAGTAACCAATGTGAAGACAATGTGCAATCCGATATGCAATCCATAGACATAAGATCGTCTGAAGACAAGCTAGATGTACATGTGACATCGCTGTCACAATCATACTCAGTAACCACCGTACTGATCTCACTAGCATCTGTCATGCCCAAATCTGCATCATGCATCTGTCGCCTTCGTTGTGTCAAACGCCTGAAACATCGACGCCTAATGTGCCCTCTATGTCCACAATGCCAACATGTCAAGTCTCTATGCCGTCGAGACTTGCGTGTGGGATCAATCTCTCCCATGGACATAGAAGTGGGACTAGTCTTCCCTGTAGACATGGATGTCGCGTACATAGCATGTAAACTCTGCCATAAAGCATGAGTTGTAGTCCCTCTCGAGACCTGCCAGTAAATAGACTCAACCAGATGCAAACAAATCGTAGACATGGCTAATTCATCAAGATCCTGCCAATCATCATCACACATAGAATTGGGCTTCGCCGATAAACCACGCAAGGGTTTATCCTGCCCCAAATCCGCCAATGCAACAAGCATATGCTCCTTCCAAGCAACAAAATCTGCACCATTAAACTGTGTCAGACCATAACGTTGGAAGTCAAATGAAAAATCAGCCATAATGCTCGCAAAAGAGAAACCAACAATGAGTAGCAAATGTCAACCAAATCAGCCCTAAACTGGCTCGAATCGCATCAACAAAAGTTTGCAAATATGGCTGTAAGATATGGCTGCAAATCAGCCCCAAAACAGCCCCAAAATTCAGCTCTTAAACAGTTGCATAAACAAGTCACAAACGTGTCCCAAATCAGCCTACAACTGAGCCATACATGGACACCTGCAAAGAGGAAACAATGGCTGAAAATTCAGCGCCCAAATAAGCCCTCAAACCTGCCTGTAAACTTGTAAACCTGTAGCTGAAACCTGCTGAAAAACCTCAAGCCATTAGTGCTCGAATCCGGCTACCTAGCTCGTAGCCACACAAGCATACATCACAACATTCACTCCTGTGAGTGTGCCAAGATAACTGTACGCTTGTCAAACCCATGAGCTAATCACCAAGCCCACATTGTGCGGTATCGATGCATACACACGCACAAATCTCCCACCTGCAGAGAACACCGCACGCAAATGCTGAGTGCAACCCGCAATCTCTACCTAGATCGCATAAATAATACACATAAAACTCTTGTGAAAATTTCGCCAGAGTTTCGTCAGTAAAACTGCCACAAAACCAGTAACCAAACTGACTGCACGCTCAAAACCATGAGCAACCAAAGCGCATCAAACCACACTCCAAATGCATGCACCAATCTCCACACTTTGCATACATCATTGCAAACACCTGCAAATCTAGTACACAAATATCTGCTCTACCTGTGATTGCCAAAAAACATGCTCGAGGCATACATTGCAGAGCTCAAAATGCAATCACATTAGTCTCCCTGAGCATCAAACCACATAAGGCATACATCGTATCCTCCCACCTGTGAGGAAACTTGCAGCAAATATCACTCTCACATCTGAGAGCAAACCATGTGTGGAATCCTCGACACACAATAAACAATTGTTGCTGCAGAAAATTCAGCGTTCAGAATTTTAAAATTCTGATATGACGAGCGCGTCCGGAGCATGCCAAAACCCCAAGGTAGACTCCTGGATCACATGTATCCGAGTCCGGGTGTGAAAGCTATGCCAAAAACCTCCGTTTCGACCCAAAAACACAGCATAAACTGCCAAAAGAGGGCTGAAAAATGCAGCTCCTCAACCGTAGCTCGAATGAGGTTTTTGATGGCTCGAATGGCTTCGAAAGGGGCGTAAAACGGCAGGACACCTGCTGGAAACGCTCTCGAAAAGCTGAATTTGCCGATGCCGAAGTCGAAACCCTGTTTGCAATCGTGTCCGCGTGCGCGCGCACGCGGACACGATTTTGGGAATGAGACTGGCTCTCCGCTGTCGTCGTGACTGTGCACACACGCACTCCCTCCGCACCTACGCTCTGATACCAATTGAAGGGGATCGGGGAGCACCACAGACGGAGAGTGAGAGAGAGAGAGAAGGAGACACACACGATGTGGGTGGGGAGACTCAAAGAGTGAGGAACCCCCTATACACTTATGCTATGTATAAGGTATACAAGTCAGTGGGCGCCCAGTCTCTGGGCGGCCGGGCAAGGCACAGACGCCTATACCCCAACAAATACAATTGTGGTTAAGAGGGTCACTACGCTCCTGATTATCCTGAACCACCAAGAGAGAGAGGAGGGATGTACCCCTTATATGGGCTTGGTCAAAGAAGAATAGAAGAAAATCATCAAGAGCATGCACTAGAAGCACCACCACCACAACAACAACCAAATGCATTTCTTGTTAATGGAGAACGTAGGGCTATCAACATCATTACCCTTGAGCATCAAGATGTGGATGTCTTGGCTAATAAGAGAGCTAGGAATGATAGGCAGAAAGAGATAGAAGAAGAGAGGGAAATAAGAGCAAGAAAAGGAACAGATAAAGTAAAAGACAAACCAAAGAGTAGCAAGAGGCAACCAAGAAGGAAATTAGGTCCAAAGGACTACCCCCTTGGCCAAGGTGCTGAAGACTATGATATTGTCAATGATGACATACAAAATCAAAAGGCCAATATATATTTTGGCTAGTTGGTGGCTTTAAACGCTAAATTAAGGAGGCAGTGGACCAAATGTGTGAGTATGCGGCTTCCTTCCAAAAAGAAAAAGCATCAAAACATGGTGTCATCCTTGAAGGTTGGTCACCCAGTGGATATAGTGCTAATAATTGAAGCTATGTTGGGAAGGAAGAAGGAAGTGAAAGCATATGTGGATGGTGGTGCCCAGGTGTGTGTCATGACCAAGGCTATCATGAAGAAAGCGGATGTCAGTGAATGCTTCGATCCGTATAAGGATGGCCAACCACAAAAAGGCAAGGCATCTTGGGATAGCTGAAGATGTTAAGATAAAAGTCTTGGGATTGAGTGCTTGGGATCTCTACATGATGCTAGAGGGTGAGAATGCTTATCCAATCATTTTAGGGAGGCCATGTCTTATAACCCTTGGAGCTAATTGCGACGCGAGCTTGATCACCATCCTTGACCAGGAGAAAGAAAGGACCATTGTCTACAACAAGAACCACACACAACCCTATTGGCGATACAAGATACATATTAAACAAAAACTACACCTTACAATAGTGATGATTTGAATACATTGTTAGAAGAAATTGTAGAGGAAGGCTTGATGCAATTGTGTCCTAACCTATTTGAGATAAGTGTTGAAAAGGAAGCATTGATGCATGTTGTGGAGGTCAAGGAGGAGAAGGAGAATCCAAAAGCAATTGTAGAGTCTCCAAAAGTGAACATAATGAGCATGTTAGGAGAGGACTTGAAATAGAATGAAAAGAAGGAGTATGAAGACATGTTTATGGAGCTTCCAAAGCATAGAATCAATCTAAAGGAAGGTGCCAAGCCAAAGGGGTGGAGCATAGAATCAATCTAAATGAACGTGCCAAGCCAAAGGTTGAAAATCTTAGGATGTTGGGGGTCATTCACAAGAGGGCAATTTGTAAAGAGGTGACGAAGCTTTTGGAAGCATATTTCATCTTTCAAGTGGAGGAATCTGAATGGGTCTCTCCATTAGTTATTATGCTCAAGAAGAATGGAAGATTTAGGATATGTGCTAATTTCAAACCTTTGAATACTACCACAGAAATGAATCATTATCCACTACCCTTCCTAAATGAATTTCTAAATTAGGTTGCAAGACATGAATGCTACTCAATCATGGATAGATTTTTGTCTACTTTTAGATCTTGATAGCAATTGAAGATTGATTGAAAACTACCTTTATTACTCCTTGGGGTTGTTTTGCCTACAAAATAATTCCTTTTGGGTTGGTTAATGCATATTCTACCTTCCAAGGGTAGATGAATAGAGTGTTTGGTCCCTACTTGGGTAATTTCATTCAAGTTTTCATGGATGCCATTGGATGTTAAAGCTCCAAGGTCACCCATTTGGAGAAACTGAGGTTGCGTTTTGAAAGGCTTCAACAAGAGGGTGGACAACTCAACCCAAAGAAGTGTAAGTTTTCTCATGCAAAAGAATTTTCTAAGACATGTGGTTTCCCAAACTAGAAAAGAAGCCAACCCACAGAAAGTTAAGGATTTGTTGCTTATGGATTCGCCCAACAACACCAAGAATTTGGCCTCCTTTTTTCATAAGCTCGGGTACTTGTCACATTTTTTTTGGATGCTATGTCAATATGTGTATCCTCTCCAAAAATTGAGTCAAAGAGTTAAAGGGTTTGAGTGGGATGAAGACGTGCAATAGGCTTTTAATGGTATCAAAGAGATATTGTGTGCTTTACCAACAATGAATCCACCTAACTTGTAGTCAATTTTCTATGTATCTATTAGTGTGGGGTTAGTAGCTTTTGGATCGGTGCTCGTACAAAAGCAAGGAGGAAGGAACTTCAAGCTAGTCTATTTTGAGAGCAAGATGAAGAATGTAATCAAGCTCTCCTACACAGAAATGGAATAGTGGTTACTCGCCTTGATTCTTGCTTGTCACATGTTCAAAACATATCTATTGTCCCAAAAGTTCTATGTGATCACCACATCAAACCTTTTGTTGAATGTCATACATCATTTGTTTGAATCCTACAAGTGTATCTTAAAGTGTGTTAAAGCTCACATGGCAGACATAGTGGTCCACAAGGGAGGGGAGTTGTTGTCTTACCCAAGAATTGACAAGGATGATCATGAAAATGAAGTGGATATTACAGAGGCATATATGATGATACTCAATGGTGCATACAGGAAATTCCTTCAAAACGAAAGTGATAGTGTAATCATTAAGAATCCAAAAGGCAATGTAATATTGTTTAGAGATTACTATCTTAATAAATCCAAAAGTAACAATGAGGCCA
Source organism: Adiantum capillus-veneris (assembly GCF_014529385.1). NCBI lineage: Eukaryota > Viridiplantae > Streptophyta > Polypodiopsida > Polypodiales > Pteridaceae > Adiantum > Adiantum capillus-veneris. The sequence goes on along the minus strand of NC_140934.1, from coordinate 137,956,507 downwards.
AGTATCTCACACTTTTGCTTGGGTTGAACTAGTGTGCTAAGTTTGGATTGAAGAGGGTCATTGAGAAAGGGGATATGTTGCTAGTCATGAATCGGTTGCTTGGTTTGTGAAATGTTAAGAAAGACAATTTGAAGAAGTGGTTCTATGGAATCAAGAAGATTTTGCATGATTTTGAGAAGACACGGATTAAACATGTTCCTCATGAGCAAAATAAAGAAGTTGATGAGTTGGCTGGAGACAAGTTAGATGCCTTGGTAACTACTTTAAATGTCAAGGAATATTTATATGCAGGGAGGGAACCACTGCAAGATGTAGAAGTATTTCTTGGTAAAGGGAAATTTCCATAAGGCATGTCAAAGGTTTGACGTAAGAGAATAGGTCCAAAAGTAAGAAACTACAAATTGGTAGCTAAAGGTCTCATGTTTTATGATAGAGATATCATTTTTAGAAAAGTGCCGTACAAAGAATAAATAGGCTTGATTTTTGAGCACTTCCATGAAGAAACAGGCCATCAAGGCAAGGATCAATTTGTTTTTTGTGTTTTGAGTGCGGGTTACTATTGGCCCTCTATGATGAGAGATACTTATTTCTAGTGCAAATCATGACATGAATGCCAAGTGTTTGCAAATTGGAAGATTTTGGTTGATCCTCAAAAAGCTATAATTTCTTTTGATGCATTTGCAAAATGGGCAGCAGATGTTGTAGGTCCAATGCCAAGTACAAACAATGGAAAAACCTATATCCTTATGGTTGTGGAGTATTTGACAAAGTGGGTGGAAACAAGAGTTGTAAAAGATGTATCAACAGGAAGAGTGGCCTCTTTTTTTTATGAACAGGTGTGTTGTAGGTATGGAGCTCCTATGATTATCAATTTTTATCATGGACCAAGATTTAGGATGGAGAAATTGAAAATTCATCATAGACATATATTCTTCTCTTTACTACCCACGATGCAATGGGCTGGTTGAAAACTGCACTAGTCAAATTGTGAAGATGTTATTATAGTATGCTAGAGGGCATCCTAAAGAGTGGGATTTGGACTTGGAAAAATGTTTGGCAACTTATAGAACTGTTTATTGAGTGTCAACACAGTTGACATCATATGAGATTGTTTATGGAAAAGAAGCACTTATGCCCATACAGGTGCCGTTGGATGCCTTGAAGTTTTTGTGGAGAATGCAAGGCGAGCATAGAGACAAGCTACATGAAATACTTCTTGCTCTAGAGTTGTTGCAAGTGAGTAGAGAGAAATCCAGTGATAATTATCTTCAACAATCTGAGACAAGGATGGAGAACATGAATAAGAGGCTACCAGAGAAAGAGATTAAAGAGGGAGATCTAGTGATGAAGTATGACTCTCGCTTGGATTTCACTTTCCAAAAGAAGTTGAGGGACAAATGGTTGAGACCATACAGAGTGAAGCATGTATTTTTGAATGGCACATATGAGTTGGAAAGGCTCTTTGGAGAATGTTTGCGCTATAGAATACATGGTTATATATTGAAGAAATGTTTTGCAAGGGATGTGGTTCTAGATGCAAATAGTCTCTTGGTTGAGCATAAATGCTCTACCTAGAGGGTGGGCAATGATGATAGACTTCTTTTGGCGTGTACAACTTCTTGCTCTACAGTTGTTGCAAGTGAATAGAGAGAAAGACAATGATAATTATCTTCAACAAGATGAGACAAGGATGGAGAACATGAATAAGAGCCTACCAGAGAAAGAGATCAAAGAGGGAGATCTAGTGAGATGAAGTATGACTCTCGCTTGGATTTCACTTTTCAAAAGAAGTTGAGGGACAAATGGTTGAGACCATACAGAGTGAAGCATGTATTTTTGAATGGCACATATGAGTTGGAAAGGCTCTTTGGTGAATGTTTGCGCTATAGAATACATGGTTATAGATTGAAGAAATGTTTTGCAAGGGATGTGGTTCTAGATGCAAATAGTCTCTTGGTTGAGCATAAATGCTCTACCTAGAGGGTGGGCAATGATGATAGACTGCTTTTGGCGTGTACAAAGTAGCGTGTATATGCATGGGAATATGCACAAATATATGTAAATACATGAATTTGGGAGCTTTGTAAAGTGGTTTTCAAGTTTTAAAAAGGATGCAACATGTACACATTGTGCTTTTGGCGTGTACAAAGTAGCATGTATATGCATGGGAATATGCACAAATATATGTAAATACATGAATTTGGGAGCTTTGTAAGGTGGTTTCAAGTTTTAAAAAGGATACAACATGTACAAAGTTCGTGTACTGGCAGTCAAGCACACGTAGGTGCCTGGACATGGTGTCAACGCCTTAGATATGGTTCCAAGTGGATTCTTTTGAATCTAGGGAATGTGCTAGATATTTTTAGAATATAAATAATGCAAGCGAGAGGTGTGGGCACTCTCATCCCACCCAAGACGTGTTTTTTTACGGTTCCTGATTTGTGGTGATGCGTGCACCACCCTCGAAGTGGTTAGAAAAGGTATTTGAGTATCTGGAGATGATTTTGGTGTCAAGGACCAAGACCTCAAAATTTGGTGGATTTTGGAGCTCGTTTGCTATTTCTTTCGCGAAGAATGCCCGTTCAGGGTCCAAAACTAGGGCATAAAAGTCAAAAATATCCAAAAATTGTGTGACAAGGCTTTAAATTTCCACATCACTCATGTTTCTTTGAGTTTTATGAAGGAGAAATTTTGAAGCCAATACTCATCACGTTTACCTCGCTGTGTGTAAGAGGAAGCAGGGCTTTCAGAGGTGGTCCTATGTATTCCCCTCTTGTTCGTGTCCTATTTTTGAGTGTGTGGAGGAGTGAATGAGGGTTCCTTCACTTCAATTTTTGCTTGAAAGATTCTATGGAATTTCTAAGGTTTTATGGATGTGTGTGTGTGAGGAATTGAGGGAAGAAGGTGCAGCTTTTTGCAAGACTCTGTGACCCTCTATCGATGCCATTAGGGTTGGGGCTACTCCAAAGAGTCCAACAAAGTGGAGTTTGGTGAAGCTTTTTGCAAGACTAGGTGACCCTGTATCGGTGCCATTAGGGTTGGGGCTACTCCAAAGAGTCCAACAAAGTGGAGTTTGGTGAAGTTTTTACAATGGTTTGAAAGAGGAATTTTGTGGCCATAGATTTTTTGTTTTCGATAGTTTTTCTTGTATATTTTGGTCACCATCAAGTGTGTTTCAAGTGTCAATTAACTCGACTCATTTTGTAGTGTTACGGGCAAGCAAGGGATTGTAGGTTGAGGTGTTTGGAGTTTGAATATGGATTGTGGGGAGAATTTTCATTGATCTCTTGATTGGTGGTGTGTGTGGGGTATAATTTTATTAAATTCCTTGTGTTGCATTGAGCTCTCTGGGTGTGTGAGTGTGCGCACAACATCTTTTCTCCATAAACGTCGTTAGAAATAAGTGGCTAGATAAGTTCTTACCTCCTTTTGGTTTTCTTTTGTTTGTGAAAATGACAACAATAAAGATGATTTACCTCTCTCTGTAGACCCAAATGCCATATATAATGTACCATCCGTTCTCTTCTTTTTCTTAAATCTTTATTTTATAAACCATTTCTTACAATATCTTCTTATACAAAAACCCCCCAATTTTTTATACACATTCCATAAATGATTATTTTAATTATTGCCTTGTAAGTTACTCTCTTTGTAGATATATCTAAGTGGATACTCTCAAGAAATTTTGCAACAAGCAAGAATACCGTCAAAAAAATTTAGAGGACATGGCTCTTTTACTTATCTACATTGTGTTATAAGCTGTAAAATCAAATATCTCTAACATCATGTCTTGTACTTACATCGAATGGGAATTCTACTGAGTTGATTTTTCATGAAACTCACATGAGCTTAGGTAATTGGGGATAATCGTCATTCAGTATCTTTTTACATAATTTTGTACTTTTAACTACTCCAATTTCGTATCAAACATGTAGTAAAAATGTTTTGTCTTTTATGCCTTGTTTAGTACATTGGTAGTTTGTAAAAGCTCATCTTGATGTAGATTTTCCAGTTTAGGAAATACCAATCAAGTGTACAGATTTCCCAATTTAGGCAGCACACCAACAAACTGTAGATTCACTATTCTAAACAATATTAAGTGAAAATTTGAGGTTTAAGGCAACACAAATGCATATTTGATGAGTTATGCAGCTCGTATCATTGGCGTCGATTCACCAATTTAGGAAATAGAGATCAAAAAATCATTTTGTAGTGGCTAGCCACCACTATCATTAATATCCCTTTGTTAGCCTAGGTTTATAATGGAAGTGATTTTGGATTTGAAATTGCACTTGGTTTTGAATTTGATTTATGATGATATTGGTTGTCAACATTGTGCATGAAATTGGACTTCAAATTTATGAGAGTTGATCATCAAACAATCTTTGTGACCAATGCTATCCGGATACATCAAGATATAACATATACCAACTATTCTCGTGGTATGGGACACTAGAATATGTCGTATATGGATGATGACATTCATTAAAAAATGTGTTTGTTTAAGTTTATGAATATTTTTATCTTGATACATCATATTTCTAACATAGAATTCTAACCCTTGTTTTTATATGGTTTGCAGATTCTTAACTTAGCAACTAAGGACGTCGACTTTTTGAACAGAGAGGTATGTAATGAAAATGGAAATATATTTATTTATTGTAGCTGATAGTTGAAAAAACTAGAAGCAATCAATGGACTATATGAAAGGATAGAATATTTATGATTGAAGTCCTCTTTATAAGCTATGGTCATTATTTGTTTGGCCAAAGAGTTTGTGATCATTTTTAGCATTCAAGAAATCTATAAATAAATACGTGCAATAGGAAAAATTTCACTACTACATGGGGAGAGATTGCACCGAGTGTCTGTGTATTTCTTCTCGTCTCTCACATCTCCTCTCTTATTGTGCATGCGTAGCAGTCCACTCTAGGAGGTGCACATGCACTCTCTCTCTCTCTCTCTCTCTATCTCTCTCTTATTGGTCTTGATGTGAATTTGGTGTGTACATGATAGAGACACAATCATGTAGGTATACGGTTATGTTGATTGCATTATCAATCGTGTGCTATTTGTGTATTTGGTAGGTCAGTATAGTCCCGCTTGTTGCAAATGTTATGGGCCCTCATATTATGGAAGATTGAAGGGAAGTTTAGGATACAATCTCTGAATCATGGTATGATTAGATGTTTATATTTTTGATGGATAGTACAATGCAAATGGGATTTTCAAGTGATAAGAGGAGGAAGTTTGCATTAAAAAGTAGACCATTTTTGGTGATTGCAGGAGCATTATATAGGAAACGGATTAATGATTAATGGTACATGCTGCGTGCTGATTTCACCTAACGGGGAATCAACTTGCATCTCAAAGTTTAGTTTTATTTCTCCCTTAGTAAAAAATCTGACACAAAATATCCGATCAACAAAATTTTGATTTTAGGTAATCTGAAAATCTGACTTGACCACTCTGAACTCTCGGTCCTGCTTTTGAATTGATGTGCATTTTACAATTAGCTTCAACATATTTGTTGGTCATAACCCTTTAAAATTGATGAGCTGAAAACCTACTTCCCATACCACTTTCAACAAACTCTTCTGGTTGAATCAAGCTTGCTAAAGGCCATTCCAAATGGAATGGTTTCCCTTGGAATTTCTTCAACCTAAAACCATTAACACGTTTCTCAACTCTGGTACCAAAAACATCAGCAACTATGAATGTTCCTTGTCCCAAACCTTGGAAAATATTACATGGACCAATATATCTCAAAGTTAACTTGCTTGGATGTGACCTAGTCTCAAATTTTACAACATTACCCAATCTCCAACCTCAAAAAATTTAAACTTAACATTCATACTCACCCAAGCTTTCCTCCTTCTCTGAATCACTTCAGATTTATATGAGCTTATCAACATGTCCTCTTCTAACTGCATCAATATATATGCTCCTATACCTGACTAACAATTTGGGACTTATTTTTTCTGCAGCTACTCTAAGACTCGACACCACAAATTCCATAGGAACCTGCCTGTGGTGACCTTGAAAGCTTTCATAAAGAACCATAATGCTAAATCAAGCTTCTGATCCCAATCCTTCTTGTTATCTTGAACCATTTTCTTCAATATCTTCACCAATGTCTTATTTGTGCTTTCAGCCTGTCCATTAGCTTGAGGGTGATAAGTGTGGACTTTTTGTGCATAATCATATGAGTTTTTGTTAATTTAGCATTCACCTCATTGAGAAAATGGCTTCCTCTATCACTCACCAGCTCCATAGGACATCCAAACCTAGTCATGTTGTTATGATAGAGAAATCTCGCTACACTTTGAGCTTTAATATCTTTGAGAGCAACAACTTCAACCCACTCAGTACAATAATTTGTAGCCACCAGAATGTACGTACATCCTTTACTAGTAGTGGGCTTAATAGGTCCCACAAAATCATTTCCCACTTCTAAAAAGGTTTTAGAGGTAATATAGGATGATCAGACATTCTATCTCCAGAATTTGGGGCCATGGCCGCCTAATTTAGGCCTCTCACTTCTGTTTCTCATTTTGCTTGAAAATTTTTGTGTCTGTCCATTTTGTTCTTTTGATCATCAACATATCTTTAGTTTATATGAGCTCATTTTCTATTTATCATTAATTTTTTACCTGTTTATTAAAAAAATCAAAGAAAATAATAAAATAAACTAAAAAAGAAAATTGAAAATCAACAATTAATAAAATCCCTTTAAAAAAACTATTTTATTACTTTTTGGATGTTTTCTCCAATTTTAAGCTCCAACATCAAGAAAAAATGATGAAAATAAGCAAAAAGACTAATTTTAAAACATTTTTTGTTAGTATATGCACTATTTACAATCATCGGGGAGATTTATCAATTGAAATCCCCTAATTGATTATTTTTAAGGGCACTATTAGATAATTTTTCAAAAAATCACACGTTAACATCAAACTTTTTCCTCCCTCTTCAAACATTGCCCTTAACTAATGAAGTTTCCTTCCACCCCTCCTAGATGGAGTACTTCGAGAAGAATCTGTGCATGGGTTAAAAAATTTTGTCTATGCATAGACATGGCTGGATCTATCATGCTTTGAAGTTCAATGCAATTCAAACCAGTATGTGATGCAAGAGTTTGATCTTGAGTAGTTAGCTCAAGGGGTTGAGGTTTCTTGATGTTTTCTTCTAAATAATTTTGTAATTGTGTGCTCGTTGCTTGATTGTACCATCTAGATGCTTTGGCACGCTGATTTCCTAAGCTATAGGTATCAATGATGATGGTTGTTGAGATCTAACTCTCCATTGGTATTTTGGTTTTTCGATGATGAACTGTTGTGGTTAAGTGCTTTGAGATTTAACTTTCCGCAGATGATTCATTGGCTTTACAGCTTGTGGAGAAGATAAATGCTCCTTTGGTTTCCAAACCAATCTAGTGCTAGTTTCTCTTGTGAAAGATTTTTTTCTCTGAGTTATTAGATGTGAAACTTATTTCAATATGGTGGATGAGTTCTTGGGCACCCATTTTTGAGACGAATTGTCCTTGATTTGTGCTTTTGGTACCCAAATCTTCCTGACTCCTTGCATGATACTTGTAGCATTTGCTTGTCTAGAGGTTGACTAGATTGATTATTCCGTTGTTTCTTTTGTGGGTGATGTCTTTTCCATTTATCTTTGCTTGCTGCAATAGGACCTAAGAGTTGTCCTCCTTTAAGTGATAGTTTGAGTTGATTGGTGTCCCAATCTGGTACTGCCTTGTATGTTTGCATCCATGAGATTCCAAGAATCATCATTTCATTCATGTGTTCATCTGGTATGCATATAAATTGATGAGGACATGAAAATCCATTTACTATCACATTCAAGTTGATTACTTCCAATGTTAGTGTTGAGTTTTTGTTGCATCCTTTGATAGAAGATATTGCCAATGCTAAAGACTGATTCGTAGATTTCTTGTAAGTGGAATAACTAACTGCATTCATTCAAGCTCCGATATCTTCTAATACATTTGTTCTATGATTGTTCAGTTGTACCGTGATGCAAAGGTCAATTCCATCTAACCATTTATCATCCATTGACATTGCATCATTATGTGATTCCCACAGTCTTTCATCTGGTTACAAGGTGTTGATGGGAATAGGTGTTTGTTGATTTCTGGAAGCAGATTTCCTCTTGAGTACTCATCAAAGTCAAGCTTCCTCTTGAGATTCATCAATAAACTGCTTTTAGCGGAAATTTGTACTTCTTTAAGCGGCATCCACTTATCCAGTTAGCCATTGGTTCACCATCTATAGTGGACAACTTAATTGCTCTACTTGGAGATATGTATTCAATGATAAATAATCCATTTCCGTTTTTCTTGAACTTGGGAATGTGTTGCTTAAGGGAATAAACTAAAGCTAGGTCGCCCCTTTTTGAAGATTTTTGCGACTAGATGTGAATCAAAAATTTGTTGTTGCTTCTGTTTTTGTGCATATATGTGAGCTACAACTGATTGCATTTTTTCATCAAGGTTTTCTAAATCTTCAAGCCTCTCTGACAATTCATGTCCAGTCCACTCAAGATCTTTAGCTACCCTTAGTGTTCGCAATAGAAATTCTATCGGTAGTATGACATCAAGACCATAAACAAGATTATAGGGTGTATCATTTAAAGTTTTCTTGAATTAAACTCTATAAGCTCATAGAGTGGCAGGTAGATTCATTTCCCGATCAATTTGTACTGAACTAATCACTTTAGTCAATACCGAGCTAAGAAATTTATTCGTGTTCTCAACTTGTCCATTTTCTTGTGGATGATATGGAGAGGATTTTTTGAATGACCATAAATCTATTCATCAATTACTCATTGAGGAAATGAGTTCCCCTATCATTGTCAATTTCTATTGGAAGTCCATATCTTGTAAATAGATACTCATACAAGAATGCGGTTGTGGTTCTGGCTTCATTCTTCTTGGTTTCCTTAGCCTCTGTCCACTTGGTCAAATAGTCCATAGCTACAATTATATATTGAGCTTCAATTCTATAAGTAGGTGTTTGTATTGGTCTGACAAAATCTATGCCCCATTTTGCAGCCACCATATGATTTCCATTAAAATTTCTCTAGTGGTGGTTTCACTAGAAATATGACCTCCAGCTAATACAACATGTGCTTGTTCTAGAGTGGGTATATATACATCTTCATTTGCACAAGAGACGCAAATGTTGGTCATTTTCTCTACAATACAACTGGTTTCCAATAAGAGCATAGTCTCTTGCTTCAATTTCAATAGCTCTTTGCCGGCGTTTACTCATATCCTCTGGAAATGTTCTACTTGATAATTAAGTAGCTATATAGTTACTCCACTTAGGAACTAGTGAGATTTGAAATAATATCACATGAGGTATACGTGTTTGTTTCTAGCAAGATACAATTTACAAATGAGTGAACATCACTTCTCATGGTTGGCCAAAATACTTGAAATTTCAAGATCCACTTCATAGTTTGGTCTTTCGCAAAGTGAAGTCCTACTATGGTAATGTGTTCTTGACTTAGGTATTGGGTTTTCTCCTCATAATTAATATAGGAAAGCAATATTCCATCTTGTTTTCTTCTATATAGCCTTCTAGCTAGTAATTGATACATAGCAAATTGCCCAATTAATCTTGGTGTAATAGGAATGGTATTTGAGAACCCACTTGAGCTATGGTCATCAATGAAACCATATTTTCTGACCAACGGGGTATCATTTCCACAGAGAATAGATATGCATCTGGTAGATCATCGTCTACTCCTTTTGGTGGTTCTCCTAAAATAGTCCTTAACAAATGATCTGCTCTTTGGTGTGTGGTTCCCGTTTTCACAACTACAATGAAATCAAATTCGGAAAGAATTATGAACTGTCTCACTATTCTCCATGTGTTTCATAGCTTGTTGACCAAGATAAAAAAATCTTGGTGGTCCACAAAGAACACAAATTTTTTGGCTAATAGAAAATATATATACTTTTTTACGACACAAATCATCCCTAATTCTTCTCTTTTGGGTGGTTGTATATTTCTTAGCTGCCTACTAGCATAAGAAATGGGTTTTCTGTCTCCTGGTTGAGCTAATATACACCCAATGGAAAAATTGGAAGCATCAACATGTATATGAAATATCTTATTCTAATTTGGTGCTTTCAACATTGGGGCTGAAGTGAGAGATTGTTTAAGCTTCATGAAGGATTCTTGACACTCATCGGTCCATACAAAGAGTGTAATCAGGACATATATGGGTTTTGCAATTCTAGCATACATGTAAATGAGTCGTCTATAATATCCACAATGTCCCATGAAAGCCCGCACCCCTTTGACAATGGATGGTCAGGCAATTCAACAATAACATGAATTTTATCCATATTGGTTGCTATTTTGTTTGTAGACACTATATGTCCTAGATTTTTTCCTTGTCTACCCATAAAGGTGCGATTCTTAGGATCTAAGCAAATCCTATAAAGTCTATATTTTTTGAATATCTTTTTTAGATGCTCAAAATGATCATCTCGGATTGATGAATGTACATATAAATCATCCATATATACCTCCAAGAAACTCCTAAGATATTATTTGGAAGCATGAATCATCAACCTTTGAAAGGTGGTAGGAGCATTAGTTAGCCCAAAAGGCATTACCCTATGGGAAAAAATACTCCATTCAATTGTAAAGACAGTTTTATGCTGATCTTTGGGATCAACCAAAAGTTAAATGTATCCTAAAAAGTAGTCTAAAAAGCTATAATCTTCTAAACATGCTCAGTGTTTGGAAGAGGGTAGTTATCATTAATGGTGGTTGCGCTCACTTTTTTAAGATTAAGACACACTCTTAATTTTCCATTTTTCTTGGGTACCACCAAAATTGGAGACACCCAATTTGTGTGTTCAATTTCATAAATGAATTTGGCTTCTTTGAGATTTTCTATCTCTTCTTTGATCTTTTTGGCAAATGTTTCATTTTAAGTATATGACCATTGTCTACTTAGTTTGGCATCATCTCTCATAGGTATGGTATGTTGAAAAATTTCTAGATCAACAGCCTTGAGATCTTTATAAGACCAAGCAAAGATATCTCAGTATTCTTTTAGTAATCTTATCAAAATCTCCTCTTCTTAATCAATCAAGTTGTTTGCAATGTAGGCAGGTCTAAAATATTCTCCTGGTTCAGCTAGATCTATTTTCTTTGCATTTTTGGGTCCTTCATATGACTGACCCTGCTTTCTTAGTTACCTTACAGGTTGTTCAAGTATGATCTTTTGGTCTTGGAGAGTATATTTCTTGTAATGGGATGGAACACTAATTACATCTTTACTCTCTTCCTCGGTTGTTCTCATTTCACGGGTATACACCTCCTTTAGGGTTTTCTTCAACTCTTGATATTTTTTCTTTTGTTCAAGTCGTGTCATGGATGATTCATCATCCTGGTGCTTAGGTTTTGATTGAGTTTATTTTGTCATTTTTCTTGAAGGTTTTGATATTCCTTGTTTGTTGTCTGACGGATATCTACCCGTGATTTTGTCTTTGACACAATCATGTGCATCTATCTGCATCAGAAACTATGTTTTGCTAGAATTTGATGGCATAGGTTTAGATTTCATGTTTTTTGTCTCACTTTTTATTCTATACCATTTTTGTCTTCTTGGTTTTTGGTTTGAAAAATTAAAAAAAAATTCCTCTCCTACTTTTAGGAGTAGTTGTGCTCTAACATGTTCTTCTTCTGACCTAAAATCATTGGATGTAGTTGAATGTTTTTCAAACTCATTAGTAGCATCACAATAGAGGTCTGAAAAGACTTTTTGAGCTTTCAATAAGTCCTTGGATTCCTGAACCTCATCTTCAATGTGAATGGTTGAGATCATTTTCATCGGAATTATGTCATAACCATCCTCATTGAAAATTTGAGTAGGCATAAACATATTCACACATACATCCACTATTAACAAATCTAAGTCCACTCAAATGGGTCAAACAAATGCTTCAAAAAGGGTTTAGGACATATGCTTCATCTTTGCAATCCCTTTCTAAGATACAATCTTCTCGTATTAAACTCCCATTTTTTGAGGCTCCACACATCCAAATAGGTGTTTCTTTGTTTAACCAAGAGAGAAGCTTTGATTTAGCTGAAGAGACTGAGTCAAATTCTTGAATGGGTGTTTTCATTACATCTTTATAAGTGTGATCTTTCAGATTAACCCTTGTGATTGATCCCTCTTGCTTGAAGTACGGGTAATTATATTCCCAATCTTGAATGAGCTGTACTTGCCGTATGAACGGCCGTCCCAAGATGGTTTCATAGTTAATTTTCTTTCCAAAGTCCACTATCGTAAAAGTATGTTGATAATAATCAATTCCACAAGAACTAACTATCATTTTTTCAAGAAACCATAAGGGTTTTTATATATGTTCATCCTCTAATGGTTTTTCTATGTGTCCATCCACCAATTGTAATTTCATTCGAGTTTGTCTAATGGCCGGTTTTTCCCATGATTCCCATATTGCTTTTGTGGCTATGGCTATGCCAACTCCACTGTCCAGTATTTCCATGGTTTCTAGATCATTATATCACACGAAAAGGGTTGTGTTTCCTTTTTTTCCCTCGTAGTATTCTCCAACTTTGTTCATAGGAATGGATCTAATCTCCTTGTTATCCAGCTCATGTTTTGATTTACCCAAATTTGTTGCAGTTAGCCCCATTGTTCCCACTTTCTCTAGATTTTCTGTAAATCATTCCATAAATATGGTCTCATTTTTAATAGTTCTCCCAAGATAGAAGTACATTAAATGGATGTTGACATGATTGAATGGATGTTGTCTACCTCTACGGTCTATTCCACTCTTTTTACTTGAGTGTTTTTGCACACTATGCATTCATCTTTGTTGTCTCCCAAGTAAGAGAGTAGTTTTTCTAACGTCAATGGTTTAGACATTTCTGATGGTTCAAATCCGTAATCCCCATACAAGGATTGTATATCAATGTCCATATCAGGATGTAGATTGTCTAACCAAACTTCCTCTATAGGATCTTACTTCAAAGTTATGCTCACATCATTAAACTCTCACACTTTTTCCCATAAATGTTTTGTCCAGTCTTCCTCCACAAATTGATTTCTATCTAAAGCATCTTCACTATCAGGCACTATGAGTTCTGGCTCTTTAGTTTCAAGGTGGGGTTCTACCACCACTTGGGGTTTCTCTTTATCGGTTTCTACCACAAGCTCTTCAGGTTTTGCTATACTCTCCAACTTGGGTTTTTGTTTTCCCAACATCTCTTGAGTAAATCTTACCAAAATCTGATAAGATTCAAGCTTAGCTGCTTCCATATTTGGAGAGGGATAGTTTTCCTATTTGTTTTCCATGTTTAGGCATGCTTTGAGCCCCGCTTGGAAAGCTTCCAAGGCTACATTAATTGGCTTAAAAATCTTGTCTGCCAAAATTGATCCTCCAGATTTTATTGTGGTTTCCTTAATTTCTATTTCATTTTCTTTCATTTTTTCCTAAAATAGTCTCTTGGCTCTTTCCTCAATTTCATCCTTTTGTTCTAGTTTTTTCATCTTATACCTTTGCCTTCTTATTTTCTTCGTCTTTTGAGAGGAATTTTTAGTATTCTCTGATTCATCAGAGGAGTTATGTTTCTTTTTCTCAGCTTGGGCTCTAGTGATCACCTTGATTGGAACAATAGGTTCACTTTCCAAGAGCTACTGGGTATCACTTGGACTACATTCACCACTGCTTTTTTCTTATTTAACGGATTTTTTGGACAGTCTTCAGGGAAGTGTCCACCCTTTTTGCAACATTGTGTACAAAAAGCATCAATTGGCCTAATGTTCTTGCCAGGTTTTGGGCATTCATTTTTTCAACAATCATTTGCACCACAATTATGGCAGTTTCTTGTCCTTGTCTTAATCAGGGGTCTTACCACTGGAGGTCTACCACCTTGATTAGCTACAAAGTACATCGATGTAAGCTCTGGTGTATCTTAAGTCATAGGTTCTTCCATTGAAGGTGGACATGAATTATATCACTCTCCTTATACCATTAAAGTAGATGGACTTGGCTCAACATAGGGTGTAATACGTACTAGTGCTTGTTCAACTATGAATCCTTTTGAATGCATGTGCTTTACACGTACTGCATTATGTCCAAGATATGGAGGTTGTTGACCTAAGACTCGTTGTGGTCTTTCCATACCCATAGGTGGTCTTTGTGCTATGGACATATTAGGATGATATCTGTACAAGGGTTGTCCTTGTGGTCTCATAGGTACGTATTGAAATATTTTTTTCTAAATTGCAATCTATTCTATAAAAAGTAAAAATTGCACACCAATCGATCTATGATAATCAACAAGAGGTAGGATAACACGGTTTGGTGATGCGTTGAAAATGGGTTTTCCTACTAATTGCAATGTTTATTCTAATGTGTGGAGTGAAATGAAAGGGAAAACCTCTATTCTTCGGCCATTATCCATTCTCTATGTATGTCCTAATGCTTAAAATAACACAAAAATATAGACGTCTAAGTTGATATCATACCTAATGAGAGGTAAATTAAAGGATTAACCGAAGCTTTATCTCGGCCAACCTAAGAGGACCTAAAATCCTCCAAATTACACGTTGAAATTGCAACTTAGTACTATAAATTATGTGTATCTTTTTCCTTGCAATGGGAATGAAAGGATCAGACAAACTCTCTTGATTCATGTAAACTACTTGACTATTCTAAGGTTGAGCCTAGACAAAAACATACACAAGCCCTCCTCAGTGGGGGCACCAAAATTGAGGTGGTCCAGGGCGGGCAACAAGAGAGACGACCTTTAAACACCCCTCAAGGATCTCCTGTTGTTCAATTGGGGCTGGGGCAACCACAAGCAAGGAACAACAACAGACCCACAGCCAAACAAGTGAATGGACACCACCTAGTTATGATATGCGAGCTAGGACTCAAGAGAGATTTTTTCACACCCAAGAAGATGCACCACAAAACTCACATAAGAAATCTCACACCAAGAGACACACCAAATGGAGCAAAGAGAGCTAGAGCAATGGGAAGAGTGAGAGAGGAATGGAACTTGCATAATACCTTATTCGTGACTTGCAAATGGATATGGTTCGTTATGATGCTATCGTAGAGCTTGTACAAAACTAACTCATACTTAATAAATGTTAAACATTGCCAAAATACACACGTTGTCTTAGGGTGTGGGAGACCTCTACCACAATACCCTCTTACAATGGACACAAAATTGGTAATGAAAACACACTAGAAAACTTTCTAAAACAAGATCAATTTATAGAAACTTAAAATACACAAGTCACTTGAATTCACCAAACCGTATTGCACAAGTGGAAGGACGAAGATTTGAACATCAAATCATGCCTTTGATGCACCAAATCTCAATTTATTGATGATGGAGGAACATATACATTATTGGTTTTGATATTTTAGAACTCATGCTCTCTCACTTGCAATGTGTAGCTTGAAAGCTTATCTCACATCAAAAGTGAAGCTCACAAAGTGGTTGCTACAACACCTAAGTCTCTCCTCACGCATAGAGTGCTGGGGTCTTTGTGAGATATTGGAGGCTATTTACAAGAAGGATAGGGGCTTATTTATAGGTTGGGTAACTCTCATTATGATTATTGAAAATCCTAATTTACAAGCTAACAAATCAGGATTTTTTTTTTTTTTAATATCAAAACATTGCGGGCCTTCTTTGTCTACTTGAGTCATGGATGTGGGCTCAAAAGAGAGAATTATTGATGGTAGATAAGGTGATAGTAAAGTTTTAAGGAACGGGGGGGGGGGGGGGAGAGAGAGAGAGAGAGAGAGAGAGAGAGAGAGAGAGAGAGAGAGAGAGAGAGAGTTAGTTACTATGCACGTGTAGGTTTGAGGTGAGTTGTCTTTTATGGTTGGGTCAATGGATATTTTGTGTTAGTATGTTAGTGGTTAGTGTTAGTAGTTTTTATCTAGTAGGATGGGGTAAAACTACATGGCATATGCACTCAATAAATTTTCCACCTATCTCCTCCAACGATTGAGCGGTTGTAGAACTCTATCAGTGTAGTTCTTGTGACCATGGAGAAGTTGAATTTTCCATGATCAAACTTCTCCTTTTGTAGATCTTGAGCTTGGTTATTTGCTAATTTTTTCTCTTTTTGTGAAAGGATGAAGAGGCTATGGTAATATAAGTTTGATTATAGAGAGAGAAATTGAGCTATATGTGTGTAGAGATGATAATTTGAAGGTATGGAGTAAGGGAGAGATGGGAATGGCGAAGAAAATGAAAGAAGCCATGAAAATTGTGGGTATGAGTGAGGGATGGAGAGGAACGAGTGTGTGTGTGTGTGTAAAGGAGGTGAGAGAAGACTATGGGCTACTTGTGAGGAAAGTGGGCAGACTGGGGCCTACTCAAAAAATCCTATCTCACCGGTGGTAGCTCTAAAAACTATAAAATGTTTTGAGATGATTGTTTAGCTCTTGGTGTACATTTTGTCTTCTAATCACCGCTTCAAATTTGGAGTGGAGATGGGTATAAAAAATCTCACCAAAATGCTTATTTTTCTTCACAAAAAGTCTTCAGTGGCCCCGCTTTTGTTGAAATTGCATAAAGCTCCAAAGGTAAGTCCCTCCTTGCATGAGAGCATGACCTAATATAGTCATAGGGGTTTGAAAATATGCATGGTTATGTATTATGGATAAATATAATATATGGATGTTTGGTATATATAAATAATTCATGGAATTTGCAATTGGAATAGTCTGGGCTATATATATATAAAATAAATATATGAAAATATAGGGAATCAAATGAGAAGGGCCCTCATTGGTTTTTATTGATGTATATTTATTTAAAAGAGGTACTGTAGAAAAAAAGAATTTAGTGAAAGGCAATGAGTGATGGTGGAAGGTATTTTTTTGAGGTTTTTCCCTGGAGTGGATTCACAAAAAAAATAAGAGAATGTTGCATGGAATGATTTTTTTATAGAATACATATGTAAGAAAGATCATGTTAATGGTGAGTAAATATACATACCATACTTAGGTAAATAACACACACTTAGACATAAATACTTAAATAAATATCAAAATAACTATAATAAAAATTCCTATATTTAGGCACTATATATAATAAAATACTTATACACAAAGGGCCATTAGGACTCCCCAATCTCAGAAAAATAAAAATTCTTTCAAAACCTATTAAGTGCGTAAGTGAAGGGTGAGTTTAGGAAATGAAAAGACAAATAATGGTTGAAAGTCAAAAGATAAATGAAGGTGGAAAGTCAAAAGAAAAATGAAGATGGAAAGTCAAAAGACCTTTTGTGTCCATATAAATAAGTGTTTCTCTACTCTTTCATTTTTTCTTTAGCGTTTTCTTCAAAGTTCTCTTTAGCGTTCCCTCCCCCCCCCCCCCCCCCCCCCTCTCTCTCTCTTGTGCAATGTTGTATTCATATTTCTTAGGTAATATTGTTGAAATTCTATGTGCTTTTTCATTGTCTATCGTTACATGCTATAGATTAACGCATTATTTTTCTTATTTTTGAGTGAACTATTAAAATTGAAAGCACCTTTTAACTTTTTTGAAGCCATTAGGAATACATGAAAGGGCCATACTATACTTCGTCTTTTATTTTTATTTATTTATTTGGATCAACTAGCCTAGTGATTAGCTAAGTGAGGGTTTTTAAGAAGATATGGGGGAAGTCCCCTACCTCACACACGCCTATGTACAATGAAAAGGTAGGGATAGCCACAATGATTATGTGATTTTGGTAAGGTCAGGTAGCTCACTATGGCAATTTTGAATAGCTAGAAAACGGCTATCATTTCGTATACGGACTGGCAACGACATGATAAAGCAACTCGTCGGTATATTATTTTTGTTCTTACTGATTTCCTTTATCTTGATATGTATGGTCTGTCTACTTCCCATGACGTATGGAAGTACCTTATTGCAAACTTTTAGAAGAAATTTATTACAAAAATACTTTATTTGAGAGGTTTGCTTATATTTAACAAGTTACAATATAAAGTTGGTACTGCCATGACGGGACATATTGAGTCTTTAAAATCAATTCTAAGTCAACTTACTGCTGCTACTGGTGATCCTGTTCCACAAAACAATTGATTACACTTTTCCTTGACATGGAGAAGTATTCTTTTTATGATAACATTCTTACCATTCTTTCTAATAAAGAAGGTCTTGATTTTGACCAAGCTTGCATGTCTTTTATTGAATACTCTCAATGTCAAGAACGACGTAATACTGGTCATGATACAACTATGATTTCACAAGAGGAGGCTGAGTCACAATGGATGGAACGTGCTTTTTATGCTTGAAGGCGTCCATTTCAACGAGGATCGCAGAGATGGACGTCAGGGGGTAATATTTTCTCTCATTTCAAATTTCCTAATAAGCAATATTCTTACTACAACAAAAATTCCCATATTGAAGATAATTATTGGGCATGTCAATATGATGAAGAATATAATATTACCACTAAACAATCACATTTATCTAGAGATTCTTCTTCTTCTTGTGAATATTGTGGATGATTTGATCATCCCACTCATATGTGCTATAAGTGTTGATTCGACACAGATTGTAATAGAGCATATGCTACTAAACATTGAGCCAATATTGTACCTATGTTCAGTTGCTCCAGACAAAATACTTCATGTACGTGATGGATCACTTTTTATTGTCAATTTTGATGCTACAGGAAATATGAAATATTAGTCTAAGTGGCTTCATAACTATCATCCACTACTAGTTCAACGTGTTGTTTATCTTGCTAATGATATGACTTGTCAAGTAAAGAGTATTGGAGATTTATATATTGGTACCTTATCTCCTTCCACTCAAATTTTGAGAGGAGTATCACATGTACCAGATCTTCAATGTAATCTTCTTTCAATTGCTAGACTTGTTGATCTTGGTCTCTTTGTTGAATTTGATCATACCAGATGTTGGATTGAGAAACATGGAGAGACTATAACCATTGCTTCTCAAAACGGTAATTTGTTTGAACTCTCTCTCAATGGTGCTATAGAAAATGTTGTCATTGCTCCAAGTGATCATGATTGCAAAGTATGGCATCACCGTTTTGCTCATGCTGATTTCTAAAAATTCCTTGATCTTCAATGTCATGATCTTGTTCATGGCATGGATCTTAAATTTCTTCCCCAGATGGAATTTTGTGAGTTCTGTGATCTTGGGAAACATAATCGTAAACCCTTTCCTCTCTCAAATACAGATCATTCTCATGTCATATTGGATCTTGTTTATAATACTATATGTGGACCTCTATCTTCTTCAAGATCAGAATATCGCTACTTCATTACCTTCATTGATGATTTCTCATGATATACGACTGTATTTCTACTTAGACAAAAATTTGGGAGCTTTAAATTGGCCGTCACCTCAAGCTACTTCATAGTGACAATGGAGGAGAAAATATTTCTAGAGAGTTTATGAGTTACTATGCTGAAAGTGGAATTCATCATGAACACACTATTCCATATTCACCTCAACCAAACCGTGTTACTGAACAAAAGAATCATATTATTCTCAATGTTGTAAGATGTATGCCGATTCATTCTAGGTTATCTCGTGTTTTTTGGGCTTAAGCTACTTTTACAACAGTATTTATTCAAAATCATCTTCCTACTACTGCACCCTCTAGTAAGATACCCATCACAGCATGGACATGTGACATTCCTTCTGTATCTTAGTTTCAAACCTTTGGATGTATTGCTTATATTCCTATTCCCAAAGAAAAACGAACAAAGGTTGATGTTCCTGATCTTAAAGTTATTTTGATTGGATATTTTAACACTTCCAAAGGCTACAAATGTTATGACTCTTCCTCCAAGAAATTAATTGTGAATTGTGATGCTACTTTTAACAAACAGCTTATGGGAAACTCATGGTCCATGGATGATTCTGATGATAGTAAATCATTTCTTCAAGATTTTCCATTTCTTTTAGATGATGAAACTCTTTCTATAAAGCAGCTTTCCTCTTCATAGTCATCCATTCCCAATGTTGCCAATGATGATATTGATACTTTTGTTGATTTGCCTATTGATTTTGAACATGGTTTATGTCATGTTTATGATAACGATATTGTTGATAATACTTTCTCTACTTTTGAAGATATTGCTACTTATAATGAAGCTATCTCTTCACCACAAAAGGATCAATGGCAAGAGGCTATGTAAGAAGAGTACGATTCTCTTATCTCTAAACATACATGGATACTAGTTGAACTACCTCTTGGTCGTACAGCTATTAAGTGTAAGTGGGTATATAAGATAAAAGTAAAAGTAGATGGATCTTTTGACAAGTTCAAGGCATGTTTAGTTGCAAAATATTACTCCCAAGTTGCTGGTGTTGATTATCAAGAGACCTTTTCACTAGTTGTTTGAATTATAAGTGTTTGAGTTTTATTGACATTTGTTGTTCAATTTGATTTAGAAGCTCGTCAAATGGATGTATGGGCTGTTTTTTTGAATGGTGATTTGGAAGAGGAAATTTATATGGAACAATCGAAAGGGTTTGTTATTGCAGGTAAAGAGGACCATGTTGCTCAACTCCATAAGGCAGTATATGGTCTCAAACAAGCTTCATGGGCCTGGTATACAAAATTTGATCTTTTTATCACCTGTAAAGGTTTCATCTCTTGTTCTTCTGACCCCAACTACATAAAATGCCAAGGCATCTTTGTGATTCTTGCTCTTTATGTGGATGATACCATCCTTGTTTCCAATGATTTGGTATCTCTTCAGCAAGTGAAAAATTTATTGTCTTCTACATTTGACATGGTGGATCTTGCAGAGATTCACTCATGTCTTGGCATTCAGATTCAAACCGCAGTACTAACGGTATTTTATTCCTTAGACAGTCAAAGTTTATTGCAGATACTATTCAAAAATTTGGTATGGAATCTGCACATTTGGCCAACACATCATGTCTTGCAAGTTCTACGAAGAACACTTTTGACAGTGGCGATCAACTTGTCACAAATCAACCTTATGATATCTTGATTGGATGTCTTCTGTTTGTTGTCATGAACACTTGTCCTCATATTTTGCTTGTTGCTAATTATCTTGGAAAACATCTTTCATGTCCTTCTCTTAAGCATTGGTCTATAGCAAAGCGTGTATTGAAATACTAAAAAGAAACTACAGATTTTGGTTTGGTCTATCGATGATAACTGACATCGGATTCTATGCAATCTCTTTCTCTTTTGGGTTACACAAATGCAAACTGGGAAAGCTCACCTTTATATACACTATAGTTTAACATATGCTATTGAGGAAGTAGATGAGTCGACAAGAAAATGACGTGGTTAACATAGGCTTATGAGAAATTAGAAGAGTCCATGTTTCTTTCCAATTTTTTAGAAATGAAAAACATAGGCTTATGAGAAATTAGAAGAGCCCATGTTTCTTTGCATTTTTACAATTGAAATTTCTTTATTTAAAAAAAATTGATGATGCATTAGTGTGGCTAATTCTTCATCTCAATCTCATCTCAGTTTTTCCTCCCTAGTACCCTCAGGTACAATGTGGTGCTTAGACACTCAGGTGTATGTTGCTCTATGAAGTTCATTAGCATATAGAAAGTTTGTTTGTATTTACATAGAACATACTATTATGCTCATTTTAAATTATAAAGTCTATTAATTGAAAGCGCAACTTTGTTTCTACTTGCATGCATTTTTAGTATGTTGCTAAACAATAATGTCTCACACCTTATTCTTAGCTATCTATGCACATCGAATAATTTTATGTGCATATCAATATGACACAATCACGAAATTCTAGCATGCCTAAAAGAAGATCTTGAAACTAAGAAAAAAACTTCAGTTATGAGACACAAAAAAAGAAGAAAAATAAGTTGGTAGATATTTGTAGGTAGCAAAAAGAAATCATATTTTTTAATGTAATCTATTTTGAAAAATTTTCTTACAATTTGTGCCTACATCAACTCCTCAAAATTGTGTAACCAAACTTTTGTCTCATTCTGTAAACTATATTGCAACAGTCGCAACAATATAGCTTGGTCTAGTATATTTTGGAGTAAGCAATTGACTTCCAAATTTTCAATAAATGTCTGTGCATTTTTATTAGGCAATCCATGAAACTGTGGGAACTTGTCTTCCATGTTTGATTGCCACAAAAATACTTACATCTGATGTCGAAAACTCAAGGAATGTCGATGGATCACTCCAGTACCTAATCCACCTCACAGTGGTTGGCTTCAAAAAACATCACAACCCTCCAAATTCTGCAATCCAATTATACGACCACCTCAAGTGTTGTCCACAGTTTGCACATACATAGGCGGTTTTCCATAAGGACCCACATCCCTTCTACATTCATTGCCTGCAGAATAGACATATTTCACAAGAATTGGAGCATAGGAGCACTTTCTCCTCAGTGGGGGCACCAAAATGATGCTAGCGTGCAAACAAGAAGGAAAACAAGAACCTCTACAACCTTGCACAGACCACACCGTCAAAAGGAAACACTATTAAGCTACGAAAAACACCTATGTTTAACACCAATAAAGTTGGGTGGGAAACAGCCCTAACCCAAACCATGATTAAAATTGTTGAAAACCAAGATCTTAAAGGCAAATTAGGTGTCCTGTAGACCTCCATAGAGTATCCATATGCTTGATTCCGTCAACAAACGAGAGAGTTACAAGCTTTCGAAGATGGAGTCTCTCTCAAAAGCTCCAAAAAAGCTAGTCTGTGTTAGGAAAAAGGGTGTGCAGGGAATTTCACCTATTAAAAGGGGATTTATTTTGGCTCTTATCACAAGGTATTTTCTCTCTCTCTTAGCCAACATGGTTCTCTCCTTGGGCACCTTTTAATTGGTCCAATTTTGACCTTTTTTGGGTAAAAAATGAGCTGTCGGTGACCATTTGACCTAGGAATGGGGTGGGGTAAGAGTTCGGGGACCAAGAAAGTGTCCAGGCACCTGTCTAGGTAGTGGGAACTCATAATGGGCACACCCTCCCTCCCCAAACACCCACGAGCCTCCACAAGAAAGGCAAGGAAGCTCCATTAGCCCCTTTGGTACAACCTTAGGGGGTACCCACTCCCCCCCCTTATACCCTCCAATTTCCACCCGCTCCCCCCCATGTGGGTTTA
Source organism: Adiantum capillus-veneris (assembly GCF_014529385.1). Lineage (NCBI taxonomy): Eukaryota > Viridiplantae > Streptophyta > Polypodiopsida > Polypodiales > Pteridaceae > Adiantum > Adiantum capillus-veneris. The sequence goes on along the minus strand of NC_140934.1, from coordinate 137,933,329 downwards.
CTCCATTGCCACTTGGCACCGTCCTCCCACCTCCCCAACTTCCCCAAAAATTCCCAGCTTCTCCCAAAGCATGAGAGGACTTCTCGAACAATTTTCCCCGAGGCATATCTTGCTGCTCCGATCACTGATTTATGCACCGTAACACACGGCTCGAAGCCCATCACCTCGGCTATCTCCAAAAATATAAAAATTCAGCATTTATAATCTTAGACCCCCAAGTTGGCCTAGTTTCCCTTCTTGCATGCACCCGCAATCACCTTCTAAGTTGAGACTGCCCGCTTCGGATGCTTATAACTCATGATGTACAAGTCCGATTCACAAGCTATAAAGCACAACTGAAAGTACTTATTAAAAACCCTACTTTGGAGTCTCAAACCACCCAAAACATTAGCATTCAAGTTGTAAAAATCACACCTGTGTACATTAATTTTTACAAGGCCACTTCCAAAACTTGCAGGGCTATGTACGCATATATACATGAGGCTAGTGGGAAAGATTTTTGGCATGACCTAGTCACTTCATGCTTATCCAACAAATGCCTGACATCGGTAGTGTGCGCGGTAATATTGGTAGTAATAATTGCCGATAATAAAAGAGAAACTGACAAATGTATGCCACATTTTTTGGACATACCTTGCTCTGTTGGCATTTCCACCATCGCACTGCTGCCTCCCCTTCTCCATGTTTCCCTCTCAAGCTCTACCTCTCTCTCTCTCTCTCTCTCTCTCTCTCTCTCTCTCTCTCTCACACACACACACACACACACACACACACACACACACACACACACACACACACACACACACACACACACACACACACACACACACACACACACAAGCACTCTTTGGTGGAGCACGACATCAACGCCATTGGACCATGAAAGGAAGGTGCGGGAGAGATAGAAGAATCGATCGTTCAAAATCTCTACACAAGAGGATGCAAGAAAAAACAAACATGGAGAAAGAGAATAGAGGTAAGCTTATTTACCAACGAAGTAGGCCCTATTGGTTGAAAGCAAGGGATGTTGGTACAAAACTGGTTGCCCTTGATAGTACCTTTGAGAAATATTTGCATTGCAATTTATCAAACTCCCAAAAGAAATCGCTAATCATATTGTATATCATTCGATACATCTTGGAAAAAAGAACATAAAAAGACAAACTCCGACAAGTTTTCACACAAACTACAACAATTTTACGGGTCGCCACTTTTCATTAGTACCAATAAGGTGGAAAACAATTTGGACCTCCTATGTCTTAAACACACATACATTAGGATAGATAAATGAAAGATTCAAATACTTCTTGCATATTTGTAGACGGTGTTTGCTTCCTTGCCCTCACTTTTCTTGTTTTCTTGAGTTCTTGGTTTCCCTTACTTGCATTGCTTGAGGGAGTGTAATTAGCTTGTGATGAGTGCATGATTACCTTCTTGTGAGCATTTTATTAGCTTCTAGGTGTTTTCTTGTTTTGTGCATGATTAAGAAAATAGAAAGAAAAAGAGAAAAAAAGATGGAGAAAAAGAGATTAGTGCCAATTTAATGCATAATGGCAACTAAATGTTAAAATACATAGAGAAAATAAATGAAAGCTTTTTTCTTTCGATTGTTTAATGCTAAGTTAGTGTTATATTATAGTAAAAAGTGCCCTATTTAAAAGATGTCGATTTAATAAACAATAGAAAAAAAGTAAGACCAAAAAAGTTAAAATTAAACAAAATAAATTTAAAAAAACTTTAAAAGAAAAAGAATAGGTAAATAAGAGAGAAAGAGAGAGAGAGAGAGAGAGAGAGAGAGAGAGAGAGAGAGAGAGAGAGAGAGAGAGAGAGAGAGAGAGAGAGAGAGAGAGAAAAGAGAGAGAGAGAGAGAGAGAAGAAAGAGAGAGAGAGAGAGAGAGGTAGAGAGAGAGAGAGAGAGAGAGAGAGAGAGAGAGAGAGAGAGAGAGAGAGAGAGAGAGAGAGAGAGAGAGAGAGAGAGAGTAGAGAGGGATAGAGGGAGTGGAGTGAAAGAGAAAGACAGGGAGAGGGGGAAATAAAAAGAGAGGGAGAAAATAGAAAGGGAGCGGGAGAGGGAGAAAATAGAACGAAAGATAGAGGAATAGAAAAAGATAGAGGGGGAGGAGTGATAGAGATAGAGAGAAGGAGGGAGAGAAGGCGAGAATAGAGAAGGGAGATAGAGAAAGAGAGAGAGGGAGGGAGAGTGAGATAGACATAGAGAGCGAGAGGGAGAGTCAGAGAGAAAGAGTGTGAGAGGGATACAAAGAGAGAATAGAGAGGGAGAAGTAGAGATAGAGAGAAAGAGAGGGAGAGATAGAGAGAAAGAGAAAGAGAGAGAGAGATGGAGCTATAGAGAGAAATGAAAAGAGAGGAAGAGAGAGATAGAAACAGAAAGAGAGGGAGAGCAAAATAGAGAGAGAGAGAGAGAGAGAGAGAGAGAGAGAGAGAGAGAGAGAGAGAGAGAGAGTAGAGAAAGAGGGAGAGGGAGTGTAGAGAGAGAGATTTATCAACCTGAGAGTCTGTATAAATGTGTATATGTCCATTTACATGTGTGTCATATATACATGAATCTATGTGTTAAGTATGGAGCCTGATTTACCCCTTGTAATTTTCTGTGGTAAAAACGCACATTTGTAAGGCCCCCATTATGAGGAGAAGCCATCATGCGTGAAGAAAAATCACTTGCCAGAAACCAAAATTTTCATGGCCAATCTCGAGCAAAGCTCCAGATTGGCTTCGTCCGAATGTTATGGCCGGACGACAGCCAAAAAGTGGTCGGAAAATGACCGATCGGTTGGCCAGAGGGTCAGTGATCGGTGGCTGAATTCAATGGACGGTGGCCGAATTCAAAAGCGGACTTGTCTTCTCAAGGGCGGCCACACATGGGCGGATTGGATGGTCCGATTTGGACTTATCTACACAAGGACGGCTACACATGGCTTCCTCTCATGAGAGAGGGAAGCCCTTTTGGCCTATAAAAGGAGGCCATTTCTACAAAAATTTCATAGTGTGAAGATGCAACAAGGTGGGTGTGAGGTGGTGAGAGTGAAGCAAGGAGGGAACTCTATTAAGGGTATAATCCCTTTGTAAACTACTTCTTGTTTTGAAGTACTAAAGCCATTGAGTGGGTGCTTTCCCGTGGACGTAGCCCACATTGGGTGAACCACGTATATCGTGTGTACTCTCTCTCTCTCTCTATCTCTCTCTCTCTACTCTATAATCTCTTGTGTGTGAAATCTATCTCTCTCCATTAAGTGATCTACTCAAATATCTATTTAGCTACGTCATATTTCCTAACAACTGGTATCAGAGAAAGGTTTGATTGTAGCTAAATTATCTCAAGGAAAGGATTCCTCAAATTGAGTGGAAGTTATGGCGGAGGAAGGGAAGCTCAAGATTGAGAAGTTCAATGGCAAAAACCACCAACATTGGAAGATGCAGATTGAAGACTATCTCTACCTGAAGGACCTCTATTTGCCACTAGGCGGTCTTGCGAAGAATCCCGCAACAATGGTAGATGAAGCATGGATTGTCCTTTATCGAAAGGCATTGGGAACAATCTGGTTAAGCACTTGGTCAATCTAAAGATGGTAGAGAATGGTTCAGTTGTTGCAGAACACCTAAATTACTTTAACTTTGATCAGTGAAAATCAATTTCGATGATGACGAGGTGCGAGCTCTCCTTATAGTATCATTTCTACCGGATACTTGGGACAACCTTGTGATGGCTATAACTAATTCTGTTTCTGGCACAAATACTCTTAAGTTTGATGATGTTGTGGGTGTTCTCCCAAGTGAGGAAATACGAAGGAGAAGCACAGGAGAATCATCAAGTGCTGCACTATCAATGGAAACAAGAGGAAGGCCTAAGGAGAGGTTCAAAAACCAAAAGGGTCGTGATAGTTCAATACGGAGCACGTCATGCACAAAGTCCGTTCTTGAATGTTGGAACTGCGGCCATAAGGGCCACGTCAAGAAGGATTGCTCGTCCAAGAAGAAGAAGGAGACTGAGTCTCAAGACAAAAAGCCCACATCAGAGGCCAATGTGGCAGGTAAAGTAGAGCAAGATGCTCTAATTCTCTCATTAGACAATGTGTCTAATTCTGGGATAGTAGATTCTGGGGCTTCATTCCATGCGACACCAAATAAGCAACATTTCGAAGATTACACCAAAGGTAATTTTGGGTATGTATACTTGGGAGATGATGAAGCTTGTGATATTGTCGGCAAAGGTAGAGTTTCTGTCAACTGCTAACAAAAATGAATGGAAGCTTAAAGATGTTAGGCATGTTCCTTCTCTTCGCAAAAATTTGATCTCTGTAGGACAATTGGACGATGAAGGTCACAACATTGCATTTGGAAACAAACGGTGGAAGATCTCCAAGGGATCTTTGGTGGTTGCCAAGGAATAAAAGGTCGGTACACTTTACTTGTGTACTGTTAGCATGCAACCTTCAGCTTGTGTAGCACTACATAAGTTGACTGAGGTGTGGCACTACCGGCTTGGGCATATGAGTGCCAAAGGAATGCAAATCCTTCAAACAAAGAAGCTTCTACCAGGTTTGAAAGAAGTGGACTTAGAGTTCTGTGAAGATTGTGTTTATGGTAAAAAAAAGAGGGTAAAATTAAAAAAATCTGGAAATGAAAGAAAAAATAAAAAACTTGAGCTGGTTCATTCTAATGTTTGGGGTCCTGTAAGTACACCATCACTTGGTGGCTCATTGTACTATGTAACGTTCATAGATGATGCAACTAGAAAAGCATGGGTTTATGTCATGAAGAATAATTCCGATGTATTTTCCATATTTCAAAGGTGGAAAGCCTTTGTGGAGAATGAAATAGGTACCAAGGTTAAATGCCTCAGACCCGACAATGGAGGTGAATATTGTAGCCAAGCTTTTGAAAGATTTTGTGCTAGCAATGGAATTCAGAGGCAAATAACAACCCCAAGGACACCTCAACAAAATGAGATTTTGGAAAGGATGAACAGGACAATCATGGAGCGAGCATGAAGCATGCGGCTACATGCAGGCCTAGCGCTTGAGCTTTGGGCAGAAGGTGTAAGTACATCTGTGTACTTAATCAACCGGTCACCATCAACGGCATTGGATGGGGGAGTTCCAGAAGAGGCATGGACAGGTAAACCGGTGAATTATGCATTTCGCAAAGTGTTTGGGTGTGAGGCTTTCATGCACGTAGATAGAAGCCTAAGATCAAAGCTAGATGCAAAGTCCAAAAAGTGTTTCTTCATTGGCTATGGAGAAGGTGACTTTGGGTATCGCCTATGGAATCCTGAAGATGGTAAAATCTTAAGGAGTAGGGATGTAATTTTTAACGAGCAAAATATGTACAAAGATTACTTGGAAAGAAAACAAACACAAGAGACAGGTGATGAGTACATAGAGCTTGAGGACGGTGACGACTCAAGGACTGCAAATAGTGACAATATGCAAAAACGTCAACCAAATGAGGAGCCTCAATCTATTCCCCAAAGATCTACAAGAGCAAGTAGACCTCCAGAAAGGTTTGTTCCTTTCTTCAACCATCTCTCGATCTCAGACTTTGGAGAGCCAGAATCATATGAAGAAGCTATGCAGCACGAATCCAAAGAAAAATGTACGAAAAGCATGCAAGTGGAGATGGACTCACCACATCACAAGCAAACATGGGAGCTGGTTGAGTTGCCTAAAGGTAAGTGGGTACTTCAAAACAAATGGGTGTACAAGCTAAAGGAAGAAGAAGGTGGGAAGAAAAGGTACAAGTGTAGGCTTGTGGTAAAAGCGTTTTCTCAAAAGAAAGCTATTGACTTCAATGAACTATTTTTTCCTGTTGTAAAAATGAACTCAATTAGGCTTTTCTTAAGCCTTGTGGCTACTCATGATTTAAATCTCGAGCAAATGGATGTAAATATGGCATTCCCTCACGGTGACTTAGAGGAGAAAATCTACATGCTTCAACCAAAGGGATATGAAGTAATGGGTAAGGCAAAAATGGTTTGTAGATTAAAAAAGAGCTTGTATGGTTTAAAGCAAGCATCAAGACAATGATACTTGAAGTTTGATGGATGGATGTTGGATCATGGATTCACAAGATGCAACTCGGATCACTGTGTCTACACGAAGAATTTGGGAGGTGGGAAGTTCATCATCCTAATGTTGTATGTTGATGACATGTTGACTGCAAGTGCTAACATGCAGGACATCAAAGACCTAGAAGAGGAGATGTCCAAATCTTTTTCAATGAAATATTTAGGTGCTGCAAAGAGAATACTTGGTATGAAAATATCAAGGGACAGGACGAAGAAGACAATAAATCTATCTCGAGAGGATTACATCAAGAAGGTACTAGAAAGGTTTGCAATACAAAATGCAAAACCAGTTTCTACACCTTTGGCTAGTCACTTTAAACTAACAAAGGATATGTGTCCAAAGACACAAGAGAAGATAGCCTATATGTCTAAAGTTCCATATGATGCAGCGGTAGGTTCTCTAATGTATTCTATGGTCTGACAAGGCCAGATATTGCACATGCAGTGGGAGTTGTGAGTAGGTTCATGGACAACCCAAGTAAAGAACACTGGCAAGGTGTGAAGTAGATACTTAGGTATCTAAAAGGGACAACAAAAAATGCTTTGTATTTTGGAGGAACTGATATTTTTCTAGAAGGGTATGCAGATATGGCAGGTGACAAAGATACTCGAATGAGCACTACTGGCTATGTCTTCACAATTGGAGGCACTGTAGTAAGCTGGGCTTCAAAGCTGTAGAAAGTGGTCTCACTTTCTACTATGGAAGCAGAGTATGTGTCAATGACGGAGGCAAGCAAAGAAATTTTGTGGCTTCACAGATTCTTAGAAGAGCTTGGATTCAAACAAGACAATTGTGTCTTGTACAACGATAGACAAAGCGATATCCATCTTGCCAAAGAACTCAACCTTTCATTCAAGGACAAAGCACATTGAGGTGAGATATCACTTCATACGCACTCTTTTGGAAGAGGGACAACTAAAGCTAGGAAAGGTGCATACAAGTGAAAATCCTACAGGACATGTTTACAAAGGTGGTCAACAAGGAGAAGTTGAGCTTTTTCACATCTTCAATCAGCATTCAAGGATAAGAAGCCAGGATGGAAAACAGTCATAGGTTTGGTTTGGAGATCAGTCTCCAAGTGGGAGATTCTTAAGTATGGAGCCTGATTTACCCCTTGTAATTTTATGTGGTAAAAATGCACATTTGTAAGGCCCCCATTATGAGGAGAAGCCATTATGCGTGAAGGAAAATCACTCGCCAGAAATCAAAATTTTCACGCGGCCAATCGCTTCACTGGAATGTTATGGTCGGTCCCGCCACGGTAGGAAAGTGGTCGGAAAACGATTGATCGGTTGGCTAGTTGGCTGGTGGCCGGTGGCCAAATTCAATGGCCGATGGCCGGATTCAAAAGGGACTTGTCTTCTCAAGGGAGTCCACACATTGGCCGATTTGGACTTTTCTACACAAGGACGACTACACATGGCTGCCTCTCATGAGAGAGGGCAGCCCTTTTTCCCTATAAAGGGAGGCCATTTCTACACAAATTTCATAGTGTAAAGTTGATGCACAAGGTGGGTGTGAGGTGGTGAGAGTGAAGCAAGGCGGGAGCTCTATTAAGGGTATAATCCCTTTGTAAACTACTTCTTGTTTTGAAGTATCAAAGCCATTGAGTTGCTGCTTTCTTGTGGATGTAGGCCACATTAGGTGAACCACGTATATCGTGTGTACTCTCTCTCTCTCTCTCTCTACTCTATAATCTCTTGTGTGTGAAATCTATCTCTCTCCATTAAGTAATCTACTCAAATATCTATTTAGCTACGTGATATTTCCTAACAATATATGTGTATATATTTGTATCTACGTTTAGATAAGTATTCACGTGTATACGTATATTTATGCATATGTGCATGTATGTATACACTAAAGAAGGGAGCATAGTACCCAATGATTTAACACTTTTTAATCGTGGCATTGCAGTTTAAAATCCATTGATATATGGATTACTGCAGTGTATCCATGGTTTTATCACGGTTGAGATTGTGATGATATCTAATAAGGTGCAATTAGACTATTACCACTACTAGCCCCTACTTGGGTCTAGTAGTATATATGTGTGGAAGATGTCATAATACTACCCTAACATTAATGTAGATGTCAGATGAGAGACCACCTACTGGGAAGCAACCCAATCACTCTTCCTTTGGTTGGTTACGTCCTAGATGGCCCCCCATGCAGGGTAATGGAAGTCACCTCCAATGGACTCGACTCTTGAGTAGGCATGTCCCTCTTACACCTACAAAGGTGTTGGACCATCTACCTAGGTTCCTCATTAGGGAATTTGGGAGGTCATTTGGAGGGCCTTCTAACAATATACAATTTTTTGCCTTCTCCCTCTAGAAAATTGGTGTGGTAAAGGAAAAGGTGTCATCATCAACCACTCAAAAAGTGTACTTCGAAGTGGATTCTTTTGACAGAGTCATAATGACCATAATGATTGATGGAATGTCCCTTTTTAGTTATATTGAATGCATCTTGTCATATAGGAGGGAATTTCTTTTCCATACGATGTATGTAGTAGGTAATTTAGGGAGTAATGGCGCTATACTCTTTTGTTTCTTGATTTTCTTGACTGTGTATTCATGGCTTCTTCATCCACCCCCTCAAACCTTCTCACTAAACGTCATAAATATCATCTACACGTTGATTTGAGTCTTGAATATGAGCCTCTATGAAAGCAAAGTAAAACAAACACAACAATAACACACACGGAGAAAGAAAGACTCAGAGTAGAAGAAGCAAAACACATAGATGGTTCCTTGTGTTATTTGAATACTATGACCAATGCCTCCCCTGCATTTATAAATTCGACTACTTTATTGACCTTTGCAGGTGACAGACATAATGTTGTACTTGGCTACTGCAAAGCTGTAATTGGGAAAATAGAAATTCAAAAAAGCATGGTTCACCATCAAGCAAATGAGATTATACGAATTTCTACTTTGCATTGTGAGGAACAAAAAACCCTTTTGAAGTGCACACAAAAAATATGGGTACTGCAAGAAAAAGTGTGTAACTTACAAAGGAAAAATACAAGCTTAGGTGCTCATGTGTGAAAGAAGGTAGAACGGAATCTTGAAACCTTGAAGGTTGGCTCTCGAGGTCTCAAGAAAAGAATCCAAGCATTGGGGTCAAGATTCCGAACCTTTTAGTTTATTTCAATTATACATTGTTTTTTCTAATGTCAGTTATATTTTCTATGTAGACATGCTATATATCCAGACAAAGAAAACATAGATCTTCAAAGGCGAATGTAGGAAAGCAGTTGAAGCCTTTGATAACAAGTGCTCTCGCAAAGGATATAATGCATGAAAAAAAGTATAAGGTTTTGCAGCAGGATGTTGTTGACCATTTTATTACAAAGAGTGTAGTGCCTGCAAATGAAATACGGGGCACACTTGAATCCCTTGGTGTGAGTCTATCTCCTCCATTTTTGTGAACAATGGAATATACTCTAAACTTCTACCAACAACAGCAAGTGTTTGGAAAAAGAGACTTCAACTCAACCATGCACAAATAGATTTCATTGGATGTCAACTTCATGTTGATGGTATTTATAGATCTCAACGAAAAACTCTAACCCACAATGAGTACAACAATATTTTCATGGACCTCTTTGTTGCAAACTAGAATGGTTGAGTTTTACAATGTAGCATTTGAAGAGACAGGTGGCATCCTACATTTTGTTGTGAATCTAGATGAGTGTGAGATTCTCAAAGAGAAGAAGCTAGAGCGAGTCACAATAAAATTGATGAATAGGGCTCTTTCAGAAAACCCAACTGATGATCCTTTATACTTTAGTGTTCAATTAGAAACAAACATCTGGTGGCTGGTGCTTTTCAAGTATTACATTTCCACCTTCTCTTCAGCTTCGGTGAGCCCTCTTGAGATTAAATTTAGATTTACTTTAACATCTCATGCGGATTTAATCTTGAAGGTAAATAAAGAAGAACACGACATTTTATATTGGGTGTTCCATTAACACTAGGTTGGTAACCTAACAGGACATAAAAGTGTCCTTTCAGGGTTTTGAAAAAAACCTCCAAAACCATAGTAGATCCACTCATTTTGTAAAATCCTTTCACGAGGTTATAGTTGAAGGCCTACTACACATGGAAAAAATAAGAAACTTGTCAAATTTGTCATCTTTTGGTCACACCAAGCCTCCAAAGTTGATGGACCAGTGCATTTTCATCAAAACAGTAATTTCTTACGTTTTGTTGCATAAAAATAAGATTAGGGATTTTTGTAGGAATTGAGATAAATTCCCTAGTTAACTTCAATGGGTTGGTGATCAGAACATATGATTGCTTCTCACTCACTATTTTTTGTTTTGCCAAAATAAATAGGTACAAAAAAGTTGAATTTTTACCATTCTGCAAACCTATCATCAAAGTTTCTATAGCCACGCTCAATACAAATAATATATGCATGTTTTCTTAGTTCCCTATTGTCCTTTATGTTCATAAGGAGCCATGGAGCATGTCAAAAGAATAATACATCTCTTACCAAGGAGAATCTTGGGGACAAAGATGAAGTGCTAAAACCAGCAATCATGAAAAAATTGGGTTCAACATTATGAGTTGTAGAATCCCATAGAAACTATTCAATATCTAGCAAAATTTGATCCTTATAACTAGATATGGTTACTACCTACAAAATGCATGTAGTTGTCACAAGAAACTAACAATATTGAAAAAGCTATACTTGATATACTAGAATGTGTCGTTTTCTTCTATAATTGAAAAAATCAACCATCGTTGTATACTATGCAAAATAGGGTATTAGGTGCCCCAAAACTCAAGGAATATTAGATTTATGTTACAATATGCAACATAGAAAATAAAAAATGCATTTGGATATCATGAAATCCACCAAAAAAAATCATACAAGGGCTAAAATTGGCTAAAAAGCAGGATTTGACAATTTTTGTAATTTGGTCATAACTTACAACTTTAATATTTATTTCTCCCTAGAAGCATCAGGACATGTTCAGGACTACTAAAGATAGTTCTCTGGCATTATAGACCTCACAAAAATGAATTCTAGAGTGGTATAGTTGCAAAAAGTTGAAAAAAGCCAAAAACAGGACCCGTTTTTTCACACAGTTTACGTTGTGAAATGTTGTGCAAGGACAAGGTTAAAGATGGAATTGATATTCCAACAAAATGTCGAGTTTTTTTCAGCTCATGAGACAACTTTCTAGATAGATAGCATCTCAAAATCCATTTTGAAACTCTTGACATAATTCAAGGAAAATGGTCACTTAACAGGACATAAAAGTTTCCCAGGACATAAAAGTGTCCCATTACCAACCTAGTGTTAAACCCCTATCCCTAATATCATTGACAAACAAATAAATCAAGGAAGGGTGTTGGTTGTCAATGGGAGGGGATACTTTCTTGTCCAATGGCATCTTGCAGGTGACCTTAAAACACTGAAGTGTATGTATAATTGTGGAATGGGTGCTATGGTAAAGGCTCCATGCTTGTATTGTATGGAGCCCGCAAAGACGATGGACCCAAAATGGTGGACAAAGGTACTTACCCTTCACAGTGAGGATCCTAATTTCCACCTGTTTTTGGATATTCCACTTCTCAATGTCCACATTTGTACAATGCATTTTGTTTGCAGAATTGTGGAGAAGTTGGTGTATCTGTACATTGGATTTTCTTGGAGAATCAAGAACTGAAAAGAACAGAAGGTTGCAGTAGCGGCACTTGAACTAGTTTTGTCAGAGATGAGTCTCCATGGGGGCAATGTGAAAATCTAGCGGGACGAGAAAAGTTCAACCAATGATAAAGATGTACCTTGCAAACCATCTATTGGTGGAGTCAAGGCATGTCCTTTTTTATCAAAGCTAATAGGAGTCAAAGATAAGAAGCTAGCCAAGCATGGAAGGATATATCAGTCTACTTGTGTCAGCAAAATTGAGTTTCAACATGGAAAAATCTCCATATGGCAGTGAAGAACTAGGAATGCACAACTCGCAATGCCAAGGGTGAAGTGTGGCATTCCGTTGATGTGTGAAAAAAAAGAGTGGATGCAAAATGATATAAACAAGTTCAAGGAGAACCTTCAACTACTAAAGAAAAAATTTAGGGTAGCATGGACTGAAACTCAGATTACTCATTACATTTGTTATGTTTGCAGCACATCATTTTCAATCACTTACCATACTTCATTCAAAAGTATGGAAACCAAGGCATATGGAATACCCGAGTCTTGGAAAAATCTCATTATATGGCCAAAATTGCATATTTCAGACACACACATCATGGTGGATCTTGAGATAAGGCAAACAGTTTGAAAGAGTTGCTACAGTGGTTTTATTGTAGAATCCTTCATCCGCTGCAACAAAAACATGTATTAGACTATTTGGCAACAACACAATCAATTAGGCATTTGCAACAAAGAAAACGGAAACAAGGAGAGGCATTCAACAACTCCAGTTCTTGTGAAGGCTAGAGAAAGTGGAGAGCAACAATGCTAGGCCATATGAAGCCTGCCTGCAAGATTTTCCTACTTGTTATGTCTAGGGCAAAGTGACCACCACAAACCCCGTCGTGACAGCTATAGCAATTACTCCCGTGATTTCCTGAGAGAGAGGGACCTTCGTGAGTATTTGGTCCTTACCCTTACAGTACAAACCGTCATTGATGAGTCGATACCTTGTGGCCTTCCGCGTCAGCCATTGCTTCTGTCCCTTTGTTAAATCTGATGGGCATTCCCCTGTTTCCAAAAAATGCATGATGTCAGGCAAGGCATCACTGCCTTGAAATAGAGGCAGCTTTAGCTTTATTGCTCCAACCACCACTTCCTGTAGTCATGGTAACCATAGGTGGATCAAGAGATTTTGATTTTAAGTAACAACATGTACAAGGGATGCCTAATGAGATAATAGATACAATACAAGTCACAAGTCGCTCAACTCGATGACAGATAGTGGATATATTTTGTCATGTTACCCTTGTATCAGATCATTGAATGTTTTCCATAATCTAATAGCTCATTTGGGTTTTGTTTCCCCAAAGTGAGTTCCATTGTTGTGTATGTGTAATAATAAGTTGCACGACAACCAGTGTACCTGGGACAATATCCAAAATATTCTATAGCAAAAACTTTGTCGAGACAAGGATAACTTTGACTGCATTTGTGGTAGCATTGGTCCACCTAGGAAGCGTAATAGATCTTGAGGGCGAATGTTGCAGTACTTCCCTCTTGGGACATTCCATTGTGGAATAATAGTATGGGTGCCTCACAAAGTCTGGCAAGGTATTGTCCTAGTGCTGCACCCCTGCCACAATACTCTCTTGTTTGATGACGAAGAAAGTCATCATTTTGAGCAGTCCATGACTATGCATAAAAGTATTGAGTTAGAGAAAAACAGTGACAACTAGTTTTTTTTTTTTTTTTTTTTTTTTTTTTTGCCGGGGGGGGGGGGGGGGGGGGGGGGGGGGGAGGGGTCTTACCATGTAGTTCTCATCTTGAATATATAAGTCATCCTTCCATAGGTCCACTCACCTCATGGACCCTTGTGCGGGACGCGTATACCAGTCCTCTATTTCTTGAGTACTAGTTGATGGCATGAGGTTGTTTCTGATAGCTTGGAAGGTAGCCTCATCTGGGAGTGTCTTTCTATACTTTTCTGCCTTGCCAAGCAGAGTTTGAGTCACTCCATTGGGTTACTAAAGGTTTCCATTGGCTCGTTGTCCCTACTGTCATCAGATACAAATCCACTTCTTCCCTCTTGAAATTTGGAGAGTGTGAAAAGTGCAAAGTCCTCCCTTAAAAAAAATATACTTTTGAATGTCATGGAGAAAAATGTAAGATCTTTCACCAACTTTGAAGTCTGGCACTCCAGGAAGCATCAATGTGACTTGTTTCTCATTAAAGCCCTCTATCTAAAGGTAGGTTGATGTCACATGCTTAACTAGAAGTATTTTTCTTCATAGCACCTCTTTAGCCTCTACCTGCAGAATAATATCCTCCTCAATATGAGGAACCTCATTGGACTCCAAGTCCTCATCATCTTGCTCATCAGGTGGTAGACCCTCCTCATCCATTACATTCGATGGATCATTCAATAGACTAGCAAATAGAGAATTTAAGAATAGAAGGAACCGAAAGGATTCTTTAACTAGCTTGCAATTTCATTCGTGCATAGGACATCATGAGCGTCTATAGATAATAGGCAGCTGATGGTACTTTTTGTATGAACGTCTTCTGGAATCACAATCTTTTAAGTGCACCACTACCATGTCTAAGAACCACCCTGCCCCCGTGGACCTCAACCTCTAACTTGTTTCTTTCAAACTTGAGGAAATCGTTGTGCTGAGCTATATGGTCATCAAGAATGAATAGGGCATTGAAGATAGAAGATACCTTGTTGAAGATTTCAGTAGCTCCTGCAAATACTGAAAATTAAAAAAGTCTTTCATCCACACATGCAGTATTTTCAACCCCTTGCTTACATTTTGTAGCTAGCTCATTGGCAAAAGAAAGATCAATGTTTCTCTTTTTTGGTGCTAGTCACTTGAAGCTTCTAGCTTACAGGCACTTCTTCCTATTCTTAATCTTCTGAGTCATTGGGGGATTCCTTTGTACCCACAACATCACCTCCATGAAATGTATATTTAGCCATAGCAAAGTCCACATCTCTCTTTAAAGAGCCTCTCACAAACTTAGGTGGTCTCTCTTCTTCTTCTTCCTGTTCACCTAAGAAATTTTTTGGATCCACCCTTTGTTGCTTCATTCTGTGAGATCTTAATCCTAAGAGAAACAAAATACAAGCAAAAAAAGCTAACTATCGGTAAGTATTGCCAAGGTTGGTTGGTTTAACAATCTCTCTCTCTCTCTCTGTGTGTGTGTGTGTGTGTGTGTGTGTGTGTGTGTGTGTGTGTGTGTATCATAATAACTAATCTTATTATCCTAAATGATTTTCTCATGTTAAACTGATCATTTAATATGGGGAAGTGTTTGGGAAGAAAAAACTAGAATATTGGTTAAGCTGGCAGACTGGCCACAATAGGGATCCAAAGGGGGGGGGGGGCAGCTACAAAAGAGCAATGTGAAAAAATGGGATTAAAAGACCCTAAGGTTCATCCCATTAAGACTTCCAAAATGCTAAGGTTCCAAAATTCAAAGGTTGTGTCCAAAGGTCAAACTCTAGGGAAAATGGATGCTTTGTGTGTGTCCCAAAAAGTATTCTGAAGTCCTACATAGGAGGGGGAGTACCCAACAAGTAGGGTATGAGAGATAAACTCACACACACACACACACACACACACACACACACACACACACACACACACACACACAAGATACCTTTACACAAAGGGAATGAGGGACACATGTCAGCTCCCTATCCCAGATTCCCACAAGGTGTACTCAAATCCTATTGGATGGCCTTGGAGGTGGATCAATGAGAGCCAGGATAGAGTAAATCTAGTTTAATTATTTTAAAAACACTTAATAAAAGAAACAATAAGAATTAAGCTCTCTAGAAGACTATTGGACAGTCTCCCAAGGGGTCCAATGAGCATTCAACAGCCAAATGGCTTGCCTAAGTCCTATTGGCCAGGAGACAAAGGGGTCCAACGAGATTTTAGTTGCATTAATTAATTGCCTAAAGATCTCACAAAGCGGGAAACAGGGACACATGTCAGAAGGTTACTACTTATGCTCTTGAAATTCCATTGGCTAGGCCTCGGGAGTTCCAATAGGTTTGCAGCATGAGCAAATAGCAAGAGGGGTCGACCAAGAGAGAGCGGGGGCTGATTTTCTCAAGGCATTATTTCATACACACTCACACTAGTCCATGTGTTGAGTAAGAAGACTCTCTCTCTCTCCTTCTCAAGATTTACTGGAAAGCTTATCACCTACTCAAAGCTTGTGAGAAGGGAGGCCTACACCAACAACTCTTGGCTGTGTGATGCAAATCCAACCAAGAGCGAATCTTCAATGCATGCTCATCTCCTCTACCATGCTAGTTACTAAGCTAAGCTATGCTAATATGAGTGATTATGTGAGGATATCTACATCTTTCTTGGAACACTACTCCTTCTTCCGCTCAATCTACTCTCGTACCCCGCTAGTTCTCACCATCTTCAAAGGTGTGTGAGGTCTTGGGTCTAAGATTGTGAGGGAATTGATATTGTGTTTGGTAAGTGTTTTGCTTAGTGCTTGAAGCTTCCATCTTCATTGCACTAGCTAGTATTGAAGGAACACAAAGAATTGTATTGTAAAATTTCTCTCTTGATGGAAGAAACCTTAATACAAATCCCTTTGGAGCTCCATGTAAATCTGGTCCTCAACTGTTGTCAATAGCTTAATTTCTCTCTCTTTTGAAGTATTTTTCATGCTATCTAACTAGGTGTTATGCTTTTTGTTGCTCTCTCCTCGCAAGCACTCTTGTTATTCTCTTTAGGAATCTATTCGAATGAAATGCTCACCATATTCATGCTATTTTCTGCTACACACAAGTTACTAGGCCATTAAATGTCACATTGGTATCAGAGCACAATGTTTCTCTTTTCTTGCTCAAGAAGGGAGGTCCTCAAGCTAGCTATAAATAGTTGGTAGTGTTAATTGCATTTAAGTAAGTAGAAAAGGAATTTTTTGGCCTTGCAATGCACGTGCCTTCGTGCAGTTAACAGGGTATCACCATCGAGATATATGGTCTTAATAGTGGAGTCCTACGGGGCTTGCCTATGGCTTAACCACTATTGAGCTACTAGAAGCTTGACAGGATCCGTGACAGGAGCCGGTCCTGTTTTGGTGTTGAACAACCCTCTCTTCTATTCCTTGTAATTAATGGTATTCGAGCCATGGTTATAGTAGCTTGAGTGTTTTTTCTAAAGGGGTAAAGAGGAGTAGCAACTAGGGTTTGAAATGCCAAATAACACCTAAAAATTTTACAGCTAAAAGTTGTTAGAATGGCTAACAATAGTAGAAAGAGTGAAATTAATGTTGATAACTTTGATTTTGCTAATGAGTAGGCTACTAATGATTCCCCTATGCTTGTTAACTACCTTGTTTCTAGGCTTCAACAAGACATGGGTAATCCATCCCTCCAAAGTGAAGTGCAACAGTAGATTCCTGCTCACGGGATTCTCCAACATCCCCACCATGATGAGAGAGTACCTAGGAAGCCTCCTTGTGAGACTTCCAAAGAGGCCTCTCTCCGATTCGGGAAGAAGAAGAGGATCCATACGAAAGACTCAAAAATTTGCTTCTTGGGACGATGCATCTCATTCTCAAAGGAGAACTCAAGAGCCCCACCAAAGGAGAGAGAAATAAGTGACTCTCCTGCCACTTCCGTGGAGATGGCTCCACGAAGACGGCGCGCTAAAAGCTATATTGCACACTTCTCCACACCATAATTCAAAGAGGGATGCAAAAAGCAAGAGAAGAAAAAGGAAAGAAAGATGATGCCTTCTTCTCCATCTTCTTTATCATCTTCCTCTTATGAAAGTGATGGTGAAGACAAAGAAGATCAAGGCAAGAAAAAGGCGAGAAAGAGGTCACCCTCTTCTCCATCTTCCTCGAATTCTTCATCTTCTGAAGAAAGCGATGGTGAAACCTTTGAACCATCAAAAAGAAGATTCCATAGGAAATCCTATGCTGTGTCAAAAAGGTCGTCTAAGCTCAAGAAGTTCAAAGAGGGAGGGAAGAGCATCTCTTTCCTTACCTACGATGGCACCTTTGGTGCTACAAACAAAGTCTTGGCCTTTATCCAATAGTTCGATGTGGCGTTTGGAGATGAGGGCTTCACGGAGTCCTCTAAGCTACACCATGTAGCTATGTACTTTCAAAAGTCCGCCAGGAAATGGTGGTCTAGCCTACGGGCGAACGGTGAAGCTCCACAAACATGGAAAGCTTTAAGAGCTTCTATTATGATGCAATTTTTGGCCACCGATGCCAAAGACAAAATACTCACCGAGTGGAGAAGCTTGAAGCTCTCTCCCCACAAATCCATCAGACATATGTAGACAAGTTTTGGGACTTACAACTGAAAGCCACTATCTTCAAAAAGTTGGATTTTGGAGAGCAAAGGCAACAATTTTGTGCAAGCTAGTAACTGAAGAAATGGCGGAGTATGTTAACTCCGAAAGGCCACGCACCATATCGGCGGTTATACACCATACTATGGTGGCTTCTCCAATCAATTTCCAAACAGGGGCTAAAAGAAATTCTAAGCCCACGAAAAACAAGGGTTCCAATGAGCCTAAGGGGAAGGACAATGTCCAAAAGTCTCCCAAGGGAAATTCCAACAAAGTTAAAGAGAAGGGAGTTTACAAAGGAAAAAACAAACTCTCTCCTGAAGAACTTGAGTGTTATTGCAAGCATAATCACTATTTCAAGTGCGGCAAGCAAGGGCATGCATACCGCAGTTGTCCTCAAAATAACACCCGCCATGAAGCTCCTAGAGCTACCTTGGTCCAAATCCAAGAGGAGGAAACTCACCACAAAGGATCTCCTCTATGCCATGCTTGGGGAAAGGTAAGAGAACATGATTCTTTTATTCTCTTTGACCCTGGTTCTACTCACAATTTCATATCCATAGAGTTGGCCACCAAGCTAGGCATACAAGCTTACAAGATGGGAGATGTCCTACCCGCAGATGGTGCTTTCAAGGGGAAAGAAGCTTTGGTCACTCCCTTAATCGGGAAATTGAGGCTCCATGTCCAAAGCTATGTGGACAAAGAGAACTTCTTTATCTCTCCTCTCAAAGCGAGGATGTAATCCTAGGGGCACCATGGTTTGATCGCATGGCTTTCAATGTTAAATTCTCGGAAAGAAGAATCTACTTTAGGTTCAGGGAAAAAGATATGTACATAGATGCCAAGAAAATGGGTAACACCATACCCATTGTACATACACAAGCTTTAAATAAGTCAATAAAGAGCTCTATTTCCATGTGCATGATTTTTGTTAAAGATTCTCAAAATGAACCTAGGTAATGCTTTAGCAAAAGAAAATATAAAGAATCACAAAGAATTAGAGTTATCCAACTTTGTCAAGGGGTTTCAAGATGTTTTTATTGACGACATCCCTTGTGAACTATCTCATAAATGAGGCAATGATAACCATGGAATTGAGCTTCTTCCAGGAAGTTCACCACCTAATAAACCTCCTTATAGAGTTTCTCAAGCTCAACAAGACGAGATTATGCGGGCAAGTGAATGAGTTAGTTGAGAAGGGCATGGTTAGGCCTAGATCATCTCCATTTTGCTCACCCATGTTACTAGTGTAAAAGAAAGATGGCACATATCATATGTGTGTCAACTATAGAGCACTAAATAGGATCACTATCAAGAATAGGTTTCCCGTTCCATGGGTAGAAGACCTATTTGATAAGCTACAAGGATTGACCTACTTCAGTAGGATTGACCTAAAAAGTGGCTATCATCAAATAAGGATAGTTGATCCAGACATTGTAAAGACTGCATTTTCCACTACTAACAATGCTTTCAACCTGTGCTTACACTACTGGATTTGAGGTCCAATGTGATGCTTGTGGGGTGATTGACTTGGAGTTCCAAGAAGGGAACGCCATAGCCTATGAAAGTCAAAGGCTTGACCCTGTTGAGCAAGCTCTAGGCATATATGAAAAGGAACTCTTTGCAGTTCAACATGCCTTAGACTCATGGAAGCACTATTTATCCGGGGGACTCCTTTCATTTTGCGAATGGATCACCAAATTCTTAAGTACTTTATGACAAGACCAAGCTCTCTGACAAACAAATGAGGTGGGAACATTTTCTTTCACAATTTCATTTTCATATTGCTCACATTGCTGGCAAGCATAATCAAGTAGCCGATGCACTCTCAAGACGGTCGAGAGTGAATGCGGTTTCCATAGCAACTCACAATGATCTATCTTCAATGATAGATGAGTATGCTATTGATCCCAATTTTAGAGATGTGATTTCAGTCCTTACACTAGGGAAGAAAGAGGAACCATTTACTTTACAAGATGGTTATCTTCTCTATGGCAATAGACTATGTGTTGCTAACTCACTGAATCTCATGCTCCTCCCTTATTTAGGGCATAGAGGGATTCGGTCTACCCTAAAGGGGATTGAAACATATTTCTTTTGGCCTACCATGAAACCAAACATACAAGAGTATGTTTCTAAATGTGCGGTATGCCAAAAGACAAAGTTTGATAGAGGGAAACAACCTGGATTGCCAATCCCTAATTCTCCATGGTAGAGCATATCCATGGATTCTATCTTTCAATTGCCTAAGTCTATCCATGGGAATACAGGAATATGGATGATAGTAGAAAGGTTCAGTAAACAAGCTCATTTTATACATGTCAAATTGACTATCAAAGCCCATCAAATGGCAACCCTCTTTGTTTCACAAATCTTCAAGTACCATGGCTTGCCAATGTCCATAGTGTCGGATAGAGATCCTAGAATGACCAGTAATTTTTGGAAGGGTCTCTTTGAGAATTTAGGGACAAGTCTAAACTTCTCTTTGGCCTATCACCCTGAAAATGGATGGTCAAAGTGAAATAGATAACCTAACAATTCTTGATCTACTAAAAGCCTATGTAACGGAAGTAGATCAGAGATCCCAATGGGAGAAGTAATTACCCTTAGTGGAGTATGCCTACAATAACACTGTACATACTTCCTTGGGAAAAGAAACTTTTGAGGTAATTGAGGTAAGATCAAAAAGTCCTCTGCTACTCAAGGTACACGGGAAGATCTTCGCTATAGATGAGTATAGCTGAGACCTACAAGAATCTTTCCAAAAGATTAAGGATGCTATCTCTATCTTGCACCAAAGGAAAAAGGTTGTTATTGATAAGCACAAAAGAGCCCAAGCCTTTAAGGAAAATGATTGGGTCTTACTAAAATTTCCCAAGGCTTGATTAAGGCACATGACGGGCAATATTAATCCTACAGGACACCAAAAGTACTATGCTAAGTTAGCAAAAGGTACTATGGTCCCTTCCAAATTCTTAGGCCAATCAAGGAGATGGCCTATCAACTCAAGTTGCCCAGCCATTGGCTCATACACAATGCTTTCCATGTGATCCTACTAGAGCCTTACAAAGGAGATCCACCTCACGAACCAACTGCTGAAGACCCACCGGAGATCGAGGACCAAGAAGAGCTACTGCAACCCGAGTCCATTCTCCGACATGAAAACAAGGTGCTAAGAGGCGGTAAGACTATTGGAGGATATCTTATTAAGTTTAAGATTTATCCTTTTGAAGATGCTAGATGGATGAAACGCATACAACTAAAGGATAACCGAAACCTTGTCAATGCTTACAATGCTTCCCTAGAGTAAGCAAATGTACAAATGTTAAAAATGAACAAAATTTTTGTCTTATAAGCCTCTCTTTTTCTTTATTGTGCACAAATGTGAAGTAGTATGCATGCTTAGATCAAGTTTGCGGAGATGACGTCTCCCAAACACCAAGTAGATCTTGTCACTCTACTATGGAAGATTGATATGACTAATGTGAAGACATGCTTGCGGAAGCTTAGGCTCTCAAGCACCAAATGGACTAGTCATCCATTCTAGAACGATGTCGTAGGGTAACATAGGGATCCTCTACCTGCTAGACAAAGGACTAATGAATATGCTTTATCGTCTCTACCCCATAGTTGAGGACGATTATGATTTCAAGAGAGAGTTAATGTCATATTAACTAATATATAACTTTCCTAAATAATTTTCTCATGTTAAACTGATCATTTAATATGGGAAAATGCCAGGGAAGAAAAATCTAGAATATTGAGAAGCTGGAAGACCGGCCATAGTAGGGATCCAAAGGAAGGAAAATAGGGATTCAATGGGGGGCCATCTACAAAAGATCAATCTGCAACAATGGGCTCAAAGGACCCTAAGGTTCATCCCATTAAGACTTCCAGAATGCTAAGGTTCCAAATTCAAAGGCTGTGTCCAAAGGTCAAACTCTAGGGAAACTAGATGCTTTGTGTGTGTCCCAAAAGGTCTTCTCAAGTCCTACATAGGAGGGGGTGATCCCAAGAAGTAGGGGATGAGAGAGAAACTCACACACACACACACAAGATTCCTTTACACAAAGGGAATGAGGAACACATGTCAGCTAGCTAGCCCAAATGCCCACAAGGTGTACTCAAATCCTATTGGATGGCCTTGGATGTGGACCAATGAGAATTAGGCTAGAATAAATCTAGTTTAAACAATTTAAATACATTTAATAAAAGAACCAATAAGAATTAAGCTCTCTAGAAGACTATTGGACAGTCTCCCAAGGGGTCCAATGGGCATATTGTCCAGGAGACAAAGGGTACAATGAGAGTTTAGTTGCACTAATTAATTATGTTGAGGCGGTCCAGGGAGGGCAACAAGAAGAGCGGCCTCTAAACACCCTTTGAGGCTCCCGTGCTGCTCAATTGGGGCTAGGGCAAGCACAATCAGAGACAACAACAACCCACAGCCAGAAACCAAACAAGAAAAGGGGCACCACCTAGTTGTAGATGCGAACTAGGACGCACGTGATATCTCCTTGTACTCAAACGCACAAAGAGAGGGGAATGCAAGATAGCCACACACACCAAACACAAACATTCACCACGCCAGAGAGAGGTAAAGCGCACAAATCAACTTGAGCAACTCATTCTTAGCCTTAAAGACTAGATGCACACAAAGCTTGATGAGAAATAGAGAGACAACACAAAACTTGACCTTGTTGCCAATACACAAATTGTCTTAGGGTCACGGGAGCCCTCTCACCGAGCACCCTCTTACAATTGAAAGTTTTGGCAAACAATTCAACAAGCCCTCAAACCACCAAGCATGAAATGGCACAACAAACTTCAAGGACAATATACCTTCAACCACCTGATGAGCCAACTTATCAAGTCAATTTGGAGAGAAGAGTCGTAGTTGCAACATACAACTGCACCCAAAACTATGAATCTTATTTATGGACAAGAGTAGGCTACAAGTGTGATTGCAGAGTATAATATCACTCCACTCCTCTAGATGCATAACTAACTTCAAGCTTCTCCATGTACCTATGTGTAGTGATGGAATAGAGCACTCACAATGCACACACTCTACACAACTAGGCTTGAAGAGTGGTGTGTTATGTGTTGAGAATGGTGTGGTGTAGTGTGATCATGGGGTGATTTACAAGGGAGAGAAGGGCTCTATTTATAGGTTTTATAAGCCCCGATTAGGATTATGCCTAATCAAGTTTATTTGAAGGAATAAAAGATTATGCATTTTTTTTTTTTTAATGAGGGTGGGTCTCTCTTGTCCTTTGAGTCACATGGATGTGGGCTCAAGGGAAGATAATTATTGAGGATGAAAGGAGAGAGGATTGAGTGAATAATTTGGGAGTGCCTACTCTAGTAGAGGGTGCATTTTACAATAAGGTTAGTGGTTAGTAGTTAGTAATTATCACTAAAAAATATTTACAAAATCATTCACCAAATGGTGAGATATATGATGAGAAAAGTTAGAGAAGGGATGAGCTTGTAAAGAGAGGTGGAAGCTTTGGAGAAGTTGACATTCACCTCTTTACAGCACCGGAAGAAGAAGCAGTCAGCATGGCGAAGTAGCGCGTGTCGATGAAGCTATGTTATCTTCAAACCTTGGAAAATTCATGATAAAATACTTCATTTGCAGAGGTTATCCTTGGATTTTTGCTGATTTTTTTGAAGTTCTTTACAAAGCTGAAGAGAGTATGGTAATATGGACATATATGTAGAGAGAAAGGGGGACACATAGGGTGTAGAAATGGAGGATGAAGGCTATGGAGGTGTGAGAGATGTGGCAATGGTGAAGAGGGTGAATTAGGACATGGGAGTTGCAGGTTTGGGAGTGGGAAGGAGAGGGAGGAGTGTGTGTGAAAGAGGAAAATGATAAAGTGGAAGAGAGTATGTGGCTGCATAGCATGGGCAAACTAGGGTCCACCAATAAAATCATAGCTCACAGCTCGTAGCTCAAAAAAATATGAAAAAATTTGAGGTGAAATTTCAGCTCACGAGCTACAAATTTTATTTGTATCACCTTTTCAAATTCGGGGAGCATGTGATCTTTAAAAATTCAGCAAAACCGACAGTTTTTTTCCATTGCACAAGGTCCTTGTGAGGTCCTTCTTTGGATGATTCTTTTGAATACCTCCAAGAGTGAGCTCCCCATGGTGCATGCATGCATGCCACATACCCTTGACCTTATTTGGTAGGTCTATAATTGAAGATATTATTGAGATCATGATATAAGTGAATAGTACAACTAACAAAATCAAATATTGAGGGGTCTAAAAAAATATGTACATGTCAAATATAAATAATATAGGTGGAAAAAATATAAAGGGGTCAAAATAAATCTCTCTCATTATAAGTCTACCATAAAAAGATGAATATTTTTTGTGGTCTAATTTATGAGAGTAATAGAGAATAGATGTAGGAAGGAAAAATGACAATAGTGAAAAAATATACACATAAATAAACTAGTTTTTTTGGATTTTTGTTGGGATGGAGTTACACCAAAAATAAGAGAAGCTTGCATGAAATTATTTTTATATGGAATAAAGAGTGTGCAAAATGGTAAGAAAAAATATGGTAATGGTGAGTCAATGTACATAGCATAAATAACACACACCTAAGTATAAATATTTAAATAAATACCAAAATAATTATGAAAAATCCTTATATTTAGGCACTATATACAATGAAATATATACACACAAATGGGCCATAATATACTTATATTTTTTATTTTTTTGGCTCAACTAGTCCAATGACTAGCTAATTAAGGGTTTTTAAGAAGATATGGGAAAAGTCCCCTAACTCACACACACCTATATACAGTGAAATGGAAGGGATAACCAAAATGTTTGAGTGATTTGATAGGGTGAGTTAGCTTACTATGGAAATTATGGAAAGCCGAAAAACGGCTATCAACGTAATTCTCTCACAAAATGGGAAAGCGGGATACATGTTAGAAGGATATCACTTATGCTCTTGAAACTCCATTGGCTAGGCCTTGGGAGGTCCAATAGGGTTGCACCATGAGAAAAGAGCAAGAGGGGTCGACCAAGAGAGAGAAGGGGCTGATTTTCTCAAGGCATTATTGCATACACACTCACACTAGTACATATGTGGATTAAGAAGACACTCTCTCTCTCCTTCTCAAGCTTTAATGGAAAGCTTATCACCTACTCCAAGCTTGTGAGAAGGGAGGCCTACACCAACAACTCTTGGCTTGGTGATGCAGATCCAACCAAGAGCCAAGCTTCAATGCATGCTCATCTCCTCTACCATGCTAATTACCAAGCTAAGCTATGCTAATATGAGTGATTATGTGAGGAGATGTACATCTTTCTTGTAAGACTACTTCCTTGTTCCTCTCAATCTACTCTCATACCCCGCTAGCTCTCACCATCTTTGAAGGTGTGTGAGGTCTTGGGTCTGAGACAGTGAGGGAATTGATGTTGTGTTTGATAAGTGTTTTGCTTAGTGCTTGAAGCTTCCATCTTCATTGCACTAGATAATATTGAAGGAACACAAAGAATTGTATTGTAAAATGTCTCTCTTGATGGGAGAAACCATAATACAAAGCCTTTTGGAGGGGGGACCGGCTCCATGTAAATCCGGTCCTCAATTGTTGTTAATAGCTTGATTTCTCTCTCTTTTGAAGTATTGTTCATGCTATCTAACTAGGTGTTATGCTTTTTGTTTCTCTCTCCATCCAAAGACTCTTGTTATTATCATTAGGAATATTTTCTAATGAAGTGCTCACTATGTTCATGCTATTTTTCCGCTACACACAAGTTACTAGTCCATTAAATGTTACACTCTCTCTCTTTTTCTCTCTCTCTCTCCCTCTATCTCTCTCTCTCTATGACATATTGTTCTCATAGGTCATGTTGAATGTTTTTAGAGGCTACTTAGAGTATCTCATTTTATTTGAGTTCCAACTCCTCTTTCTCCCTATTTTTCTACCCCATATATGCTCCACGACACGCTAGGAACAATTAGTAGAACAATACTACGTTTATGCGTGCCATAGGAAAACAAATAGAGGTAGGGGATTCTCTCTCACTCTGTGTTAGTCTTGTTTGATTGCTTATCATGCAACATAACCATTTAGTGCTCTACAGCACGTTGTGAGCGGGATGAAAACACACACAGCGCCTCTATAATGACCCGACACACACTCTTGGAATGATACACACACTATGGGGCACCACTCGGCTTACACAACACACCTGGCCAAGACAGGGAACACACCTCTAGAGTGAGAGGAGAGAGACTATCCACTTGCCCACTCCACACAGACACACACACACACACCCCCCCCCAAAAAACTCAGCTCAAAAGAGGAGAATTTTTGATGTTTAGATACAATTGAGCTTCGGCCAACACCAATGGAGCAAATCGCTCACACAATATTGAAGAAATACACCAGATACAACCACAAAGTTAAGCAGAGGCTTCCCTCACCGGAGAAGATTACACATAAAAACAGCAGAAAATATGTAAGGAATTTGGCAAAATGGACAGTTTACGGCCAAAACAGGCTCAAAAAACCCCAAAAACACACCTACAGCTGTTCCTACTCTCTCCTCCATGTTTTTTCTGGTCTTCTCTCAGTTTTTTCAGTTCCCACACTTAGCTTTATTAGTTGAATACCCTTGGCCTTTTAGATGACCTCAAACGGACCCCGAACAGGCTAAAAACTGACCTCGCAGTGCATAGTTGTCACCTTTTTGCATCATCTGCACACCTGGCACTCATTTCTTTTCAATAATGTGTCTCGCAACCACGTGAAGTGGCCCCAAAAAGTGGTCCTAATGATGACCTTTCTGCATAACTCTCACAAGAAAACACCCAGGTTGTGTCCGTATTCATCCACGTGCAAATATTGACCACGTTCGGCCTCCTGACGCCACTAGATGCCATCTGACACATCTGCTTACCTCACGTCGTTGGCCCGCGGATAGCGTCCTCGAGAACTTTTACGCGCTACCAACTCCTCCTTATTGTAGAAAAAACACAATGGTACTGGTAATAGTGAAAATCGATGCACTATGTACATGCTGTCCTACCTGTACACATGTGGGCCCCACGTAACCACCTGGCTCTGGAAAATGGGCAATTTTTTATTTGATGCACCATGCATGTATATGTACATATGCGCAATCTCTTGCTCCAAAAAACTCCTGACATAATGTGCCCATCCCCTAGCCTACTAGATCATTGATGATCAGCAGCAGCAAAGAGAGATATGAGACTCGCCGCATCACAGGTCTCCTCATCCCTCACCAACACTGCTTGATCCATAGACAGCTCATCTTGCTCCACCATCATCAATCTAGCATGATACAATTTAAGACGCAATCCATTTACCCTTGACTTATGTAGAACACCATCCAAGTTAGCCAGCTGATATGTGCCATTTGGAAAACACTCCACTACCTTGAAAGGGCCTTCCCACTTAATTTGAAACTTCTTTTGGAAGGTGTTGTCTAGCTTACTATTGTAGCGCAAAAACAAGTCATGTTTATTGATACCCTTACTTTTGAACTTTTCATTTATCTTTGCCAAAGCCTTATCCTGCATCTTCCCATAATGCTCCAACGCGCTCATCCTATCCAACTGGACCTCTTGTAACTGCAAGAGCCTCTCTTTGAATGCATCACTAGGTGGCCCAAGGAACTTCTCTAACATCTTGACCGCAGGAAACTCTACCTCCACAGGCAATAGTGCTTCCTTTCCATACACCAAATGAAATGGAGTAAACCCTGTACCTGTCTTCACCGAAGTACGGTAAGCCCATAATGCACTAGGAAATTCCAAATCCCAATTCTTTCCTTGGTGCTCTGTCACTTTAGAAAGAATTTGTACCAACTCACCATTGAATCTTTCATTTAAGCCATTACACTACGGGTAATAAGGAGTGGTATGCTGGTGCCTAATCTTCATCTTTGTGCATAAGAAGTCCAGCAGTTTAGCTCTAAATCCCGGCCCCTTATCTGAAAGTAGCTCTAATGGCACCCAAAACTTGCAACATATTTCATCATACACAAATTTTGCCACATCCTTTGCAGTGATCTGTTTTACTGCTATAGCCTCTGCCCATCTAGAGAGATAGTCCACTGCCGTCAAGATATAGCTTTTGCCCCTGCTTGTGATAGGTAACGGGACTATTGCATCAATCCCTCACTTTTCAAACACATCAAACGCCATAATGGTTTTTCGTAGCTCTGGCTTCAACACTCTCTTCCCAAATGCTTGAAACCTATTGCAAGACCTACACCAATGGTGAACATCCTTGTGTAAACTAGGCCATACATACCCCTCTTGCAAAATCTTATGCAAGGTGATCTTTAGAGCAAAATGGCCACCACATGCGCCTTTATGATTCTCTTCCAACACTCTGTAAAGCTCCTCCTGCCAAGGTACACGTCTCAACACGAGATCAGCCCCTTTCATGTATAAGACATCACCAATCAATTTGTACCTGTATGCTCTACGCACAAAGCCATACTCTTAGACTTCTGAATCTCCTTTGGAATGATTCCTTTTAGCAAAAACTCCTCTTCTTGAGCCAAACTTTCCCGGCCATGATAAAGAGGTAAAGTGGTCCTCAACACAAATAGCTCCCCAATCATGCCTTGAGCTACTTCATGTGCCTCTCCATTTAGAGCACGTTCAATGTGTCTGATGCTCCATGATTCGAACTTTTTTAACAGGCCTTTAATTCTGAAGCACATTTCCTTCAATGAGGTGTTCTTGCTCTTCCACACACCTAGCACTTGCTTCACCACTAACAAGGCATCACCTTTTATGCTCAACCTTTGAACCCCATGCTTCAAACAAATGTGTAATCCAGCTTCCAGAGTAGCATATTCAGCCTCATTGTTACTATGCGCATCCAATTTGAACCCTCTCTTGCATACTAGCTTCCCCTCTGGGTCATAAAGTGCTATACCCCCTGAAGCTGCATCATGGCTCTTTCTGTATGAACCATCAAAGAACAACACATGTGCATTGCTGATCTGTGGCACTTCTTCAACTACCTTTCTCACCACCTCTTCCTTAACAATAAGGGGATTCTCCTTGTAGGTCAACAAATCAGCTAGGGTAGCCCTTGTACTATCTTCCACTAGAAAAGAGAACTCAAACTCTTGCAGCTCAATCACCCATTTCTTTACCACATTTGACATGTTAGTACCATTAATTAACTGTGGCAAAAAGTCATAACTCATCAAGAAAACAAAAGGCCGTGGTAGCAAGTAATGACGAAATCGTCAACAAGCAAATATTACACTGGCCATCACTAGCTCTAGTTCCGAGAACTTTCTCTCCGCTACCAACTTCACTCGGCTTGCACAATACACTGGCCTCATATAATGGCTTCCCTTCCCCTCTTGCAATAGAATGGCTCCAATGGCATCATCCCCTACTGATGGATTTACATAAAACACTTTCTCCCAATCAGGAGCCTGCATGGCTGACAACCCCCCTAACACCTCTTTCACCTCTTGAAACACTTCTTCACACTTGTCATCCCATTGAAATGGATCATGCTTTGCCACTTGTTGTAATGGATAAAGAATCTGAGAAGACAATGGAATAAACCTTGCCATGTACTTCACTTTGTGTATAAAGGTTGCCAATTGCTTCGTACTCGTAGGTGATGGAAGAAGAATAATAGACTTAACCTTGTCTGGATCAGCCTCAATGCCATTTTCTGACACCATGTGGCCCAATAACTTCACCCTTGGCTATGCTAGATGACATTTCTTTGGATTTAGTTGTCCTCCACATTTATCATATCGAGCCAATACCATCTACAGCTTCTCATGGTGTTCAGCCCTACTGCTATAAACACAGAAGTCATCCATAAAAGCTTTAACACAACTACCAATGAATGGTTCCAACACCCAATTTGCTCTCTCTTGATAGAAGGAAGGTCCATTTGACAACCCAAATGGCAATACTGTGTAACCCATGGCGTAATAAAAGCGGTCTTTAAGAGCAATCTTCAATTGAAAATAGCCTGAAAAACCATCACACACACTGTACCTCTCATAACCTGCCACTGAATCCAAGATCTGATCGATGAATGGAAGAGGATATGGGTTCTTCTTAGTGGCTGTGTTTAAGGGTTTAAAATCTACACAAATTCTCCACTTCCCATCCTTCTTTGGACTGACCACTACTGGACTCACCCATTCTGTGGTCTCTACTGGAACTATGAACCCTGCCTTCAATAACTTGTCCACCTCTACCCGCAAGGCTTCCATTTTCTCTTAACCCATCCTTCTTAGACTTTGCCGCACTAGCTTAGGACCTTCTTTCAGCTCTATATGCATCTCTTCGCCCTTGAATCCTCTGATCTCTTCATATGAAGTAATGAACAAATCAGGAAAACTAGCCAGCATGTGCAAATATATATATCCTTCTCCATAGCTGAGAGGTCTCCAATGATCATTTGTGTCATCAATTCCTGCTTCTTTTACAACTCAACCTTGGTTTGTATCAGCCCTTCAAACATTCATAAGGCTCTTCACTCTCATCTTCAACTTCATTCGCAAATGCAACTAAACCAGACTCCTGGATTTCTTTGTCCATCAAAAGAAATGCAACATCAGCATCCTCATCACTACTGGTAGTGCTATCACTGTCCTCATCTGTCACCGTGGAAGAGTCTTCATCACTAGACTCATCCTCATCTTCATAAAGCTCCTCTAATCCTTTCCTTGTGTCCATATTATAAAGCTTCTTGGTACCTGTCTTTCCATAGAGGCTAATCATACCATGTCGCCAATCTTGAACAGCTCCCACTGCACGTAACCATGGTCTGCCCAGTATAATAGGATATGCTCCCAGCCCTATTAGCATCACATGAAAATCAACCACTACCTATGCATCATATGCCTCCACTTCTAAGCTCTTTACAACACCCAAGCATTTTACTTTTTGATGGTTTGCCAATCTGATCTGAAAACCTGACACCCCAGCCACTGTGAGACCCATCTTCTCAACGCATGAGTGTGTTATGACGCATATTTGGGCTCCATCATCCACATAACCTTGTCCCAAATTTTTCCTTTTATGCCACACATCTACTATTGGACAAATGTCTGGTAGCTCATCCATTGCCAACACCTTTACTGAACCTCTCTCTGGCTCTTTCTCCATTGGGTTAACCATCCTCTTCCACTGTCGCTTTAGCTTAGGCACCATCTCTATAAGCTGCCCAAAAGTAACATCCGCCTTCCTGCTCGTCAGATCCTCCTTCAATTCATAGCTTAATTGCCCCTCCCCTAGTGGAAAATCTGAAACATGAAACTTTCGACGAGCTCTCCTTTTCCTCTTGGCCTTGACATCCTCGCCTTCATGGCTCTTTCCTTTCTTCTTACTAGGACCTGGAGCACTTCTTCCTTCCTTATCCTCTGTGGTCCTCTTCCCAATAGGCATCACTAATGTATCCTCTAGCTTTGATGCCTTCTCCAAGGTGACTACACTTAGCACTTTTGTCTTTCCCTTTTCCTCCTAGGTCAGTCCACTGGTTCCTTCGCCTCCCTTAATTTCGATGCCATAATCATTTGACCTAGTTAGCACCTGTCTTGGCAATGGATACATGTCTCCCCCCATCCTTGGTAGCTTATCACATTGCGGGCTGATGTGACCCAACTCTCCACAATTATAACATGTGGGCGTCTGCCTCCAAAACCTACCATTGCTTTGTCCAACACCATTCCTAGGCCTTTCTTCACCTCCTGGCTGATTTCCAAACCTCCCTCGACCTCGATTATTTCCCACTTGACCTAGCATGTTTAGGCTGAGATTCTTCGTCAAATCTACCACTTGCCTCATGTCTTTCCTTAGCCCATCATCTTGCACCGATGTAGTGACCACTACTGGCATAACCTGAGTAGTAACAGGAACCACTGGTTCATGATGAACCCCTGACATGCGACCTTGTAAAGACTCTATAGGCTGAAATTCAGACCTCATTGGCAAAGACTCCACCCCTAACTGGCTCATTTTCCTCAGCTTCCACTCTTTGTTCCTTGCTACCTCTAGTGCATCTTCATATGTCCTAGGCTTCTTTAGCTCCACTCTCCAACGTATATTCTCCCAAATACCAGGCAAGAACCTGTCCTTCTTGATCATGTCAGGCGGGGGTACCTGTGGTGCTAAGGCCTTGCACATTCGCTCCCATGCCAATGAGAACTTACGTATGTACGCATCTACTGGCTCACCTTCCTTTTGCACCAAAGCCTGTACTTCTTGCCACACTTTGTCAGGATCTTCTATCTTCACAAACTCCACTTCCAACCCATGCCGTAGATTGTCCCAACTCAACCTTATAGGTGGATCAGCCACACACAACTCCTCTTCAAATGCTTTAGACCAAACTCGTGCATTACTCTTCAAACAAATTTGGAGAAGGCGTAACATTTGCGCAGGGTCATGAATCTGGTTGCTAATGTAGGAAACCTCCATCTTTTCCAAAAATTCTTCCACATCTTCATCACTTCTTCCATGAAACTCCGGATAAGAGAAAGCCATGGCTACCCAAGTTTCAATGCTTTGAGAACCCCTTTGAACACACGTGCAAGAACCCAAAACTTTTACTGACTCAATTTCCAGAAACTTCAATGGAGCTCAACTTTAGATAAGGACAAACACATGCACATCAAATGAGTTTTCATAGTTGATCATCAAAATTACAACAGGCAAAGGATATTCCAGGATCTCTCTTAATCTTCTTGGCCCGAACATAAAGACTATGCGCTGTTGGAAAAAAATCTTCCTAGACATGTACACATGAACATTTATCTGGATTCCTTGAGTTAAATGAAATGGAGTGAATTGAGGGCCATTTTGATCATCCATTAAAGCCAACCATGCAGCTCCCAAGAAGTCACACCTGACTTATCCTCTGATTTTTGCCAAAATTTCAGCAGCATCACATCATAAATGGCTCAAAAGACCAAAAAACCAGCCATCATAACTGGAAAAAATTTTGGCAGAGTTTCCCTAGAAATAGAGCAGTAGGAACCTAAAATATAGACTGTATATGTATGCATAAACTATCAACAATAGAACCCGAGCATCAAGTAGGACTCACTAGTACATAGCCTATGGCGAGGTCACAAAAAGGGTGCTCCAGCTACCTGTATCACTGAAAGGATCTCCACATTTGAGAATCCCCCAGCTCAATAAAAACCTCACGCTATCGACCCTCACACGAAGGCTAATGCAAATCGCGTATAGTCAAGTCTCAGAAATGACTATCTTCCAGACCAAGTCTCAGAAATGGCTGGGACTGCCAAATACAACCAAGTATGGCTCCACAAATGCATACAATCGCAGTTTCCACAAGTAACGTACAATCCAACAGACAATGTTCTCAAATAGGCGCCAAGTGATGGATACCCACAACAACTGCAAGTGACATCACTGCTAGTATATCACTATACTCCAGCTACTTGTACCTGTGTGAATCACCTGTACCTGTACCTGTACCTGTCCCTGTAACCTATAACCTGTAATCTACAACCTGCAACCTGTAATCCCGAATCTCAAAGCTTGAAGCTTGAAGCAGAAGGTACTCGAAGAAGATCCTCCGTGGGGGCACCAAAAGAATGTGAGCGGGATAAAAACACACACAGCGCCTTTATAACGACCCGACACACATTCTTAGAATGATACACACACACACTATGGGGCACCGCTCGGCTTACACAACACACCTGGCCGAGACAGGGAACACACCTCTGGAGTGAGAGGAGAGATACTATCCACTTGCCCACTCCACACAGACACACACACACACACACACACACACACACCCAAAAAACTCAGCTCAAAAGAGGAGAATTTTTGATATTTAGATAC
This sequence comes from Adiantum capillus-veneris, assembly GCF_014529385.1. Classification (NCBI taxonomy): domain Eukaryota; kingdom Viridiplantae; phylum Streptophyta; class Polypodiopsida; order Polypodiales; family Pteridaceae; genus Adiantum; species Adiantum capillus-veneris. The sequence goes on along the minus strand of NC_140934.1, from coordinate 137,899,359 downwards.
AATTGAGCTTCGGCCAACACCAATGGAGCAAATCGCTCACACAATATTGAAGAAATACACCAGATACGACCACAAAGTTAAGCAGAGGCTTCACTCACCGGAGAAGATTACACAGAAAAACAACAGAAAATATGTGAGTAATTTGGAAAAATGGACAGCGCCATTGCGTCCGGAACGGCCCAAAACCCCAGTCTACACTATCAAAGAGCTCAAATCCGACATCGGATGAGCAGTTTACGGCCAAAACAGGCTCCAAAAACCCCAAAAACACACCTCCGGCTGTTCCTCCTCTCTCCTCCACGTTTTTTCTGGTCTTCTCTCAGTTTTTTCAGTTCCCACACTTAGCTTTATTAGTTGGGCACCCTTGGCCTTTTAGATGACCTCAAACGGACCCCGAACAGGCCAAAAACTGACCTCGCAGTGCATAGTTGTCACCTTTTTGCATCATCTGCACACCTGGCACTCATTTCTTTTCAATAATGCTTCTCGCAACCACGTGAAGTGGCCCCAAAAATTGGTCCTAATGATGACCTTTCTTCATAAATCTCACAAGAAAACACCCACGTTGTGTCCGTATTCATCCACGTGCAAATATTGACCCCGTTCGGCCTCCTGACGCCACTAGATGCCATCTGACGCATCTGCTTGCCTCATGTGGTTGGCCCGCGGATAGCTTACTCGAGAAGTTTTACGTTCTACCAACTCCTCCTTATTGTAGAAAAAACACAATGGTACTGGTAATAGTGAAAATCGATGCACTATGTACATGTTGTCCTACCTGTACACATGTGGGCCCCACGTAACCACCTGGCTCTGGAAAATGGGCAATTCTTTATTTGATGCGCCATGCATGTATATGTACATACACGCAATCTCTTGCTCCAGAAAACTCCTAACAACGTGAACAACATTCAGATTACAAAAAAGACCCGTTTGCATGCCATAAGTCAAGTAGAATTGTTGTCTCTCGCTCTCTATCTCGAAGAGAAGCTAGAGACACCTCTTTCTCTTGCCATTTTTATTGAAGATTTCTTCAAAACCCACTTTGGCATGTCCGTAGTTATGGTCTATGGAGCACATACAGTGGGGAAGCAAGGAGTTCCTCGCTCGGGGGAATGGCCAATTGTATGCATCATGGCGGATGAGACCAAGCGAAAGATTATCCTTGATAATAGTTGGATCTATTTGAGGGATACAAAATATTTTGTATGTGAATATGTCACTATTAAGCAACAAAATATGTGTCACAAGCCATATGAGGAAAAGAATAAGAAAAACAAGGAGATCTGTCATGAAGAAAACGTACCCAAGGAGGAGGCAAGTCCCTCAAAAAAATAGGGATGCGTGACCTATGAAACCGAGTTACAATTGAAAATATGATTTTAGAATTGTAATGGATACCCATGGAATGCGAGGGTTGGCATTGATGAACTAACAAGCAAAGCCGATGTTCTACTTCTTGTTGAAATTTGGGAGCACACAAAGGATTAATGACTTGGAGAATTACAATGTACATTAATTGATGTGGTTAAAGAATCTTAAGCAGCGAAGAGGACAAGGAGGGGTAGCATGTATGGTTAAGAAAGGATTGGAAGATTTTGTATCAATTGTGAAAGATAACAAGTACAAACATTATGTATGGCTGAAAATTATGACACCAAAAAGAGAACCCATTTTTGTAGCCGGTTGCTACATTCCTCATCATGATTCTCCATTTTATGCTTGCATGGATAGAGATCAACCAATTTTCGGTTTAGAAGAGGACATTGCTTATTTCAAAGGTGAAGGTGATGTTATTGTATTTGGGGATATGAATGCTCGCACAAAAACATTGCAACTTGATACTCAACAATTTGATATACCATACATTTCAAGGGAGTTGGAGGAAGTTCACTTGTATGATCGTTCTTCAATGGATGAGAAAGAGCCGGATCACTATGTAAAGTTACTTTTACACATGTATAATAGCACGGGTATGCTCATTTACAATGGTGAATCTTTGTGGAGTGGAACCAATGGATTTACATGTAGGAGACATAATGGGGATAGTGTGATTGACTATATGCTACTCTCAAAAGCCATCATGTATCGCATAAAGAGTTTTATGTTTGGCCAATGGACCCTGGAATCCAACCGTCACATTGACCTTTCATGTGGAGAAGCAACTAAGCATGATAATCTCAGCCAAAGCAAAGAGAAATTATCACTATGTATGGATTTCAAACGGGCACCAATGTACATTGAAATGTCTGAGCAAAAATTTTGGATGAAGACGCTTCAATATAATGCACCATTGGAAACTAAATGGAAAGCTTTCAACAAGTTATTTGTTGTTGCCGAAGAATGCTTTGCTATAAAGCATCCCCATGGTATCAACAAAGATAAATCACGCAAAAGGTGGTTTGATGAAGAATGTCAAGATGTTCAAAAGTCCTTGATAAAGCTTGATACAACTATGGACAAAGACAACTATCAAAGTCATTTGCATACATACAAGGCATTGATTCAAAGGAAGAGAAGAAGATGGGAAGTAAAGCAACAACTTTTTCAAGTCCAAGAAAAGGCACATGCATGTGGAAGATTTTGGAGAAACTTGAGGGACAAGAGGGTTCATAATTTTCACTACAAGAGGTTGTGTGCACTTGTGATGCTGTTGGAAATACATTGGGTTTTTATACTCCCCGGTGTTATCGGAAAGTGTGCGATCTAGCTGGGAAGGTGCAAAACCTCTAGTTTGTGAGAGTTCATGATGAGAGTCACAAACACTTTGTGAAAAAAAAATTGTGGAGAATCACCAACCCTCTTTCTAAGGTGACAGAAAATCTAAGAGCGTTCATGACAGCAAAGTCACAAACCCTCTTTCCTATCTTGCTTGGAAATTGCTTGTTTTCGTAGTTGAGGTTATGATTAGAGGATCACCAAACCACATTTAAATTCACTTAAAAAGACCATTTAAAAACACCAAAGTTTCATCCATGAGACCTCTATGCTCATAAAAGAACAAATCTCAATCAAAACCCAAACCTCTTTCATGGTATCATGTAGCCTCGCCCCCAATTACATAGTCGTAACATCAAACAGTTGAAAGGAATACACGAGCTTCCACCTTCATGGAGACAATTTTCTGAATTTGCAGAGATTTAAGAGCTTTGAAAGTTAATCCCACACACCATTTTGATAAGGGGAAACCCTAATTCACCCCCTCACTAGCTTAGATACAAGATTTCGAAGAGGTGGGACTGCCCTACACATAGATTAAGCAACCATGGAAACAATTACACAGTAGAGAAAAATTGCTGGTTTTTTCTGTAAAAAGCAGGGCTCTCTCTCTTACCCACGGCATTTTTAGCTGATGTGTTAATGTTTGGATCATTTTGCCACTTTGGACCAAAATTAGGTCATTTTCAGCTCATTTTTGACCCAAAAAATACCATTTTTGATGCGAAAAATCCCAAACGGAGTTAGAAAAATCCCTCAATTCATGGGATCACTCCCATAAGCATAAAAAGAATACATAATCATGATTTCAATAAATCATTTTGGGTGACTTTCCATGCAATTCTGCAACAGTGCCTGATAGCTGCTATTTTTGGCAATTTTTGCTTGCATCAGTCTTTATAGGCGAGATGAGTGTGCCACCATGAAAAACTTTGTTTGGTGGATACAGGTGCATACAGGCGTATGCACACTAAACCCTGTGGACACTCTATTTTTCGGAAAAAACCTTGTAATTCAACCTAAGATGAGTTGTAATCATGATGAGATTAGACCAGACCCTTTTTATTTCTCTGAGTCTACACCCTTGTAAGAGGCGAGATGGCCATGGGAAAGCCCCCTAACTTTTAAATTCAGAACCCTTAGTTTTGAGAAAAAAAGTATCATTACCTGAAGAAAAGAAACGTGCACTGTGGAAGCTTCTTGTGACTACAACTTGTAATCCTCTTTTCTCCTGAGCTGATAATCAAAATTCTATTCCGAATAGCACATTGTGTTCCTTGTCTCTTGCTCTACAATCTAAGTGTAATCATTTCCAATTCTACTGTGGTTTGGGACGTATTGTTTGTGAGCTAAATGCATTGCTTTGAGAGTTAAAATGGTTGTTTTTTTATATTTTGGCCATGGATAAGTGTTTCTATGTTTAAGGTAGATCTTTCCAAGTACTTCTATTTCAAATTTCTGCACATTTTTTGTGATGGATCGTGATGGATCGTTTTGTGATGGATCGTGATTTCTATACCTTCCCAGATGGTGACAGAATTTGGTAGGATTGAGCTCATAATTATTGTGATACCTCTCCTTAAGTTTCATGGCATTCCGGATTTGTTTGGATACCAAAAAGGCGTGATGACGTTGAGTGTTGAGATTGGATGCAGACTGATTGTCTGACTGGGAAGTGGTTGATTTGCTTTTGTCATAGAACGAGTAGCCCTTGAGTTCACTTTGGTGAGATTGACACTCTCATTAAGTCTCCGAGTCGCTTCCTTGCATATTGACATTATGTTAGTGCAAAAGAGCTATGCTGCAGACGTCTATCATGGTGACCCGCTAACATTGGCACTGTTGCCGGGGAAACTGATCATTAAGTGGTGAGTGACTCAGTGTACAAAAAAACCAAAAAATCTCCCTTCAAGCTTTTGATAACCGTTCCGCTTACCCATAGACAGTGAAGCAGCTAGACGTGGGTTTAGTGCTTAATAGAGATTGGAGTGAAGTAGCTAGACGTGGGTTTAGTGCTTAATAGAGACTGGAGTTCGAGACTATTCCTTAAGAGCAAAGAAAGATGTGAATGAAGTACAAGATAGTAATTCGTTCTTTGATCACATGCTTGGAAAGGGCTGTTCCACGACACACATTGTTGTTATTTTTGTACTGTTAAGTTCAATTATGTTTGCATATTCATTTCAGTTATAGGAGAAGGCTAGGAAACAAATTACACCATCATTTGTTGCCAAAAGGATCGAGGGAAAAAGTGTCAAAAACCTTATTTTGGTGTTGAAGGCCATAACTCGGAAAAATTGAAGAAGTGATGGTGGTCAGAGCTTCAAAGCTGGACCAAACCCAATAAAACTTTCAAGAAGGGGATAAAAACACTTGTTGGAAAAGACTATACAACAAACTGCCAAAAATCTTGCCAAACATGGATCGCGATCCAAGTACCTTTTTTGAAATTATGTGCTAAAATTATTTCTTTTGCTTAGAACAGGCTCTCAAGCATCAGAACCTTGAGTTTGGTGAGAAAAAGAGGGCTAGAAGATCATAAAAATCAAAAGATTGGGATGAGCAGACCAAAACTTTGAAAAAAAGGGAAAACAAGGAAAAATTGAACTTTTATTTGCCCAAATCCAAAACGGGATGAGAAATGGGACCAACTAGAAGCAAGGAATCCACATAACCGAATTTCATGCCCAGGTGCCTTCCAACATGGATGGAGATCCATGTTCCAGGTAGACATCTGACATTAAGATTTGACCAATGTACTCCTGATTAATAGTTGAACACTTTCCCAAAAGGATCCATAGACAAAAGGTGAAAAAAGCTGGTCAAAATACCAAAAAAGGAGTGGTTTGCAAAAAACCACAAAAAAGACACAAAACCCTGCTTCTCACTTGGAAAAAAATGACCAAATCCAAAAAGACTTGGGGAATAGCATCAAAATACCTTGTGTGATTAGCTCACAAAGTGTCAGACCAAAATCTTGCCAAACATAGATCGCTATCCATGTACCTTTTTAGAAATTTGAGCTGATAAAAGACAAGAAGGGAAGTGATAACAATTGAAGAACTTTATACTAAAGGACCCTTATCAGCAAATTTCAAAAAGAGGGCAAAAGGTGGTAAAAATCAGATCAAGGGGAAACCACTGACATAAACCCTAAAGCTGACTTTTGTCTGTCCAAAAAAGCTTGAAGGCATTCAAAAACCATATACTCAGCATCAGTAGGCCAAGGAATGGTTGTGGGACAGAATTCGGTGTATTTTGACACAAAGTAACATGGATCGTGATCCATGTTCCCCTGACACAAATTGACACCAAACTAGTACCGTAGCTAGAGGGTTCAAAGAGAGTCTAATGGTCCTTCCAGAGTTAAAATTGGATGCAAGAAACCATTCCAACAGCTCAAAACTGACACAAGCTCAAGAAAAGTGACAAAATCAACTTAGCCTCCAATCCAAAGATTCATTTTTTTTAAAATGGTACTGGAAGACCTCTTAATCGTGTTAAAACTGATGATAGCAACAGAAGTTCAATTGGCTTCTCAACATGGATCATAATCCATGTACCTCTGAGCCAGAACAAAGAAAGAAACTTACCATACAAGGAGCTAGGCCATAGCAAACTAGTGCTTCTTTCAAAAATGAAACTGGATCAACATTGTTGAGGTTTTGTAGGGAATTGTGTGCTAAGTTTTGTCGAAGAACATCAAGAACTAAGAAGAACAGCTGTAAGCTTATAGCTATCAAGCAAATTATTGACAGTTTGCAGCAGGTACTAGAAGATACTACCCAACAAGCAAGAACAAACTAGAGATTCAAACCATTTAATGAGATAACCTGGTTTGGATTTTTCTTGTTACCAATTCTTCATGAATCGCGATCAAGAAGATTGTACCAGAATAGGAACCACAAAATCTTTGATCAAGGGAGTAATCACTCAATGGAAGAAAGTGTGAATCAGAGACCACTGCCGCCTTTGGAACCCATTTTAGAGGAGATTTTCTCTGAAACTTTGTCTGAGAGATCATACGGCCTCATGACTAAAGATTCTAACAAGTCAAACCCTAAGGGAACAGCTTCGATGGGTGCAGGTCCTTCTCAGCCTACATCTGATGTGAAATTGTTGTATTTGAAGTTTCAATTTGAAAATGTGCTTAAAGCCAAAATCTATAAGGATGGAATGGACTGCTACTGTGTTAAGTTGGAAAATAAGCCGAGCAAGTTCAGAGACCTTGTAGATGTTGATTATGACGGGGGTAGATATTTTGACCAAGAGGGAATGATGTACCTACTGGTTCATAACCCTTATATTGTGGATAAATGGGGAATGACCGGCACCAAGGACAAAGTAGATAATGAGCCGGCCGATGCACCACCCAAAATGGAGAAACAAAACGCGGTACTCAGACGCACTAATGAGACAGAGCACCTTAACACACACAACACATATGTGGATCTTTATAATTTGAATAATGGAGAACAAACACTCTATTATAGATGTGATGAGCCCCGCATCAAAGAATTAACAGACTGAAAAAACTTGTATGTTTACATGTACACGGAGGGAAGAAGTATTCAAGTGGTCATAATGGACAAGTATGGCGGAAAGTACTGTCCAATGGATCGGAAGAAGTAAGAGAGATATACATATTTTGGAGTACCACTCCACCAATACTATGTAAATCTGGAAGAGATACAAACCAGGACTACTCACAGCAGACCTAAGACTGTACTTGAGATCCCCTTGAGAACCAGAGTGGAGGATTCTTATGGACACGAATGCGTTCCAAAAATAGAACCTTTAGGTTCGACGTTGACTAGGGCTTCCATGAACACACATAGGGGAAATCCTGTTCTTGAATTCACTTACACCGTTGGAATCCCTGCAACTATTATACGAGATCAACTTGATGAACGTATGGTGGATAGGATATCACTGTTAGTACCAAGAAGAGATTATGAATCAAGAGAAGCCACCCCAAGGCAACCAAGAGTTGTTAGAATGGTTGCAGAGGCCAGGCATATGTGACCATATCAGGTGGCAAAATGCTTACCCAAAAAGTATAATGGATCTGGCGATTCGTATGCCCATGTTTCAATCCTCAAACAAGTATTGAGAGCGGAATAGGTAACATATTTCCACACTCAATACGAAGGATTTGGGTTGACATTGGAACGTACTGCCCTGACTTGGTTTCAACCATTAAACAGCTTGGAATTCCCAAGTATTGAGAAAATTCTCCGAAAATTCGCCGAGAAATTCTCAAAAAGAGGGATCAAGCATAAGACTGTCTCCCAGATCTATGCATTTTGGCAAAAGGAAAAAGAAAAAGTGAAGGAAGAAACGCTTCATTTCAAGCTGTACATAGAAAGATGCCCTGCTCGAGAACTACCTCACAATAAAAGACTATCAGTCCTCTTCATAGAGGGATTGCAAAATGACACTCTCAAAAAGGACTTGCACCTGAAAGCATGTGTAACCTTTGAGCAAGTCACGAAAGAGGCATTGTATCTTGTAGATAACTGCAAAGCATATGGGGAGGTGACTGAAGACACAAACCAGGGGACTAGTAGCACCTCCTCAAAAAGGACTTGCACCTGAAAGCATGTGTAACCTTTGAGAAAGTCACAAAATAGGTGTTGTATCTTGTAGATAACTGCAAAGCATATGGGGAGGTGACTGAAGACACAGATCATGGGACTAGTAGCACCTCTTCAACCACGAGTGAGTCCACGATAAAATTCGGAGGGCAAAACCCAACTGTGCCGGACGTTGATCGAATGATCGAGGAAGTGATCACGAGGATAAACCAAGGAAACAGGACGAACCCAAACACACAACAACTGCCCACCCAAAAATGCGATACTTGTGGAGGTGACCATCCAACCCAGTGGTGCAACCTTTAAAAAAGGCCAGGAGCGAACGCACAATGAATATTAAAATGGTGTGCTACAGAACAAAAATGGACAAACCACAAAACTCACAAATGTTTCTATAATTGAAACTGTTAGAGAGAGACAATGTGGACCACATGGGGGACAACTAGTTCCGCCCCCTCCAAGGTACGTAGTGGAGCCAAATAACGTAATCTTGGGTCAGGAAAAATCTCAACCTGTGCTGGGACATCAACCTCCTTTACCCCAGGAAAATAGTGCTATGGTAAGGATTTCTCAACCCATAGAACCACCTTCTGATCAGAGTATGATCCAGGTAGTCTCATACCGAGAAGATTTGACAATACTTATGAAAGGGAAATTGATAGGAATGCATATTCTCTAGAGGGATATAATCCATGGATAATTTTGAAAGAAATGCTAGAGCCCACATACATAGCACAAACAACCAAAAAACATTACTTGGTCGATGAGAATATGCTCATGTTTATGGCAAAACAAAGCTACAAACCTAGAGTCTACCCTCCTAGAACAGGACAACCTATGGGAGCTTCACAAGCTTCTCCACCACCTCTAGGACCATGCTATGAATGTGGTGGTGATCACTGGGCTAGAGTTTGTCCAAACAAAGGAGAGTGGGTTAATTTTTTTGGATTCTGTGACCATCTTATTCCACACTACCCAAAAAACCCCGAAAACAAATGAAAAGCAACCATGAACCAAATAGGGATTGTGCCAAGCTCAAGTGGATCAGAAACAGAACCGAACATTCCGATAAACACGGTCACTAGAGCTCAAGCATATGAGGTAGCAAGGAATGTCCCAGCCAATCAAACAGAGATAGACAACTTATCTGTCCAAGCCCCTAGAAAATCCTGGAAGGAAAAACTAAACAAGATGAAAGCCAAAAGAGATAAAGAAAAAACGGCATTGGAAACCAAATTGCAAAAAACAGAGGAACAAATTCAAATGGAAAGAGACCTTAAGGGCAACAATGAGATAAAGAAGCCGTCAGAACTGCCATCAGGAGGGTCAGTCTTAGTAGACAAGGTGTTCGAACCTTTGGACGCAATTCTGAAAGTCTACAAGAAAAGGCTAAAGCCTAACCAAACCCAACATGATAGATGGTTAATGTACCCTCATCCAGGCTATGAGAAAGAGAGGCTAAAGATGTGCAAAGAGCTCATTCAAGCCGCTCAAGCGCTTATGGAACCATTAGTTCCTACGACTCCAAAAACTGAGGTACTCAAACAAGAAAAGATTCAGGAGTTAGAGGAGAGGGGAATTGAAGTGAATAACCTACCCAATCTTGTAGACAAAACACCTTTGGATACAAGGGTGATAGCCAATACAACAGATGGAACGCATTCTCAAGTACCACTGTTAATTCCAGAGGTAGAAGAACAATGGCCTCAAGAGCTATGGGAACAAATTAGGAATAGAAAAGATGGAAGTGCCACACTTGTGTCAGCTCCTATCCCAAAAATCCACCTGGAGCATGAGCTCTACCCAAATGATATCCAATCATTGTATGGCGATGCAGGCACATCCATATTGGAAGACAGTAAACCACAGTCGTCGCTGAAGACTTTACCTTCATTTATTGGTAACCCTGAAACTCGATCTAAGGTAAGGAAAGTTCCATCTCAATGGAAAGCCAATCCTAAGATGATGGACACTAAAACTCTTCACGAGATAATGTCATCCCCTATCCGTTGTACACTTACTCTGTCAGAGTTGCTGAATATTAGACCGCATCTTTGGGATGAGGTCACAAAAAGTTTAGAAAAAATAGGGCTTGTAATTCCTTCACCCGAGGCTTCTCGAAACACGCTAAAGACACAACCCTCGAAGCAAACTAAACATGAGCCAGTGCCAGTAAACAAGGTAGGGGACTATTTTGAAGGTGAAGAAGGAAATACTACCCTACCTGTTAAGTATGGAGCCTGATTTACCCGTGTAAATTTTTGTGGTAAAAGCGCACATTTGTAAGGCCCCGATTATGAGGAGAAGCCATCGTGCGTAAAGGAAAATCACTCACCGGAAACCAAAATTTTCACGGACAAAAATCAGGGGCAACTTTAGAGGCCTCGTGGGCGGAGGTCCCCGAGACTTTTTTTCGCCGGAATAATTAGGCTGGACGGCGGCCGGAAAGTGGTCGGAAAACAACCAGTCGGTTGGCCGGTGGCCGGTAGTCAATGGCCGGTGGCCTGTGGTCGGAAGTCAATGGCCGGTGGCCAGTGGCTGAATTCAATGGCCGGTGGCCGAATTTAAAAGTGGACTTGTCTTCTCAAGGGCGGCCACACATGGGCGGATTGGAGGGTCCGATTTGGACTTATTCGCACAAGGGCGGCTACACATGGCTGTCTCTCATAAGAGAGGGCAGCCCTTTTGGCCTATAAAAGGAGGCCATTTCTACACACATTTCATAGTGTGAAGTTGATGCAACAAGGTGAGTGTGAGGTGGTGAGAGTGAAGCAAGGCGGGAGCTCCATTAAGGGTATAATCCCTTTGTAAACTACTTCTTGTTTTGAAGTACTAAAGCCATTGAGTGGCTGGTTTCCCATGGACGTAGCCCACATTGGGTGAACCACGTATATCGTGTGTACTCTCTCTCTCTCTCTACTCTATAATCTCGTGTATGTAATTCTCTCTCTCTCCATTAAGTAATCTACTCAATTATCTATTTAGCTACGTCTTATTTCCTAACAACTGGTATCAGAGCAAGGTTTTCTCGTAGCTAAATTATCTCAAGGAAAGGATTGCTTGAATTGAATGGGAGTTATGGCAGAGGAAGGGAAGCTCAAGATTGAGAAGCTCAACGGCAAAAACTACCAACATTGGAAGATGCAGATTCAAGACTATCTCTACCAGAAGAACCTCTATTTGCCACTAGGCGGTCTTGCGAAGAACCCCGCAACAATGGCAGATGAAGCATGGATTGTCCTTGATCGAAAGGCACTGGGAACAATCCGGTTAAGCTTGGCGTCAACGGTGGCCTTCAATGTTTCGGAGATGAAGACCACGAAGGACTTGATGAAGTCACTTGACGACTTCTACGAGAAACCATCGGCATCCAATAAGGTATTTCTTATGAAGCGCTTGTTCAATCTAAAAATGGCAGAGAATGGTTCAGTTGTAGAACACCTAAATGACTTTAACACAAACATAAGTCAACTTCGATCGGTGAAAATCAATTTCGATGACGAAGTGCGAGCTATCCTTATATTATCATCTCTACCGGATAGTTGGGACAGCCTTGTGATGGCTGTAAGTAATTCTATCTCTGGTATAAATACTCTTAATTTTGATGATGTTGTGGGTGTTCTTCTAAGCGAGGAAATACGAAGGAGAAGCACAGGAGAATCATCAAGTGCTGCATTGTCAGTGGAAACAAGAGGAAGGCCTAAGGAGAGGTTCAAAAACCAAAAGGGTCACGATCGCTCAAGGCGGAGCAAGTCACGCACAAAGTCAGTTCTTGAATTTTGGAACTGCGGCAAGAAGGGCCACGTCAAGAAGGATTGCTGGTCCAAGAAGAAGAAGGAGACAGAGTCTCAAGACAACAAGCCAACATCGGAGGCCAATGTGGCAGGTAAAGTAGAACAAGATGCTCTAGTTCTCTCATTAGACAATGCGTCTAATTCCTGGATAGTAGATTCCGGGGCTTCATTCCATGCGACACCACACAAGCAACATTTCCAAGACTACACCAAAGGTAATTTTGGTTATGTATACTTGGGAGATGATGAAGCTTGTCAGATTGTCGGAAAAGGTACAGTTTCTGTCAAAACTGCTAACGGAAATGAATAGAAGCTTAAAGATGTTAGGCATGTTCCTTCTCTTCGCAAAAATTTGATCTCTACAGGACAATTGGACAATGAAGGTCACAACATTTCATTCGGAAACAAACGGTGGAAGATCTCAAAGGGATCTTTGGTGGTTGCCAAGGGTGAAAAAGTCGGTACACTTTACTTGTGTACTGTTAGCACGCAACCTTCAGCTTGTGCAGCAACTACAGAAGTTGACAGTGCGGTGTGGCACTATCGACTTGGGCATATGAGTGCCAAAGGAATGCAAATCCTTCAAACAAAGAAGCTTCTACCAGGTTTGAAAGAAGTGGACTTAGAGTTCTGTGAAGATTGTGTTTATGGTAAACAAAAGAGGGTAAAATTTCAAAAATCAGGAAATGAAAGAAAAAATAAAAAACTTGAGTTGGTTCATTCTGATGTTTGGGGTCTTGCAAGTACACCATCACTTGGTGGCTCATTGTACTATGTAACATTCATAGACGATGCGACTAGAAAAACATGGGTTTATGTCATGAAGAATAAATCCGATGTATTTTCCATATTTCAAAGGTGGAAAGCCTTTGTGGAGAATGAAACAGGTACCAAGGGTAAATGCCTCAGATCCGACAATGGAGGCGAATATTGCAGCCAAGCTTTTGAAAGCTTTTGTGCTAGCAATGGCATTCGGAGGCAAAGGACAACCCCAAAGACACATCAACAAAATGGGATTTCCGAAAGTATGAACAGGACAATCATGGAATGAGCACGAAGCATGCGGCTACATGCAGGCCTACCGCTTGAGCTTTAAGTGGAAGCTGTAAGTACGTCTGTGTACTTAATCAATCGGTCACCCTCAACGGCATTGGATGGGGGAGTTCCAAAAGAGGCATTGACAGATAAACCGGTGAATTATGCATTTCTCAAAGTGTTTGGGTGTGAGGCTTTCATGCACATAGATAGAAGCCTAATATCAAAGTTAGATGCAAAGTCCAAAAAGTGTTTCTTCATTGGCTATGGAGAAGGAGACTTTGGGTATCGCCTATGGAATCCTGAAGATGGTAAAATCTTAAGGAGTAGGGATGTATTTTTTTACGTACAAAATATGTACAAAGATTACTTGGAAAGAAAACAAACAAAAGAAATAGGTGATGAGTACATGGAGCTTGAGGACGATGAAGACTCAAGGACTGCAAATGGTGACAATGTGCAACAACGTCAACCAAATGAGGAGCCTCAACCTATTCCCCGAAGATCTACAAGAGCAAGTAGACCTCCAAAAAGGTTTTTTCCTTCCTTCAACCATCTCTTGATCTCAGATTCTGGAGAGCCAGAATCATATGAAGAAGCTATGCAACATGAATCCAAAGAAGAATGGACGAAGAGCATGCAAGTGGAGATGGACTCACTACATCGCAACCAAACATGGGAGTTGGTTGAGTTGCCTAAAGGTAAGCGGGCACTTCAAAACAAATGGGTGTACAAGCTAAAGGAAGAAGAAGGTGGGAAGAAAAGGTACAAGTCTAGGCTTGTGGTAAAAGGTTTTTCTCAAAAGAAAGGTATTGACTTCAATGAAATATTTTCTCCTGTTGTAAAAATGAACTCAATTAGGCTTGTCTTAAGCCTTGTGGCTACTCATGATCTAAATCTCGAGCAAATGGATGTAAATACGGCATTCCCTCACGGTGACTTAGAGGAGGAAATCTACATGCTTCAACCAAAGGGGTATGAAGTAAAAGGTAAGAAGAAAATGGTTTGCAGATTAAAGAAGAGCTTGTATGGTTTAAAGCAAGCATCAAGAAAATGGTACTTGAAGTTTAATCGATGGATGTTGGATCATGGATTCACAAGATGCAACTCGGATCACTGCGTCTACACGGAGAATTTGGGAGATGGGAAATTCATCATCCTAATGTTGTATGTTGATGACATGTTGATTGCGAGTGCTAACATGTAGGACATCAAAGACCTAAAAGAGGAGCTGTCCAAATCTTTTTCAATGAAATATTTAGGTGCTGCAAAGAGGATACTTGGTATGAAAATATCAAGGGACAGGTTGAAGAAGACAATAAAGCTATCTCAAGAAGATTACATCAAGAAGGTACTAGAAAGGTTTGCAATGCAAAATGCAAAACCAGTTTCTACACCTTTGGCTTGTCATTTTAAACTAAGGAAGGATATGTGTCCAAAGACACAAGAGGAGATAGCCTATATGTCTAAAGTTCCATATGCTGCAGCGGTAGGTTCTCTAATGTATGCTATGGTCTGGACAAGGCCAGACATTTCACATGCAGTGGGAGTTGTGAGTAGGTTCATGGACAACCCCAGTAGACATCATTGGCAAGCTGTGAAGTGAATACTTAGGTATCTAAAAGGGACAACAACAAATGCTTTGTATTTTGGAGGAACTGATATTTTTCTAGAAGGGTATGTTGATGCAGATATGGCAGGCGACAAAGATAATCGAAGGAGCACTACTGGCTATGTGTTCACAGTTGGAGGCACAGCAGTAAGCTGGGCTTCAAAGCTGCAGAAAGTGGTTTCACTTTCTACCACGGAAGCAGAGTATGTAGCAATGACGGAGGCAAGCAAAGAAATTCTGTGGCTCCACAGATTCTTAGAAGAGCTTGGATTCAAACAAGACAATTGTGTCTTGCACAGTGATAGCCAAAGCGCTATCCATCTTCAGAAAAACTCAGCCTTTCATTCAAGGACAAAGCACATTGAGGTGAGATATCACTTCATACGCACTCTTTTGGAAGAGGGACAACTAAAGCTAGGAAAGGTGCATACAAGTGAAAATCCTGCAGACATGTTTACAAAGGTGGTCAACAAGGAGAAGTTGAGCTTTTGCTCATCTTCAATCGGCATTCAAGGATAAGAAGCCAGAATGGAAAGTAGTCACAGGTTTGGTTTGAAGATCAGTCTCCAAGTGGGAGATTGTTAAGTATGGAGCCTGATTTACCCTTGTAATTTTCTGTGGTAAAAGTGCACATTTGTAAGGCCCCCATTATGCCGAGAAGCCATCGTGCGTGAAGGAAAATCACTCACCGAAAACCAAAATTTTCACGGACAAAAATCAGGGGCAACTTTAGAGGCATCGGGGACGGAGGCCCCGGAGACTTTTTTTCGCCGGAATATTAGGCCGGACGGCGGCCGGAAAGTGGTCGGAAAACAACCGGTCGGTTGGCCGGTGGCCGGTAGTCAATGGCCGGTGGCCTGTGGTCGGAAGTCAATGGGCGGTGACCGGTGGCCGAATTCAAAAGCGGACTTGTCTTCTCAAGGGAGGCCACACATGGGCGGATTGGAGGGTCCGATTTGGACTTATTCGCACAGGGGCGGCTACACATGGCTGTCTGTCATAAGAGAGGGTAGCCCTTTTGGCCTATAAAAGGAGGCCATTTCTACACACATTTCATAGTGTGAAGTTGATGCAACAAGGTGAGTGTGAGGTGGTGAGAGTGAAGCAAGGCGGGAGCTCCATTAAGGGTATAATCCCTTTGTAAACTACTTCTTGTTTTGAAGTACTAAAGCCATTGAGTGGCTGGTTTCCCGTGGACATAGCCCACATTGGGTGAACCACGTATATCGTGTGTACTCTCTCTCTCTCTCTCTACTCTATAATCTCGTGTATGTAATCCTGTCTCTCTCCATTAAGTAATCTACTCAATTATCTATTTAGCTACGTCTTATTTCCTAACACTACCACTAGAGTACAAGGATGTAAAATCGGTAACGATATTGGATAGTGGAGTCAGAGTTGCCATAGCCACCAAAGCAATGTGGAAAACCTGCTCTAAGAAAAACTAGAATGAGACTTCAACTAGCGGATGGGTACCTGGAGAGACCTATTGGCATTTTGGAGCAGATTGTAGTAACCTCTTGTGGAATTGCATATGAACACACCTTTGCTATTATGAATCTCGATGAGAGCAAAAATTTTGACATCATACTGGGCAGACCATTCATGCGTCACCTCCAAATGGTGCAAGATTGGGGCTACAACTATATCTATCTCAGAAACAAGGATGTCACTACAAAAATTGGTGTCACAAATCACAGATATAAAGACGTAGAAAGAGCCCCATGAGAAGGCTTGCATTCCACAACTCACCACGAAGGAGGAATACTAGCTTGGCTCCAGAACAAAGCTCACCAATGGACAGGAGAAGCTTCAGATTGTGGAACTCTAAAAAAGGAAGAGATGTTCGAACTGTTTGGATGGCACCAAATACTAGCTACTCTTGATGTTTGTGTAAACGAGGTGACCCTCACCTCGTTTACAATGGACAGGAGAAGCTTCGGATTGTGGAACTCTAAAAAACGAAGAGATGTTCGAACCGTTTTGATGGCACCAAATACTAGCTACTCTTGATGTTTGTGTAAACGAGGTGACCCTCACCAAATTCTTTGTTGAGGAAGGGTATGATATCATTCCATTCCAGATGATGAATGTCTGCCTAACGCCGAAGACAAAGGAAGACGTCCTGACAAGGAAGGGGTGGCCGAGTGCCGACACATAGTGGACGAAATCTCTATAAGGGACCTTGTCCAGACAAATGAAGAGGAAGATTTTCAAGACTCGACTGATAAGATGCTAGAGGATAATGTGGACGATGAGCTGTCTAGTAGCTCGAGTCAGAGCATCAAATGGAAGGATCGACAAATGATCTACTATGATTTCCCAAACCAATACCCAATGCAGGGAGATAAATGCAGAAACAACCACAACAAGCACAACGAGGACTCAGTACCTCTATTAACTAACAAAATGCAGTACTTGAGATTAGTCAAAGTGACTGACTGTATCAAGGACAGGATATCAAAGCGATATATGTAACCTGACTCAACCAAAACAACATCAAAACAAAAACCAAAAAAGGAGAAAAATATCAAAAAACCGTTTAAGTTGTCCAAGATGGAGCGCAAAGTCAGATACAATGATTTGAAACGAGCTTTGAAGGAAGTTTGGACAATAGAAATGGAAACTGACGAGGAATCAAATGATGATAAATTTGATGGACCATCCCACTATAAGAAGTATACCATTCACGATATGAAGATAGTGGTGCAAAAATCCAAACTAGATCCCAAAGAACCAGGAACTTTATATGATGGGCCTGAAAACACAAAAAGCATCAACTTAGTAGAACTAGTTGAGGAGCCTAAACCGGCATATATTGCCACAGACCTTACTGAAGAGGAAGAGCAACTTCTAGTCGATACGCTTAGGCAATATAAAGATGTCTTTGAATGGTCATACAAAGATCTAAAGGGGATAGATCTTGAGATATGTCAGCACAGAATCCCCCTTAAGAGTGATGCCAAACCACGCAGACAACGTCCTTACAAGTACAATGAAACTTTTGCAAAGAAAATCAAGGAGGAAATAGACAAACGGAAGGACATTGAGTTTGTCTACGAGATTGAGCACACCGAGTGGGTGTCCCAGATTGTGGTGGTACCCAAAAAGAATTGAAAACTTTGTGTTTGTGTAAACCTCAAACAAGTAAATACATCCACCATCAGGGATAACTACCCACTGCCAATAACCGATCATGTTATTGAGAGGGTAGTAGGGAAAGAGGCCTATACTTTCTTGGATGGGTTCTAAGGCTATAACCAGTTCACGATTAAAGAAGAAGATCAGCATAAGACAGCTTTTGCGATAGAGTGGAGTATATTTGCATACAAGGTAATGCATTTCGGCTTGACGAATGCCTCGGCCACATTACAAAGACTACTGAGCCACGCATTCAAAGAATATCTCAGACAATTTCTAGAGATCTACATGGATGATCTTTGTGTTCATTTCCATCAATGAAGTGACCACATCACTCATGTGGGAAAAGTCTTTGAAAAATGCAGAACATATCGTATTTGCGTAAACCCGGAAAAATGCATCTTCATGGTAAGACAGGGTAGAATTCCAGGCGACATAGTGTCCAAAAATAGCATTTCAACTGATCAAGAAAAGGTGCAGACAATTGTTGCACTACCGAGACCAACGAAGATAAAAGAAGTGCAAGCATTTATGGGGCATTGTGGATACTACATGCGTTTCATATATATGTATGTTGTAATAGCTAAGCCATTGTACGCCCTCATAACTAAGTTCGAATGGACAGAGGAATGTGAGCGGGCTTTCCAAAAATTGAAGCAACATTTAATTTTAGCTCCAATTTTGGAAGCCCTTGACTAGAGCAAAATCTTCCATGTCCATGTGGATGCATCATCCTATGCCATCACGTGCATATTAGCCCAGCCAAGAGAGAAGAAAATGGATTTTCCCATTTACTACTCTAGTCGGCAACTAAACAATGCAGAGAGAAATTATACCACTATAGAAAGAGAAGGTTTGGGAATGATCTATGATGTCAACAAATCTAGACACTACCTTCTAGAAAACAAGTTTGTTTTATTCGTGGATCATCAAGCACTGCTATATCTAGTAAACAAACCTTGCAACATTGGAAGAAGTGCTCGTTGGTTTATACTATTGCTTGAGTTTGACTTCACAATGGTCGTAAAAAAGGGGACCACACACCAAAGAGCAGATCATCTTTCACAACTATTTCATGGGGAACCACCTGATGGTGTTGATGATGGCCTTCCTGATTCATATTTGTTTAACATAGAAATGTTGCCGGTATGGAGTGAAGATGTCATTTCTCTACTAACAATGGGCTCTTTGCAGATAGAAAGACAACCATCAATTATGCATCAAACACGGAATCTCATCCTTTTAGCAGAACGATTGTACAAACACGGTAAGGATGGGATACTGAGACTATGTGTACAACCCGAGGATACCACCTACTACCTTAAACAAGATCATATACAAAGTACGGGATTTTACAAAGGTGAAACACAGACAGGCCAACGTTTACAAATACTGGGCGTCTACTGGCCAAACATGGAATACAGTGTCCATAAATATGTAAAATCCTATGATAGTTGTATAATACAGCCCCTAGTGGAACATGCCACATGCTTCGTGTAGTATAAGCACCTAAATGGAGTGCTCACATAGTTGACTACTTAAAAAACAAAACCTTTCCAGTGGAATGGAGAAAATCAAGAATGAAAACTGTCGAGGAGGAGGCCAAACACTATCTGCTCATTGCCAACCAGCTGTATAGGCGGGGAAAGAACAAACAATTACGGTTGTGTGCTATGGAAATAAAATATTGCGTCATCCTACATCAAGCACACTCAAGACAACCGAGGGGACACTATGGAAAAGCTAGTGCTACACTCAGGCATATTGTGGCCAACCCTATTCATGGATGCAACAACATATGTCAAGCAATGTGATGAATGTCAACGCACAAAACCACCCCAGAGGAGAGATGAAATGCCATTGAGGCCAATGATGGGTGTACGTGCTTTTTCCAAATGGGGCATTGACTTCATTGGGCCCATCAACCCTCCAGGATACACGACACATGCAGAATACATCATCGTAGCAACATACTACATGAGAAAACGGGCGGAAGCCAAAGCAACCCAAAAAAATGATGCAAGGAATACAACTCAGTTCCTTTTCAAAAACGTATTTACGCGGTATGGACTACCAATCAAAACAGTAAGCGATAGAGGAAGACACTTTGTGAATGATGGAATTGAGAGCCTCCTTGACGAATTCATGGTGGTCCATCACAAGTCAGTACCCTATCATCCGCAAGCCAACTGACAGGCAAAGAGTACCAACAAAATCCTATGCACAGTGCTCACCAAGATAGTCAGTGACTCAAGAAATGATTGGGATCAAAAGCTACACACCGCCTTATGGGCTTATCATGTAGCTTTTAAAACTTCCATTGGAACGACTCCCTTTAACCTGGTATACAGGATTAATGCTATACTACCATTAGAATTCCTAATCAAATCCCTCGGAGTTGCAACACAATTATGATATGACAAGCCATGAGCTATCGGAGAGACTAGGCACCCTAGAACAATAAGATGAAACTAGATTTAAAGTGATAGCTGGGACATATGCTCAGAAAAAGCAAATGAAAGCTTTTCATGATCAACACGTGATTGGTGAGGAGTTCCAAAAAGGGGATTACGTTCTCATGTACACCCTAAAACAACACTCCAAAAAAACTCAAAAAGCAAGGAATGGGGCCTTTTGTGATCCATGATATATCGCAAAGTGGTGCCATCAAACTTGAAACATTCACAGGAGAGGAGATGCCTAATTGGACGAGTGGTTGCAGGTTAAAGAAATATCTTCTTCTGCTGACACTAGAAGAACTCGCAACACTCCATACAGAAGATTAGCGCAGACATCAAGCACACGAAATTCGAGAACAAGCACAACAGAAAGCCAAACTCAGAATATTCAAACGCAGGGAACAAGAAAACTTCAAGAGGAAAGAACAACATGATGTGGCTATTAAGAATGCTCCGATAGTCATACAAACGGCGACTACATGGTTAGGAGGAATGGATGTACTCATTCAGTTACAAATTGCCGACGGCACCAACGAAAGAGCGCTAGTGGACAAAGGGACCAGAGCTAATGTGGATAAGTACTCCACTTTGAGAAAAATCACACAGAAACCTCTAATGTGCAACGCTATGGGGTTCAAGGTCTCAAACAAAGGTACTATGGACAGTCTAGGCCACATAAACTTGCCAATCAACATTGATGGGACAATTTATCCACATCAATTTCATGTGGTCAAAGATCATCATCAAAACGAAGCAGCTATTATGGGAGTGTCGTGGATGTGCACTTATCAAGCCACGCCAAACTGGCAAGACAACACTTTACTCATCGAACACGAGGGCCAATCTTTAGCCATGCCATTCGTACAAACGGACCATGAATGGGAACCTCTACCATCACCACATGTAGCAGCTCAGCGATCATCCATCACCATGGTCACAAAAATATGGGTTAAGAAATCAATCATGGAAACCGAGCCTAGGCAATTGTGGATACCTAAACGGCAAATCAATACACGTAAACCTACATTGCCTACACAGAAATTAAACCACCACAAATTTCCCACCGCTGTTGTCAAATGGCCTAACTCGATGGACACTCTCTTCCACATCCAACCACACTCAAATGGGTATGGCAACCAAAACCACCTCGCCTTCACAATGCCTCTTCTAGTAGATCCATACCTAAGCAATTTTGATGGCAACCCAAACAATGCCAAAAACCGACCCCACCGGCAGGATCAAAACTTTTGCAAGTCACAGTCAAACACACAGCGCACCTTCTACAGTTACTATTGTTCGGACCACGCAACTTCCAAGGAACCTCGCCACCACCGCTGAACATATTGCTCAACACCTATCTCTTGCACAACATTTTGTTTTCCCATGCATATCCTCCATTGGCATCATAGAGCCACACTATACGGCTATGCATAGACACGCAATTTATTCCTATGCACTCTGACACATGTTCGTCACGGACCACTCACTCTAGGAAGGGGGGAAATACGGCTAGATTATCATTTGTATATACCATTATTATCATATTTCATCTTTTATTTTCTTTTCGTTTCCTTTACTTTCCTTTTTTTAAAAAAAACACAAGTTTTTCAGTTCTGGCAGACTCTTAGTTGGCATAATCATGAGCCATACCGTCACCACCTAATACCAGAATAAGAGTATGTATATAAGGGAGGAAACACTAATTTTGGCTAATTTTTGGCCGACTAATAATCATTGTAAATAATTTTCGTTTACTAAAAAGGAGAAAATGATAGATAATCAACGAAAAATTGATAAATCGAGCCAGGAAAGTAAGAATCGACTTTTGAAAGCAAACGCCAAAACGTCAAAGCAAGGACTTCAAACATGGCAGATATGGAAAAATTCAACACAAGATCAATTTTGAGCCAACTTCTGAAGGGTCAAAACTATAGATCGAACGCCATTTGTATATCGAGTGTCAGAATGACGAACGGTTCGAACTGCAGGTGATGTGCCTAGCAAGATATGAGCAATGAATGTAAGTATAAATGGGGCATTCCGGGTAGACTGGGATCATATAGTCAAAAGGGGCAACAGAAGCTCATTTGCATTGAGAGAGAGAGAGAGAGAGAGAGAGAGAGAGAGAGAGAGAGAGAGAGAGAGAGAGAGAGAGAGAGAGAGAGAGAGAGAGAGAGAGAGCCACAAGAGCATAGAGTTTCCGGAGTTGCTTTTGCCTGCTGCAACCACCTCGCTGGATCTCACTACACCAGATTTGACAGGTATGATCATTAGCCTTTCAAGAGCATGTGTGTGTGACCCATACTGCATCAACAATACCAAAACAACAAATCAAAGCAGTGCAAGGTCACAAAATCGGCAAACTAACAGGGCCAATGAGGAAGTCCAAAACCCATCAAAAACAAGAAAAAGTTTATCAGTAGACCCCAACTAACTGACAAAATCAGCCAAGCTAAAAACAGTAGAAAAAGGTGTTTGAACATGGACCGTGATCCATGTTTCCAAAACCTTAAAATGAGGGAAACTTCTACAGGAGAAACAATAGAGGGTGTTGGACGGATACGTCGCGACGG
This sequence comes from Adiantum capillus-veneris, assembly GCF_014529385.1. Classification (NCBI taxonomy): domain Eukaryota; kingdom Viridiplantae; phylum Streptophyta; class Polypodiopsida; order Polypodiales; family Pteridaceae; genus Adiantum; species Adiantum capillus-veneris. Next base: position 137,876,430 of record NC_140934.1, on the reverse strand, counting down.
ACGTAAGCACAGCGAGAACTCACCTAACAAGATTTGTCAGCTAAGGGCGAAGCTCGACCCACAGGCGCGTGGAAGCAAGCATAGGGTGTCAACCTACACTCGACTGACTCCTAACTAATTCCTACAGAGGTCACTACCCAATGTCCAAGTCACAGCCTTCAAGAGTGCATAAGAGGAAACTTCCTACAACGCTTTCTAGAGCCAAATACCCATCAAACAATCTTGAAACACCATAGAACTTTAAGGAGACCCTACTAACACCAATAGGTTGCTCTCGCTAAGGACTATGAACCAAAACCCCAACCCAAAACACCCGGTGCAAAATCACGTAGGATGTCTGGCCAAAATTTTCAAGTCTTTGTTTCCAAAATCTAAAGTGCCTAATGTGTATCTCTACTCAATGTGAACGCGTGGATATGTTGCAATGAAAAATCAGACAACGTATGCTCACCGAATCACCAGATAAAGCTCGTAGATGGAGCTCGCAAAACCGGACCGTACGCATGCAATGTAGGTATTGGCACGCAGCTCTCGTCAGGGGCAACACGCTGCACTTCTTCGCACTCGATTCCGACCATCGGTAAGCGCGTAGCATCAAGATGAAGCTCTCACTCTCTCTCGTACACAGTACGCTCACTCATAGCCTTTAAAATTTTTTAAAATGACAAAAGGTTTTTCATTAAGGTCAAAAAGTGGTATAAATACCTTATAATTCCCAAACCCCAATGTTCCAATTTAACCATCTACTCAATCTAAATGTCAAAATTGGGATACAATCTGGAAACTTCTATAAGCCCCAATATTTACAAGGTGAAATGTCGGGTTTTTTCTCAATAAATGAATAATTACAAAAAATAATAATCTTGCCAAGCAGTCATTTCCCATAGGGTGTGTCCAGCTTCTAACACTCCCCCCCTCCTTGCTCATGTCGTCCCCAACATGGCTGTTGCGTTGCTTCTTCATGTTATGGTTTCTCGCATCTTGAGCAACGACTCGTATCTTGCATGTTGAGCAACGACTCGTATCTTGCATGTTGAGCCAGTAGTGTTGGGTTGAATATATCAGAGCTGATTGTGAAGAAGCCGGTGTAGAAAGCTTCTTCAAAGGCCTGGAGGTGATAGGATGGCAAAAACATGATTCTTTGATACAATGCATGTATCACCTCCTTGGAAGGCTGGCTAGACAGATCGTATGCAAATCTATAAGTGTCTTGAAAGAAGAAGATAGTGTCTGTCGCCTGGTCCGGTTTGAACGTCTCGAAGACTTCCAAAAGGGTTTTCCAAATCTTCCTTATCATAATGCAAGATAGGTCAGGCCAGCCAGTGAAAAATTTGATGGTGCCCGTTAGGGTTTTCACCATGTATTGAACACTTATTCTCTTGTCTACCTTCAAGCCTGGCAGCTTTGGATAGTTTAGCCAAGTGGGTTGGCTTCTTTGAAGTAGCTCATGAGCCTTCCACGTCTGCATCCTTGGTAGAGGGCAGACACTTAGGTTATCTCTGATGGCTTTTCGTGCCTCTACCAGATGGATTAGGTAGTGTGGATACTTCGTCAGCCATGCCTTTCTCCACCTAGGTTGGGAGTCGACTATCAACTTTACCCCTTCAGGCTTGGAGATATCTGTTGTGTACAGTGGCACTATTGGCTCTTCTCTGATTCTTTTGTTGATCGTGGCGGCTTCGTACTTTAACAAAGGATATGGGATAGAGGGATGTAGCCATTCACGCCGAAGGTTGCTCGCGGGGTCCTTATAGGATTTCCTCTTGCATGGGTGTGTCCACAGCATCTGCCACATTCTCTAGGTCTATGCCTTCCATGGCTGTCGGCCCTGTGCTTGCCGGTTCTTCTTCCTGATGGCCTCTCAACTTTTCTATCTGCTTTTGGAATGTCTGTTTCTCTGCTTCATCTTGTTCTCCCATGTTCACGAGGAGGTCGTTCAAATTTGCATTTATCTTCTCCTCCTCCTTGAGCTTTCTCTTGATATTTTCGAGCTCATCTTGCATTGCTTTCTGCTCTTCTTCCATGCGTGTTTTCAAGACCACTGACCCTTCTGCCATCATCAACCTTTGATTATTTTCTAAGGTCAACTCTTTCTGGAGCTCTTTCATTTGTTCTTCACAAATCTGGCTCTCTAAAGTGGTGTGAGTCGAGTTAGCATCTCTGCCTCTGGCTGGAGATGCTGGTAGCCACTATGCTTTCAAACTTACACGCAAGGATTTCAAGCTATAAGAAGTGTATCAAACTTCCCAACATGACAAATTCAAAGTTGCCATGCTTACTTGGAAACGAGTAAGTGAAACTAAACTTTTTCCAATTGTTTTTGAAGTTTGTGTTCTCAAAAACAAGTACTAGTTTCATGTGTGTGTCAAATAGAGTTACATGCTACTTGTTTTAAAGAAAACAAGTGCTCTACAATTGTATTTTGGAAGACAAGTGCTTTGCACTTGTATTCTAGAATATAAGTACTTTGCACTTGTATTCAGGAATACAACTTCTTTGGACTTGTATTCTAAAATACCAGTGTAAAGCATGTAAATTGTTCCTTGAGTTGAAGGACCTCATCCTGGCTAGCCTCTTGCTTTATTTCTGCCTTCTCTTTGGAATTCCGCATGGCCCCCACTTCCTTGGACTCCTCAACAAGTTGTAGGGTTAGGTTATCCCTTTCCCTCTCTGCATCTGTCAATGACTTGCTGAGTTTTCTATATTTTTCTTTGGCTCCTTGCAGTCTTTGAGCTGCCTCTTGATCCTCTCTTTCCATCTCTTGGAATCTTTGCAATGCCTTTGCTAGACTAGCTTGCAGCTCTGCTTCTCTCTCTCTATCTGCCTTTGGCTTTGTTTTTGTAAAGTGTCGACTTCAGATTTGATTTGCACTTCAGTGGCTTTGAGAGTTTCCATTTCATTTTCTGAGGCCAATGATTGTGCCTGGAGCCCGGTTAGCTTGGTCATCACCACATCCCAATCACTGGTAGGTGGTTGCAAGTCCATTGTATCAGTGGCCATTTCTTTAAGCTCCACTAACCATAGGCTATGCAACTGTTCTTTGGGCCTTGTGCTTGCCAACTCAAATGCGACTGTGGCAGCCTCTTCTTTTGAATATCCAGCAGCTAGCAGGTCTAGAAATATGGTTATACCTTGATTCATTTGGCTCTAGCTGCTCACTTTTAGTCTTAGCTTCTTCTTTTGGTTCTTGCTCTTGGCTCTGTTCTTGCTTTGACTCTTCTTGATCTTCAGGTTTGTCTTGATCCTCTTTTTGTTGAGTTTGTGGAGGGCTACGGGGAGGTGGTGAGGGCGGTGGGCTCGACTCACGGCTAGAAGATGGAGTTGTCGGCTTTTTCTTGAAATCGCTATCCGCCTTTGTCTTCCTTTCTTGCTCTCGACCTTCCTGCTCCTCTAGCAGTTGCCGCCGAACTTCCTCGACTTCTGCTTCTATAAATGGTACATGTGGTATATTTTTCGTCGTGGCATCCATAATCTCAAATTTCTTAATGTAGTCTTCAAATCTGTCTCTGTGCACCCTTCGGGACGATCCCAACATTGCTTCTAGAGACGGCTTCCATAGCTCGCTCAAATCTCCTTTGAGGGCTCTTTCGGCTCTGAAACTTTCCATCATCCGCTCTAGCCATGTCGCCTTCTCTGAATTTGTTTCTTTTACAGGCACTTTGACAGATTCCTTCTTACCATTCTTCAGCTCTAGTTGCTCTTCTTGCACGGTTTCTAGCCGGCGTTTCAAACGTGTTGCCACCCTTGGTGCTTTGGGTTGTTCCTCTTCCTTATCTTCCTTGAGCCTCAGCCAGTCATTTTGTGATGGAGGGTCACGCCATCTCCCCTTGGTGTGCAATGCCCCATAGACCACTGTAGTGATTAACTCACCAAGCACAATGTATGTGGGGTTCTTGTTGCCCATCTTTACTAGATTATCATGTATATAAGCTGTATAGTTGATTACTTTCGGCTTGCTCTTCTGCATTGCCCAGGTGAAGGTTGTGGCAATTGCTCTAGGGGGCATTCTGTACTTCTGTGGCCTCTTTGTACACATATGGAAGTATTGATTGTAAAGCTGGCTCATGATTGCCACTTTAGGGTTGGCAATGTCTTCGAAGGTGTAGTTGCCTTTCTTTTCTGTGTACACCTTTACTTCCTCTCTTCTTTTGGTTACACTATCCCCTTTGTTTGAGAGATCTAGTGCAGTTGCCACTACTCTCTCTGTGATTATAATCTCCGTGCCTGGCTTGCCCTGCAGATCAGTAACTCTAGCCACTCCATCTTATTTGATTTTCATCACAAATTCCCATACTCGTTTTATGTCGATTCCTACTGGCACAACTTCAAAATAATTGTGGAGATCAATCTTCTCTAGATTCTCTGTCATCTTTCTTCTAACGAGCTCATTGAGCTCCCACGGTAGCATGGGTAGCTCTATTACATTTCCTTCGGTGTCTTTGAACACGCCTTGGTAGATTTTCAAATCATTGGACTCTAGCAAGTCCTCTTGGATCACGTGCTGGTTGGCTTTAGAGTTCCTTCTGGTATGACGAAGGGCTCTACTTCTTCCAAATAATCTTTTATGGTCATCCTTTCCTTCTTTGCGGCTTCCACGGTGACTTTGTGGCTACCATAGATCCTGTTGCACTCAGTAGTCCAAAGTTAGCGTTTTTTCCATATCAGCTGAGAAACTGAGTTTTAACTATCCAAATGACTTGAAAATTGAAAATAAACTTAAAAGAAACTTTGGAAACTGTGCATGTGCTCACAGTACAATTCTGGAAAAATTTAGCATTTAGACATCCTACGCGTAGCATGTCTTTTTCATCAGATTTTGGTGAAACTTGACATGCTTGTGGTCCTTGGCCTGTGCAACATGGCTATGTGCTTGGGCATCAAAAAGTGGATTTTTGGGCAGATTTAGGCTTTAGGCTCACAAACTGGGTAGAATGTCCATAACAGCTGGCCAATGATATCCAAATTGGTTGAAAATTGATATATGGGCTCCTTGCACCATGGTAATGGCTCCCATGATGTCATTTCTTACACAGAAGGTCAAAAACATGTTGGAGACATCCTACGCGTAGGATGTCTATTTCATCAAAATTGCTTGAGATTTGTCGTGTGGGTAGCTCTTGGCATGTGGAACATGGCCATGCTCTTGGGTTTTGATTTGGACAAGATTTCGTGTTGGTAAGACCATGTGTAGTGTTTTTGGGCTCAAAATGTGTATCTTGGAGGTGTTGGGGGTCAAAAATGATTAGAATGACTTCAAACTTGATATATGAGCTCTTGGAGATGATATGAAAAGATATGGAATGGAAAAACACCCTCTGTAGGTCAAAAATGTCAAATAGACATCCTACGGGTAGGATGTCTACTTCATCATTTTTTGCAAGTAACCACACAGATTGGTTAGCAATGTGCCCATGAATCTGTCATGCAAGTTTCATGTGATTTGGACAAGTTTTGGTAGGCCTATGGCCCATTATTACCTCTATGCCCTGACTTTGTGTTTTTTCATGTATATAAGGTCAATTTTGGTCCAAATGTGATGAAACTTGGTGGCTAGCATGTAAAGGCTATTCAAACAATGTGTGTGATGAGAGAAGTTGGGTTTTGTTCCCAGAATTGGCTTTGAGACATCCTACGTGTAGGATGTCTCTTGATGATTTTTTTAACGGAAACTGCTACTGGTGCCTGTCCTTAGTCCCCTTGAGTCCCTTTTTAGACTAATTTCAATAAAAAAGTCAAATGGATAGAAAGTAACTCCCTGTGTGGATTTCAGAGCCTCTGAGCCGTGTTTTGACTTTTGGAGTGCTTTTTGGCGATGAAATTTCTTGATGTTGGTCTCCATAGCTTCCCGATCCCTTGGGGATCCTTGCCGTATGGTTTTTGTTGACTTTGGCTTGACCGAAGCTCCATTTGGCAATATGTCGCTCTAGAAGCACCCGTGGTTGCGTTTACATGTCCCTGATGGCTTGTGGTGGTCTACCACCATAGGAATGGATTGTTGATGGTCTAGGAAAGCCGCTCGTGAAGTTTGGTGGCAAACGGACATGCGGTTTGGCCACGAGAGCTATTTGACGCTTTGTGTGTCTGATGCCGTTTCTGAAGTTTAGTGCCGCTTCGGCTCACCTTTTGGTCATGTTGGCTACATAGACTTGTCGAGCATGTGGAGATGCTCCTACCCATGAATTTTGGTAGCATTTGGGCGCCTCTCATTACGACCTTTTTTTACCTGCTTTTTATATTTTTAAAGTTTTTTTTCCAAAAATTAGCAAAATTAAAAGGAAAATAGAAAATCAAACCCTGAAAATTCCCAAAAATCATAATAAATCAAAAACATCACCGCAAAACATTATATACACTCACATGAAAATTTTATGGCCAGATTTCTTGGTTTTACCAATATTTTGTCCGAAAAATGGCTATTTTTACTTATATACACACACCTAAGGGCTTGATTTGGCGTTTGGCCCCATATACTTGTAGATTCATGGTGTTTAAGGGCATATTTACTTGGGTTAGTCCAAAGAATTTTTCAATTGAACAATCACCCTTAAAATAGTCGAAAAATATACCCTTTTTTCTCTTTCTGCCATTGGGTCCGCATTTGAGAATGCCTCCCCCCCCTCCTTGCCGGAGTCCTCCCGGATGACAAGGTATCGCCTCGGAGTATGTGTTGTGCATGGGTTGAAAAATTTGTGCTAAGGCTTGGTCGTGTAATGTGGCTCTATATCATGCATACTCCGTCAATGCATGGAAAAATTAATGATGTGCAAGAGAAGGGTATAAGCAAGATGCTTATTGGAATTCGCCGGCGAGGTTTCCTGTTTTCTTTGCAAGTAGAATTTATAGCTCTAATGCTCTTTGTTTGATTGTCTTTTTTCCAAAAGTCGCTTGCTTTGTTGCTATTGTCGATATGGCCGTAGTCATCTCCTTGGAGAGAATTTTCATGGTGGCTGAATTGGCCGTAGACTTTGTCTCTTTTGCTTTCCATTTGTAGCTTTGTGTGGCCAGTCTTTGTAGGTTTATTGCTAGTGCCTAGGTTGTTTTGTTGCTGATTGGCACCCACATAAATCGGTTTTCCGGTTTCATAGTCAATTGTCTGCCTTTTGATGTTGCTTGTACTGAAGGGAGTTCCTTTGTCTTCGGTTTCGGTATCCTGATGCGAGCCATAGTTAAGTTGTTGTTGAGCATTTTCTTTGGAATCCATATCTATTTTATTTCTTTGGTTTTTGGTTGAACTATCTGTTTCGGTTGAATTCTTCCGTTGTATTTTTTTTTGTCTGCCATGTCATTTCTATACAACGTCTCATGGTAAAAGGGGATGCACTTCTCATTGTGAAGCAAATTTTAGGCATTTGGGCATGCAAGAATGAAAGCCTAAGGACAAAATTTCATGCCATTCGTAGATTGTTTAATCAATTTGAAGAGGTGCAACTATATCATATTCCTAGGAAACAGAATGAAGATGCCAATTTACTTGCACAGCAAGTAGTTACATGTGTTGAGAAAGAAGTGCAGGTTATCATGGTGGCAGAAACTGTAAAGCAACCGAGATACCAGGGATTGGAGTCATTGACTCCCATTATTAGCTACATTTTGGAGGGTGAGTTTCCACAAGACTTCACGAAGGCTCAAAAGAGGAAACTCATGAAGAAGGCAAGCGCGTACCTCTTCCTAGAAGGATCCCTCTATCCAAGAGGGAAGGATCAAGTGTGCAGAAGAGTACCAACTATCAAGGAGATTCCAGCCATTCTAAAAGGTTTGCATGAAGAGGCATGTGGTGGTCATTTTGCCCAAGAGTTAACTGTGAAGAAGATTTTGCTTGCGGGGTATGTTTGGCCAAGTCTGCATGTGGATGTCCAACATTGATGTAAAATTTGTCACAATTGTCAAGTAAATGGGAATAGAAGATTGGTTTATAGTCCAAGGCAAATCGTGCTTGCAAATGGACCCTTTGAAAAGTGGGGCATTGATGCTATGGGTCCTCTGCCTAGGACAAAAAATGGTAAACTCTACATTCTAGTGTTGTATACTATATGACTAGGTGGGTGGAAGCACAAAGTGTGGCAAAGGTAAATGAGAGGACAGTGAGCAAATTTGTCTACACTCACATTTGTTGTAGATTTGGCACACCTTTGGAGATTGTTTCTGATAATGGTCCAGGGTTTAGAAAGGGCTTGCTCACAGAAGTCTATGAAGAACTTCACATTCTACATCATCATAGTACACCCTACTATCCCTAGTCAAATGGTCTGGTAGAAAAAGCTAATGGTGTCATTGCAGGCATCATTAGAAAGATGGTGAGAAACAAGACAAAGACGTGGGATAACTTCTTGGATGGTGCCTTGTGGGCGTATCGAACCACATATAGGGAAGCCACGGAGTTCACACCATTTCACTTAGTCTATGGTCAAGAGGCTTTACAACCAATTGAGCTCAACATTCCAACAATGCGACTTCATGGCAAAGCATCACAAGATGATCAAGAAGCATGGATGGATCGACTTCTTACCTTAGCTGAGCTTGAGTGGAAAAGAGAAGCAGCATATGAGTGGTACAAGAGGAAAGCTACACAGACGAAGGAAAATCTTGACAAGAAACTGAAGGACAAAGGCATCAATGAAGGAGATCTTGTGCTAAGGAATGACAATCGATTCGATAATCGTTTTGATGCCAAATTTGAAACTAGATGGCAGGGGCCATACATAGTTAAGAAGGCTTTCAATTTAAGTTATTATCAACTTATGGACTTGAATGGGAAAGAGCACTCTAGGAAGGTAAATGGTTATTGCTTGAAGCCCTATTTGAGTCGCCTTCTACCAAAGATCTGTCAAAAGGCAGCTATCTCATGTAGTATTGTTCAGTGAACCATGAGTGTAACTCAAACCAAAATTCCAAGGGGCCAAAGAATGAAGAGCTTGTCAAGGACTCTGAAGCACTCTCTTTGGAAAAGATGCTTTATGATGGTACATGAATATACCATCATCCTGGGGGAGGGCTAATGATGGCCATTTTTCGGCTCTCCGTAATTGTCATAGTCAGTTAACCCACCCCACCAAAATCATTCAAACACTGTGGCTATCCCTACCATTTCATTGTACATAGGTGTGTGTGAGTTAGGGGACTTTTCCCATATCTTCTTAAAAACCTTCAATTAGCTAGTCACTGGGCTAGTTGAGCCAAAAGAATAAAAAAATAAAAAAAATAAAAAATTATAAGTATATTATGGCCCATTTGTGTCAATATATAGGGCCTAAATAAAAGGGATTTTCATAATTATTTTGGTATTTATTTAAATATTTCTACCTATGGTGTGTTATTTATGCTATGTACATCGACTCAACATTACCATATTTTTTCTTACCATTTTGCATACTCTTTATTCCATATAAAAATAATTTCATGCAAGCTTCTCTTATTTTTGGTGTAACTCCATCCCAACAAAAATCCAAAAAAACTAGTTTATTTATGTGTATATTTTTTCACTATTGTCATTTTTTCCTTCCTACATCTATTCTCTATTACTCTCATAAATTAGACCACCAAAAATATTCATCTTTTTATGGGAGACTTATAATGAGAGAGATTTATTTTGACCCCTTTATTATTTTTCCACCTATATTATTTATATTTGACATGTACATATTTTTTTAGACCCCTCAATATTTGATTTTCTTAGTTGTACTATTCACTTATATCATGATCTTAACAATATCTTCAATTATAGACCTACCAAATAAGGTCAAGGGTATGTGGCATGCATGCATCACTATGGGGGGCTCACTCTTGGAGGTATTCAAAAGAATCATCCAAAGAAGGACCTCACAAGGACTTTGTGCAGTGGAAAAAACAGTCGGTTTTGCTGAATTTTTAAAGATCCAATGCTCCCCGAATTTGAAAAGGTGATACAAACAAAAGTTGTAGCTCGTGAGCTGAAATTTTACCTCAAATTTTTTCATGTTTTTTTGAGCTATGAGCTTTGAGCTATGATTTTATTGATGGACCCCAGTTTTCCCATGCTATGCAGCCGCACTCCCTCTTCCACTTTATCATTTTCCTCTTTCACACACACTTCTCCACTCATCATCCCTACCTCTCTCACCACTCCTCTCTGCACCCTACTCACCTTCTTCTCAACCTTGAAGAATAAGAGAAACCATGGTGAACTCATGTCTACTACACACACTTCCATTCCAAAATTGACCACCTAGTCTCATTTTTCCTCATCCATATTACCCATATCTATAAAAAAAACCACAAAATTCAGCCTCTTCTCTTGAAAGACAGCATCATGGTGATTGATTACTCATGTTCACTTACCTTGGCTTCCAAGGAAGGTCAAGAGTGGAGAAAAAACGTACCGTCAAAGCTAGTGGACCATCAACAAGCGTCAAAATTGACCCTACTCAAGACACTTGGAGCATCAACATTGTAAGAAATCCATGTTTTCTTACTTATTAGGAGTTTTTTCTTCCTTATTTGTATCCTACATGGATACTCCCATTGTAAATATCCAATTCCATTTGTAAATCAATAAAAATACTAAATCTACTAATTTACTAACACTAACCTACTATGAAAAGTCCTATCACCTCCACTTCTCTCCTCTCTCTCTTCTTCATCTATCCACACCAACTTCTTGATAATTCCAAGCAAAATAAATTAGGTAAGTGCTGAAAATCTAACCCAACCATGGTTAGAGGAGTAACCCTAGCCTTCAAAATTGCTATAAAAGGAGGGTGTAGCTAGCACAAATGGGGGGAGCCATAAGCAAGAGCACTATGCTATAGCTTGAGAATCCAAGCTCAACCTCTCTAGAAGGAGCTCTTGAGTGGAAGCTCATTGTCTTAAGCATATGCATGTATTGTATTAGGGGTGATTAGCAAGGGAACTCTATGCCATTGTAAGAGAGAGTGACCATTCAATTGAGAGTAGGAAATCTATCATTTCTCCTACTAGTGTAAGCCCAACATTTGCTGAATCAAGGAGGGTGGATTTGGAGTAAGCTTGGATACTTTGTCTCTCTTCCAATGTGAAGTAATGGACAACAATGATGTGTAAGTGTCTTGGTGTTTTTTAAAGTTCTTGATAGCTTGTCTCTGGGTGTTGTCATCAATTTAGCCATAAATCCCACATACTGTAAGAGGGCGATAGGGCGACAGGGTGGACAGGACTCCCTTGGCTTTAAGATAGTGATTGGGGTGGCTTTTCTTGTGATGTGTTGTGGTGTAATTTACTCAAGCTATGTTGAACAAATACTAATCTCACTTTCATTGGTCATGACAGATTTGTAAGAAGGTATTAGTGCAACAATCACCCCCTCCCCCTTCCCTCTTTTTCTTACATATATAATTGTGTTTGCTTGATCTCACTGCCGATACATTTCAAAGAAGCCTGAGCACTATCTCTCTCTCTCTCTCTCTCTCTCTCTCTCTCTCTCTCTCTCTCTCTTTTCGCGTCCTAGTTCGCATCCAAAACTAGGTGGTGCCCCAGATTTGTGTAGGGTTAGGTTGCGAGTTTGTGTGTGTGTTGTTGTTTTTTTTCCAACCCCAACCCAATTGAGCAGCACGGGAGCCTAGAAGAGTGCTTAGAGGCCACTCTTCCTGTTGCCCGCCCCGGACTGCCTCAGTATCTTGGTTCTTCTTTGATGAATTCTTGTGGTTGAGTGTTTTGAGACTTAATTCTCCACTGCTTCATCGATTTTACAGTTTGTGGAGAAGATAAGTGCTCCTTTTTTCTCCAAATCCATGTTGTTTCAGGTTCCCTGCTCGAAGATGATCTGCTCTGTGTTTTGAACCTTGGAACCTTCTTTGGTACAGTAGATGATGTTTTGGGCACCCAAATTTGAAACAACTTGTTCTTGAGTTGTGCTTTTGGTACCCAGATATGCCTGACTCCTTGCATGCTACTTGTAGCATTTGCTTGTCTATAGGATGGAGATGATTAATTGCTTTGTAATTTGTTCTGCTGGTAATCTCTTTTCCATTCTTCTTTGCTTAGTGAAACTAGAACAATGAGTTGTCCGCCTTTAGGTGATATCTTGAGTTGATTGGTATCCCAATCTGGTACTGCCTTGTATGTTCGCATCCATGAAATTCCAGGAATCATTGTTTCATTCATGTGTTCATCTCGTAAGCATACAAACTGATGAGGGCATGAACATCCATGCACTACCACATTTAAGTTGACTACTTCCAGTGCCGGTGTTGGATTCTTGTTGCATACTTTGATAGTTGGTATTCCTGTTGTTGTCAAAGACTGATTCATTGCTTTCTTGTACGTGGAATAACTGACTGCATTTACTCGAGATCCTGTATCGACCAATACATTTGTGCTATGATTTTTTAGTTGTACTTTCATGCAAAGGTCCATTCCCTCTAACCATTCATCATCTGTTGACACTGCATCCGTCTGTAATTCCCATAGTCAGTCATCTAATTCTAGAGTGTTGATGGGAATAGGTATTTATTGATTGTTTAGAGAAGTTTTTCTTTTGAGTACTCAAAGCCGAGCTTCCTCTTGGGCTTCATCAATAACTTGTTGTTTTATCTTTCTTTGCTTTGCTGCATGCATCCTTTCTAGCAATGCATTGGTTAGTGACAAATGGTACTTTTTTAATAGCATCCACTAATCCAATGAGCCCTCGGTTCACCATCTAGGGTGGACAACTTAACTGCTCCACTTGGAGATAGGTCTTCAATGATAAATGGTCCGTTTCCCTTTTTCTTAAAATTGGGAATGTGTTGCTTAAGGGCATTAGGAAGAGAATAGGGTCTAGGAGGGCCTCTTTATTTGGCAATTTAATGAAGTCAAATTTTTAGTCTTAAGAAAGTAATCAAAGGACAACTTTTGCATTCAAACAGGCAAAACGGCTAGTTTTTTTGAATTCAAAGGTTCCCCCCAAAATAGAATTTAAAATCTAGCGGGTAAAACCATATCATGTAGCATATCTATGGAAAGAGCTCAATGCGTAGATTACACATGTATGATCTCCACTCATATCAAAGATCATATACGGGAGTTATGGAAGGCCAAAAATCATAAAATTTTCCACCTCGTTCTTGGGGGCAAAAGTGCATCCTTTGACCACTCTTACACATTTCTTACACACTCACCATTCTTGCACACATGGGATACACCTATTCGTCAAAATGTTAATCACCTCTATAAGCTCATGGAAAATAAAGAGGCCCTCCTACACCCCATCCTCTTCCTAATAATGGAATAGACTAAAACTAAGTCCCCTGTTTTGAAGATTTTTGTAACTAGATGGGAATCAAAAAATTGTTTTTGTTTTTGCTTTTGTGCATAGATGTGAGCTACATCAGTTAGCCTTTGCTCATCAATCTTTTCTAAATCTTCAAGCCTCTCTGACAATTCATGTCCAATCCACTCAAGATCCTTAGCTACCCTTAGTTTCAGCAATAGAAATTCTATCGGCAATATGGCATCAAGACCATACACAAGGTTAAAGGGTGTAGTATTTAGACTTGTCTTGAAAAAAATTGAATAAGCTCATACAGTGGCATGTAAATTCATTTCCCAATCAGTCTGTCCTGAATCAACCACTTTAGTCAATATCGAGCTAAAAAATTTATTTGTATGCCTAGCTTGTCTATTTGCTTGTGGGTGATAGGGAGCGGATTTGTTATGGATGACCATAAATTCATTAAGCACAAACTCAATTACCTCGTTGAGGAAATGAGTTCCCCTATCATTGGAAATTTCTATTGGCAAGCCATCTCTTATGAACACATACTCATACAAGAATGGGGCTATGGTTCTGGCATCATTTTCTTGAGTTTCCTTAGCCTCTGTCCACTTGGTCAAATAGTCCATAGCTACAATGATATATTGGGCTTGGGTTCTATAAGCAGGTGGCTATATTGGCCCAACAAAGTCTATATCCCATTTTGCAAAATCTCTAGCCCCCATCATTGGTCTTAAAGGCATTCTATCTACACGGGTTGGCATTTTTGCTCGTTGACATGCATCACACCTTCGAACATATTCCTTGGCATCCGCAAAAAGTGCTAGCCACCATATGCCTACCATTAAGATTTTTCTCATGGTGGTTTCACTAGAAAAGTGACCTCTAGCTAATCCAACATGTTCTTGTTCTATAATGGGAATATATTCGTCTTCATTTGCACAAAGACGTAGATGTTGATCCTTCCCTCTTTGATACAATTGGTTTCCAATAAGATCATAGTCTCTTGATTTAGTCTCAATTGCTCTTTGTCGGCGTTTACTCATATCCTCATGAAATGTTTGTCTTGATAAGTAAGAAACTAGATAGCTACTCCACTTGATATTTGGAACAACGTCACATGAGGTATGGGTGCTTGTTTCTAGCATTGAGGACATTTTTAAAAAAATGAGTGAACATCACTTCACATGGTTGGGCCAAATACTCCAAGTCTCAAGATTCGCTACATAATTTGGTCTTTCGAAAAGTGAAGTCCCACTATGGTAATATGTGCTTGGCTTAGGTATTGGGTTTTCTCCTCAAGATTAACACAGAAAAGCAATATTCCATCTCAATTTCTTTTGTATAGCCTCCCCGCTAGTAATTGGTATATAGCCGATTGCTCAACTAATTTGGTTGTAATAGAAAGTGTTATTTTCAAATCCACTTGAGCTATGATCATCAATGATACCATGTTTTTTGACCATCAGGGTATCATTTCCATAGAGAACAGATATGCATCTGGTAGATCATCGTCTACCCCTTTTGTTGGTTCTCCTAAAATAATCCTTGATAAATTATCTGCTCTTTGGTGAGTGGTGCCCTTTTTCACAACTACAGTGAAATCAAATTCCAAAAGAATGATGAACCATATCACTATTCTTTCTGTGTTGCATGGCTTGTTGACCAAGTACAATAGGTCTTGATGGTCCACAAAGAACACAAATTTGTTAGCTAATAGATAATTTCTATACTTTTTTACGGCATAGATCATTCCTAATCCTTCCCGTTCGGTGGTTGTATAGTTTTTATTTTCCATACTCAACTGTCTACTATCATAAGAAATAGGAAAATCGATTTTCCCGTCTCTTGGTTGAGCTAGTATACACCCAATGGCAAAATTGGAAGCATCTACATGTATGTGGAATATCTTATTCCAATCTGGTGCTTTCAATATGGAGACTGAAGTGAGATTTTGGTTAATCTTCATGAAGGATTCTTCACACTCATCAATCCATAGTGTAATCATGCTGTACATAGGTTTTGCAATTATAGTGTATGTGTAAATGAATCGTCGGTAATATCCACAATGTCCCATGAAAGCTTGAACCCCTTTGACTGTTGTTGGTTTAGAGAATTCAACAATAGCATGAATTTTATCCATATCAGTAGCTATGCCATTTTTAGATACTATATGTGAAGGAGTACGAGCGGAAGTGCGACGCGAGAGAGAGTACGAGAAGAAGAGCACGATGATATGGTGAACTCGCTCTACTGTAATGTGTAGAGCATAGTGAGTTCTTATTAGGTTTTAACAAAATAATATGTGTACATACCTGGTGGCCCGCCCACTTACCTGGACGACCACATTGGGCTTTATACCCCAACAACCTCCCACTTAAAGTCCAATGTGGTACTTTAAGTGTGAGAGAAGCTACTATACAAGCTAATATACAAGAGATGTAGAGAAGTGATGTATTACCCTACACCTAACTGCTTGCAAAAATGCGAAAATCTCTCTGAGGGAAGTCCTTTTGTAAGTAGATCAGCAGGATTTTTTGTGGTGTGAACTTTGACAAGCTGAATTTGCTTATCCTCGAGCATTTCCCTAATGAAATGATACTTCACATCCACATGCTTTGTCTTTGACTGATAAACTGGATTGCGAGCCAATTGTATAGCACTTTGACTATCACAATATAACACAGGCATCTCTTCTTTGATTCCCAAATCTATTACTAGTCGATTAAGCCAAATTGATTCTTTGCATGCCTCTGATGCTGCAACATATTCAACCTTTGTAGTAGACTGAGTAACACAATCTTGTAATCTAGAACGCCATGATACAGCTCCACCAGCCAATGTAAAGACATACCCTAACGTAGACCTTCAGTTGTCTAAGTCACCTCCATAATCTGAGTCTGTAAAACCCTTTACACTTAGCTCCTGACTCCCATAGCATATACGCATACTCTTTGTAGCTTTCAGGTATCTCAATATTCCTTTTACTGCCTCCGAATGTTTCTTGCCTGGGTTTGACATGTATCAACTTACTACTCCCACTGCAAATGCAATGTCTGGGTGAGGAGCAATCATTGCATACATCAAACTAACCACTGCAGACGCAGATGAAATCTTATCCATTTCAGTCTGTTCTTCCTCAGACACAGGACAATCTTGTTTGCTAAGTTTCACATATGGTGGCAATGGAACACTCAATACACTCAATTCCTTTCCCTTCTCCATATTGAAAGGTTGCAAAATGTTGTCAATATACTCTGTTTGAGATAACCAAATCAACTTCTTTGATCTATCTCTCTCAATGTGCATACCAAGTATATGACTTGCCTCACCCATGTCTTTCATGTCAAACGATTTTGCCATCTTTGACTTCAAAGCTGAAATTTCTTTGAAGTGCTTGCCAGCAATCAACATCTCATCCACATTCAAAATAAGGATCAACCAACTACCATCCTTAGCCTTCTTTGTATATAGACAGTGATCGAACTCACTACGTTTGTAGCCTTGAGAAAGCATAAACTTGTGGAATTTATGGTACCATGCCCTTGGTGATTGTTTTAAGCCATAAAGACTCTTTAACAACTGGCATACCAAATCTTCCTTGCCTTTCTCAACAAACCCTTCTGGTTGCTGCATGTAAATTTCCACATCTAAATCACCATGCAAGAACGCTGTCTTGACATCCATTTGGTGCAACACCAAATCTAATATGGCAACCAATGCAAGAAAGCATCTCAATGTAGTCATCTTGACCACCGGAGAGAAGACTTCATCAAAGTCAATACCTTGTTCTTGCTTAAAGCCCTTGGCAACAAGCCTTGCTTTGTAATTTGGCTGACTATCATGAGTGGTGATCTTATACCTGTAAACCCATTTACAAGGTAGAGCCTTTTTGCCCTATGGTAATTTAACTAGCTTCCATGTCTGGTTTTTATGCAGAGCTGTCATCTCTGACTGCATGGCCAATTGCCGATTCCCGGAGTCCTTCATTTGCACTGCTTCCTTGTAACATGAAGGCTCATTGCAATCAGTCAACATGACATAGTTCATAGATGGAACAAACCGATCAGGAGGTCGCGTGATACGTCCAGATCTACGCAAAATAGGTGGCTCAGGCTCAGCCACAGCCTATGGTTCCAATCTATCTTGTCCTTGCTCCTCTTGAGCCCTGACATTTTGTCTTGCACGTGAAGGTCCATCTTCTTGGAAGACAACTCTTCTAATATCCTCAACCCTCTCTGGTTTAGAATGATATTTGACTTCATTAAAATGAACATCATTGCTGCGGATAACCTTTCTCGATTCGGGATCCCAAAGTCTGTACCCCATCTCACTAGAATTACCATAGTCTAGAAAGATGCACTTTCTACTCTTTGGCTCAAGTTTGTTCCTAAATTCCTTTGGAACATGAGTATATGCCTCACATCCAAAGTCTCTGAGATGCTTGTATGAGGGCATTTTGCCTGACCATACCATCTTTGCCCCCACTGAATCTTTCTGCAAAACCTTGCTAGGAGATCTATTTATAAGATGAACAACTGTTGATACAGCTTCAGCCCAAAACCCATTTGTCAGTTGTGCATTAGACAACATGCTTCTGACCTTCTCTTGTATGGTCCTATTCATCCTCTTAGCAACACCATTTTGAGGAGGATTGTAAGGAGCAATAAGTTCACGTTTTATACCTTTTGACTCACAAAAGTCCTGAAATGCCTTTGAAACATACTCTCCACCATTGTCAGTGCGTAAGCATTTAAGCTTCTTGCCACTCTGATTCTCCACAAGTGTCACAAACGTTTTGAAAACACGAAACGTTTCATCCTTATGATTGAGAAAGTAAACCCATACTTTCCTCTAGTAATCATCTATAAATGTCATAAAGTAAGAAGCTCCCCCTAGAGATAGGTTAGGCATAGGTCCACACAAATCACTATGAACAAGTGCCAGCTGTGTATCTCTTCTACTGCTTCTATGCTTATGTGGCTACTTTGTTTGCTTACCATACAGACAATGTTCACAGAATTCAAAATCATTAAATGAAAAGCTAGGAAAATAACCAAAACGAGACAAGATTTCCATTCCCTTCTTGGACATATGTCCTAACCGGCTATGCCACAAAGAAACATTCAGCTGCTTGGTTACATTGATTACATTTTTAGAGACATTTGATACATAAATCATGTAAAGTCCTCCAGACTTACACCATGTGATACTGTCATAGAACCCTTGGATATCTTCCACATGTTTTGTCCAAAAGTGGTGACGTAGCCAGCATCATCAAGTAAACCTGTGCTGATCAAGCTCTTTGTAATTGCGGGAACATGTCTCACATTCTTCAGCGTGAAAGAAGAGCCATTCTGAAACTTCAATTGAATATCT
Source organism: Adiantum capillus-veneris (assembly GCF_014529385.1). Lineage (NCBI taxonomy): Eukaryota > Viridiplantae > Streptophyta > Polypodiopsida > Polypodiales > Pteridaceae > Adiantum > Adiantum capillus-veneris. The sequence goes on along the minus strand of NC_140934.1, from coordinate 137,857,847 downwards.
CCAACACCTAAGATCTCACATTTCTGCCCATTGCCTAGCCAAACATGATCTTTCGTGGTCACATAAGAGGTAAACCACTCCTTGTTTGGAGACACATGAAGTGATTCCCCTGAGTCTATAATCCAGTCACTCAGTGCATTTCCATCAGATGCTGTAAGAAGAGCTGAGTCCATTGTATTCTTCAAGAAGTAGATGTCTCCTGACACTAGACTGTCATCCTCTGCAACAGTGTTTGTCACATTTATTTCTTGAATCTTCACTGAGGACTTGTTCTTCTCACCATGGTCTTCAGCTTTCTCTTTGCCTTTTTCTTATTTCCATTCTCTGTAGTCTCTTTTCATGTGACCCTTCTTGCCACAATGGTAGCATTCTATGTCACTCTTGCCTTTACCACTGCGAGACTTTCTACGAGACTGATTCCTCTTTCCACCTTTGTACTTTTCTTTGGTCCTTCCCCTGACAACTAAGGCTGTTCCTTTGCCTTTTTCCATTGTCTTTCTATTGGTTTCTTCAGAAGCAGACTGCCTTCTACACCTGCTATGGTCAAACCATCTGGAGGTGCAGAATTACTCAAAGCTGTGCGAAAAGTGTCCCAACTTTTCGGCAATGTGATCAACAAGAACATAGCTCTAACAGGTTCATCAAACTTGACACCTTCAGCTGACAACTTACTGTAGATGGTGTTTAATTCATTCAGATGATTGGACATAGGTGTCCCTTCTTTCATCTTCAAGTCAACAACCTTCTTAAGCCAGTATACCTGTGAAGCTGCCTCTGCTTCTCACAAAGATCACTTAGCTTTGTCCATGCTTCATAAGGCGACATCTCGTCTGCGACATTGAAGTAAACGCTTTCTGCCAAAGTCAGCATAATGGTAGAAAGTGCATATTCATCCATTTCGCTCCATTCATCTTCGTCCATATCTTCTTGTTTTATCCCTTTGAGCTTTATAGGTTTTATCTGCTTCTTTTGTACCAACACATGCCAAATCTGCTTCTTCCACAATGGGAAATTGGTTCCATCCAGCTTCTAGATATTGTAAAGATCAGTGTCCTGTGATCCAGCCATAGTTACGCTTCACAATAGTTTACTTTCTTGGGAAAAATTCGGCAGAGTTTACCCTGTAAACTGACCTCTGAACCAATATCAACCTGTCAAATGAACCAAGAAAGCTTCAGATCCTGCAAAAATTTCGACAGAGTCTCCTTTGTAAAATGGCTATGGTGTACTCAAAAACAGACCAAAAATAGCTCAAAGAACCACTCTCTCTCTAACACTGTAAGATGTGGGTAAACCTGTCCTGCACCTGTATTGTCTCTCACTGTCCTGTCACTGTCTTGTAAGCATAAACTACGACAATGCCTCAACGGCAGTAAAGCAAAGATGCAATCCCAACTGTCTAACTCACAGTCAATACATCCTAGCTGCCTATCTAAGGGTGCTAGAGAGATCGCTCCAAGACCTATATCACCGAAAGGATCTCAACATTCAAGAATCCCCCAACTCAATAAAACCTCACTCGACCCTCAACAAAGGCTGCAATAAATCTGACAGTACATAGACTTCCCACAAAGTCATACATCCACAAATTTCCCACTGTATGCTGTAACCGCTGCGGCGGTTGTTTGCTGCATGACTCACAGCCAGCAAACCCTCAACAGACATACATCATCTCTGAAAATACATCCCATGTGGAAGTACCTGCAATGTCAGGATGAAATCTGGAATATCAAACAGCAAATAGAAGCTACCTGATGAACTAGTGGATGTCGCCTACAGTTTGTGTGTAGGTGCGTCTGTGTCGTATGTGACACGCCTCCAAGAACTATGAGCCGTACTTTGTTGTGTAGATAGCCACAAATCATCACTCTAGAAGTGCAGATATCCTGCAATGTCAGGATGAAATCTGGAATATCAAGCAACAAACACAAGCTACCTGATGAACTAGAGGATGTCGCCTACAGTCTGTGGTATGTGCGTCCCTGTCATATGTGACACGCCTCCAAGAACTGTGAGCCGTCCTTCGTTGTGTAGACAACCACAAATTAGCACTCTGGAAGTGCAGATATCCTCAGCACTTGCAGTCGTAGGCCGAAACCCCAAATGTGCAGATTCAGATCTCCATCCGCCGAGACCACGTAGTCGAAAATGGCCTACGCAAAACCTTGTCGAAGCCGAATGGTGGCCGAGATGACCTCAGAATGAAATCCTGAGAACAGGATTTGGGGCTGTGTCTTCGCCTGTCGAATCTCACTCCAATCTGAGCAGGTGACTCTGCCTACCTGCAAATGATGCCCCAAGCCTCGATCTGAGCTCTAATACCAGTTGAAGGAGTACAAGCGGAAGTGCGACGCGAGAGAGAGTGCGAGAAGAAGAGCACGACGATATGGTGAACTCGCTCTATTGTAATGTGTAGAGCATAGCGAGTTCTTATTAGGTTTTAACAAAAGAATATGTGTACATACCTCGCGGCCCGCCCACTTACCTGGGCGACCACATTGGTCTTTATACCCCAACAATATGTCCAAGAACTTTTCCTTGTCTACCCATAAATGTGCACTTTTCAGGATTTAAACAAATCCTATAAAAGTCTACATTTTTCAAATACCTTTTTGAGGTGTTCAAAATGATCAGCCCGGATTGATGAATGTACACATAAATCATCCATATATACTTCCAAGAAATTACAAAGGTATTCCTTAAAAGCATGGCTCATCAATCTTTGAAAGGTGGTAGGAGAATTAGTTAACCCAAAAGGCATAACACGATATGCAAAAATACCCCATTCAGTTGCAATGGCAGTTTTATGCTGGTCGTTGGGGTCAACCAAAAGTTGATTGTATCCCAAAAAGGCATCTAAAAAGATGTAAGATTCTTTACTTGCAACTCATTCTAAAACATGCTCAGTGATTGGAAGAAGAAATTTGTCTCTAATGGTAGCTGCATTCACTTTCTTGAGATTGACCCATACTGCTAATTTTCCATTTTTCTTGGGTACTACCACAATTGGAGACACCCAATCTGTGTGTTCAATTTCATAAATAAATTCAGATTCCTTTAGATTTTCTATCTCTTCTTTGATCTTTCTGGCAACTTCTCATTATAAGTGTATGGCCTTTGTCTGCTTGGTTTTGCATCATCTCTCATAGGTATAGTATATTGACAGATTTTTGGATCACGCCCTTGAGATCCTTATAAGACCAAGAAAAGATATCTTAGTATTCTTTCACTAAGCTTAACAAAATCTCTTCTTCTTCTTCTATCAGGTTGCTTGCAATGTAAGCATGTTTAGGCTCTTCTCCTGTTTCGGCCAAATCTATCTTTTTTGCGTTTTCACGTCCTTCGTAGGACTTGCCCTGTTTTCTTGGTTCCCTAGCAAGTTGTTCGACGATGATCTTTCGGTCTTGGAGAGATATTTCTTGTAAGGGGATGGAACACTCATTACATATTTACCTTCCTCCTTGGTGGTATCCATTTCAGTGGTATACATCTCCTTTAGAGCTTTCTTCAACTCTTGGTACTTCTTTCTTTGTTCAACTCGTGTCATGGTTGAATTCTTGTCTTGGTATTTAGGTTTAGATTGAGTTTCCTTTCTCATTTTTCTCAATTTTTTTGATATTTCTTGCTTTTTGTTTAAAGGATATCTACCAGCGATATTGTCCTTGACACAATCATGTGCATCTATTTGCATTAGAAATTGTGTTCTTCTAAAGATTGATGGCATGGGTTTAAATTTCAAGATTTTGTGTCTTTTTTTCTTCTATACCATTTATGTCTTCTTAGATTCTAATTTGGAAAGTCAAAAAACTTTTCCTCCCGTCCTTTCATGAGCAGTTTAGCTCTCACATGTTCTTTTTCCGATCCCGAATCATCTAAGGTAGCTGAGTGTTCTTCTAACTTGTCTGTTGCATCATAGTAGAGGTCAGAAAAGACTTTTTGAGCTTTCATTAAGTCCTTGGGTTCTTGAATTTCATCTTCAATGTGAAGGGTTTATATCATTTGTATGAGAATTATGTCATAGCCGTCCTCATTGCAAAATTGAGTAGACATAGAAGTATTTACATACACATCCATTGTTGCTAAAATTTGAGTCCACTCAAATGGCTCAAAAAAATGCTCCAAAAAGGGTTTAGTTACATAAGCTTCACCTGTGCAATCCCTTTCTAAGATACATTCTTCTCGTTTTAAGCTCCCATTTTTTGAAGCTCCATACATCCAAATAGGTGTGTCTTTGTTCAACCAAGATGGAAGCTTAGTTTCAGCTGAAGAGACTGGGTCAAATTCTTGTATGGCGTTTTCATGACATCTCTATAAGTGTGATCTTTTAGATTAACCCTTGTTATTGATCTCACTTGCGTCAAGTACAGATAATTGTTTCCCCAATCCTAAATGAGTTGTACTTGTCGCATGAAAGGTCTTCCCAAGATGATTTCATAATTGAGTTTCTTTCCAAAGTCCACTATTGCAAAAGTATGTTGATAATCAATTCCATAGGAATTAACTATCACTTTTTCAAGCATAAGGTTTTTTTATGTATCCATCAACCAATTGCAATTTCATTCGAATTTGTCTAATGGCCGGTTTTCCCCATGATTCCCATACTACTTTCGTAGCTATGGCTATGCGTGCCCTACTATCCAGTATTGCTATGGTTTTTACATCATTATATCTCACTGGAAGGGTTGTGTTTCCTTCTTCCCCTTTGTAGTATTCTTCAGCTTTGCTCATTGGAATAGATCTAATCTCTTTGTTATCCAATTCATGTTTCAATTTTCCAAATTTTCCACGATTAGCCATGTTATCCCCACCTTCTCTAGAGTTTTTTGTAGATCATTCCATAAATATGGTCTAATTTTTAACAGTTTTCTTAAAGTAAGAGTGCATTGAATGGGTGTAGACATAATTGAATGGATGTTGTCTACCTCTAGGGCCTGTTCCGCTCTTTTTATCTGAGTGGTTTTACACCTATGGATTTGTCTTCGTTATCTCTCAAGTAAGAGGGTAGTGTTTTCAGAGTCATTCGTTTAGACATTCCTAAAGCTTCAGAGTTGCAATCCCCATACAAGGATTTTACATCCATGTCCATATCAGGAGGTAGATTGTCTAATCAAACTTCCTCTATAGGAGATGACTTCAGAGTTAGGCTCCCATCATTAATCTCTCTAACTTTTCCCACAAGTGTCTTGGCCAGTCTTCTTCTACGAACGGACTTCCATCTAGGGCATCTTGATTGTCAGGCACTATGAGTTCTAGATCTTTAGTTTCAAGGTGGAGTTCTACCATCACTTCGGATTTCTCTTTACTGGTTCCTACCACAAGCTCCTTAGGTTTTTGGCTATACTCTCGAGATTGGGTTTTTGTTTTTCCAGCATCTCTTGAGTAATTCTTACCAGATTTGATAAGCTTTAAGCTTAGTTGCTTCCATATCTGGAGAAGGATAGTTTTTCCAAAAAAAAATCATGTTTTGGCCTGCTTTAAGTACCGCTTGGTAAGCTTCCAAGGCTGCATTGATTGGCTCAAAAATTTTGTCTACCAAAATTGATCCTCCAAATTTCACCGTGGTTTCCTTGATCTCACTTCCAGTTTCTTTCACTTTTTCTTGAAATAGTTTCTTGGCTTTCCCCTCGATTTCAGACCTTTGTTTCTGTTTTCTTGTCTTATACCTTTTGCTTCTGCTTCTCTTTGTCTTTTGAGAGGAAATTTTAGTATTCTCCGAATTATCAGGGGAGTTATGTTTCTTTTTCTTAGCCTGGGCTCTGGTGATTACCTTGATTGGAACAATAGGCTCACTCTCAGATGGCTACTAGGTATCATTTGGACTACGTTCACTATTGTTTTACCCTCGTTTAAAAGATTGTTTGGACAATCTTTAGGGAAGTGTCCTTCCTTTTTGCAACATTGTATACAGAAAGCTTCAACTGTCTTAATGTTCTTGTCAGGCTCTGGAAATTCATTTTTTTAGTGATCATCTGCACCACAATTATGATAGTTTCCAGTCCTTGGCTTAATCATGGGTCTTACCATCGAAGGTCTTACACCTTGATTAGCTACATAGTACATCGATGCAAGCTCTGGTGTAGTATAAGTCATAGGTTCTTCCATTGGTGGTGGATGTGAACTAAACCACTCTCCTTCTACCATTACTCTAGATGGACTATGCTCAACATAGGGTGTAATAGGCATTAGTGCTTGTTCATCTATGACTCTCTCTAAATGCATATACTTTATAGGCACTGCATTATGTCCAGGATATGGAGGTTGTTGACCCAATACGAGTTGAGGTCTTTCCATACCCATCCGTGGTCTTTGAGCTGGGGCCATATTAGGCTGATAATTATACATGGGTTGTCCTTGTGGCCTCATAGGCACGTATTGAATATCCCCATCATACTTTGGTCAGTAATAGTACTCATTGGTCTCATGGTTGGTTCATTTACCCTCAATTGCACACCATTTCTACGGCCTAATGGGGTTGTCCTGTTGAGGTACCCATTGCCCTAGTCCCCTCCTAGGTGTTTTTTGCATGTTATTCATCAAATCATTGATCCTTTTGAGCATGTATTCTATGGCTGGAAGCGGTACTACAACAAGAGTTCCCACTTGTGCTAGTATGGTGGATGCTATTTTCTCACTTTGATTATCTTTAGGGACATCTTCTTAATTGAAAATATCACAATTGTCTCCTAAGTTAATAGCGTCTGACACACACTCTTCTAGGGTCATATGTTTCTTGCTATACAATATAGCATGAAGTTCTTTGATTAGCAGTCCCTCCAGAAACAATGATACTAATCTTTCTTCTGCAGGTATTTCTAGTTCTGGGCATCTTGCAATGTATTGTTTCATTCTAGTTGCACAAATCCTAATAGACTCACCTTGTTTGTGTTTGAAGCTATAGATTTGAGCTACAATATTATGTTCGGTCCCCGTTTTGGAACATGCAGCTACAAATCCTTGAGCTAATATATTTAAGTCCATGATTGACCTTGGTGGAATGTTTTGAAACCATTTTAGTGCTTTTCTTTCTAATGTCATTCCAAATCCCTTGAATTGAGGATGGAAAAATATGGGTTGTGTTCTTAGCACTTGTTTAAAGCTTACTAAGTGGTCATATGGGTCCTCAGATCCACTTTATTTTTTGATTTATTTTTGAAAACCAGCTAGTCTGACACATCTATTTGGTTCAACTCCCAGTCTCCCTACAGTTGGCCATGTTCCGAGTCCTTTAAACCAGTCTATTGGAAATAGTGACTCATGTAGCCCTAGATTGGCTTTAGTGTCACTCGGTTTTGTTCGAAATGAGGTAGTTTTGGGTATTTTAACATTGCTCCCAAAAGATCTCTCGCAGAGTTCCTCTCTTGGATTAGTTTCCATTCCTTGGCCCAATATCCAATCTTTTATAGAGAACCCTTGGTATTTGGTTTGTTCTACCTCCTTAGGACTCATCATGAAAAATTTATTCTTATAACAATCCCTAAATAAGTAGGTTGGTACATCTGCTAAACCCTTGTCTTTAATTTTGAAGGTATAGATGATATTCATGGGTGTTAACTGTCCTGATTTGGCATGAGAAGTCCATAGAATATCTTTGACATTTCTATCCTCCCAATAATAGACTCCGATCCTAGGATTTTCCGTACTAAGTCGTTTCAAAGGCTTCAAATCAACTTGATCATATCCCTTGAATTCCAATGTTGGTGGTCCTTCTTTTGCTGCCATATCTAGAATTATGGTATTTACTTCTAACCCCCATTTGTCTATCACATCAGAGTTTTCAACTGGTAAATACTGAGTTTCATTTTTATCCATGTACATTTTTCCTTGTTTTTTTGCCCCGATTTCCTCTTCAAACTCTATGTCATGGTCATCAATGCGAATGGTGTACTCTTCATTAGGATCCAGGTAAACCTGAGCTCCATAGCCATTAGTCTTATAAAAGGTGAGTATGTGCTTATATCGCACTGTCGTTCCGATTCCTGAATGAGTTGAATAGGAAGACATTTCAGATGTTGATTCTGAAAAAGTGTGTGAGACTTCTTCAAAGATAGTGTCCATGTGATCGCCTTGATTCACACTCTCTTCGGTGGATACTCTACTAGTGGTCTCTCCGAATATGCCTTGATTTGATCGTATAAGACCAGATCTAAGGTTCATGTAGACTTGTGAAGCCCTGGATATAGTACTTACCATCTGATTCACTTGTTATCAGTTTCTTCCACTTGACTTGATTGCAACTTCTGTCAAGCTTTCAATTCCTTGTCTATAACCTAATTCCTATATCAGTCTTAGTCAAGTTAGCTATTCTTTCAGAAAGGCTATACAATTTTTGCTAACTATTGTGACTGGTCTATGTGTATCACTTCAATTTGAGCTAAGTGAGTCAGCAATTCAAACTTTCAGTTTCTACTTTGCCAAAAAGCCACAGGACTAATCTGCAACCTGGAAACTGAGGGAATATGTACTAATTTGGATCCGATTGAACCCAAAATTGACCAGTGGTCTTGTATTATGTTGTACTAACGTTGTACAAGCTCAAAAGTCCAAAATTATGTCTCTGTGTATCATAAGTAAATAATCACGATTACTTACTTTTGGCTTGTTTTGCCAAGTATTTAACTGGTTAAGGTCTCTGGAAAAGTTTCAGTTAATTTGAACAAAAATTTTCCAAGTTATCAACAATTGTTTTGTGTCCTCATACTCAGTTTTCAAGAAGCTGGCTTAAGTCTCACTTTTGTGATCCAAATTTCACCAAATTGGATTTGTATGGTCTACTTGATATGCTTGACCTTGTGGTATACTCAAATGTCAAAAATGTCCAATTTTATAGTAGATGTAAATCAGTACAGATTTACTAAGTTTGAAGAAGATTTTCTCAAGTTCTCGACAATCAGTATAGATTTCAGTTTTTTCCGAGGTTTTGGTCACTTTGGTGATCCAAAATCCATGGGCCTTTAAGAAAGATGTTTGTACACATGCATAGAGTCTCTAGTATCAACCTTGGTCACTTTTGAACTGAAAGTAAATAATTGCGATTATTTACTTTCAGCCTAAAATGAGCACTTTTTTCAACTTTTTCAGTGGATAGTCTTTTAATGATCTATTTTAAGCTTTTGAGTCAAGTCAAAACTTGATTTGGCCTTAAATATCAAGAAAAAGTAAATAATTTGAGTTTTTGCAAACTCTTGAAAATTTACCTCAAATTTACCCACTAGTTCATACGACCTTTAAAGCATAATCTCCAGCCGGATTCAATGGGATTGACAGTCTTTTGCTGTTGTTTCAAGCCATAGACCTTAATTTCTGCAACTTCACATAAACAACTCACAATTGATTCTTCTGGAGAGAGCATTGTTCTAAGATCCCACCTCTGATTCTACTTACCCTACTCCTAGATTCTACTAAGATGGGGTTGTGGAAAGTGTCCACAAACACTCATTTTCTTGTTTTTTATGTTTTTTTGAGCCTTGATCTTAAGACTTGTCTTGTCCATCAATCATTGTCCAAATCCTAATCTAATCCTAGAGTTCTACAATCCTAAAAGATACTTAGCAAGTTCAACCTACTTCCAAGCTACCTCTACACAGCAAAAGACGACAATCTTAAGCTATGCGGTTTTTAAAAAAGACGAAGGTGATCCTTGAGAAATTAAAAGGACAATTGCACAAGGCGCTCGTGTTTCTCCCTAGTTTAGGCCTCTTCGATCCCAGAAAACAACGCAACAGACGACACTGCAATGTGACAACCGAAAAGGGAGTAGGAAGCACAAGAAGGAGAGAAGTGAGTGCCATTAGCTCACCTTGTGTTTTTATTATCCAAAAACTTCTAAAATACTTACAAAAATTGGCTTTTATAGCTTAGCCAAGGTTTTTGTGGTCAAAACTAATAATCTGGGCTCTAACTAAAGATAGGTTGATACAATCTGGAAGCTTGTAGCCCCAACTCATCAATTACAATGTTTATCTGAAAAGTAAGAGTTACAACATTTCCATTTATCAAAATAATAAGTGTTTCTACAATAAAAAATCCGAAAAATGTTATCCAAGTTGGCTTGCTGCTAACACTTTGTCATCTCCATCGTCATTTCCTCTCTCTCTCTCTCTCTCTCTCTCTCTCTCTCACACATTCGACAAAACATTCATAATTTATAGTTCTCTCTCTGTCAATATCCTCTCACTCAAACATGCGACTTGTCTTCTCAAATGTTGTGACATATGTTGGGCAATAAGATAAACTTGTGATCACTTATACGCATGCAAAAAATTTGTTTCAACAGCTTACATAGTAATGAAAATCAATCTTGAACAACATTAAAAGATTGCAATAGAAACACCACACATTAGGAAAAGTTTGGACTAAAAAAAGGACTTTTTGGCATTAGAGAGAGAATGCTATTCTACCAATAGAGTTTGAGTCACCACAACGGTAGCTCCAATTTATTTGATTTTTATCTCAAATTTTTGCGTTTTCAAAAAAGAGTTTTTTATGTTAAAAAGATATGAATAAGAAGATACGACACGATTTGCGCAAATTATTCCCTTGCCATGGCCGATAAACGCCGAATGTGCCATAACTCACATTCAATGAGGCACACCTTTTGATGAACACTTTTCAAGCTACTACTTCTTGTGTAAACTAGTGAGCCTCTTTTCTTCTATCGTTTTTGCGTAGTGTCACTTCGTAGCTAATAGAAGCAGAGAAGGAAGGAAGACGACCACGACGACCATCCGTCTCTGTTAAATCTGTGGAACTATTCAACAACTTTGACTTAGACCATGGTCGCTGGATGTCTACCACAGTCACCATTGGTAGTTGGGTTCTGCTTCAAACAAGAAGAAGAAAACGGATGTCAAATGAATTCATCAACAGCTACAAGGGACGTGTGAAAGATTTTTGCTTGTCTCAAACGGGAAAGACAGTGAAAGAGGTGCTCATTGAGCATGCATATATGCACTCCGAACTATGACTACAACAGTCACCTTTGGGGTTTCCTACTCATAGACCAAACTGTGTGACTACTGTATTGCTAAAAAGTCTTTAAAGATCCTTCAAGTTATTTTGTTGACTATTTCTTGTGACCATTCTCTTATCTTTTGTTTTTGCAGACATTTATCCTTCTAACAAAGAAGACTGGCAACTAGTTGAGTGCATAATTGGTATTTTTGATGCTTTTCATGCTTCGGTGGGAGAACTTATGTACAGAAATAGTGCGAGAAGAGCTCTCACAGAGAGGGGAATTTTCTTTTGACGACTACTTTTACAACGCCCCTTGCTCTGTCCATGGATTTGGCACTTTGAAACCTTTCCCTCTTCCCCAACAAGATTCCCCAAAGTGGCCAGTTCCAACTTCAGAAACCTTTGAGTGTTTTAAACTCAAGCTTCATCAGGAAATTTTGAAGTGTTTGCGACCTAACATTGCAAGCTGGCAAAGTACGAGTCAGTCTATTTATGCCATTACATGTCCTTATAGATTTCTTCCACGATGAGGAGGTTAGAAAAACAGAAACCATATTCATCTGCAAATCCCAAACTTGCCTTGATTTTTTGGATGATAATTGGGATGTCAGTGATTCTGAAGGCATTTTGTGCAAAGTTATCGATTGTGTGCAAGTGTATGATAGCATCACATAATTTTATAGTTTCTTTCTACTACATTAGGTGGCATCGAGTGAATGGTCAGTTGGTAGCTATGGATCAAGATTTACGTGACAATGCTTTTAATCCCTTGATGTCCATCGAGATATGGTTTTCAAATTATTTGCTTACAGTTGTTGTGGTCAGATCAAATGTCACTTTAAGACAGGTTCGAGAGGATCTTTTAAATGAGTCCGATATAAATTTTTCTTCAAATTTGTTTTCAAGTGTAACATGCAAAAGGTACTAAGCTACATGTATTACTTTTATACGTTGATGTTTCTATCGTGCTCATGTATCACATACATTGCATTGCAGGTACCTCACAGACAAGAAAATACGACTCTTTGTGCACAAATTACCAGCGATAGACTTGAAATAGTGAACAAATTGTACTCAATGATTCAAATACTATTCTCAAAGATTACTCGACAAAGGCAGCTCTCTACATTACCAAACACCATTGGATCCTCACTCTCCCATTTTTTTGGAAAGTTGTACACAACATTTTGTAAACTTTGAACCATAATCAAAACAAAAGTCAAATTTCGATCCACTGCTTGTAATCAATTTGTCAAAAGTACATTTCATAATCTCTTTCTAATCTTATGCGTGCGGTGATGTGGGGGCTGTTGGTTGAGGTTGAGGAGAGGTGGTGGCTTGGGGGTTTGGGGGCTCTGGAGCTGCTTCATGAGTAGGAGAGGTGCTGGGTGGGGGGTTTGGGGGCTCTGGAGGTGCTTCATGAGCAAGAGAGGTGGTGGGTGGGGGGTTTGAGGGTTCTGGAGCTGTTTCTTGAGGATGAGAGCTGCTGGGAGCTTGGGTTGGTGAGGCATCTGGGGAGATATTGATATGTGCTTGTGTTGGTATGGCAGACAAGGGGTATCTTGTTGGCGGAGGCCTAGGCGTGGGCCTTGGTGCTGGCGGGATAAAAGCATCACGTGCTCCGTCTGGACGCATGGTCGCACGATTGATCAAGTTTTCAATCATTCTGTTTCTAAATGAAGAAACATCAGCCTTTGAATAATCTGCCAAATTTCTTACCTGCGTTAAGAACATCATGTTTATTAACATAGCTACTAACTTATTAAGATACAAATCTGTAAACGAGTGTCAAATGCTTACACTTCTACGACTTCCATCAAGCATGACCCCTAACAAAATTTTTGCATTGATTAAGACCCTCCATCCACAAGAGTAGGTGTCGTTCTGCATTGATTAAGACCCTCCATCCACAAGAGTAGGCATCGTCCTGCTTAGGGACTTTGCAACTAATAATCGTAAGATTCTCATATATCTACTCTTGCGTTAAATCTTCAAGAGCAAACACAAGCTTCCGAACAAATCTGCGCAAAATACAATTAAGTTTCTTAAGCGACTTTTAACAAAATTCTATGCGATGTCAAACAAAATACAAGACCTCTTACCTATGTACTTCACCATGAAATCCATGGGATGAATTAGCAAGGTAGCACCGGTTTCGTTCAAGGTGTAACAGAACAAGACTCCAATGAGCGCTGTTACAAATAAACATAAGCAAAACATATGTCATCATAACAAATTAGAGTTCAAGATAAAATATTTTTACTATTGAAAACATTGCGTACCCTTCATGATAAGCCAGAATAAATTTTTTTGCCGTCTCCATGTTCACTGACTAGAAGTTCCAAGGATTTCAAAATAACGTGATCACACTATAATTTCAGGTTAATAACAATAGAAATGCAAAATAACAAATATTTTGTTAATTGAAATTCATCTTTTTTTACCTCCAAGGAGACCCGGAGACCGGCTCGTAGCTCGCCGGGCTAATTAGTTGGCCCACCGGGCCCGCCGTGGCTATATAAAGGTGACGCCGGTGCTTGTCTTTTCACAAAAGAGGTACATTGAAAAGTCTTCACCAAACTTTTTGGCAGATTTTCACATTCTCAAAGCAGTGTAGCACTAATTTTTTAAACCCTTCCTTATTTTATTGATGTTTTTTTGAGTTTTTTGCGTTAAAACTTAAAGGTTTAAAATTTCTTTTATCAAATCATCGTACGTGGATGCACTAGCACGTGGTTGCAATTGCAGCTAGGTGTGTCATTGCAAAAGCGTACAATGATTATGTTTTATATTGCTCCCAGTCATTCATGCTTTGGCACATGGTTGCAATTGCGACTAGGTGTGTTGCTGCTAGAACGACATGAACATTAGTGCTATAATCAATATCACACACAAGCGTAGTAGTGAAGCCTGAAGGGAATAAACCTCAATCTACTCAAACATGAGCAAGCCAATACAACGGTGAATCAAATATGTGATCAGTCCATCCCAAAAGTAGAGATATCGACCCAAAGATTCACCTTCCTACCTCCTTTCATGAATCAGTCCACATTAGGAAAAGTTTGGACTAAAAAATGGGTCTTGTAAGAATTGTTGATGTGGCATAGCTTTCAAAAAGTGGAGATCGGTAAATTTTTTGCAAATAAGATCCAAACTTGTCGGAGGTTGGATATTTAGAATCTACTCTTCAAATGATATCTATTGATATATAGCATGCATGCATCGGACATTGCCTTCATGTATATCTAGAAAAAGGTGATTTTAGATTACCGTAACGGTAGCAAAACTAGGCTGATTGAAAAAAAATGGCATAACTTTCATAGAAGTCATCCAAACGTTTCGGACCTTGGCTCTTTAGAATCCATTTTTCAAGAACTTTCCAATGATAGGTCATATCATGGGGTTCTAAGCAATATTTAGAGGGGTCTACCGGGTTGCTTTCTTTTGTATGATGTGGCACTCTTAAAAGGCCCAAAAATGAGTTCAAAATTTTCCTAATGGTCCAAAAAAGAACTAATGACCCATGATTGGAGCTCTAATCGAAATAGCAAGCAAATACAGCAGTGAATCAAACATGTGATCAGTCCATCCCAAAAGTAGAGATATCGACCCAAAGATTCACCTTCCTACCTCCTTTCATGAATCTGTCCAGTCCAAAAAAGAACTAATGACCCATGATTGGAGATCTAATCAAAATAGCAAGCAAATACAGCGGTGAATCAAACATGTGATCAGTCCATCCCAAAAGTAGAGATATCGACCCAAAGATTCACCTTTCTACCTCCTTTCATGAATCAATCCAGTCCAAAAAAGAACTAATGACCCATGATTGGAGCTCTAATCGGAATAGCAAGCAAATACAGCGGTGAATCAAACATGTGATTAGTCCATCCCAAAAGTAGAGATATCGACCCAAAGATTCAACTTTCTATCTCTTTTCAAGAATCAGTTCAGTCCAAAAAAGAACTAATGACCCATGATAGAAGTTCTAATCAATAGAGCAATCAATTTAGCAAATATAACGGTGAACCAAACATGAGATCAGTCCATCCCAAATGTAGAGATACCAACCCAAAGATTCACCTTTCTACCTCCTTTCAAGAATCAGTTCAATCCAAAAAAGAACTAATGATCCATGATCCGAGTTACATGAAGTTTTAATTTTTTTTAAAGACTATTCATTTTTTTACCTTTAGTTTTTATTCTAAATTTTAAAGGATGACCAAATTTAGAGGAAGAGGTGATGTGATGTGATGTGATGTGATGTCTATAAAAGGGTCATATAGAGCCACCAAATATAGAGGGAATACACGACGGGCCCCGCGGGATTCTTGCTTGTCCCGCCGGGTTTCATATTAAGCCAGTCGGGCCTGCCGGGATTGTTGGTTGTCCCGCCAATTCTACGTTTTCTACCGGTTTTCGTAGGTCATGACATTAGATATGTTATTAACATGAAAAAAATAGTGATAATAACAACAATAATTAACATTTAACAAAATGCGTTATCGCGTAATTAAAATCCCTGACTGGAACTAGTCAACTACTTCCACTAAAGATGTATCCTCGGCCGTCAAAACGACCGAGAGGTTTGAATCAAGGACGGTGACATCATCTTGCATATTCCAAGGCAAATTTGAAACTACAAAGCTGTAAAGAAATTTGTGTCATAATAAATTGAATATACTAAAAGAATTTATTGTGAAAAAAAGAATAGCACGCACCAAAGCAAGCAATTGATGATAGAGTCTGTGAGTTCCCTTGTCCAGTTCTGTAAAATTGCAATCTCGTGGGGGTGATAGGGAAAATACAGAATGCGTACCCACAGAGGAAGGCCACAACATGGAAATAGGGAAACAGCAATGACAAATCATCAGTGTTGGCGTCGCTGATGGCATCTTCCATTTGTTCCTCCATCATCTCAAGGCGTAATTGCTCCAATCTTTCACTATCGTCTTCCGTTGTGTCCGCTCGGTGTTGAGACGGGTGCTGTATCGATGCATTTGTGTAGACACTTCATGAACTTTGACCTTGTCAATAGGTGGTATTCTAAGAATATTGTCCATCTTTCGGTCTATAATACCGGCACAGGCGATATTGTTTTTTCATACCTAAAGCTGAGAAGGAGAAGTGTGTTGATGTCTCGCGGCATCAATGTTGCCCTATGGACATGGGCCGAGAGAATGTAGCTGTCCTGGAAAAGCTCTACAAAAAAATCCTCGACGGCCTCATGCAAGCACCCCATTGCACTTCGAGACCACCGGAAATTCAGGTTGTGTTGCTTGCAAATCTCGCAAACAACTCTTTGGAATGGCAGTTTAGGTATTGCCAATTAAAGGTGATTTTGGAGCTTACGAACTTCGAGTAGAACGCTCCTATTTTGCTCGTATCTTCTTCTTCGCATTGTTGCCTATAACTACGGCATGGTCTTGCCCGGAATCACCTGCGATGTTGACGGTTGTAGTGCACACGAGCTAGCCTGGCCCTGCGGACCAAACTGGCGAGGATAAACCTTCCTTGTTGTTTGCTTTGTGCGGGCCATGACCTGAATGAGGAGAATGCGAGGAAATATGAAAATCTGGATATGGGTAAAAACGAAGAGTGACTAGAGACACTTCGGAAAAAACGATGAGAAGAAAGGGGGGAGGGGGGTGTTTATATTAGCGGAATAAGTATAATCACATCTTAATCATGAGAACAGGCAGCTGCATTAATCATGACATTGCGAGGTCTGACGGGAAGCATGCGAGCATAATGATTACGCGCCACGTGGCACATCGGGACTCAACGCGATATTGGTGGTGCCGAAATTAGTGGCACTACCTATTCGTGGTGTGGCACGACGAGCAAAGAAGCGCCCCAACGGGTTGCCCTAGCAACAACAGTATGTCGCGGCACAACGCGCAGAGGCGGACCCTGATGGTTCCGAATTGCAGTGTTCGCGTTGTGGCAAAACAAAATGTTGTCGCATCAAAACGCGATAAGTAAGGTCCCGGTTTGTTTGACCACAAGTATCACGCTGTGGCACGACAAAAAGGCGTCGCGTCACAATGCATTCTTGAGTACTCTAGATTGGTCATATCGCGTTATACCGCGACAACAAGCTTTCACGCCAAAACACGATAGCGGTGTTTTTGTGGAGCGGCGGCACCAGTTTCGCGTTGTGGTCTCATTTTCTATATCGCATTGGGCTTCAGCACTGCAAGACAGAGATCATGCCGATGTTCAATCCAGATTTTTCTTTGCATGAGTGGATTGTCTCCGCGCACCATTACCTATTAGGTTTTGAGCAGACCTACCAGCAGCAAACGTCCGGTGGCACTGTCGAGATACAAGGAGTTCGTTTTGTTCACATGAAGGATATCAATTCGGACTCCTCCAAGAAACACATATTTTCTAGGAGTTGCCTTAAGCTACCAGTGCACTTGCGGATAATAGACTACTAGTGTACACTTCATAACCGCAAGTGTCGAGTGGCTGAATATTATGCAGGTTTTATTTTATATTTTCATTTAATTTTGGATGAGCATGTTGATGTTGCAGAGGCCTCGCTAGAGGATCAGACTAGGGAGAGTCAAGAGCCCATGTCTCGGGGAAGCCTTGCCTTGCAGGTTTCAGAGGGAGTCCAGCTTCAGGAGGGTGCTTTGCCTACTAGTGTTCTACCTACCATACCTATTGGTGATTTGCAGTATGTCATGCTTAACAACATTAAGGAGCTTTTTGACCTTCGAGAGGATTATTGCCTTGCCATTAAGGCACAAAATCTCAAAGAGAATGATGCTTTCATTGACCCTGAGCACGACAAGTATTCTGTTATAGATGCCCATGTAAATGACGATGAGTTCGTTGACCCCGCAAGTGCACTTGTGACGATTTACAATGATGTTAAATTAGGTATGAGCGCACGCTTCCAACAGAAAAGGAGTTCATGGAAGTGCAAAAAAATCTAGGGATTGAAGAATTGGGTAAGGCAAGCACTTCTTCATCATCTTTGGCCTCAACCTCCAATGCGCCCACCACTCAAGGTCAGGGCGGCATCAACCTATGAAATGAGGACTTACTTGAGGAAGATGAAAACCAGAAGGTAATCTTTTTTTTTTGCCTTACCTTTTTGGTTTCTACTTATCTCATTTCATAACTTTAATTTGCTGCAGTTGGTGGTCTATGATGATACCTTCATTCCTCGCCCTCGTGGACGAGGCATGGGAGATTTAGGGAAAAATTCCTCTCTCGGCCAATACTTAAAGAATCTTAACTATCCGAATTTTTTGGTCTTCCATTCGTCCTTCTCCAATGACAACGCGGAGCTACCCTTGATGACGTTGAAGACACTTTCAAGATATTTAGGAGAGGCCGTCATTAGGTGGAACGCAGATAAAATAATGCTTTTAGAAAAAAAAGCCGCATTGTATATGTTTGGCTAAGGGCCAGGAATGTATGGTTTGCGTAGTTTCTATTTTTTGACCCAAGCAGCATATGGTTTGGTATGCGAAATCAATGACCCTGTGCAATTACTAGAGTATGACAAGCATGCTATGTTTCGCAATAAACAACCAATTGCGCATCTGCCTACTGAAGAAATGTCTCTTGTGGTTGTGGAGGTGGAGACAAATGTACTGTCGACAAATGAACCTACAGGACTAGGTTGCAAAAGACCAAGGCAAGAAGAAGACGATAACACAGAGCAGGCAAAAAGGCCAGAATATTTTGTAACTTTTCCTGACGAAGATGAAGAATAGGGAAGCTCCAATGTATATTGTCGATGCCAAAAAATAGTACATTTTCTATCAAAACAATGAGTACATTATGTTTCTCACTTTTGTGACTGGTTGTCTTCTCTTGGCACAAAAAATTATATTGTGTTACAATGTGCTATCTTTAGGAAGTCTCAAACAACTTAGGTTGGAGTTGTCCAAGTTTTTCCAATGCGTTCTTTTTGAATCGTGATGCCGCAGAAGATGCCTCCCATATTTCCTTCTTCCATTGTTTGCTTGCTAATCTCATTGCTTGGCCAATTTGACTGTCTTTGACACATTCCTTTCGGTGTGTTCTATGCATAAGTTGTTGATAAGTCCATTGATGTAGTTCCTCCAAACTATTGTCTTTGTTTGCACCACCTCCGTGACGAGTGTGGCTGAAATAGCCAGTACGGGCTTGGTAGTGAGTTTTCTCCATACCTTGTGTAGACCATATAGCCAAGCTACCATACTGCCTAGCAAACCAAGGCATGTGGTTGCATATGATATGCTGTAAAAAAGACCAGACTATTGTTTATATGTAAATATATAATCACAATTTTATCAAATAAAGTAATATACCATGTAATGAGTTATGTGTTGATTTGTCCATGTAGCTATGTAAGACCTGTGGAAGGTCTCCAGAGCGTCTTGAAACAATGTATAGTCAGTATCTCTCCAAGTATTGAGCTCACAAAACTTGAACATGGAATCCAAACTTTTCCACACGTTCGCTTTGCAAGTCCTTGTTGCACCATTGTCTGCGTGGTCAACCACTGCATTGTGCAGGTTTCTCCACCGTTTGTATCTCAATGTTAGCCTTTCCTGAGCACTTTGGATTTTGCATTGTCTGCCACTTGTTGGCATCAACAAGAAGAGACGGGCTTTCACACCGCCAATAGATAACTTCTTTGGCACATCTCGACCATTCTTAGACCTCTTCTCGTCTTGCTCTATTTTCACATGTCCTCCATGCAAGCCCATATCTGAGAAAATTGTTTCCAATGATAATATAGCCCTTTGTTTTGATGATGTTGGTCGAGTGGTCTAAGAAAAACAAATGTACAGAAACATAAGTTTCTCAATGATTCTGCAAAGTGCATGCATCGTGCAAATATGTACTCTAGATAGTGGAATATCCAATACTGGGCAGAAGTTAAGGTCCTGCAAGTGCCTGACCAGTGCTCTCCTCCAATTTCTTTTGTCAAGACCAATGACTCCTCCCATGTGATACAAACAAGGGCTTTTACTTGTTGCTCCTTTTGAGATGTTGTACATACACTTTAGGGTTTTGAGATCTCCAGCCATATGCCACTCTACCGTGTATGAACCCATGCCTAATACATTGAGTGTCTTTCCATTTCTCTGTTCGCTTATGACTTCAGGAATACTTGTTTGATGGAAAACTAGTTAAGAATATCAAAATTCTCTGCAGGCACCTGAAATGGGAAAACCAAACCAATCAAATGAAACATGTCTAACCATTTTTTTAAGCCAAAATTTGTTGATATCAAACCTTGAATGTGGCTAATAAGAAAATATTGTTTTCAGATTGCACGCGAAAGTTTTTAGGGTCGTCTGAAGCAATGCTTTCATCTAATGCTCTATTCATAAGTGTTATTGTGACACGCTCAAACTTTGTCTCTTTCACTAGCTCGCACTCATCCAGTTTAAGCACAAACTTCAAAACTCCATTGCATTCCTCTTGAGAAACCTCGAAAAATTGAACAATATATGTCTGCAAAGCTACTAAATCATAAATTATATTATTGTATTTGTCATAGACCACTTCCTCTGCTCTGCTAATGGCGATCTGTACATTGCTTCAATGTGAAAAGGAGTGCCCAATGTCTGAAGCACTTCCTGGTTGACCTCCAGTCTTGTCTTTCGAATGGAGAAAGGATTTGGCAGCAACGTGCACGTGCTTGAGATTGAACTTCTTACTTTGTTGTTTCATAGTTCTGTAAACAGAAAATTAAGTAAATGGACTATTTCCAATTTTTCAAATGCTACACATATCCAATATACCTAAAAATTGCAGACATTTGATTTGACAGGTGAGGACAATTGATTCAAACACCAGACATACCTAAAAATTGTAGAATAATCTTTGTTGGATATTCCGGCTTCATCCATAATTGACTGAACATCACGTGTTTCGAGTTGATTCTGTTTCAAAAGAGTGTCAAGTTGCTTAGCCACAATCTTGCAGAAGCGCTTATCGTCCAAAAGTCCGGCGACATCTTTGCGTTTTAGTATAGGACCATAAGGAATTGAAGAAGTTGGTGTGTTGCTGTCAATATTTGACTGAGGATGTAGCAACGATCTAAGCATAAATATGAAAAGTAAGATATAAAAATACAAATGTATAGATGAATTAAACCTGCTTGAATGATAATCTTACTTAATTGCTTTAACCCTCTTCTTCAAACCCCCAGAACTAACCTTCAGCTGTTCAATGTCTCGTAAGCGTCGTTCTCTTAACCGAGAACCCAAGACAGTATTTGTTTCTCTGAGATCCTGCATGATGCTTTTTTCCTTGTCTTTTAGTTTGCTGAGCGCACTCTGTCACAGTTTGCTTCAAGCAAAAGTTTTCTTTGTGTGCAAGGTCTCTCTCAAGCTTAAGAGTATCACCTCTGGCTGCCAAATGCTTGGTGTAGCCATATAAACCAGAATAACCGTCTCCTGCGTAGTTCAGCAATGACGTTATGTTTCTGAATGGTGGAGTTGAGGTGGTGATAGGATGCTCAGGATACATCCTGCCATCCACCCAAAAATCGACGCTTTTTTTACCTTGAAGTCTGAAGTTCTCTTTTGAAGCCTCGGAAAGGATGCCTCGCTTATTCTTCTTATGGAGGGTCTCGTATTCTTTGGACAGTTCGATATGCATATGATACACATTGTTTTGGCTCCTCTTCTGAGTTCTGTGTGAAGATGATAATGACATTGAGACGACTTGGTGAATGAGAAAGCTCAAAACAGAGGAGAGCGCAAGAGTGGAGCAAATGGAAGAGAGCTCAAGGGAAGAGACTGCGTGCAGGCGGAAAGCAAGAGAGACATGAAACTGAGGAGAAGAATAACATTCAATGCACCTCGCTGAGCGCTAAATCTTAGTCTTGAAAAATCCAAAAGATTGAGATAATCGGCGTTCAATTCGGAGCCGTCGTATGTTATCATTGTCTGAACACTTTTTGAGAGTTTTAATAAACGTACCCCCCAAATCTGATATCCGAGTTTTTTTGAAAGTGAATATCAAAAATGAAATTAGGGACTTTTTATTATCTCTCTCTAAGCTGACCTGGCATTTCCTACAAGGCCCATTTTTTAGTCCAAACTTTTCCTAATGGATTGTTATTAAAAGGTTTTAGAGTGCTCCTTCTATCTTTTCGCACTTGTGATCACTCATACACACGCAATAAATTAATTTGAACGGTTTATATAATAATGAACACCAATTTTGAACAATATTTAAAGATTACAATAGAAACACCCCAGACTATTATTAGAAGGGTTTAGAGTACACAACTTAAAACAAGATAGATATGGAGAAAAAACAATACAATATGTTAATATGGCGTCAAGGCGTTATTTCTCCAATATTTGCAAAGAAAGGTGAGATCAAGTTGTTTTTGTTGTTGGATCCATTGGATATTCCATGCCCAGCATATTCCATGCCCGGAAATGTATGACATCCACACTTCTACCCAAGCCTCCACGTGTCGTTCAAAGGATGCACGCTCCTGTGGGGTGCGAAAACCATGTTTCCTCACAAATCATACTAGCATTGTTGGCTAGTGCTGCAACTTGATCAATATCCTCTTCGGTTCAATATGCATTGAGATCAACGTTTTGCATGAAATTGAATAAATATCTTTTGTCCGCATCGAGTGCACGGAGGGAGTCCGTGTAGTTGTGTGCACTCTGTGTTGTGCATACTGCATTCATAACATATACACTATTGAGAATATAAGTGGTGTGCACATTGTTGATGGGGTCAACACGGTGTCGTGCTGTGGCACATACATAGTGTGAAATAAAAACATTCACCTCACTCTTGACCCTTCTCAATGTATGCAAATGAAAACAATCATGTACATATTGTGATATATGTTGAAGCGTCTAATGTGGTCATTATCATGTACATACCTATCCGGGGAGTCGTGGCCCTGGATGTGGTGCATTTGCATGTTTTTCCACTTGCTAAGATGCTTCATTTGGTTTGACAATGTACATATTCCAAGTGTTTCCTGGTGGCACACTCATCTCACCTACAAAGACTGATGCGGGCAAAAACTGCCAAAAATAGCAGTTGATAGGCGCCGTTGCAGAATTGCATGGAAAGTGAGCCAAAATGGTAAATGGATGAAAAATCATGCTTATCTATGATTTTTATGCTTATGAGAGTGTTAACACAAATTTAGGGTTTTTCCTGACTCCGTTTGGGATTTTTCACATCAAAAATGACATTTTTTTGGGTCAAAAATGAGCTGAAAATGGCCTAATTTTGGTCCAAAGTGGCAAAATGGCCCAAAAATTGACACATCAGCTCATATTGCCATGGGGAAGAGAGAGAAGGGGTCTTTTGACAGAGACAAGCAGCAATTTTTCTTTACTATGTAATGGCTTCCATGGTTGCTCAATCTATGCGTAGGGCAGTCCCGCCTCTTCAAAATCTTGTATCTGAGCTAGTGAGGGAGTGAATTAGGGTTTCCCCTTATCAAAATGGTGTATGTGATTCACTTTAGAAGCTCATAAATCTCTGCAAAATCAGAAAATTATCGTCGTGAAGGTGGAAGCTCGAGCATTCCTTTCAAACTGTTTGATGCTACGACTATGTAATTGGGGGCGAGGCTACATGATACCATGAAAGAGGTTTGGGTTTTGATTGAGAATTGTGCTTGGCAATGAGCATTGACGTTTCATGGCTGAAACTTTAGTGTTCTCAAATGCTCATTTAAGGTGAAATTGAATGTGATTTGATGATCCTCTTATCATAATCTCAACTACGAAAACAAGCAATTTCCATGCACGATAGGAAAGAGGGTTTGTGACTTTGTTGTCACGAACGCTCTTAGATTCTCTGTTACCCTTAGAAAGAGGGTTGGTGATTCTCCACAAATTCTTTTTCACAAAGTGTTTGTGACTCTCATCATGAACTCTCACAGCCACAGGTTTTGCACCTTCCTAGCTGGACCGCACACATTCCGATATTTTTGGTGAACTTGGGGGTTCAAAAACTTGTTTTGAAAGGTTTAATTACAAATAATTAAAGATATAGATCAACGAGAGCAACAAGACATGCGTTTTGATCAAGGCACGATGCAAATGTTTCAAGCATTCGCTATGTTTATGCAACAACAACAGGCTGCAGAGAGAAGGGAGGTGTCAGCAACAAAAGCCCTTCAAGCTATTGTGAACAAAATGGACCAATTGGAAGGGAAACATGTCACAAAGTTTCTTCGTGGTTATGTAAAGGAGATGGAGCTACAACGGGTTCCAAAGGTGGACATGATTCGTAGTTTTGAGCTTGTTGCGGTCGTCGAGATTAGAGACCATGTAAGGGGAATCAGGGAGGAGCACAGAGAAGGCTGGGAGCAATTCAAATTAGCCCTAAAGGAGGAATACTTCATGGAGGACTCTAAAAGGGTTACAAAAAGGACCTTCTTGGAATGGGTTGCAAAGCCAAAAGAAGGACTTTCCATCACCGAACTGTTGAGAGAGTTTGAGCGGTGCTATGCTCAACTGTTAGGAACAGAGCGGGCTACTTTGGATAGTGAAAATACCGAACTTTTCCTTCAAGTTGTAGGTCATGAGCTCCAAGAAAATCTAGAGCTACTCCTTGAAGACAAGAATACAGAACACGGTCTAAAGACTAAGTGGAAAGAGGTTGAAGACGCAGTCTCATTGCGTACTAAGAGGCAACATCGTAGGGACAAGATGGTGGTGAATGGTACTACCTCTCCTCCTAGCACGTCAGAGATTCCACCAAAGCCTATTGTTGTGAGTCCAAAAGGTGATAATCCAATGCTTGATGAGCTTGTTAAGGGCATGCGAGAAATGAAGTTAAAGCTAACAAGGCTTGAAGAGAAAGGACAACCTGCGTAGGACAAAAATCCCAAAGCAAAGAAATATTTGTGCACAGATGCAAATGTTGTGATGGTACAGACCATGGCAGAAGGGATTGTGATAGCTTTAGTGATGCCTTAAAAAGAGATCTTGTGTTTTTTAAGGATGGCAAGATCCATCTGGGGGAGACAGGTATGCCATTAGGACCTAACTTCGGAAAAGGAGGTATTCGAAAGTTAGTGGAGGATATGGCAAGTAGTCATGCTATTTCTGTAGTGGAGGCTGCTACCTATGGGGCAAAGATAGAGCTAATTCCAAAGAAAGTGTTAAAGTATACTCTAGATGATTTTGAGGAGGTTGACAGCTTGTGGCCATATGCAGTAGCCTCAGCCGAAAAAGGGAAGGTGACTAAACAGGTATTACATGAAACCGGTGATTGCATACACCATACAACAGGTTGAGATGACCCTGTGGAATCTTTATCAGTGCACGCCTATCTTGCAAAACGCTATAACAATGAAGCAATTGTGGAAGGGAAGCACAGACGTGAGAATGGAGATGCAGGTCGTTCTACTTCAAAGAGGGTTACAAGAGCTAGTGGAAGAAAGGATCCAGGACCTTGTTATGAGGCTCCACCACATTTGCCTCTTCCTCCTGAGATTTCTATAAAGGAGGCATCTACAGGGAAGAAGAAAGAGCAAGGAAAAGATAAAGCAAAAGGCCCTACATACAAACTACAATTTGACATTGAAGCTGCCACAAACCTAAAGCAGGTATTGGAGGAAAGGATTTTGAATAACAAAGTTGAGTTTACCTTGGGTGAGGTTCTTGGGATTTCTAAACGCGAGTTTCATAAGGAGATTATAGACATCATAAAAAGAAAGAGGCAAACTCTCATTGAGTCTATTCCTCCACAGTCTGAGGGTGAAGGGGAGTCACCTAAGGCACATGGAAAAGATGTCCAAGAGAGTGATTGCAATGACAGTGTGGTAGGATGCTACCAGTCTTCTCGAAGAGATGCACATGCTAGATTTGCAGATGATGATGAAGCCTCCTATAAAAGCCACTACTCCAAAAGTCATTGTGCAAGAGCTACAACAGAAACTTTAGTCAAGGTGGGTGATCTTGAGGAGCCATATGTTGCATTGATAGATCATGGCTTTGAGATCAATCTTATGTCTAAGAGTCTTTACATGAAGGGTAGGTGGCTGATATACACAAACCATGGGTGGATGATTAGAGCTGCAAATAACTCATCAGAAGAGCTGTATAGAGCTTGTCCAAATGTGAAAGTGACGATTGGTAATGTGAAGGATGAGAAAACTTTCTTTGTGCAGGAGATGTCTACCTATCCTCTTATCCTTGGGCAGCCATACATCACAGCCGTTTTCATGGAAACAAAGGTCTTGGATGATGGTTCTTCTTATGCTAGGGTAAAGAGCAGAGATGGGAAGCGAGCTATGCAATTTTTGACTGTGTGTGAATATCACGAGAGAAACCGCAATAGTCTTCGTGAGTATCCTCTACCAAAAGCGAACAAAGAGTTCAAAGAGTACAGGGAGACAAGGGGTTTTGGCCATGTACCATTGTGAAGGGGGATTGCAATGGTACAAGAAGAAAAATATTCTCACCTGACCCAAAGCGAGAAGAAGATTTTTCTACAGGTTTACAGGGATTAACAGAGCGTGGGTCAGTATGTTTTATGAAGCTTGAGGATATTAAAAGAAGTGCACGACAATATGTGTATAGTGTACAGAAATACATGAAAGAAAACGGTTTCATAGAGGATAGTGAATGCATTTCAGGTTTCTTTGAACAAGTTGCTCATGTAGATCCTATGCTTGAGCTCAAGGCTATAATGGACTCTAGCATGCAAGATGGAACCCACATTGTGGAAGTATGCTCTATGGAAATGTATGATGTGATCGAGTCTTTTGAAGACCAGAAAGATTTCAATGCTAATGAAGGATCGAAAGTGCATGTGGAGACCAAGTACAGAACGGTGGCAAAGAAAGTGAGACCGAGTCTCAGGGATCCAAAAAGAACTAGACACAAGTTCACAATGGATTCCCTAAAAGAGATAGAAGTTGGTTGTGAAGAGTTTTTAACAGAAGAAGAATTTTAAAGAAATGCTTTCAAGACATGGTAAGGCTTTTGCTTTCCAGCCACATAAGATAGGGTGTGTTGATCCTAATGTTGTTGCACCTATGGTGATCTTCACTATCCCTCATGTACCTTGGAATCTACACCCAATTCCGGTTCCGAAAGCACATTTGCAAAATTAATAGAACTCCTCAATGAAAAGATTAGCATGGGTATCTTGGAGCCTTCTTGTGCGCCATATTCAAACAGGTGGTTCACTGTGCCTAAGAATAATGGAGCTTTACGATTCATACAAGATATGCAACCTGTAAACAAGGTTACCATCAGGAATGTGGGTACAGGATCTATAGTGGATGAGTTTACAGAGGCGTTTGCAGGAAGGTCAATTTACTCAATGGGGGATCTCTATTCAAGGTACGATCAATTTCAGATAGATGTTGAGAGTAGAGATCTGAGAACTATGAAAACACCTTTGGGATTGGTAAGGTATTGGTAAGGATGTGTACCTTACCTCAAGGAGCAACAAATTCAGTTGCACATATGATGAATGGGATGAACAAGGTTCTACGTGACTTCATATCTCAAATCACAATGCCATTTCTCGATGATGTGCCCATCAAAGGATGTGAAGACAAAGATAAAGGTGAAGCTATGGATTCAACGGGGTGCCGTAAGTTTGTTGCAAACCATATTGAAGATTGTGAGAAGATTTTGTCAAGGCTGGAAGAAGTTACTCTTACCCTGTCAGAGCAAAAATCTGTATTTGGAGTTAATGAAGTATTGATTGTGGGGCATATGTGTGGTCCTTATGGTAGAAGGCCTTGTCCAAAAAGGATAGATGCAATCAAAAACTTGAAAGAAACATGTACAACTGTAACTGAAGTTCAAAGATTTCTTGGTGCTTGCGTCTTTTATCTTATTTGGATACCACATTATGCACATGTAGCAGATCCCCTTTATAGGTTGTTGAGAAAGAATCAAAGTTTCAATGGGAAGAAGAACACACAAAAGCCATGAGAAAGCTAAAGAAGCTACTTCTTTCATTGCCAACCTTGAGAAAGGTAGACTATGCATGTGAGAGACCTGTCATTGTGCTAGTGGACACGAGTCCTACAGGGTTAGGATGGGCAGTAGGGAAAGATGATGATGAAGGAAAAGGGTATGTGGTGAGATTTGGAGCCAAGATTCTGAGTTCTCGCAAATGTGATTATGCACAAGTAAAAAGGGAACTATGGGGGGTGGTTACAACATTGAGGTGTGACAAGGAGTACTTGATAGGGGCATTAGTGGTTGTGGAAACTGATTGTTTGCCTCTTCTTGGAATGATCACAAAGTGTCTGACTCCTGATATTGCAATGCTGCGATGGATAGCCTACATAAAGTCCTTGAATGTTGAGTTCAAGAATATTGCAGGGAAAGAAAATCTAGTGGCAGATATGCTATCTAGGGCAAGGTATGAAGATGAACAGGACATCATTATTCAGGGAGATGATGTAGGCACAAAGGTTTATAATATTGATTATGCAAAGAGTAGTCATGCATGTTTTGTGTCTTTTCTTGAGTCCTTTTCAGAGGAACTATATGAGGATGAATGGCTCTTGATAGGTCGCTACTTAAGTACTCTACAGAAGTAGGATGATTGGACTGAGCAAGAATTTAAGAGGATAATAAGAAAATCATATGGATACTTCTTGAGGGATGGCTACTTATGGAAGCATCCTAAACGAAGAGATGTAACACCATTGCGTGTTGTATGCGGTAAGGTTACTCAACAAATCATCACGGAGTTCCATGAAAGTTTATGGGTAGGACATCGAGGTGTATGGGAAAAATTTGCCAAGGTAAAAGAAAGGTATTAGTGGAAAGGGATGTATAAGGATGTGGTTGAGTTTGTGGAGTCTTGTGTGACATGCCAAATGTATTCAAATGTACGGCATCATGATGGACTACATCCTACTTATCCATTAGCCATGCATTACAAATGGGTTGTGGACTTGGTTACAATGCCTTTGGGACTTTGGCAAATGAGGTATTTTGTGCTTGCAAGAGAAGATTTGTCTACTCAAGTTGAAGGGCATGCATTGAGGGCAAAGAGTACATAAGCTATATGTAAATTTCTTATTGAAGATGTGATCTATCACTATGGGTGTGTGGGAAAGATAACTGCAGATAGAGGAGAATTGGATGCTGATGAAGCAAGGGAATTCTTCTCTAGAATGGGCATCAAACTAGCTTTAACTTGTGCTTATAATCCAGAGGGAAATGGAAAAAGTGAAAGAGGGCATCCTTCAATAATCAAAGCTTTAGCTAAGGCTTGTGAAGGTAAGCTTGGAGAGTGGCCAAGGTGTTGACAGACACTATAGGTTGGTCAATCGGATATGTTTTGTTGGTTAATCGAATTGTAGTTCATCGGATGTAGTCAGTCGGATCATGGTTAGTCGGATTATTGCCGAGTCTGATATTGGTCAGTCGGAATATGTGATTATCTGATTATCTGATGTGGGATCTGATGTCAGATGTGTGATTCTAGTAAGTCAGATTTTGGTAGGTCGGATATTGTTAGTAAGTCGGATTTTAGTAAGTTGGATATTATAGTGTGCCAAGATTCAGGTGGTTATAACTGTATTCAGGCCGAGCAGTTCATAACTGTGGTTTGGTGTCTTTGTGAGAGAGAGAGAGCACGACTTGTAACAAAAAGCGCTGATGTTGTAAGCTCTTCTTGATGATGAATACGAGCTCTATGTTTTGCCCTAGTCTACTTATCTGTTTTGTATGATTATCTCTGTGTTTATCTTGCACAGTCATACTATAGCTCTGAATTTGTATGTGTTGTCTGTTTCCGATATTTCTTCATGTGTTGATGAACCCCAACACATTTGGCAATCCTGCTGAGTCTATCTCTCTACTGCGTCTGTTTCTCTACTGAGCCTATTTCTTTGCTGAGCCTGTTTCACTGTTGTGCCTGATGTATTACTGTGCTGGCATTGCGTGACTTGGGTCGTGTGTTCCATTGGGAGATGTTTCATGTCAGAGAGACCATTTGATGTTGCCTTGGGGGGCATCATACATCCCCAACATTCATCTGTAGATTCAGATTTTCAGCAATTCAGAGAATCAGGGGACTGTCCTTGAATCGTACCATTCACTCTGATGGAGGCTTGAGAGTGGGTCTAGTGCTGTGGCGTGTTGACATTTTGGGCCATGAGCAGCATGAGCGATTGCGATTGTAGAGTAGATGGTGGACAATGTGGTTTCTTGGAAGCGCAAATAGATGAAGAAAAGTACCAAGTGAGAGAGGCAATAGGGGTTGTCTCGTGAAGGGCTGCAAGATAGAGGATCCAATTTGCTGAATCTGAACCTGCATATTCAACCTGACGTTGTTGAACCAAAATGTGAAGTTGCTGAATTCAACTCTATTTGTGCTACTGAATCAGAACTATAGCTGGGATTTATTTCAGACAACTTGCGCAGTACAAGAATCCTTGAGAAGTTTGGAGTGTTTCAAGTAAGAGTTATTTCAAATTTTGCACAAATTTTACCTAGATTTCTGATTTTAGAAGTTGTATAGCATGATGAAGCAACTATGTGTGAAGATGGGAGTGGATCTAGGTACTGTATCCTATGCTCTCCACTTCAGGATTACATGTAGTCTCAGTTCAGTGTGGTGCACTGAATATGAGGGCTAACTTGTTATCTAATTTTTGATTTCTGGAAATGGGTAAAAAGAAGAAGAAGAAATGTGAGGTTTGCATGAGTAGGCCGCATGAGGTGGATGCTTGTCCGTATGTGGTTGATGAGTGTTCAAAGGGAGAGAATTGCAAAAAATGGTGCATGGTCAGATTGTGTAGAAAGATTCGCAAAGTTGTAAAAATTTTGCATAAAGCATCATGCTTTGAAGAGATGGAGAGGGCATTAGAAAAGCTAGATGACCTAGAGTATGAGTTGGAGAGTGCATATGAGTGGCTTGCTGATCATAAAGGGGAAAGACGTAAGTCATGTGCAAGAAGGAAGAAAGTGAGTTGTTTGCGAGATCATGTCAGAAATTGAGGGATGTTTTTGAGGAGGTGTTTGAGTTGAGCGAGGATGAGGATGATGAGTGGGAATACCCAATGGGCGTGTCAACATGTCAAGGAAAAGGAGTACAAGTGGGAGGAGAGAGCCAAAGGAGCCACCAAGGACCCATAGATACCCCTAATCCAACATCAAAAATTCCACCAAATGGGAAAATTCTTCACCACATACATCCAAATAACAACCATGATGTTGAAAACATGTGTAGAAGCAATGTTTCTGCATCAGATAGTCTCAGATTTGAAAATTCAGCTTGTAAACCATATCAGATTTCAGTTCCAAGTCCTCCTAGAGAATACTCTGATGTTGCAAAAACCAATATTTTTGCAAGTTTTCTTGACCTATTGGAGCAAGATGGAAACACAACATCAATGCATGCTTCCACTCACCAAGATAGGACTGAACATCACCAAAAATCAGATTAGGGGAATCAATCTGAGTGTCCAAAATCAGATCAAGGCAGTCACCCTAAATGTGGAAGACTTCATGTTTTAAGTAAGGGAGATGGCATTGATGTTGATATGTTTGTTGTTGATTCTGAGCAAGTTTTTGATCCAATTTTGAAGCTTGAGACGTGCTATGGAAGTGATCTTATGGACCAACATAGAGATTTTCTGATAGGTGGAGTGAAATTTTCTGATCTAAAAACAATGTCGCAAGTACTTGATTCGAATTCTGATGTGATGCAGCAAACTCCAAGATTTCTTGGAATGCAAAAACAGATTTGTTTGATTTCAGAGACAAACTCAGATTTTTATGATGTTTTTGGGGAGGAACTTGAGCAAACTATTGTAGGTTTGCCAAATTTGTGTGAGGATGATGCTACTACTCTGTTTTATCGCTCTGAATCAATTCAGATTAAAGCAAAAGAAGATCAGATTGGTTGTTTTCTGAATTTGCAAATTCAAGAAAGTTGGTTTTTGGAGCCTAACTCAGATTTTGAAGCAAAGTATCAGTGTTCTTAAATCTTGCAGATGTTGAAGACGCATTGCTTGATGGTTGCAAATAGGTTTTTTCATTTTGAACCAATTCTAGGTCATTATGAAGTGCAATTTGATTTGTTGGAAGTGTCATTTGCTGAAAATTGGTGGCTAAAGCTGATCATGGAGATGTATCTCAGCTGTATGAGCTTATTCTCAAAGTTAGAAGTTGCCGATATTCAAAATTTTGGAGTTTTTCAAGATCAGATTTCTATGTTTGAAGTACATGTTACTGATTTTCTCAATGCAGAAGTTGCAAATCATATTTTGCAGATGCACAATGTTGAGGCTGATGACTCAATGATCCATATTTCATATTGTTTAAAACAGATTTTCCAAATTGATGATCAGGCAGAAACATGTTTTTCCTTGATTTTGCAAAAGTCACGTGGAAATCAAAGGGATATGAAATTTTGGATCCTTTTCATGAAAAAATTACAGAGTTTGCTGAACGGAATGATTGATTCCTATGGAAGGAGTTGTTCTATCTCTGATTTACCTAAAATTCTTGATTTTGAAGAGAAGGACTTTATTTAAAATTTGGAGACAATTCTAACTCAATGTTTGTCTATTTGCAAAGTTTTTATGAAGCACATATTGCAGATTTTCAGATGGATACAATATTTTGGATGCAATATCAGAATTCTGAATTTTTGATGCAGATATCAGAATTTGCAGAGATGAAGATGCTCTTGAAGCTGAATTTATTTTCAAGAAGATTCAGTATGATTGTTGATTATTGGTTTTACAAGTTTATCTTGTATATTGAGGAGGATTGGATGTGTTTGTATATGATGATGTCGGAGTATTGGCATGTTGCTATATATTGGTTCACATGTAATTCACTTGATCTAGTGAGGTACTACGCAATACTTTGGGATATCAATGTAAGTTTTTTGGGAATTATTGGGCGGTGTCTAGTTGTTTTGTATGGTGTATGTTGTGTATCTTGGATCAAGTTCCAGGCACTACACTTTGCATCATATAGGGCTATTAGCACTGATATTTTGGGACAAGGCATTTGACTTTGATCAAGGGATGTGTGGATCCGAGTCGAATTTCTACGAAATCCACCACCGGGCTGTGCCATGTGTTAACAGACACTATAGGTTGGTCAATCGGATTTGTTTTGTTGGCTAATCGGATTGTAGTTCATCAGATGTAGTCAGTTGGATCATAGTTAGTCGGATTATTGTCGAGTCTAATATTGGTCAGTCTGAATATCTGATTATCTGATTATCTGATGTCAGATGTCTGATTCTGTTAAGTCGGATTTTGGTAGGTCGGATATTGTTAGTAAGTCGGATATTGTAGTGTGCCAAGATTCAGGTGGTTATAACTGTATTCAGGCCGAGCAGTTCATAATTGTGGTTTGGTGTCTTTGTGAGAGAGAGAGCACGACTTGTAACAAAAAGCGCTGATGTTGTAAGCTCTTCTTGATGATGAATACGAGCTCTATGTTTTGCCCTAGTCTACTTCTCTGTTTTGTATGATTATCTCTATGTTTATCTTACACAGTCATACTATAGCTCTGAATTTGTATGTGTTGTCTGTTTTCGGTATTTCTTCATGTGTTGATGAACCCCAACACATTTGGCGATCCTGCATTTGCATAGTGGGCTGACCGTACAACACATAGTTCAGTCACTGGCTATATGCCTGTTGAATTAATGTATGGTCAAAAACCTGTGATGTCAATTGAAGATGTAGTTCTTACATGGAAGGTATTGCCATGAGAAGATGGAATGAGTAAAGAATACCTTCTTGCATTGCGCATGCGGAAATTGTAAAGAAGGCCTAAAGACATTGAACTTGCAAAAGACCGACTAAAAAATGCAAGGTTGAAAAACAAAGACAGATCTGACAAGATGCATAGGCTCAGACCAAAAGACATTGAAGAAGGTGATTGGGTGTTGGTGTATGATAGTAGCCTTGAAAACCAGCACTCTACAATAAGGAATCTTGCAAAGAGATGGTTTGGTCCTTAGGTTGTCAAACATGTGCATGGAAATGCAACTTACACCTTGCGTGAACTGGATGGGACAGAACTAAAAATTCCCATTGCGAGAAAAAGAATTAAATTATTCAAAAGAAGAGGGAATGCTGATCCAATTGATGCACAACCAAGTGAAGAGGATGATGAAGCCAACTATATGCAAACTGAGGATGAAAGTAAGAATATGGCGTCTGACCATGAGTTTTAATGCTCTACAAATGTTATTGTGGCACATACCGGAGGATGTGCAGGTTCAGAGGGGGTGGATGTCGTGTCGTGGCACATACATAGTGTGAAAGAAAAACATTCACCTCACTCTTGAAACTTCTCAATGTATGCAAATAAAAGCAATCATGTACATATTGTGATATATATTGAAGCGTCTACTGCGGTCATTATCATGTACATACCTATCCGGGGAGTCGTGGCCTTGGATGTGGCGCATTTGCATGGTTTTCCACTTGATAAGATGCTTAATTTGCTTTGAAAATGTACATATTCCAAGTGTTTCATGGTGGCACACTCATCTCACCTACAAAGACTGATGCAGGCAAAAACTGCCAAAAATAGCAACTAACAGGCGCCGTTGCAGAATTGCATGGAAAGTGAGCCAAAATGGTAAATGGATGAAAAATCATGCTTATCTATGATTTTTATGCTTATGCAAGTGATACCACAAATTTAGGGATCTTCCTGACTCCGTTTGGGATTTTTCACATCAAAAATGACATTTTTTTGGGTCAAAAATGAGCTGAAAATGGCCTAATTTTGGTCCAAAGTGGCAAAATGGCCCAAAAATTGACACATCAGCTCATATTGCCATGGGGAAGATAGAGAAGGGGGCTTTTGACAGAGACAACCAGCAATTTTTCTCTACTGTGTAATGGCTTCCATGGTTGCTCAATCTACGTGTAGGGCAGTCCCGCCTCTTCAAAATCTTGTATCTGAGCTAGTGAGGGAGTGAATTGGGGTTTCCCCTTATCAAAATGGTGTATGGGCTTCACTTTACAAGCTCATAAATCTCTGAAAAATCATAAAATTGTCGTCGTGAAGGTGGAAGCTCTAGCATTCCTTTCAAACTGTTTGATGCTACGACTATGTAATTGGGGGCGAGGCTACATAATACCATGAAAGAGGTTTGGGTTTTGATTGAGAATTGTGCTTGCATGAGCATTGAGGTTTCATGGCTGAAACTTTAGTGTTTTCAAATGGTCATTTAAAGTGAAATTGAATGTGATTTGATGATCCTCTTATCATAATCTCAATTACGAAAACAAACAATTTCCAAGCACGATAGGAAAGAGGGTTTGTGACTTTGTTGTCACGAACGCTCTTAGATTCTCTATCACCCTTAGAAAGATGGTTGGTGATTCTCCACAAAAGCTTTTTCGCAAAGTTTTTGTGACTCTCATCACGAACTCTTACAGCCAGAGGTTTTTCACCTTCCCAGCTAGACCGCACACATTCCGACAACGGCAAGGGGGTTGACCACACTGATCGGGTTGTCCTTGATTTCCCTGTGGCATGGTACATATGTGAGTGAGAGAAAACTCAAGGAATAACTTTAGAAAATAGGTAATCAGTGGAGAGACTTGCACATGAATCATTGAATAAATGAATGAAACATAGTGCTCTTCTAGCTATTTTTTTTAAAAAAACCCAAGCGTCTTTACTTCAAGGGTCGTTCACACCATGTCCTTCGTAATATTTTCACTTAAAATATTACACATACCAAAAAATAACTGAAAGATTAAGCACCATCGATTGACTTGCCTTCAAAAATTAAACTTGATTACAGAAATAAAAGACAACATAGAGTAAACATATATCAGATTGAGAAAAAATTAAAATATAGTATGACCAACCAGTAAGTTCAGGTGTACCATTACATAGAAATAAAATAAAATAGAGTAATCAATACAAGCCGGGAATTAGGTTCGCGGTGGCCGCAAATATAAAATAGAGTAATCAATACAAGCCGGGAATTAGGTTCGCGGTGGCCGCAAATCCTTTGATGGTTGTGCTCCTGGAGCATGTGCACGTGGGGGCACCATGGGTAGTGTGGGAAATAGAGGGCGATAGAGCAGTTAGCAGAGCAGTTCAATGGCTAAAATCAATCGTAAAAATGCCCTACTTGACTTATCGAGAAAAGAGCTTTCTCTTCTCCAATGCAGGCCAAAATGGTGCTCCATGGGCATCTAGCATCCATGGCTCCCATAGTGGCTCTTGGATCATGTCACAATCAAACTTGAACCCAGCATTGTCAGCTAGCACATCTCTTGCTTGACAATTATACAGTGGAATCACTAGAAGGCCTTAAATTTTACGTGTGAATGTGACTAGCAATAAGGTCGCGACTTGAAAAATGAGTATTGTTTCAAACAAAAAACACACCAATAATTACCAGCCATGAAATTTGTGGAGAAACGGTTGAGAACTTACTGGATCCGTGAAGTCATCTATCACAACGTACGTGCATGACACCATACAAAGAAAGATAGTGAGAAGATGGCAAAAATTGTGCAAACGGACCTTCTCGATGATGAATGCCAAGTGGTCTGCTCGACACGCCATGACTATTTTGCCATTCGATAGTAAAAACTTTGCAGCTAAGGTGAGCATACTAAAAGTGAGCTCAATAGAGAATGCATTCCATTGGGGTATGCCACCAATGCTGGAATCAAGTTCGCAATGTGTGGCAAGGTCCACCCACACAAGTCATACTCCTCCAAGCTGGTGGTTCCATTTTGTTGGAGTGTGAAGAGATCCAATCAAACGTTGGATCACTCAAAGGCTCCTGCAATACATATATACCATGCAAAAGAAGATTGAGAGAGTGCGCGCTTACCAGATTCAAAGTGGAAGCCAAAGTGTAATAACTCACTTAAAAGAAATCTTTGGATCCATGATAGCCTTACGTAGATGGCATACATCAACAAGTACTGTGAGATGTACAGGGACGACCCCAACACTTAAGATTTTTGCCATTTATGCAGCAGAGTGAGCCGAAACTATGTCAAACGCAAAATTTAATGAAATGTTAGGTATCACAATTTTGTTGATATTAAATTAGACATTTGTTTGTGGTAACATTCCTTACCTACTGGAAAGGAGTCAAGTGGTTTGGATAGCCAAATAGACATCCGGTGGTTGCCCTTGCTTTGAACAGTACCAATGGATATGGTTCTCTCGGGACCTCGAGATCTCGAGGCTTCGAAAGGACTGGATCTCCGTGACTCCAAGTGACGTTTAGAATCACCTTGCCCATAATCTGACCCGCCACCTTTGTGCTTGCTCCTTTCGCTCTGAAACTCTAGAAACTCTAAAAAATCATTGATGATAGGACGTCCTCTCTTCTTGCCTTGTTTAGGTCTGTCTTGAGTTGTTTTAGGGCTTGGACGTCCCTTCGTCGTGCCAGGAGAAATGGAATCAGTGGGAGGCTGATTGCTAGTGACACTCTTGCTTTTTCCCTTACCGTTTATCTTCTTGTGCAATGCTTCACGTCCACAAAAAAGTGAAGACACTATAGAAAAATAAACACATTACTTGAACCAAAAAAACATTACTTTCTCTTGTATGCTTAAACTTCGTCTTCAAAACAATTTCCATCTACATAGTACAAAAACCATGGACGGTATTTCCACGTTTCCTTAACATGGAGCTTATCTATCCAATTGTTAGGATAGAGCTCTCCTCTCCTCTCTCTCAACTCCACCCACGCATTGCTGGGATGCTTGGGGCATGGACTGTGAAGGCCTATTTTAGGATAGAGCCCGCTCTCCTCTCTCTCAACTCCACCCACACATTGCTGGGATGCTTGGGGCATGGACTGTGAAGGCCTATTTTAAGTACACCCAACCAACATCCACAAAAAACAAGAGGAATAACTCTAACTTTCATAACACATTGTTGGTGTATTGTATAGTTCAATACCTGTATAGCATTTGTCGGACAATACAAGAAAAATGTGGCTGCTTCTCTGTGTCGTGGGTAGCTCGTATGGTTTGCTTCCATCACACAAACTCCTTCCCAAAGTTCTTTTGTCGAAAAGCTTGCACTGCATCGCTAAGGGACATGCCACAATCATGTGTGGCACCTGCATGCAGCTTCTTTGACGCGGAGTTATCGGCCCTCATCTTTTTGGCCACACTCAATACTCCCCTGCACATTAAGTATTAGTAATGTGTCAATACTAGAAAAGATCCCAAACTCTAGTGTTAGTATGCTCATCTTTCAAGATGCCACCAATATACATGCATTCTCAACCATTGTGAGAACGGCTTCTCCTGTGTCAGGATAGATGCTTCCACTAACGACACATCGCCCTTTGCCAAAATATTGATGAGGTGACATTCTTTGCAAACTATCATTGGATTGCATTCTTAATAAGCTAAGGGAAACAAACAGTGCTTTCATAAGCAAATAGTACTTACTCCGAAGGACTAATTTGTGCTTGTGCAACCTCGGAGACTCTAAAGGGTGTCATTTTGCAACCCTTCTCTCCCACCCCACAAAAGAGATGCATTTAAAAAAAAAAAAATGTTTCATTTTTGGAATTGGCTATGACTGCTATCTTTAGTCCCTTTCCCACAAAAACATTTTTGGTCTCTTTCACTGCCAAATCATAGCTTGCCTTGTAGTCATCTTCGTGCATGTGGTACTCTCTACTCCCCTTCACTGGTAAATTTTGTGTTTTTAGCCGATACATTGCATCGAACTCTGCAATACAAATCCCCAAATCAAACTCATTTCCAAAAAAAAAAAAAACCTATGTGCTTACCTAATGCATGTGAATTATAAATTTACAAATACCTTCCACATTAATTGCGCTAGCAAAGCCATAGATAGTCGAAGCCATTTTGAATGGCTCATTGTCATCCCACGAAGTGCCCTATAATCTTTTGTCCTATCTTCTTTATTGAATTTGTCCAATAAGGATTGTGGGTCCGCAAGCGCTAATTTTTTAATCATGAATATGTCATGCGCAGTGGTGTGAGGCACATAGACTCGCATCACCCTAATTTAAAATGAAACATTATATTAACAATTGATAATATCATGTGCATCAATATAAGTGTGAATAAAACTACTTGTTGATCATGCCAAGCATCAAAAGAGATTCAGCCATCTCCACAAGGTCGCACTTCACAATTGTGCACTCAATCGTTGGTGTAGAGAATTGATCTAACCTCTCCCGCAATGCCCAATCTTTCCATGCATGGAGCCAATGGTTGCCGTCCCAAACAATAAACATTTTCTCTTCCATGTGAGAGATCTCGGGGATGTCTCTAATTTGGTCATCAAATGTGGCCGACATCACTAACTCTTTCATGTAAGTGCCACGCCTGCCGAATAGTATAGGATCTTGTCCTGGAAAAGCTTCGGACACAATGAAGCGGGCCATCGTGAGCTGGTAACCTCTTTCAGCTATAGAGGTCGTTAGTTTAGCCACACAATCATCATTCGTTCTAATGGTCGGGTTGGCTAAAAGATAGCAAAGGGGGATGTGAGGCAACAAGTGATTGTAATATGACACAACATGTGCATCAATCCAATTTGATGAGATGTGGGTATCAACCACGAAACCAAAGAAATCGGTAAGAGGAGCATTACGTGGCTTTTTCGCAAGGAAGGTCATCAACGTGACTGCACTCATCGAAGGAGGCACTTGCATCATTGTCAAAACAGATGCTCCAGCCAAGGAACCACTCCCTTGAGTGGTGTGCAAAGAATTTTCTTCTTGGGTGATTTGAATCGTCATCTCTTCTTTACAGTCCACATCTTTGGATTTTTTTCTTCTTAAAATTGACATCTTGTTTGTTAATTAGGGTCTCGATGGTTTTCAAAGAACTAATGGAAGGTGAAAGTAATATGAGAGGTTTGAAGGTGTGGGAACAATATTTAAGAGGAATGATGAAAGGTGAAAGGTGAAAGTAATATGAGAGGGTTGAAGGTGTAGAGTGTTGAAGGTGTAGAGTGTGGGAGTAAGGTTTAAGAGAAATGAAATAGAAGAGAGTAGAAGTAGAAGGTTTGGAAAGGTATAAAGGAATGAAAAATATAATTGCTTTTCCAAGAGATATAGATCCCAATGCTTAAGGAAGAGGAGAACTATGGAGAGAGAAAAAAAGTCTAAGTGTGAGCTTTTATAGGTACTTGGAAAAGGGAGGGGGGGGGGGGGGAGGGGGGGGGGCACGGACGTCCAAAAAAAGGAAATACTTTTTTATCAAAAGATAGGGGTAAAGGGGGTGAAAAAAAAACAGACGGGGGGATGTAAGCGTGGAGGGAGGGCAGCTGGCACCGCAAGGCGTGGGGATAGCCGGGCACAAGGAGCAAGGGGGAGGCGAGTGCAATCAACGCGAGGCCCGGGAGGCGGAGGTCCTCGGAGAGGTAGGGTGGGGGCATGGGCAATTAGTGCTAGGGGAGTACAACGACGGGGGCGGGGGTAGTGGCAATTAGCACTAGTGGGGCAGGAAGTGCGAGCGCAAGGGGGATGGGGGCAAGACAGGGGGAAGTGTGGATGGGCACGGGGTGTGCCCCTAATTTCCATGTGGACTTCCACGTGGAGCAAGGATACACCCTGCCATATGGAGTGCCACGTAGACATCAGGGGTGCACTCTGTCCACCCTCCCTCCATCCCCCCTCGTGCTCCTTGCCCACATCCCCGTCCCCCTTCTCCGCCACCCCCGCTGCTCGCCTCTCCCCTTGCTCTGCCACACACCCTCGGGTCCCCCTCGCTGCCTTGCCCCCCTTGCTGTAGAGAGAGAGAGAGAGAGAGAGAGAGAGAGAGAGAGTTCTCAAGGGCAACCATAAGCTTTTGTGCATGTTCTAAAGTGTGTGCTAGAAGCACTACATCATACGCATACAACAAAAGCATGATTACCTCATTTCAAATAGTGACCTCTTCAATGCCTTCTTCTTGCATAAAGTCAAGTACCATTTGTTCCAATTGATCGATGCATAGACCAAAGA
Source organism: Adiantum capillus-veneris (assembly GCF_014529385.1). NCBI lineage: Eukaryota > Viridiplantae > Streptophyta > Polypodiopsida > Polypodiales > Pteridaceae > Adiantum > Adiantum capillus-veneris. The sequence goes on along the minus strand of NC_140934.1, from coordinate 137,816,975 downwards.
GAGTTGGTGAAAATAGACATCCTTGTTTAACCCCAATAGTGCTTACAAAAATTTATGAAATTTCTCTTCCCATGCGCAATTGAAAAAACACCTTCTCATAGATTCGAGAAACCACAAGCATAAACTCACTTGGCACTTGGATTTCTTCCATCCTTCTCCACAAATTGTTATGTGTAATAATATCAAACGCTTTCTTAAAGTCTACAAAACAACAATAAAATCACTTGCCTTTCAATCGACTTTCCTCCATGAGAACATGAAGAGTGACAAGATGATCAATGGTGCTATGGCATCGACAAAAACCCACTTGTGCTTGCCATTCTCTTCAGCCCAATCACTCAATTACATCTCCATTATGCACACAAACAACTTTTCCATAAGAGACCCAATCATTATAGTTCATTGTGTACATTCTTTACATCCGCTCCTTTATGCAAAGGCTTAACCCAATTAGTACTCCAATCATAAGGCATACCATGTTGAAATGCAAGGTCGAACATATCATACATCCACTCATGGATAAAATCTCCCGTCCATTTGATCATGTTGGGCTTGATTCGATGAAGATCTCCCACTTTGCGAGTGGCCAACTTTTCAAGCCCACCGTATACATCTTCAATAGTAAAAAAAAGAGGGCATACATGGGAGTGAACCATAAAATGATATTTTTTTCAGCATTTCCTTCTCATATAATTACCTACAATGTGTTTACATGTCCACAAGACTCAAGCTACCAAAGTTCTCAACCCGCTTGCCCCTCAAGTTTCTCCAAAATATTCCACATGCATGTGCCTTTTCTTGGACTTGAAAAAGTTGTTGCTTTACTTCCCATCTTCTTATCTTCTTTTGAATCAATGCCTTGTATGTATAAAAATGATTTTGATAGTTATCTTTGTCCATAGTTTCATCAAGCTTTATCAAGGACTTTTTAGCATCTTGACATTCTTTATCAAACCACCTTTTGCGTGATGTATCTTTGTTGATACCATGGAGATGCTTTATGGAAAAACATTCTTTGGCACGAGACCAAATAACTTTCTTGAAAGCTTCCAATGGTGCATCATATTGAAGCTTTGTCATCCATAATTTTTTCTCAATCAGTTCAATGTATATTGGTGTCCATTTGAAATCCATGCATAGTGATAATTTCTCTTTCCTTGTGTTGAGATTATCATGCTTAGTTGCTTCTCCACTTGAAAGGTCAATACATAAGGTGTGATGGTTGGATTCCAGGGTCCACTGGCCAAACATAAAACTCTTTATGCGATACATGATGGCTTTGGATAGTAGCATATAGTCAATCACACTGTCCCCATTATGTGTCCTACATGTTAACCCATTGGTTTCACTCCACAAAGATACACCATTGGCAATGAGCATACCCGTACTATTACACACATGTAAAAGTAACTTTCCATAATGATCTGGCTCTTTCTCATCCATTGAAGTACGATCATACGAGTGAACTTCCTCCAACTCTCTTGAAATATATGGCATATCAAATTGTTGAGTATCATGATGTAATGTTTTTGTGCGAGCATTTATATCCCCAAATACAATAACATCACCTTCACCTTTGAAATAAGCAATGTCCTCTTCTAAATCCAAAAATGATTGATCTCTATCCATGCAAGAATAAAAGTGGGAATCATGATGAGGAATGTAGCAACCAATTACAAAAATGGGTGCTCTTTTTGGTGTCATAATTTTCAGCCATACATAACGTTTGTACTTGTCATTTTCACAATTGATACAAAATCTTCCAATCCTTTCTTAACCATACATGCTACCCCTCCTTGTCCTCTTTGTTGCTTGAGATTCTTTGACCACATCAATGAATGTACATTGTAAACTCCAAACCATTAATCCTTTGTGTATCATGCTCCCAAGTTTCAACAAGAAGTACAACATCGGCTTTGAGTGTTAGTTCATCAATGCCAACCCCCACATTCCATGGGTATCCATCACAATTCCAAAATCATATTTTCAATTGTAACTCAGTCTCATAGGTTGTTTAGGGAATACAGCCCTAACACATATTCAATGTAGAAATACGTAGTTTACAGGGAAGCAAGTATAGTAAACTGATCATTGACACACAGAACTGCAAAGTAAATTAACACAAAACACCTAATAGAGAGGAAAAGGTATTGGCATCACTGTGTATTCATAATCATCATCAAACATCCGAACAAAATAGCAATACAGAGTTAGAACATAGTGAACCGCATCGACAGGTACATCCCAAAAAATACCTCACCCCATGAGACATTCCCAGTATTCATATAACTACCAAAAATATAAGTAATTGTGTAAAGATGTTCCTAAGGTTTAAAAGTCAAGATCTTAATTATAGTTCAAAATGATAATGCCATGAATTCACACCGACCGCCCGAACCATCGACAAAACTTGTGTAAATACCCTAAAACCCCCACTATTCCCTAATAACTTAGCCATGGCTAGTGGATTGTAAAAAAATCTCCCCATCCCACTCTTTCCTCTCTCTCTATCTCTACCTTCTCTCTCTCTAGAGAGGCATCTAGATCTTTTACAGCGACCAAGGGATACTTGCAATGACCACTAGTTAAGGACCACCTCTTAAGCCTATATAAAGAGGCCTCCGCTTAGCACAAAGGATCAAGACAGAAGAAGAGAGACACACAAGAGAGAACATTCAAGGGAAGGAGGAGCATACTAGCTCCATGCACTCTACATTGTAAGCACCACTAAGCACGTAGTACACCCATGCTTGAGAGCTAATGGCATCATGTTTGGTCACAAGTTTTGGGAACTTTAGCATTGGCAACATCACCGTTCTCCCTGTGATTCACCACACCACGTTGAGTTACTAATCACAACCACTCTATGCACATGAAGTAGTCACTGCTCTCCCACCAAGAAACATGAGCACGCTTGGATTGAAGGCATTAACGCCATGCCACCATGGCCCACTCTCAATGTTGGTCATTGATGTCGTCCGTGGCTGCATCGTCTTGCTATTTCCCCTCAACTAACCCTCCCGCTAACGCCAAACCTCGCCATTCACCATATGACGCTCGTATTCCACGTTACCTCCCTAATGCCAAGAGCCAGATTTGTAGTCATCAAGACCATCACTTGTAAGTATATCCATCACCAATAAAGGGTGTAATGTTGTCTTGATCTTTTGAGTCCATTCTCTACTATGATTTCCCATGGTTACGGGATGTTTCGTCTCTTGTATATCACCCTAATCGTGCTCAATCATGTGCAATCTCTCTCACCAGTCAGTGTGCTCTGTTTCCAGGCTTTTCATACCTATCTTGTGCACACACTAATGATTAATGATTAGCCCATACGGCGCATGACCAGTCCATAGGGCGCATGAAAAGATCTCTCTCCCTCCCTCAACTCCCTCACCCTCTCCCTCACCTTCTCAGTCCCGCCATCACTCACTCTCTCACACTCTCACTCTCTCGCTCTCGGTGTCGGCGTAGATAGGCCCGTAGGCGTAGTCCATAGGGCACTGAAAACACACACTCAACACATACACACACACACACACGCGCGCGCGCACTCTCTCCCCTCACACCCTCCTCAACACTGTCGCCGCTTGTCGCTCGAATCTCCCTGCGTAGTAAACCATATATATATATTATGGGTTACCTCCTTTCAATGCTGGCCGTAGCATGCCTTCGGCGCCACTTCTTGTTTTGGTGTTGGCGACGCGCGAGTTGGCCTCCTCCTTTCCTTTGATGTTGCTGTCGATAGTTTCCTTTCCTTTTTTTTTTGTGAGTGTGTATATGTGTATGTGCATGTATGTGTGTATGTATGGTTTTGTATGTGTGTATGCGGGTGAGTGTATGTGTGTATGTGGGTGAGTGTGTGTGTGAATATAGTGTGTTTGTATGAGTGCGTCACACACACACACACGCACTCTCTCCCCTCACACCCTCCTCAACACTGTCGCCGCTCGTCGCTCCAATCTCCCTGCGTAGTAAACTATATATATATCTATATATATATATATATATATATATATATATATATTATGCACTTAATTTAACCCCCCCCCCCCCCCCCCCCCCCCCCCCCCCCCCTCCTACTCCCATTCCCACACACTCATACAAACACACTATATTCACACACACACTCACCCACATACACACATACACTCACTCGCATACACACATACAAAACCATACATACACACATACATGCACATACACATATACACACTCACAAAAAAAAAGGAAAGGAAACTATCGACACCAACATCAAAGGAAAGGAGGACAACTCGCGCGTCGCCAACACCAAAACAAGAAGTGGCGCCGAAGGCATGCAACGGCCAGCACTGAAAGGAGGTAACCCATAACATCTCGGCTTCTCACGACAATAAAACCGACTACCATAGCACTGAAACCTCACACCGACCGCACGAACCATCGACAAAACCTGTGTAAATACCCTAAAATCCCCACTCTTCCCTAATAACCTAGCCATGGCTAGTGGATTGTAAAAACATCTCCCCATCCCACTCTTTCCTCTCTCTCTATCTCTACCTTCTCTCTCTCTCTAGAGAGGCATCTAGATCTTCTACAACAACCAAGGGATACTTGCAATGACCAGTAGTTAAGGACCACCTCTTAAGCCTATATAAAGAGGCCTCCGCTTAGCACAAAGGAGCAAGACAGAAGAAAAGAGACACACATGAGAGAACACTCAAGTGAAGGAGGAGCATACTAGCTCCATGCACTCTACATTGTAAGCACCACTAAGCACGTAGTGCACCCATGCTTGAGAGCTAATGGCATCATGTTTGGTCGCAAGTTTTGGGCAATTTAGCACTGGCAATATCACCATTCTCCTTGTGATTCACCACACCACGTTGAGTTACTAATCACAACCACTCTATGCACATGAAGTAGTTGCTGCTCTCCCACCAAACAACATGAGCAGGCTTGTATTGAAGGCATCAACGCCATGGCCCGCTCTCAATGTTGGTGATTGATGTCGTCCGTGGCTGCATCGTCTTGCTATTTCCCCTCAACTAACCCTCCCACTAACTCCAAACCTTTCCATGCACCATATGGCGCTCGTATTCCACGTTACATCCCTAATGCCAAGAGCCAAGTTTGTAGTGGTCAAGACCATCACTTGTAAGTATCTCCATCACCAATAAAGGGTTTAATGTTGTCTTGATCTTTTGAGTCCATTCTCTATTATGATTTCCCATGGTTACCGGATTTTTAGTCTCTTGTATATCACCCTTATCGTGCTCCATCATGTGCAATCTCTCCCGCCATTCAGTGTGCCCTATTTCCGAGCTTTTCGCATACCTATCTTGTGCACACACTAATGATTAATGATTAGCCCATAGAGCACATGACCAGCCCATAGGGCACATGAAAAGATCTCTCTCTCTCCCTCAACTCCCTCACCCTCTCCCTCACCTTCCGAGTCCCACCATCGCTCACTCTGTCACACTCTCTCTCTCGCTCTCGGCGTCCGCGCAGATAGGCCCGCAGGCGCAGCCCATAGGGCACTGAAAACACACACTCAACACACACACACACACACACACACACACACACACACACACACACACACACACACACGCACTCTCTCCCCTCACACCCTCCTCAACGCTGTCATCGCTCGTCGACCCAATCTCCCTGCACAGTAAACCATATATATATATTATGCACCTTATTTTTTTTAAATCCCCCCCCCCCTTACTCCCGTTCCCACACACTCATACAAACACACTATATTCACACACACACTCACCCGCATACACACACACAAAACCATAAATACACACATACATGCACATACACATATACACACTCACAACAAAGAAAGAAGGAAAGGAAACTATCGACACCAACATCAAAGGAAACGAGGAGGCCAACTTGCGCGTCGCCAACACCAAAACAAGAAGTGGCGCCGAAGGCATGCTCTGGCTAGCACCGAAAGGAGGTAACACATAACATCTCGGCTTCTCACGACAAAAAAGCCGACTACCAAAGCACTGAAACCTCACATCGACCGCCTGAACCATCAACAAAATGTGTGTAAATACCCTAAAACCCCCACTCTTCCCTAATAACCTAGCCATGGCTAGTGGATTGTAAAAACATCTCCCCATCCCACTCTTTCCTCTCTCTCTATCTCTACCTTCTCTCTCTCTCTCTCTCTCTCTCTCTCTCTCTCTCTCTCTCTCTCTCTCTCTCTCTCTCTCTCTCTCTCTCTCTCTAGAGAGGCATCTAGATCTTCTACAGTGACCAAGGCATACTTGCAATGACCTGTAGTTAAGGACCACCTCTTAAGCCTATATAAAGAGGCCTCCACTTAGCACAAAGGAGCAAGACAGAAGAAGAGAGACACATAAGAGAGAACACTCAAGTGAAGGAGGAGCATACTAGCTCCATGTACTCTACATTGTAAGCACCACTAAGCACGTAGGGCACCCATGCTTGAGAGCTAATGGAATCATGTTTGGTCTCAAGTTTTGGGCAATTTAGCATTGGCAACATCACCGTTCTCCCTGTGATTCACCACACCACGTTGAGTTACTAATCACAACCACTCTATGCACATGAAGTAGGCGCTGCTCTCCCATCAAGCAACATGAGCATTCTTGGATTGAAGGCATCAACGACATGCCACCATGGCCCGCTCTCAATGTTGGTCATTGATGTCGTCGGTGGCTACATCGTCTTGCTATTTCCCCTCAACTAACCCTCCCGCTAACTCCAAACCTCGCCATGCACCATATGACACTCGTATTCCATGTTACATCCCTAATGCCAAGAGCCAGGTTTGTAGTCTTCAAGACCATCACTTGTAAGTATCTCCATCACCAATAAAGGGTGTAATGTTGTCTTGATCTTTTGAGTCCATTCTCTATTATGATTTCCCATGGTTACGGGATGTTTCGTCTCTTGTATATCACCCTAATCGTGCTCCATCATGTGAAATCTCTCTCGCCAGTCAGTGTGCCTTGTTTCCAGGCTTTTCACATACCTATCTTGTGGACACACTAATGATTAATGATTAGGCATTTTTTTCTACATGTGAACGGTTATTACACCACCATTTCATGTTGACTACCTAGAGAGCATTTCATGTTTGCTAGCCTAGGTCATGTATGTTGGCGTCCTAGCCACATTTATGCTAGGTGGTGCCCCTTCCTATCGATAGGATCACTCCCACCTTGAGATGATGCTTGGGGATGTTTAGGCTATGTGTGGTGTAGAGGCCACCTCATATGGTATGTCATTTCCGGCCATCATTTTCTTGGTGCCCCCACGGAGGATCCTTTCATGAAACCCTCCAGTTTACAAGACTGAAACCCCTAAACTTTTGTGGATGGATGCTATTAGTGAGCCAACGCCATGAGCTAAGCAGGTGTATCAAGCGGCATCCAATGGCGTCAAGAGGATGAATGGTATCAAGACTTGCACGTGGATAAGTGAGGACACAACGGGAGTGTTTTTCTTGTGATGAATAATGCAAAAATTTCATCATGAGAACTATATTTGGGACCCACTTCAGGTGATTCCGAGATGCATTATTGAGGAAAGTTTAGTGCCAAGTGTGCGGACGGATGTAGAACGTTAACAAAAACGCACTGTGTGGCATTTTTTGGCATGTTCGGGGTCCGTTTGAGGGCAATACAAAGGCCAAAGGTGCTCAAGGGATAAAGTGAAGTGTGGAAACTGAAAAACCTGAGAAAAAAACCAAAAAAAAATGGAGAGAAGAGGACGAACAGCCGCAACTCAGGTTTTGCTATTTTTGGAGCCTGTTTTGGCCATAAACTGCTCATCTGAGCTCAGATTTGAGCACTTTGATATTGTAGACTAGGGTCTTTGACCATTTTGGACGCAATGGCGCTGTCCATTTTGCCAAATTCGAGTTGTTTTGGCTGTGTAAGTTCTCTTATGAGCGAAACCTCTGCTCAAATTTATGATTGTATCTGACATATTTCATCCATATGGTGTGAGCTACTGGCCCCATTGGTGTCGTCCAAGCTCAATTGTATCTAAGCATTAGAAATATTTCTCCTTTGAGCTGATTTTTGTGTGTGGGTGTGTCTATGTTTAGTGGGAAAATGGATAGTCTCTCTTCTCTCACTCCATCTGTGTGTTCCCTGTCTCGGTCAGGTGGGTTGTATAAGCTTAGTGGTGCCCCACAGTGTGTTAGGTGTGTGTGTGTGTGTATTATCCCAAGAGTGTGTGTCGGGTGATTATAGAGGCGTTATGTGTGTTCCCATCTCGCTCAGAGCGTCCTAGTATGCTAGCTATGTTGTTTAACATAATGGGTATGCTAGGGGGGTTATTTCTGGGCGAGCATTTCCTAGCGAGCACTTTTCTTGGTCTAGGTGAGGTTTTTTTTAATTTTATTAAAACAATAATCAATTTATAAAAATCATAAATGATCCAAAATTGCTAAAAATATATTGGCTTCCCAAGCTGATCAAGTGTCAAACAATAGTAACCTTAGCCACTCAAGCTTGGCTACCCATAGTGGTCAATTCTCTCTCTCTCTCTCTCTCTCTCTCTCTCTCTCTCTCTCTCTCTCTCTCTCTCTCTCTCTCTCTCTCTCTCTCTCTCTCTCTCTCTCTCTCTCTCTCTCTCATATAAATTTTCCTTCTTTAAAACATTACAGATTCTTACAAATCAGTCCTACAAACAATGTTCTTTCAAATCTTTGATCCATTTACACATCTCTTCTACCGTATTGCTATGGCAGAGTGTAGATTCACTTATTAGTTTGATATTTGGAATTTGACTCCAAGCAAATCACTAATGTCATGGGGGATTGGGCTCTAAATTTGACACAACTTTACAGTGCCTATAGCCTCGGATGAAGTTTCAAGTCCACAATACTCTCCAATTGCCCGAACTCTTCAACAACTAATCTCTCCAAAGATGGTTGTTCGCTAAGAGACCATCAAAGAACAAGCTCAACTACTCCAAGATCTTCTTTTAAGGGAATTAATCTGCAAGAAGCCTCGATATCAAAAACCCATGAGCAATCAGCTTAAGAATCCCCTCTTGCATATCATAATGTTTTGTAATGCATTGGACTCACAAGCATGGTAGAGCCACTCGCGGTTATGCATAGACGCGACTTATCAACCCACCATGTACATCACAACTCAGGCCTCACATTGTCATCTTGAAGGACTACAATTAGGAGGGAAAGGGCATGGACCCGAGCATATGAAATCTACCAGAAAAAAGAGCAATCTTTGAAGTGTTTGTGTGTTAATGTGTGATGTTTTTTACAAAATCCATTGAAAATCCCCTTCTAAGTAGAGATAATGGGAAAAATGTAATATGATAATCCCTAGGTGTGCGTACATAGTGTAAATATCATATAATTTTTTTGTAATTCTCACTCTTTTTATGTGTATTTTGGCCAAAAAGTGACCAAAATAAAGCAATCAACAAAAACATGACCAAGTATAATAATTATGTGTATTTTGATATTTTTTGAATTGGGTCTCTATTTTTTATATTGGATTTGTAATTTTCTAATAAAAAGAGTTTAATATAAGAATATATCCATTGAAACCAAAAAAACATTTTCACCTTTACACTTGGTCAAAAAATGCACCAGACCTTTGCATTCCGAAAATCTAACCCAAGGTTCACTTGGACTTATCAAATCTCACCAAAATCACGTTCAAATTATCATCTCATCAAGAACAACAAGCGTGTAGATACAAAAAAGTTCAAAAAATAGATAGGTAGACAATAAGCGGGCTTATTATCTTCGTTCTCAGAATGATGTAACTTCACAAATTGCTAACGCAACTTATTACAACATGTGATCTCAATCCTACCCATCAAGTTTAAAAGAATTTGGACATCCAATGTACTCCCATTCACAATTAACCAGTTTCAAAAGCCTTCAACTCTACAAAATCAACCTAACTCTCACATCAATGATCCAAACTCTTTCAAAAGCCAACCAATGCCAATGATGCCCTTAATCCATGTATGAAGTCAAACTCAAAATTCCCTACAAAAATCTATCCCTTAATTATTGCAATATATATGTGGTAGTTGATCCGAGCCTATCACAAATTTTTGTTTATCATATTTTGTTGGTTTTCCTTGCTTCTAGAGGTTTACAATAAAAGAAAGAGTGAGAACAACCTCTTGGAAAAATTTAAAAAAAATGAATTGATAGGAATTTTTTCTTGACTAGTTCACCGGAGGTGAAAGGTAGAGGGAGAACCTAGTGGTAAAGGGAAGGGAAAATATGTAAATGTGAAACGAAAAGATATGATGTGGTTGTGGAGCCATGCACCCATGATTCAAGGGTCATGAGTGGCTCATATCATCATGGCTTTGGAGCCATATGATGATTCAAACAAATGGGACCCAAGTGGAAGACTTGGTAAAGGAAGGAACCAGACACATGATTTTGCTGAATTTTTAAAAAATACTTCCACTCCGATCCAAGAAAAGTTGTCTGCATCAAAGTTGTAGCTGATGAGCTGGAGATTCTGGCCATATTTCTTTTATAATTTTTGCATCTACGGTCTAGGAGATATGGCCAAAATGGAGGACGCCAGTTTTTTCAACTGTGGTGGAGACCACTCCCTCTACCTTTACACACACACACACTTCCTTTTCCACATTGAGACCTTCTCTAAAAATCAGCCATTAGTCTTCTCACCCTCCTCTCCTTCCTCCTCTCTCTCAAGCTCAAAAACCCATCAAAATTCCTCTTCTAATCACCTCTCAAGTCATGCTTAATCTTGTTGTAATTCATAAGTTCTCATTCAACCCCTTTCTATTATTATTAGATATGTATTGATTTTATGTAGATTCTTTACATTTTAAAATAAGGAAGCTCTTGGACTCAAGCTATGGAGGAAGGAGTGAAGACAACACAAGTGATGATGGAGCTAATTGGTCAACAAATCACTTGGAAGGAGCTTCTTCATTGGTTGAATGTCCCTAATCAAGCTTCATTTGTACAAATTACACTTGGATCTTAACCTCACTCCTAATCACTCTCTTTCCTATATAAAGAGGCCTTCCCCTTTGTAATTTCAAGCCTCCCTCAGCCCCATTGAGTCTTTGTATCACTCACCATGAGCCCATAAGCTCATTCATTCACTCTATTCTTGCACATTCTAGAGTGCAAATTGTTTCATGCTAGTAACCTCTCCTCCTCTTACTTATGTTAATTAAGAGAAATCTTTTATATGTGTGTGAGAGTGCTTGATGTGATCTTGGCTAATCCTTGAGTGGTTGTTTGGTAATCTACATGACTATTTGTGTTGGGAGTGTTTGAAGTCATCCATTCCTTGTACATACACTAAGGTTAATGCTTCATTCATAGTGATCTCTCTCTCTCTCTCTCTCTCTCTCTCTCTCTCTCTCTCTCTCTCTCTCTCTCTCTCTCTCTCTCTCTCTTTGTGTAGCGGTCCTAGCCCACGCTTCCAAGACTAGGTGGTGCCCTTATCTCATTTCCCTTGTGGCGCAATGGACTTTGTTTTGGTGTAGAGGCCGCCATTCCAAATTTCCTTCGTCATAAATTGGTGCCCCCACTGAGGAGTTCTCAAGCAGTGCTCTGTCAATCCTATGAAGGAAGATCCATCAAATTCTCCGAGACTTCCACTATGGTCTCCCCAAGAAGCTCGAGAAAAGAAGCGTCTTTATCGACAAACGGCACGTATGCGGGTAAAGAGAGTTAACTACACACACCCTTCTTTGCTTCAAGGAAAATCTTGTAGTCATCAAGTCCCTAGGTCAAAAAATTGTGTTGAGTGCTTTGTGGCTAGTGTGAAGACACTTCCTTTGAAGCCTCGACTTCATGTGGTGAAAGCACTCTCAAACTCGGGTATTAACAAGTTTTTGGAGGGGGAGCTACACATCAATGGGGTGCGGTATTGGCAAGAGGCTACATATGGTGATGCACTCCAACTACTACTAGCAACAAGGCTCAAGGTGGTTGAGAGGGTAGCCATCGAACCCTATGAACTCTACAAAGCTGAAGATGGTCACACCAAAGCTAGGCTAATCACTGGTGAGCAAATTCTTCACATCTCTCAAATGGTGGGATCCAAGAGAGCTCAACTTCAATGAAGTTTGTATTTAATGCACCAATGAATAATCCCATTTTCTACAACTTTCAATCAGTTCAGAATATTAGGGTGAATGTGCGCATTGATAGAAAGATTTTTTTCCAACAAAGATTGGTCTTCTATTTTGGAGCTGAGAGGTTGAAGAGATATTGTTGTCCCGTGACCCTATAATATTTTCTATTTTGGAGTATAATGTATCTTTTGATGTTCACATCTTCATCTTGCTTTAAGCATACTCCATGAATCATAGGGATTTATATGGACCTTTCCAACCTCTTGCTAGACAAACTGTGCATATAATAGCTAGCACAAAGCTTAGGTTCCAAAACATCATAAGTAACTTACTAGGCCCTCGTCGTCTAGCTGAGATTAATGCATCTATCAATCCATTTATTCTACCCTTAATAAGATATGATTTGGGCCTAGACGTTTTCATCTTTGTGCTGTATTGAGAGGAAGGCAACCCACTTTTATGATGGCTTTCCCAAATTTTTTTGGGCGTAGTGGGGAAAATGCTGGGGATTTTTTGGATAACTTGGAGATGGCTTTCCTTGTCTCTGGGAGGGATGACGAAGCATTGAAATTGAGAGCTTTTCCTTTGGTGCTCAAAGAAGAAGCTAGGGTATGGTTCCAAGCTCTAGATCCAACCCAAAGAATTGATTGGGAGGGATTGAAGGCGGCTTTCCTACGAAGATTTCAACGAGCCAATTTGGCAGAAGAACTATAGCAACGGCTTCTGGCCCTTCATCAAGTTGACCCTCATGGTTATGCAACCTATGAGGAAGGTTTTCTGAAACTTTGGGGGCAATGGTCAGACTCACTAAACCCTGGTGAGCGAGCTCCCAATTGCCTCCAAAAGGATCGATTTATCTCAGGTTTGTACCCCTTGCTAAGGGAGAAGGTAAAGAGCAAATTTCCAAATGCTTTTGAAGATGCCTTAAGAATTGCTAGGGAAAAGAATAGAAAGATTCTCTATCAATCCCAAGCTAGCCAGCTAGCTTTGGGAGGCAATATCACAACTATGGAAGCTTCTCACATACCTCCAAATGTGCCTAATGCACCAGACCTCAATAGAGGTCAACAAGAAGATATGCTCCAACAAATAAACAATCTCACAAACCAGCTAGAGGGGTTGAGAGTAAATCTTGTGCAGGGTGCAAGAAGGCCTATTGAGGGAAATGGTGGGAATCGGCCACCAATGCGACGTCAAGCAAGGGAAATGTTGTGTTACAATTGTGGGGAAAATGGCCACGGCATGTATAATTGCCCTCATCCCAGAAGATATGACTACCCTGTCAGAGGTCCTCGACAACAAGTAAGTCCTCCCCGTGCTAGAGCTCAAGCACAAGAGCAACCGCAACCTCAAATTTTGCAGCCACCTCGTGCTCAAGCTCAAGCCCCTGCTACTCAACCAAATGTGAGCATCATAAGGATGGAGGAGGTCCTCAAGGGCAGAAGCAACCAGGAAGAAATAGCTAAAGGGAAGATGAAGATAGATGAAGTGGCTACAATGCCTATCAAACGTGTGCGTGTCCAAGATGAAGTAGGTAAAGAAACAAGCAAGGATGTAAGCAATGAAGCAAGTACATCTCGGGCAACTAAAGATGAAGCCAAGAAGAGAAAGACCCGTACTAGGTCTCAAATTGACATCTCTGATTTCCCTATGGGATCTCGGACACAACCTTATGACTTGACATCTGATGTGAGTTCTCAAGGACCAAAGATTACTTGGCCACAACTACTTCATATCTCCCCAAAGCTTCGACGACAATGGTCAAAAATGGTGAGCACGAGGGCAAAGCGAAGTAAGCTAGTAAGTGTAATCAAAGCATATGGTCTCAAGGATATAGTGCCTTTGGTGGAGGCTCAAATCAAGGGACAACGGATTCCAAAAACTTACATTGAGAGTGGAGCAGAGGTTTGTGTCATGACAGAAAAGCTAATGCATCAATTGGGTTTAGAGGTAATGGAATCATCAAACTTTAGGGAAAAAATGGCCAATAATGTCTCTGTCACTTGTGTGGGTGTAGTGAAAGCTTTGAGAGTTTCTATTTTTGGAATCACTACAGAGGTTGATGCTTATGTGATTCCAGTAAAGGGAGAAGGATACCCCCTTATTTTAGGACGACCTTGGCTCATGGGTATAGGAGCTAGGCAAGATTGGGCAACAGGAGACTTGGAGTTGAGGCCTTGCATGGGTGGCCATAGTCGGAAGGTGGTTTATAACCTAAAGAATGGGCGACAAGAGAACCTTGAACTAGAGACGTCAGCTGATGAGTGGAGCTCAAGTGGATTCTCCTCATCCATGGACGAGGAAGAGAGTTCAAGTGAAGAGAGTGATAGCACTCTCAAAGTCATCGGCGTCACCATAAAGGAAACTACCTCATCAGAAGACAACCCAAGGATTCAAATGGAGAATGTGTGGGATGCCAGCCTAGAGGAGATGTTATCCAAGGATATAAAGGAAGAAGAAAAGGAGGGTTATGTAAATGTTCTCAAGAAGCATGCATCATTGTTTATTTCTGATTACACTCACATTACAGGTGTCACTGCAGTGAAGCATCATATCCATCTAAAAGAAGGGAGCAAGCCAGTAGTACAAAAACTAAGAAGATTAGGAGTTGTGCAACAAAATGCACTGTTGTCTGAGGTGAAGAGACTCTTAGAAGCAGGATTCATATACCCAGTAGAAGATTCAGAATGGGTCTCCCCAGTAGTGGTGAGGCCAAAGAAGAATGGTAAATGGCGAGTGTGCGTGGATTACAAGCCACTAAATGCTGCAACAAAGAGGGACCACTTCCCTCTCCCATTTCAAGATGAGATTCTAAATGAAGTAGCAGGCCATGAGAGATACACAGTGTGTGATGGATACTCTGGCTACTTTCAAATACGTATTGCAGAGGAGGACCAGAAAAAGACTACTTTCATCACACCATGGGGATGTTTTGCATTTCAAGTCATGCCTTTTGGTCTCACCAACGCTCCAGCCACCTTTCAACGATTCATGAACATGGTCTTCCAACCTTACTTTGGTAAGTCCATAAGGGTTTTCATAGATGACTTTTGTATTTACAGCTCCAAAAGTATGCATCTCGGCAAGATTGATGAAGGATTTACTCGTTTAGCTAAGCTGGGTGGACAACTAAACAAGGACAAATGTCACATTGGGGAAAGCAAGGTTACACTATTAGGGCATGTAGTGTCCATTGATGGAATCGAGGTAGATCCTGAAAAGATAGAAACATTGCTAAATCTACCTTCCCCAACTTCCATCAAAAAATTAATCTCTTTCTTGCAAAAGCTAAGATATTTGAGTAGATTCATACACTTACTCTCCCAAGTGATATTTCCTCTACAACAGCTGACTCGTCAAGAGACGCTTGTTTGGAGTGAAGAAAGTGATGGGCATTTTAGAGAGATTAAAAAAATGTTAGGGTCACTCCCTATAATCCTCCAACCTTGTTGGGAAGAAACATTCTTTGTAAACCGTAGTGTGGGAGAAGAGGCCATTGGTGCTGCCCTCCTACAAAAATATCCAAAAACATCCTTTATGAGGCCTATGTATTTTGCTAGCCGCCTCATGGAAAACACAGAGAAGGCCTACACCCTGATGGAACAGCTAGTGTTAGCTCTCATGTTTGCGGTAACCAAATTTCGGCCATACTTGCTGCCGAAGAGGTTTGTAATTATCACTGTGGAGGATATGTTTCCCTATGCACTACAACATATGGAAATCTCTGACAAAATAGCAAAGTGGGTGGTGCGACTTCAAGAGTTTGATTATACAATACAGGTTGAAAGAACAACTCGAGCATGCTTAGCCGACATTTTAACAAACAATTGCTATGAAAAAGTTTTCCATTTGAAGAGAAAGGAACTTCCACCACCTCTAGCTCTAGAGGCTTTGGTCAATGCTTATAGCCTCTACTTTGATGGAGCATACAAGAGAACCAAGGATAAGGCAGCTGCAGGCATCGTGGTCTTATCTCCATTGGGAGAGAGGATCCATGGTGAAGGGATCACTCTAGAAGATGTCCACTCCAACAATGAAGCAGAATATCATGCTCTAATTCATGGCCTTTGTTGGTGCCTCGATAATTCAATTAAGAGATTAAACGCTTTTGGTGACTCCATGCTTTTGGTAAGGCAAATGCAAGGTACATGGGCTTGCAAAAATGCCCGTCTCTCTACTAAAATGAGAGAAGCAAAAGCTCTTATGAGGAGATTTAGGGAGGCACAAGTACATCATGTGCCAAGAGACCAGAACAAGGATGCAGACCACCTAGCATCATCAAAGTTAAATGAGTCAATAGTGGGAGCAGTGGCCATCAAACTTCCACTTCAGCAAGGCAAGGAGGACTTGGAAGATATTATGCACATTCTGGAGCAAGGAGAGGCTCCTAAACACTTGAATGCAGGGGAAAGGCGATGGTTAGCTAGGAAGGCTACCAGGTATCGCATAGTAAATGATGACTTGTATTGTCTTGGTAAGGATGGTGTGCTTAGGAGAGTGCCTTTGAAGAGTGAAATTGAAGAGATTTTAAAAGCTTGTCACGATGATATGTGCGGAGGACACTTTGCACACGACGTCACTAGTAGAAAGGTTCTACAAGCTGGGTTTACTTGGCCAAGTCTTCATCGTGATGTCAAATACTGGTGTCAAACATGTGATGAATGTCAGAAAGCAGGACCACGACGGCTCATAGTTGAACCTCAGAACCCAATAAAGGTATATGGGCCCTTTGAGAAGTGGGGAATTGATGCCATAGGGCCTCTACCACGCACTCAGTCAGGTGAAGAGTACATCATCATGGGAGTAGACTACATGACTAGATGGGCTAAGTCTATGCCGACCAATAGAATTACTGCTAAGGATGTGAGTCAGTTCATCTTTGACCACATCTGTTGCCGGTTTGGCACCCCTCTTGAAATACTATCTGATAGAGGACCAGGGTTTAGAGCAAACTTGGTAGGAGAACTCATGAAGAAGCTAAATATTCAGCATCAACACTCTACTCCTTACTACCCTCAGTGCAATGGTTTGGTGGAAAAGGTAAATGGAATCATTTGCAAAATTCTCACCAAACAGGTACATGCCAGGCGCCAAGATTGGGACAAACACCTGAATGGATCTCTATGGGCCTATAGAGCCTCCTTCAAAACCACATTAGAGTACACACCCTTTCATTTGGTTTATGGAAAGGAGGCGCTTTTGCCCATTGAAGTGAAGTTAACAAGTCTTTGAATATTGGGTAGCCAGGTAGGCTCTCAAAAGGAGAAAGTACATCAAAGGATCATGGATCTAGAGAGGCTGCAATTGGATCGTGAAGAAGCCATCAACCACTATTCTCAAGAAGCAGAGAAGCGCAAAGAAAAGTTCAACAAAAAGCTAGCATCCAAAGACATCAAAAAGGGATCTCTGGTGCTTCGATATGACAATCGCTTCGACACTCGTAAGGATGGAAAGTTTCTTTTCCGATGGGAAGGCCCGTTCTTGGTCACCAAAAAGTTCAAAAATGCCTCTTACAGACTTCAAGACATTGATGGTAAAGTGCACAAGACCAGGACAAATGGATGGCGTCTAAAGCCTTATCACATCAGGATAAGGTCAGCTCAAGATCAAAGAAAGTAGGCTAGAGGCATAAATACCCCTAGCCAGGTTTTGGGGGGCTATGATCCGAGCCTATCACAAATTTTTGTTTATCATATTTTGTTGGTTTTCCTTGCTTCTAGAGGTTTAAAATAAAAGAAAGAGTGAGAACAACCTTTTGGAAAAATTAAAAAAAAATGATTTGATAGGAATTTTTTCTTGACTAGTTCACCGGAGGTGAAAGGTAGAGGGAGAACCTAGTGGTAAAGGGAAGGGAAAATATGTAAATGTGAAAAGAAAAGATATGATGTGGTTGTGGAGCTATGCACCCATGATTCAAGGGTCATGAGTGGCTCATATCATCATGGCTTTGGAGCCATATGATGATTCAAACAAATGGGACCCAAGTGGAAGACTTGGTAAAGGAAGGAACCAGACACATGATTTTGCTGAATTTTTAAAAAATACTTCCACTCCGATCCAAGAAAAGTTGTCTGCATCAAAGTTGTAGCTGATGAGCTGGAGATTCTGGCCATATTTCTTTTATAATTTTTGCATCTACGGTCTAGGAGATATGGCCAAAATGGAGGACGCCAGTTTTTTCAACTGTGGTGGAGACCACTCCCTCTACCTTTACACACACACACACTTCCTTTTCCACATTGAGACCTTCTCTAAAAATCAGCCATTAGTCTTCTCACCCTCCTCTCCTTCCTCCTCTCTCTCAAGCTCAAAAACCCATCAAAATTCCTCTTCTAATCACCTCTCAAGTCATGCTTAATCTTGTTGTAATTCATAAGTTCTCATTCAACCCCTTTCTATTATTACTAGATATGTATTGATTTTATGTAGATTCTTTACATTTTAAAATAAGGAAGCTCTTGGACTCAAGCTATGGAGGAAGGAGTGAAGACAACACAAGTGATGATGGAGCTAATTGGTCAACAAATCACTTGGAAGGAGCTTCTTCATTGGTTGAATGTCCCTAATCAAGCTTCATTTGTACAAATTACACTTGGATCTTAACCTCACTCCTAATCACTCTCTTTCCTATATAAAGAGGCCTTCCCCTTTGTAATTTCAAGCCTCCCTCAGCCCCATTGAGTCTTTGTATCACTCACCATGAGCCCATAAGCTCATTCATTCACTCTATTCTTGCACATTCTAGAGTGCAAATTGTTTCATGCTAGTAACCTCTCCTCCTCTTACTTATGTTAATTAAGAGAAATCTTTTATATGTGTGTGAGAGTGCTTGATGTGATCTTGGCTAATCCTTGAGTGGTTGTTTGGTAATCTACATGACTATTTGTGTTGGGAGTGTTTGAAGTCATCCATTCCTTGTACATACACTAAGGTTAATGCTTCATTCATAGTGATCTCTCTCTCTCTCTCTCTCTCTCTCTCTCTCTCTCTCTCTCTCTCTCTCTCTCTCTCTCTCTCTCTTTGTGTAGCGGTCCTAGCCCACGCTTCCAAGACTAGGTGGTGCCCTTATCTCATTTCCCTTGTGGCGCAATGGACTTTGTTTTGGTGTAGAGGCCGCCATTCCAAATTTCCTTCGTCAGTAGTGATGTGTGTGAACACACTTAGGACCGTCGAGGCATTTTTTCCCTCACTACGAGCTCCCCCCCCCCCCCCCCCCCCCCCCCCGGTGCATTGTATATATAGACATCCTTCTAAGGATAGCTTATCTTTCATTTGTGCACTAAGAAATATACTCTTTGTTGTGTGCCTTGAGCTTCTTCATCTTCTCCAAGCTGTGTGTGTTTCCCCGCAACCTTTTTCCAACAATTGATATCAGAGCAAGTTGCATCCTCCCGAGCATTGTTGTCAGCATCGCCAACACCCACTTTCTCATTTACTTTGATTTGGGTGAGCTTTGGTGAGCATCACAAGGTCGAAAAATACTTTGGTTGAGCTTGTAGAGCTTGGTCCGCTCAAAGTTTTCAGGGCTCATGTCGGCCTCCATTTCCACTATGGCCAATGCTACACGAGAAATTTTTGTCCTTTTGTGCAAAATTCTTGTTAGTGAATTTTTTTGCAGAATAGATCTTCCCAATGTGAGCTTACATAATGCAACACGTTCTTGTGTCAAAAGGATTTTGGAATGTTCTGCAGGGCATGGATGTACGTCCAGATTCCATGGATACAGGTGCTACTGAGGATGTTGCAAGTTTTTGTGGCAGGATTATTGCAGTTAGATTTTTTTTGCCTATGGCTAAGTAGTCTCATTGGGATGTTAGAGATGCGCAAGATCATGCATTCATTTCATTATCTATGAACCACATTATTACTCCTCACATTCACTCGGCTAAATTAGTTAGACATGCTTGGGATATTCTAACTGGTCTTTAAATGCAAGTCACAATGAGGCTAAAATTGCATTGCTACAAAAAGAGCTTTAGTCAAACATTATGCATGAGGAAGATGACATAGACACTCTCCTTTCTAGTGTCAAGGATATTAATGAGCAACTAATCTCTGCAGGCAAAGTCATTTCTGACAATTCACTTGTGTAGACTGTTCTTAATGCATTTCTAGATTCTTATGAGACTTTTGCTTGTACTTGGAGAGTTATGACCTAACGAAATGCTAATGCTATCAATTTTGATGCATTATGCAAACATTGATGTTGCAAGAGTCGCTTTCAAGAAAGAACAGGACTGAACAACATGTTACTGAATAGGCTTTTATTGTTGCTCAAAGAGAAGGTGGTAATTGCTACAAACGGGAGCATGGCTGCCCTGCGAAATACCCGAAATAACACAATAAACAGCATAAAATAGACTAATCCGCATACCTGGCACAATCACTTGGTCGCCTGATCACAAGATACGCAAACAGCGAGAGACAAAGAGCGAGAGAGATTGAGAGAGCACGTGCAGGCGCACCTCCTAGAGCGGAGTGCTACGCCGGCACGGCGAGAGAGAAAAGAAGAGAGGTGAGAAGAATGAGATGGACACTGGGTGCAATCTCCCCTCGTGCAAGCGTGACCATTTCTCTCTTGCACGTATTTAATTTATAGATTCTTGAATGGTCAAATTGGTTACAAACTGGCCGGCCGGTCATATTTGGCCAAAGCTCATAAAAGAGCACTTGAATAATAAAATGTACGTGATATACAAATACATTTTCATAGGCCCTGGGTCTAGTCTTTTCCACCTGTCAGCTGCAATAAGTAATGAAATGTCAATTCTATAACATACCTCTCCGTTGAAAAGAAATTGTCCTCAGTTGCGAAGATAAAAATCTGCAAACAATACTTGTCAAAAACAATGATTAGAAATTTTTATGAATTAGTAAAAGAAATCCATAAAATTATACACATTGGTTATGCCTGCCGTCATCCACATACTACCTATTCTAGTGTCCCATACCACTAGAATAAGCAGTATATGTCATACCCTGATGAATCAGGATATCATTGGTCATGCTCATCATCAATCTCATAATGTCAAGTCTCATCACATAAACACTGATAAATAATCACCAGATACCAAATCCCAATCCAATTCCAATTCCACAATGTAAGTACAAATCCAAATCACTTTTTATTTTGTACCCGGGTAACAAAATCGTACCAGTTACAGTGGTGGCCAGCCACTGCAGCATGATTTTGTGATTGGTGTTGCCTCATCCGGCGAGTCTACACCAATAAAGCGTGTTGCCTAAATTGGTGAATCTGCACTAATGCTGTCTAAATCGGCGGATCTGCATTTACCGTTGTGATCGATAGATCTATATAGACAACTGGTGTTGCCTAAATCGGCGAATCTACACCAGGATGAGCATTGGAACACTGCCTAAATTGGCGAATCTGTGTGCATGTGACCAATGGACTAGACAAGACATAAAAAAAAGAGAATACATTTACTACCTGTGTGACACCACATTGGAGTATAGTTGAGTAGCAGAGTACTTACAAATTGTTATACATGGGCGGAAGCACCTCAGCTCATGTGAGTAGCTGCATAGCTCAATGTGAAATGATCGCAATAGCATTTCATTTAATACAAGTATTGACACAATGTTAGAGAATGCAGGTAAGTAAAAAGAGTTATACTGTCTGTCAAAAAATAGATGGTAATCAAGATGATAAGTAAGCCATGTGCGTTGAATTTAGGTAACCATGTTGTTCTCTGTGGAATGGTATATGTGTAGGACTTTGAAAATCATAGAATTTTGAAAGAGTGCTGTTAGTGTATGATTGCTTGTGTTTACGGGAAGATTCTTCAAAATCAAAAATTGAAAAATGCGGAGAGAACTTACCTGTGTGATTTTTGTTTATCATTAGACTGTGGATGATGTACTGCATCTGAAAATATGTACCAGTTTGTGCGTGGAGAGAGAGGTACAAGGAGGAGACAATTGTAACTAGCAAACTGATACCAAAGTATAATTAACAGATCCAAAATGTGTTAGTGTGGGGTTAATAAATAGTCATGAACTTGCAATGAGGAGTATAGAAGGGATTAGTATACAACTGAGGGAAATGTGAGACAACCGAGCGAAAGAAAATTTTGCAGGTCTAATTTAATAACATAGATCAACTAGTGCCACTAACCAAAAATGCAAGGTCAAAGCTACAAGTTGTTCCAGTTGGCAAAAGTGAAAGATGTAAGTAGGACATTCTGCTAGACTCTGATACCACTGCTACAAACAGGAGCGTGCCTGCCCTGCAAAATACCCAAAATAACACAATAAACAGCATAAAATAGACTAATCGGCATACCTCGCACAATCACGTGGTCGCCTGATCGCAAGATACGCGAACAGCGAGAGACAAAGAGCGAGAGAGATTGAGAGAGCACGTGCAGGCGCACCTCCTAGAGCGGAGTGCTACACCGGAACGGCGAGAGAGAAGAGAAGAGAGGTGAGAAGAATGAGACGGACACTGGGTGCAATCTCCCCTCGTGCAAGCATGACCATTTCTCTCTTGCATGTATTTAATTTATAGATTCTTGAATGGTCAAATTGGTTACAAACTAGGCGGCCAGTCATATTTGGCCAAAGCTCATAAAAGAGCACTTGAATAATAAAATGTACATGATATACAAATACATTTGCATAGGCCAAGCTGGGTCTAGTCTTTTCCACCTGTCAGCTACAATAAGTAATGAAATGTCAATTCTATAACAGTAACAACAATGTAGCCACTTCTCCTGGTTCTTTAGTAAGTGGGAAATCACTTGTTCTTAATGCTTCTAATGGAATCACCTCGTATGGGAATTCTGGTCAAAAGTGCAAGAAGAATATGTGTTGCCATTATTGCAAAGCTAATGATCACTTGATCAAGCAGTGTCCTACATTGAAGACAAAAGAGGCCAAGAAGAAAGAGGCTGGTTCCACTACAAGTGCAGCTATTGTAGAATCTTTTGTGAAAGGAGATTGTGATGTTGATGTAGATGCATAGTGGGCATTTAGTGTCAAATGCATTTATGATCCTTCTATCCATGATGCATTTATGTCAATTGCTACAGATTAACATGTGTGGTACTTTGATTGTGGTGCTACAAAGCACAGTATGTCACATTGTGACTTGTTTACCTCTCTTAAGTCTATCCCTCATGGGAATACAATCACGTTGCGAACAATGCCTCTTATCTGGTCTAGCGAGGTTGAAAGATTGTGCTAGCTACTAGGAATGGCAAATTTTTCACACTTGTAGATGCACTTTATGTACCTAGGATTATAAAGAACTTATTGTTTGTATTTGCACTTACTAGAATTCTTGGCCTTGTTGTGAAATTTGTGGATGAAAAATGTACAATTCATGCTCTCAATTTTTCTGATAAAATTGTTGTATATGGAATTTTGTGTTGTGAGCTGTATAAGCTCACTTTGTATGACAAGCATGGACAAAATTTTCCAAATGCAGTTGTGGATTCAAAGTCTATTTCAGATGCAAAACTTTGGCAGGCAGATTTTGGGCATCATAATTTTTATAGTTTGCTGCATATTTGTAAAAATCTAATATGGTTGCCTCTTTTTTGCCTCTTGAACCTGTGAATTATGGTTGTGAAGGTTGTATTTTGGGTAAGATGTAGCGATCAAAGTTTCTAAAGAATGGTTCAATTAGGGAAACATGTAGATTGCAACTTGTACATAGTGATGTTTGTGGACCTATGCAAACTCCGTCCTTAGGAAATAACCTATACTTCATGACTTTCATTGATGACTACTCTAGGCATGCATGGGTGTATCCGCTTAAAGCTAAGTCCAAAGTGGTTATGTGCTTCAAATATTTTCTAGTTCTGGCTGAAAATGTCTTATGGGCACTATCCATTTGGATCAGGGAGAAGAGTATATATCTCATGAGTTTACTGCGTTTCTGGCTAGTCATGAGATAAAACACCGATGTGCAGTGCCATTTACACCTCACCAAAATGGCGTTGTTGAAAGGAAAAACTAGTCACTTACAGAGATGGCACGTGTATGGTCAAGAGTTAATCTTTGCCACATTCTTTTTGGCTTGAGGCCATCATGTGTGCTGCTTTTGTACTCAACATGTGTCCTATGAAATCTTTGCAGTCTATGAATCCTTAAAAGCATGGCAAGATAAGAAGACTTCTATTGATCAGATACACATTTCTTCTTGTTTAGCTTATTCTTTGGTGCCACAAATGCAGCGCAAAAAACTGGATGATAAGGCTGCTAAATGCATTTTTGTTGGTTACAATACGAAAAGCAAAGGTTACAGGTTATACCATTCACAAATGAAACGTATCTTGGTGTAACGAGATGTTTTGTTTGTGGAAGATTTTGTTCAGTTTTTGTTGTCATGTACCAGAGATATTGATGTAAGCTCCACACGATATTTATAACAATTTGCTACCTCTTTTCAATGGTGAAAACTTGAATGTAAATTCTAATGAGGTAAATGTACATCCTGTGGCTGTTTCCAAAAATGCTACGGATCAACCTATTTCTGATGCAGATGTACATGGTGTACTTGATGTGGAAAGGGCTAAGAACGAGCACGTTAGAGGTATGCCAAAATGGCTCGTGCATACTTTGTGTGACAATAAATTGGATGCACCTATGTCTAGTCGTACTTGTTCAGGTTCTCGTCATGCATCTTATGCATCACATTGTTATGCTTTGGTTGTTTTTAGTTTATGTGACGTGGAGGAATCTTTGTCTTTTGATGAAGCAAAATTTTAAAAAATGGATGCCTATCATGCAATCAAAATATGAAGAACTTATAGAAAATGACACATGGACTTTATGTGATTTTCCTCCTAGAAGAAAGTCCATTGGTATAAAGTGGGTTTACAAATTGAAACATAAGCTGGATGGTGATCTTGTTGGCTATAAGGCTCGGCTTGTTGCAAAAGGCTATGCACAACAGAAAGGCATAGATTATGAAGAGACTTTTGCTCCCACTTATCATATGACTATAATGCATTTCCTATGTGCGTTGGCAGATCAGTTTGGATGGAATGTACACCAATCAAGCATTGTTATTGCTTTGTTGAATGGTGATATATTTGAGGAAGTTTATGTAGATAGCCCCACAATATTTTCATCAAAGGACAAGAAGATAAAGTGTGAAAATGTAAGAAAGCTTTGTATGGGTTGAAACAGTCTCCTTGTGCTTGGTATGAGAAAGCCGACACTCATTTGGTCAAACAATGATTTTGTAATAATCCAAAAGAAATCACTTTGTATATAAAGCGTGATAGTGATGTACTTCTCATCATCATTCTTTATGTTGATGATTTGCTGATCAATGGAATTCAAGGCTGATATGAATGCTACTTTCAAGATGAAAGATTTGATAACAAAAAGAGCAATGTTGGGAGTTTGCCTATAATGTAAAGCATGAGGGTGATGTACTTCTCATCATTGTTCTTTATGTTAATGATTTGCTGATCAGTGGACTGAATGAGACACATATTGGGGAATTCAAGACTGATATGAATGCTACTTTCAAGTTGAAAGATTTGATAACAAAAAGAGCTGGATCGTGGGAGTTGTAATTCATTGCCTGTAATGGATCCCTTCTGCTTTCTCATGAGGACTATAAACGTGCATAATATATTACCTACTTGAAATCAATTAAATGAATAGCTGTCAACACTTAACGCTATAATTCCAAGCATGCAATGATGTGACCAACTAAACCCATGACTTCATTTGGAGTGAGTGGGCTACCCACAAGATTTTCTTACCATCATATTGTATAGCACCTCCATTTTCAACATTGGAGCTAGTGGCAATAATGTTGTCGATTGGTTCTCCATATCTGTAGGTTTGTGCTAGACCAAGGGAAAGAGCTCAACTCTGATAACTCAATGCCAAGGCAAGTGCTCGGCGCAAGGAACGAGCATGAGAGAGAGAGAGAGAGAGAGAGAGAGAGAGAGAGAGATAGAGAGACTCCAATAGTACCTCACGTCATCTTCACTAACTGAAAACAAGACTACACAGCAAATGGGAGGGAGTGAATAATCTACTAACATAATATGGCAGAAGGGGGAGCCCTTTACACATGTCGCAATCTGCGACCTGAAGGCTAAAGTCCAAAACTAAAAAAGGCCCGCTCGCACACGATAAAGAGGGAGAGAGGGAGAGAGAGAGAGAGAGAGAGCGCCGAAGGCGGCCGGCCGTACTAGTACTTTTTAATGGACATTTAAAAAAAGTCAAATTGCACTTGCGCTTTGGTTTTTAATATATGCTAACAAGCACAAGTAACTAGCATCGTTCGAGATAACATTTTTAGTGACATGTTAACATGCTTATACCTATATGAGTTATAGCATTCTTCTCCACCACTCTAGTTGATGCCACCATTGTTATAGCAGCCTATGTTTAATAATTTTATTTTAAGTCTTCTCTTCATTTGAGTCACTCATTGTCTATCTTGCGTGGTGTGAATCTATTATGGGCATATGGTTTTGGCGAGGTGTGTAGGTCTTGATTTAATGATTGGGTTTCCCCCCCCTCTCTCTCTCTTTGCCCTTTCAAGGCAACATGGTTTGGCATCTCAGAACCTACCGTTTGGCTATGTTTTCCACTACATGCTATATTGGATCATAGGTCTTTGATACTAACCTAGATCACCGTGGTGATCCATTTCAAGTAGGCATATATGTCCATCCAACCCATGGTGTAGGCTTTTATACTAACCACCACCCAACTAGGTGGTGCTCCGTTTCAAGTAGGGAAAGATATCCATCCAACCCATGGTGTAGAATAGGAGGGATGTGTAGCAACCACCCAATGATTGCTTCCATTTATGACCACCAACACCAAGCCCAAAAGTAAAGCTTTCATTGTATCATTGTATTATAGCGTAGGTTTTCAATTTTCTCAAAACGTAGAGACCTACCCTCACTCTTCACGTTAAATGTTTTTGTATATGAGTTTTATGGGTGAAAATATACATTTGACTTTTGTTTCTCTCAAGAGAAATATTTTTATGTTTGATCATGTATTCCAAGCTTATGCGATGTGAGAACACATATACAAATATGTAGCCAAGAGCTTTACGAGTGCTAGGGCAAAGATTGATCTTCTATAATATTAGTAAAGGGGGAGAGATTTCGGAGCCCCCTCACACGTGTCGAGCCCTACTCACTCCGGGAGTGTGGCCTACAATTGAGCGCACTGAGACAGAGACACACGAGACTGCACGAACTTCGAAGAGAGAGGCCGCCAACAGTACTGGTGTGGAATTAGATGTTCTGAGGACCAACCCACAAGATTAATCTATCAAAACACTTGTTAAGTTTGTCGCCACTACACATGTTTCGTTATGCGCATGTTATTTATGTTCTTACCTCGTAGAAGTTCTAAAACGAAGCTATCGCTTGGAATACACCAAAAGTAGAAGCCTCTTTATCCGTATAATTTATGTACGATAAACTTTTACTATAGAAATTAAGAATATACGATTCTGAGAAACGAAAATGAAAAGTCTTTCAAAAATGTCAAGATGTAAATGTAAAGGATAGATAGAATTTCTTTAAAAAAAATGAAGATCGCAGGGCAATGAATAGTTGAAGGAAATGGACAGTCAAAGGTTTTTACCATCCTTGTATAAGAGAGTTTACTAGCATGTGAGTGAGACAGTAAGAAAAGCAGCAATTCCTCATCTCTCTAGCGCCTTCTAATCTCTCCCTCCGTAGCTCGCAATGGAGAAAAACCTGGGAATGAGAAGGGCCTCATTAATGGTGAGAGTGGCGGTGATGGCAACGGTGCTACTATGCGGGTGTGGGGCGATGGGAGAAAAGGTAAAGGGAGGCAAGAGCAGCAGCAGCAAGGCATTGCCGGGGAAAGCTGTGGAGGGGGTGATGAAGGCGCTGCAAGAAGCGGGGGGGTACACGACGGCGGCGCTGCTGCTGCCATATTTGGAGCCCATTTTGCAGAAGAGGACAACGCTACTCATACCCAGCGACGAGGCCATCAGACGAGGCCTGCCCACATGGCGACCGCCGCAGGGCATCGTCCCCACGGCGGCAATGAGCGGCGGTGACGGCGGCCGGCCGCCCTTCAGCTTCTTGTCTAGCCAGCAGCTGCGATCGGTGGCCAAGCTCCACATCATCAAGAGCGCCAACTTATCCTTCGCCGACCTTCTCAAGCTGCCATCCGGCACTCTCCTGCCCACGCTCTTGGGCCCCGGCCCCCAAGTCTACCTCCACATTCTCCAAAGAAAGTCCCACGACCTCGTCATCAATAATGCCCACATCCACCACCCCGACCTCTGCCCCCCCTCCCTCGCCCCTTTCCTCACTTGTCATGGCATCACCTCCCTCCTCTCTCCTCTCTCATCCAACTCCTCCTCCCATCCTCCCCCCCTCCATTCTTCTTACCCCTTCCCTCCTCCTCTCCCCTACTCTTCTTATACCCCTTCGATCCCTCCCCCTCCTTCCTATCCCTCCTCATATAGCCCCCCCTACCCCTCCCCTTACCCCACTAATTACTCTAACAGCTCTCCCCCAACTTACCCAAGCCCCTCCCCTCACAACTACTCCTCTCCTTACCCCACTTACTCTAACTTCTCCTCCTCCTCTCCTACTTATCCCACTTACTCTAATTCCTCCTCCTCCTCTCCTAGTTACCCCACCACCTCCTTTCCTAACTACTCCTACTCCTCTCCTTACCCCACTTCTTACAATACCTCCTCCCCTTACCCCCCTCTTACCCTCCCCCTTCCCCCCTTGGTAGACCCTTCCAACACCTCTTCTCCTCTTGACTCTCCCTCCTCTAACAATGAAACCTCACAACCATCTCCTTCCCCCTCGCCTACCCCGTCCTTCGTGCCAACTTCACAAGCTTCACACTCTAAGCTCACCACCATGTCCTTCCCATTGCTTTTCATACCCCTCTTGGCATTGTAGGCGAACTTTAGTAAGCCATAGCTTAGTTAATTTTCAACACAAAACCTCATACCTTTTTGACTAGCTTTCTAACACGCAATAATGTGCTCCAGCTTAAATGTGAAATTTGGGCTCTATAATCTTGAATTCACGTGCATGCATTCACAAGATTTCATCCATATGTTGCTCTTTGCTAATCACTATTTCGAGTGATGTAATCCTCATTATTTGATTGAGAAAAAAATATAGCAAGTTCCTACTTGCATAAATAGCTAGTGCTTGACATTGGGAATTCATTTATAGAGTAGTATTCTATAATAGAATGTTGACAAATTCTAGCTTCTAGCACATGCCTAACTTGGAGACTCTCTCTCTCTCTCTCTCTCTCTCTCTCTCTCTCTCTCACACACACACACACACACACACCCCCCTAATGATAAATGGACGATGATAAATTTTGAACGTGTCTGTCTATGTGGGAAAAGTGCTTTCCATTAAAAATGTCAAGATCAATGTCTTTCGCTAGTGCCAAGTACCGCCTAGATGATAAATATTGATGATTGCATGTTTGTACCTATACAGTGCTACATTATCATAACGTTTTTTTGAAAATGGAAAATCTCTTGAGTCTTGACTAACAGAGCTAACCAAGTTTGCCAAGGTGAGTGTACAATTGGAGACTTTTGAAAGTTAAAAGTTGCCTCGTTCTTTGTTGGTTTTGTGGCTTTAGAGGGGAGGGTTGGTGATGATCGTTATGTTTGTTGGTTCTAGGGAAGGCTCGTTATAGCTACCCATTGACGAGTTTTGAAAATCAATGGCTCTTGGTTCTTCGATTGCTAGCAGCAATGCTTGCACATCTAGGCTCTACTCAACATAGCTTCATGAGCACACTCCTTTGGTTGTGGCAAAATAGAACTTCACTCTGGCAATTATGAGTTCTAGAGCAACTTTTCCCAGAATTTTGAGTGTACATGGGGAAAGTTTGAAAGCCTTGGACAATAAATGTCCATACAATGAGCCACTTCTCTTTCTAAAGCCATGTGAATGCATCATGACCAAGAACATTTGTATCTTCTTCCAAGTTGTGTTGTTAGTGTGTGCATTTTTACCTAAAAGTCTATCAGGAGAGATGGATCATAATCTTCCCCCTTAAGCCAACTTGGTCGATATGAAGTCGCTTTTGTTTCAATCATCTTGCGTGTTTGCTGGGCCTTCATTTGAGCTTCAACAATTTGTAATTTAGCCCTCTCTAAAGACTAGTTTTGCTACATGCAATCTACTTTATTTATTTGTTAGAAGGTTCATGAGATCTACAAATGCCAGCCATTGGTTGTGATCAATCAAGTGTGTCTATATAAGATTGGCCTCTACGACTCGGCCTATTCTCTTTCTTAGAGGGAATCTTGATAGATTCCATGGTCCAATCTATGCGTAAAACCATCATGCAAAAAGGCCCAGTGGGATTGCAGCTCCATCGCGTCCTCGCCTAGAGCCGGAGGTGGAGAGCTCTGATCGATCGCCTCCCCAATCCCCTTCTGCTCATCTTGTAGCACCTGTCCTGCTACATGCGCACCTACACAGATAGAGAACCTCCCTCCTGCTCCCTGTGTAGCTATAGAGAGGGGATAGCACGTTCGTCGTCCCCTTTGTAATACTTCTCCTGTTACTTGTGCACCTATAGAAAGATGGGAGAGAGACACAACTTCTCTTCTGCTAGTTACCACCACGTGCACAACACACTCCACACTTATAACCTGGACCACTCTCATGCCATCTCCTTACACAATATGGTGCCTTCGGATGCCCCCTAGATCTTTCGCCCTGCTCCAATGCCCCCAATTGTTGCTCTGCCCTACCCATTAACCTCGGTACATCCATCGCTTACAACCCTAGCTCCATTCATGGCCGCTCATAATGCAAGAGTAATCTCTGAAGGAGCTACATTGGGAGCTTGCCTGGCATGCGATGTCTTGGACATGGCCGCTCACGATGCGAGAGCATTCCCTCAAGGACTTGCATCACAGTTCCATGTTCTGTCAACACGTAGCGGACCATGGCAAGTGCGAACTCCCACAGTGTTCCCTCACCTGCCTCACTGTCGGCTCTGAAATTCAATATTTCCCACCTTGTGCAGGTTCCTCCCACCAGCATTTTCACGTGCGAACCTTCTCTGTGGCACTACCTCCTCTCGAATCCGGTTTTCCTTAAGCCATCTCTAGCGCGAGCTGACTTGTGCTGGCGACGCGTTACAGGCTTACATCTACAGAGCAAGGCACATGCAATCACGATTGCACAAGATAGCAAAAGAAAAAGCTTTCTATCTTTCTCCCAACCTCCTCCTAATCAATCGCTGCACCTCTCTCTCTCTCTCTCTCGCGCGCGCGCGCTTGCTTCTTTAGTCATCGTCTGTCTCCATTCGTCGCCGGCCAAAAAATCGTGCAATGACTCCCCAAAATATTTTGTCGTAAATTCCCAAAATGCCCTTCAAATTTTTGACAGTTTCCAAAATACCCCGATTGTGAGATTAAATCTTTAAAGATTGAAATTTTTTTATAAGAAGACTGGTTACAGAGCTGGGCATGCAGGTGCAGGTTTTGGAGATGGATCACTTCATTAATTCTACACATAATTGCCTTTTTTGGAGGAAAAAAACGGATCTCAATTGTCAAAAAGGAAAAGGATCAAAAAATCTTGGGAATTTTTGAAATTCTAGGGGTGTTGGGTTTAAATCCATAAAAATCTCCCTCTCTCTCTCTCTCTCTCTCTCTCTCTCTCTGCTCCAAGTTCCCTCTTCTCCTTTGGCCTTTTCAACCGAGGCAATTTCTTTAAGATACTACAAAAATGAGATGCATTAGTTTCGAGAGACAAGCAAAAGTAAAATTCAAAGAGTAGGCCTACCTTTGATTCCCTTTAAAACAAATGGAAAAAAGATTGGCACTTGCCCACTAAAGTAGCTTCACCACTAGTGAAGGCCCTAATCCTCTATTGTGAGTTTCCATTTAGCTTTGCTAAGAATCCAGAGGAGCCTTTACATAAATTTGACACAAATTTTCATTTACTAATACTAATATCTTCTTGTGCTTCCATGTGCCACGTGTTACAAGGAGCATTAGAGAAGAGGAGTGGAGGCTGGAGGTCAAGGCAAATTTACGAGTTCCCTGTTCCCTCCCTCCCCCACTCACTCTCTCTCTCTCTCACTCTCTCTCTCTCTCTCTCTCTCTCTCTCTTCGCTCTTCCATTATGGGCGTCTGTCATCGCAAACCCCCATTATGGGCCTTTGTCATCGCAACCCCCCGTTCCCCCGTTTCCCATGCTATCCCGATGCATACCATCACTCCCTATTTCTCTCGCCACGGTGTCACAATCACCCCCTCTCTCTGTCGCCATGGTATCGCCCTCTCTCTCTCTCTCTCTCTCTCTCTCTCTCTCTCTCTCTCTCTCTCTCTCTCTCGTTCTCGTTGTGCTATTCCCTTGGAGCCACCAATGAAGCATAATCATGGGGGGCTTACCTGCAAAGCTTGGTGGCTCCAAGGGAATAGCACAACGAGAACGAGAGAGAGAGAGAGAGAGAGAGAGAGAGAGAGAATAATCATGGGGGGCTTACCTGCAAAGCTTGGTGGCTCCAAGGGAATAGCACAACAAGAACGAGAACGAGAACGAGAGAGAGAGAGAGAGAGAGAGAGAGAATAATCATGGGGGGCTTACCTGTAAAGCTTGGTGGCTCCAAGGGAACTAGCTTGCGCGACCCGCCTACCGGCGGGTCTCGCTCGCTCTTATTATGACACAAATTAAATTAATGACACACGTGCCAGAACTCTGAGCGGCTCTCTCTTTGTATGGGTGTTGTCACACACACACACACACACACACACACACACACAGTTTTGTATCCAGTTCTCATGGGTGGTCCTCTCTCTCTCTCTCTCTCTCTCTCTCTCTCTCTCTCTCTCTCTCTCTCTCTCTCTCTCTCTCTCTCTCTCTCTCTCTCCCCCCAGTGTTAAATCACTCATGCACCTATGTACTCTCTTCAGTTAACATTGGAGAGCAAGACGACGTGTCACGTCGCGTTCAGTAGCGCTCACTGTGTGCACGTGTGTGTGTCGTGCTCGTTGTTTGGTCGGGCCGACTCAAAGCACACTCGCGAGATTTTTTCCTGCGATAATGGCCTGCAGTGCAGGTTGTGCGTCTGTGCTGTGTGCGCGTGCCTAGCTAGGCTCGAGACCAAAGGTTGAGCACGTAGGCCAGCACGTTCAGTGAGGCAGAAGTCGCCAAGGCAACAGGGCAAGAGCAGAAGATACATCGTCTCTCTCTCTCTCTCTCTCTCTCTCTCTCTCTCTCTCTCTCTCTCTCTCTCTCTCTCTCTCTCTCTCTCTCTCTCTCATGCGGTTGAGGCAGAGCCACTATGGACATTGGACGGGCAATGCAAAAAGGGGGGGCGGGGTGTGCTATGCACGTTCGCAAGGAGGGAGGTGGGGGTCCGGGGGATACTGTGGCAAACCCACACAAAGAAGGACATATTCTCTCTCTCTTTTTGAATGCAGCAAAGGCCGCTGTGTGTCAGACACCTGGACACTGTGACAGTCGCCGGCTCAGATTCGCAAAGAGAGAGAGAGAGAGAGAGGTCGGAGAGCGAGTCTTCTTTGCCAGTCTGTGCACTGTTTTGCCTCGTTGTTTACAGGGCACACATGCCAGATGCAAAATCTAGTACTCTCATTGGATGCCCACTCACCAGATGCCTGTTCATTTGCCGGCCAGGTCCTTTGCAGGACCTCTTCTTTTGCCACGTGGTGGGCCGAAACCCTTGATGTCTGTCCTACTAATGCGTGGCAGGGAGAACCTCTCTCTCTCTCTCTCTCTCTCTCTCTCTCTCTCTCTACGCATTGATGTAAAGACAGAAATTTTCAGAGTTATGGAAGGCGTTTCTGTAGCAGCATTTCCGAAGTGAACAGGTTCAACAAAATTGATTCTCATCTCCTATTTTACATACAATGTCTTCCGGCACTCGCAAGGGTTCTTCTTCTTCAACAAGGTCCACAACCATTGTGGAAAATGATCCAAAATCTCCTAAGTGTGGAGATAGCAACACAACCACCCAACCAACGACATCGGAAACCATGATCATGGCGTACTTGGTATCATTGCAAGAGACCGTAAACAAACAAGGCGAAGACTTACGAGCACTTGCAATGGAGAATGGCACACTAAGGGTACTTGTGGTTGAGAATGAGAATCTCAAGAGGACACTTGAGATGCAAACAACACGTTTGATGCAACTTGAAGAGGAATTCAAGGAATGTAAACGCTCTCTTGTGGACTTGAATGCTTTGAAGGAGCGGATGAGCAAAGTAGAGCATGACCATGTATTGAAAGAGGAGAAATTTGACACTATGAGCCGGGATGTATGCGACATGAAAAATGTATGCACAAACAAGTCTTGGGCTGATGTATGTGGTAGCAATGTGGTTTCTAATTCCTCACTCATGCAAGCTATGGTTCAAACAAAGAATGTTGAGAATGTAGATGTGGAAGAGTTGAAGGAACGGGAGAGACGTTCCAAGAACATTGTTATTCGTGGAATTCCCGAAGAGAAGTTAGAGACACCTCCTTCTCTTGCCATTGTTATTGAAGATTTCTTCAAAACCCACTTTGGCATGTCCGGAGTTATGGTCTATGGAGCACATAGAGTGGGGAAGCAAGGAGCTCCTCGCTCGGGAGAACGGCCAATTGTATGCACCATGCCGGATGAGACCAAGCGAAAGATTATCCTTGATAATAGTTGGATCTATTTGAGGAATACAAAATGTTTTGTATGTGAAGATCGCACTATTAAGCAACAAAATATGCGTCGCAAGGCATATGAGGAAAAGAATAATAAAAACAAGGAAATCTCTTATGAAGAAAATGTGCCCAAGGAGAAGGCAAGTCTCTCAAGCAAATAGGGATGCGTGACCTATGAGACCGAGTTACAATTGAAAATATGCTTTTGGAATTGTAATGGATACCCATGGAATGCGGGGGTTGGCATTGATGAACTAACAAGCAAAGCCGATGTTGTACTTCTTGTTGAAACTTGGGAGCATGATACACAAAGGATTAACGGCTTGGAGGATTACAATGTACATTCATTGATGTGGTCAAAGAATCTCAAGCAACGAAGAGGACAAGGAGGGTTAGCATGTATGGTTAAGAAAGGATTGGAAGATTTTGTATCAATTGTGAAAGATGACAAGTACAAACGTTATGTATGGCTGAAAATTATGACACCAAAAAGAGCACCCATTTTTGTAGCCGGTTGCTACATTCCTCATCATGATTCTCCCTTTTATGCTTGCATGGATAGAGATCAACCATTTTCTGATTTGGAAGAGGACATTGCTTATTTCAAAGGTGAAGGTGATGTTATTGTATTTGGGGATATGAATGCTCGCACAAAAACATTGCAACATGATACTCAACAATTTGATATGCCATACATTTCAAGGGAGTTGGAGGAAGTTCACTTGTATGATCGTACTTCAATGGATGAGAAAGAGCCGGATCACTATGGAAAGTTACTTTTACACATGTGTAATAGCACGGGTATGCTCATTGCCAATGGTGTATCTTTGTGGAGTGGAACCAATGGATTTACATGTAGAAGACATAATGGGGATAGTGTGATTGACTATATGCTACTCTCTGAAGCCATCATGTATCGCATAAAGAGTTTTATGTTTGGTCAATGGACCCCGGAATCCGACCATCGCACCTTATGTATTGACTTTTCATGTGGAGAAGCAACTAAGCATGATAATCTCAGCCAAAGGAAAGAGAAGTTATCACTATGTATGGATTTCAAACGGGCACCAATGTACATTGAAATGGTTGAGCAAAAATTATGGATGACAAAGCTTCAATGTGATGCACCATTGGAAACTAAATGGGAAGCTTTCAAGAAAGCTATTTGTTCTTGTGCGGAAGAATGCTTTGCCATAAAGCATCTCCATGGTATCAACAAAGATAGATCACGCAAAAGGTGGTTTGATAAAGAATGTCAAGATGCTCGAAAGTCCTTGATAAAGCTTGATGCAACTATGGACAAAGACAACTATCAAAGTCATTTGCATACATACAAGGCATTGATTCAAAAGAAGAGAAGAAGATGGGAAGTAAAGCAACAAGAATTTCAAATCCAAGAAAAGGCACATGCATGTGGAAGATTTTGGAGAAACTTGAGAGGCAAGCGGGTTGAGAATTTTGGTAACTTGAGTCTAGTGGATATGTACACACATTGTAGGCAATTATATGAGCAAGAAAATACTGAAAAAATGCCATTTTATGGTTCACTCCCATGTATGCCGTCTTTTTTTACTATTGAGGATGTATGCGGTGGGCTTGAAAAGTTTGCCACTCGCAAAGCGGGAGATCTTCAAGGTATCAAGCCGGAGATGATCAAATGGACGGAAGATTTAACCCATGAGTGGATGTGTGATATGTTCAACCTTGCACTTCAACATGGTATGCCTTATGATTGGAGTACTAATTGGGTTAAGCCTTTGCATAAAGGAGGGGATGTAAAGAATGTAAGCAACTACCGGACTATAATGATTGGGTCTCTTATGGCAAAGTTATTTGGGTGCATAATGGAGATGAAATTGAGTGATTGGGCTGAAGAGAATGACAAGCGTGCAAAGGGACAAGCGGGTTTTCGTCGATGCCATAGCACCATTGATCATCTTGTCACTCTTCGTGTTCTCATGGAGGAAAGTCGGTTGAAAGGCAAGCGATTGTATTGTTGTTTTGTGGACTTTAAGAAAGCCTTTGATATGATTCCACGTAACAATTTGTGGAGAAGGATGGAAGAACTCCAAGTGCCAAGTGAGTTTATGCTTGCGGTTTCTCGAATCTATGAGAAGGTGATTTGTCAATTGCGCATGGGAAGAGAAATTTCAGAAATTTTTGTAAGCACTATTGGGGTTAAACAAGGATGTCCATTGTCACCAACTCTCTTTGGTCTATGCATCGATCAATTGGAACACATGGTACTTGACTTTATGCAAGAAGAAGGCATTGAAGAGGTCACTATTTGCAATGCGGTAATCATGCTTTTGTTGTATGCGGATGATGTAGTGCTTCTAGCACACACTTTAGAAGATGCACAAAAGCTTATGGTTGTCCTTGAGAACTTTTGCTTGCATAGTGGGCTGATTGTAAATGAATCCAAAACAAAGGTTATGCTTGTGAAAACCAACCATAAGGAGAAGCCATGCATTGTGTACAACAACGAGACACTTGAAGTTGTTGAGAGCTTTAAGTACCTTGGCCTTGAGGTTCCATCCAATCACAAGTGGCATGAATGTGCTATGCGTCGTTTGGAAGCGGGAAAGAGAGCATATTATGCATTTGAGAACATGTGTAATGCGGGAAACATCAAGTGTTGGGTTCTCAAGAAGTATCTTTTTGATGCATTGGTGACACCGGTTCTTCTTTATGGAGTTGAAGTGTGGGGTGGGAGCATCTCAAAGTCTACTTGGAAAGAGTTTGAGAATGTCCAAAAGCGTTTTCTTACAAACTTTCTCCAAGTTAAGACACAAACACCATATATGCTCCTACTTCTTGAGTCGGGATCTCTTCCAATTGAGGTTATGGGCATGGAAAGGGTTGTGGAGTACATGATAAAGATGCGTCAAAACCCCTCACATCGACTTCCTACAATTGCATGGGAAGCAAGCAAAAAAGTTCAAAAGACGCATAAAAGCAAGATCTTGAGCACGGGATGGATGCAAGACATAAAGAAGTGGTTTGGGAGATGGGATGCATTACACTTGCTACATGATGCTTCAATTGACTCTCAAGTGAATGAAGCTTTTCTACAACGCCAATGTATTACGGCTTGGGAGAAATCCGGTGGGTCACGCTTCATACATTACACCACCTATATTGCCCCCAACTACAAAACCATGTTCTTCGCTGAGAGAGGAAACCGTACTCACACTTACATGCTTGAGCCTATTCCCTTGTCCGCGATACGCACTATCGCAGCAATTTGGCTTAGCTCCCATTTCCTTCGATGCGAGATAGGGCGTTGGGGCAATGGAGAAGAGTCAAATCGACTGTGCACATTATGCTCACTGCAAGTTCGAGAGTCTGAGTACCACACACTACTAGAGTGCTCAGCTTTTGATCACATCCGAACTTGCTTCTCTCACATTTTCAGCCATAACTTAGACCTACACACTTTCCTCTCCCAGCCAAAGTGTGGGCTCTCCATTGCGGCTCTCATCACTACAATTTTGGAGCATCGAGAGTCACTCATCAGCCGTACACATACTACATCACATGTAACTTTGGTCCCATAGGTCATATTTGACCTCCGAGGACGATAATAAAATCTATCTATCTCTCTCTCTCTCTCTCTCTCTCTCTCTCTCTCTCTCTCTCTCTCTCTCTCTCTCTCTCTCTCTCTCTCTCTCTCTCTCTCTCTCTCTGTGTGTGCTTGGAGGAAGGGGCCGAAGGGCAGCAGACTCTCGTATAGAGGAAGGACGCAGGAGTCAAGAGGAAGGGGCCAAAGGGCAGTTGTAAACCTGCAACGATGGCTCTCTCTCTCTCTCTCTCACACAACGATGGTGTCCTGCCTCTTTAGACATGCAGTGATGGCGTACTTCCTATAAGCTGGCAAATACGGCTCTCTCTCTCTCTCTCTCTCTCTCTCTCTCTCTCTCTCTCTCTCTCTCTCTCTCTCTCTCTCTCTCTCTCTCTCTCTCTCTCTCTCTCTCTCTCTCTCTCACACACACACACACACACACACACACACACACACACACGAACAAATGCGGAGCTTTGTACACAGACCGAAAAAGAAAATGTGGAGCTTCCACTGTCGCCATATGCAGGCACGTATGAAAAGATGGGACCTCCATACCTCTCTCTTCCTCTCTCTCTATATGTGCATCAATTGGTCTCTCTCTCTCTCTCTCTCTCTCTCTCTCTCTCTCTCTCTCTCTCTCTCTCTCTCTCTCTCTCTCTCTCTCTCTCTCTCTCTCTCTCTCTCTCTCTCTCTCTCTCTCTCTCTCTCTCTCTCTCTCTCTCTCTCTCTCTCTCTCTCTGCGTTCGCACGCTGTCTCGCCTTGCTGCAGGGCAAAATGGTCGGATCAAGGAGAGTACGCCACGTCTCTCTCTCTCTCTCTCTCTCTCTCTCTCTCTCTCTCTCTCTCTCTCTCTCTCTCTCTCTCTCTCTCTCTCTCTCTCTCTCTCTCTCTCTCATGCGCTATCTCTTGAGTCGTGTGTGGGTTGGGTTGCAGAGAACACTTGCCAGAGCACAAAGAAATTGCCACGTGGTCGCCGAAATTCCTGTCTCTTTTATATGTAGTATAGATAGATAGTATAGAAGTATAGATAGATAGTAATAGATGTGGTGAAAAAGAATGTCCTAATCTATTCTTTGGAGCATATAAACCAAAGGCCACCTCTAAATTCTCTTCATCAACATAACCGTGCTAGTTGCCAATGAGGAAGCAGGGTCATGTCTAACCTTTGCTAGAATCTGGACCAACGTTTGCTTTGAAATGTTGGACCAGGCAACTTTAGAAGAGAGAGAGAGAGAGAGAGAGAGAGAGAGAGAGAGAGAGAGAGAGAGAGAGAGAGAGGAGAGAGAGAGAGAGAGAGAGAGAGAGAGAGAGCATAGAATAGAGAGGATCAGTTCTCCTTTCCTCAGTACTTCCCTACATGCCGTGCACCAAATGTGGTGTAGGACACAATATTCATGATAGGAAGCTTGGCATACGTGTTGACGTGGAACAGAAGGATCATGGTGGCAACAATATATGTTGTAGAGACTAATAAGATATAGCCTAAACGTGGACCTCCACCTATTCACGCTACTGTCACCAATCTCGTGCAGGCTTGCCGCCCGCCTACAGGCTAGCTCCTGCTCCCCTTCTCTCAGCGGTTGCAAGGAAGAAATGCAGTTAGAACTCAGAAAAGATAAAGGAGCAGTGTGAAGGGGGTGAAGAGGGATGGCATTTAAGCTCACCGACTCTCATGATCACCGGGGCTCGTGTAGAGTGGGAGTAAGTCATGAGTTGCTTGGCATCCGGCACTTCAAGAACTCCAAAGCCTACAATGTGTGTGAGCCCCACCATATTTTCTTTGACTGTGAAGGATGGCCCAAAATGGGAAGAAGGGAGGGGCTTGTTTGCAGACATTCCATTCGGCCAAATGGAGCTCTTGCCCACAATTCAAGAGCAGCACCTA